>NC_058087.1:105034332-106234332 GCF_014858855.1 Bufo gargarizans
CAGTGACACCGCTACACTTATTCCAACTAGGGCAAGGTAATTAAGCATTAATGGAAACATTGATTCATTAGGCATGGACATATAGAAGGAAATAGGGGGAAATAGCATGGACATATAGAGGGAAATATAAAGGGGGAAAATATTTATAATTATGCTTATAATCATATTTATACATATGTGAGGGGGAGAGAGGAGATGGGGGGGGGAAAGGGGAGGGGAGGAGGGAGAAAAGGGAGAGTCAAGAATAAAAATGTAAAAACGTATTTTCACATGTTGGTCCTCCCAGCCATTGTTTTTACATGACCGCACAGGTACGGACATGCGCCATTTTTAGAAGAAACCAGGCAGTATACACCCAGCTGGACATAAAATTAGGGTGACACAGGTATATACATTTAATTTTTTTTAAAGACTTAAATAGTTCCTGCAAATGTGTGTCAACATACACCAGTCTTGCCAATAGTTAACGTCAGTTAATTATATATATATATATATATATATATATATATATATATATATATAATATTTTTGTATTCACTGATGAATCAACACTAATGGGGTATCTAGTCACCGAACCGATTTTACTTATTTGCCTATGGATGTATACAGTGAGATACTTACAGCTGTCTTCTCTTATATATATTAGGCCTGCACAATATATCGCCAAAGCAATCGCAATAAATCGCCATATCACAATCGCCAATTAGCCGACTTAAAAATGCTGCAATTGTATTACCATATTTTTCGCTTTATAAGACCAACTTTTTTTCCCCCCAAAAGTGGGGGGGAAATGGCAGTGCGTCTTATAAAGCGATGGTTGACTTTTTAGGTGGCTGACACGGATGTATCGCCGGCCGCTATGCTGCACAGCGTGGCCGGCGATACATCAGTTGCTGTGCGGGGAGGGCACAGCAACTAATAGAGCTTTCATTTGGTGGTATTTCATTGCTGCTGACATTTTTTACTTTTTCTTTTATATTAATCATTTCTATATAAACTTTTCTCTAAATCTATTGTTCTGCATGTCTTTGATAAAAAAATAAATGCAATAAGTGTATATATTTATTGGTTTGGGTAAAAGTTATAGCGTTCACAAACTTTACAAAAACTCACTTTACAAAATTTTACATGAACTCACCATACCCCTCACGGAATACCTTGGGGTGTCTTCTTAAATTTAAATAACATAGATGGTGTTAGGGTCAATTTTGACCCATATATATTTACTTCAATAAAATAGCCAAAAGTCTTTTTTTTAAAACATAAAACATTCATAAACAATGAAAAGCAAGTAATAATACAAAATGTAGACTTGCAAGGCAAACCAATAGAAATCAAGTACTACTTTAAAAGCAACTTTGTGCAAGAACTTGCATGTGTTTGTGTGGGTGTTTTTAGATGCATGTGTGGCAAAAGCTAACACCTTTAGCATGTTCATTGCAGATATATTTTTTACAGTGGAAGCATAATGTGTGTGTCTTTCTGTCCTTATTGCTGGGGCAGACCTGACAACTCTTTCTTTTAGAATCAGATGGCATCACTGGAGTTGTGGCTGTGCTGGTTGATGTCGAGGAAAGGCTAGATGATGATGAGGATGCTGGAACTGATTCTCTTTGTGTTGTTGATGGTGTGGATGGAGTGCTTGATGAACTCTGCATCTGTCTGATCATGGCTGCAGTGATTGGAACTCGAGACACCCGTTTCCTTTGCTCAATGTGTGCCTTGACAAGGGAACTTCCTAGCTCCTCGAGAAATATTCTCCGCTTGTTATTTTTTTTTTTGTGTTCCAACCTGGTTGGATGTGGGTCCATAACACAAATGCATTGTATGCAGACACATCTAGGATGTTATAAAACACAGCCATCGGCCATCTCCTGGTCATTCGCTGACAAGTATAGGTAGCAGTCAGCTTGTCCGGGTTGTCCACTCCTCCTTTTGTTTTTATTGTAATCCAGGATAATTGTGGGCTTTTTGTCACTTCTTGATGACACAGCTGCATCTTTGTGAAAAGTGGACATAAGTATCACTTTTTTTTTTTTGGGGGACAATATGAAACAACAGTGGTGGTGTCTGTAAAATAAAATGTTTAGGAAAGTGTAGCTCTGTCCTTCACCTGCAAAATTTCAGTGTGCAGCTCAGGTTTATTTATTTTTATTGTGCTTACCATGGCGAGTTTCCTCCTGAGAAGTTCTTGTCCAAGGTCATAGCTGGTAAAAAAAATTGTCACACGTGATATTGTGACCCCGCAGTCCAGTAGTCAAATTAAGGACTACACGTTGTCCTTGTTTTTTCTCAGGGATGCCACTTTCGGGTTTGCCGGTGTAAATCTGTAGGTTCCATTTGCCTGGCTTACTGGGCATATACTGCCGGAAGGGGCAATTTCCACGGAAAGGGATCAAACGTTCATCTACTGTTACCTGAGGCCCAGGGTTAAACATTAGTGGAAGGAGCTGAACCCATTTCTCCCAGACATTTTCTTCTCACTAATAGAGCTTTCATTTGGTGGTATTTCATTGCTGCTGACATTTTTTACTTTTTCTTTTATATTAATCATTTCTATATAAACTTTTCTCTAAATGTATTGTTCTACATGTCTTTGAATAAAAAATAAATGCAATAAGTGTATATTTATTGGTTTGGGTAAAAGTTATAGCGTTTACAAACTTTACAAAAACTCACTTTACTAAATTTTACATGAACTCACCATACCCCTCACGGAATACCTTGGGGTGTCTTCTCTCTAAAATGGGGTCACTTGTGGGGTATTTATACTGCTCTTGCATTTTAGGGGCCCTAAAGTGTGAGAAGTATTTTGGAATCCAAATGCGTAAAAATGCCCTGTGAAATCCTAAAAGTACTCATTGGAATTTGGGTCCCTTTTGCGCACCTAGGCTATAAAAAAGTTTCACACATGTAGTATCGCCGTACTCAGAAGAAGTAGGGCAATGTGTTTTGGGGTGTATTTTTACATATACTCATGCTGGGTGAGATAAATATCTCTGTAAAATACAACTTTTCCCTTTTTGTATTAAAAAAAAAAAAAAAGTTGTCATTTTGCAGAGATATTTCTCTTACCCAGCATGGGTATATGTAAAAATAAACCCCAATACACCCCAAAACACATTGCCCTACTTCTCCTGAGTACGGCGATACCACGAGTGACATTTTTTTGCAGCCTAGGTGCACAAAGGGGCCAAATAGAAAAAAAAAAAATATATATATATATATATATATATATATATATATATATATATATATAAAAATCATTTTCTGCTAACTTGTGCAAAAAAAAATAATATAAATGATATATCATTTATATATTTTTTTTTTTGCACAAGTTAGCAGAAAATGATTTTTATAAATATATATATATATATATATATATATATATATATATATATATATATATATATATATTTTGACAAAAAATAAAATTTTACATGAACTCGCCATGCCCCTCACGGAATACCTTGGGGTTTCTTCTTTCCAAAATGGGGTCACCTGTGGGGTATTTATACTTCCCTGGCATTTTAGGGTCCCTAAAGCGTGAGAAGAAGTCTGGAATCCAAATGTCTAAAAATGCCCTCCTAAAAGGTACTCATTGGAATTTGGGCCCCTTTGCGCACCTAGGCTGCAAAAAAAGTGTCACACGTGGTATCGCCGTACTCGGGAGAAGTAGGACAATGTGGTTTGGGGTGTATTTTTACATATACCCATACCGTGTGTGAGAAATATCTCTGTAAATGACAACTTTTTAAATTTTTATATATATATATTTTTTTTATTATTATTTTTTTTTATACAAAGTTGTCAATTTACAGAGAGATTTCTCTCACCCAGCATGGGTATACAGACGTGGACAAAATTGTTGGTACCCTTTGGTCAATGAAAGAAAAAGTCACAATGGTCACAGAAATAACTTTAATCTGACAAAAGTAATAATAAATTAAAATTCTATAAATGTTAACCAATGAAAGTCAGACATTGTTTTTCAACCATGCTTCAACAGAATTATGTAAAAAAATAAACTCATGAAACAGGCATGGACAAAAATGATGGTACCCCAAACTTAATATTTTGTTGCGCAACCTTTTGAGGCAATCACTGCAATCAAACGCTTCCTGTAACTGTCAATGAGACATCTGCACCTCTCAGCAGGTATTTTGGCCCACTCCTCATGAGCAAACTGCTCCAGTTGTGTCCGGTTTGAAGGGTGCCTTTTCCAGACTGCATGTTTCAGCTCCTTCCAAAGATGCTCAATAGGATTGAGGTCAGGGCTCATAGAAGGCCACTTTAGAATAGTCCAATTTTTTCCTCTTAGCCATTCTTGGGTGTTTTTAGCGGTGTGTTTTGGGTCATTGTCCTGTTGCAAGACCCATGACCTGCGACTGAGACCAAGCTTTCTGACACTGGCTAGTACATTTCTCTCTAGAATTCCTTGATAGTCTTGAGATTTCATTGTACCCTGCACAGATTCAAGACACCCTGTGCCAGACGCAGCAAAGCAGCCCCAGAACATAACAGAGCCTCCTCCATGTTTCACAGTAGGGACAGTGTTCTTTTCTTGATATGCTTCATTTTTTCGTCTGTGAACATACAGCTGATGTGCCTTGGCAAAAACTTCGATTTTTGTCTCATCTGTCCACAGGACATTCTCCCAGAAGCTTTGTGGCTTGTCAACATGTAGTTTGGCATATTCCAGTCTTGCTTTTTTATGATTCGTTTTCAACAATGGTGTCCTCCTTGGTCGTCTCCCATGTAGTCCACTTTGGCTCAAACAACGACGGATGGTGCGATCTGACACTGATGTTCCTTGAGCATGAAGTTCACCTTGAATCTCTTTAGAAGTCTTTCTAGGCTCTTTTGTTACCATTCGGATTATCCGTCTCTTAGATTTGTCATCAATTTTCCTCCTGCGGCCACGTCCAGGGAGGTTGGCTACAGTCCCATGGATCTTAAACTTATGAATAATATGTGCAACTGTACTCACAGGAACATCTAGTTGCTTGGAGATGGTCTTATAGCCTTTACCTTTAACATGCTTGTCTATAATTTTCTTTCTGATCTCTTGAGACAGCTCTTTCCTTTGCTTCCTCTGGTCCATGTCGAGTGTGGTACACACCATATCACCAAACAACACAGTGATTACCTGGAGCCATATATATAGGCCCAATGGCTGATTACAAGGTTGTAGACACCTGTGATGCTAATTAGTGGACACACCTTGAATTAACATGTCCCTTTGGTCACATTATGTTCTGTGTTTTCTAGGGGTACCATCATTTTTGTCCATGCCTGTTTCATGAGTTTATTTTTTTACATAATTCTGTTGAAGCATGGTTGAAAAACAATGTCTGACTTTCATTGGTTAACATTTATAGAATTTTAATTTATTATTACTTTTGTCAGATTAAAGTTATTTCTGTGACCATTGTGACTTTTTCTTTCATTGACCAAAGGGTACCAACAATTTTGTCCATGTCTGTATGTAAAAATACACCCCAAAACACATTGCCCTACTTCTCCTGAGTACAGCGATACCACATGTGTGACACTTTTTTGCAGCCAAGATGCACAAAGGGGCCCAAATTCCAATGAGTACCTTTAGGATTTCACAGGCCATTTTTACGCATTTTTATTCCGTGAGGGGTATGGTGAGTTCATGTAAGATTTAATTTTTTGTCACAAGTTAGTGGAATATGAGACTTTTGTAAGAAAAAAATAAAATCCTGCTAACTTGTGCCCAAAAAAAAATAAAAAATCTTCTATGAACTCGCCATGCCCATCAAAAGTGATCTTTATAGCGCCGCAGTGATCAGAAAAAAAAAATTGTCACTGCAGTGGGGCGGACTGAATGCAAGTGTGCGCACAAGATCAGGCCTGATCGGGCGAACACCGCTTTTTTTTGTAGAGCCTATAGAACATGTCCTATTCTTGTCCGCAATTGCGGACAATAAAAAGGCATTTTCTATATAGTTCTGGCAATGTGCGGATCCGCAAAATGCGGAAAGCACATTGCTGGTGTCCATGTTTTGCGGATCCGCAAAACACATACGGACGTCTGAATGCAGCCTTACAGGGGGGTGATCAGGGGGGTTAATAAGGGGTTAATATGTGACGGGGGGGTTGTGTAGTGTGGTGATTGGTGCTACTTACAAGATCTGCCTGTGTCCGGTGCCGGTGGTCGATCCAAGCAAAAGGGACCACCAGAGGACCAGGTAGCAGGTATATTAAGGGACCACCAGAGGACCAGGTAGCAGGTATATTAGACGCTGTTAACAAAAAAAAGCGTCTAATATACCTTTGTGGGGTTAAAAATAAATCGCCTCTACAACCTGTCAGCGAATGATCGCTGCTGGCAGGCTGTAGATCAACTTCTTAGCTGCGTGTCGATGCGTCAAGGAGGAATAACCCGGCTCCCCGCAGGATGCATCCCTGCGTTAGGCGGTCGGGAGGAGGTTAATGAACAAATGTTCTTCTATTTATTCTATTTTATTTATCTGTTCTGTGCAGTGCTATTAAGAAAATGGCAAGTTTTGTATTTTGTACTTTTGCAGTAATGCAAATATGTT
Organism: Bufo gargarizans; assembly: GCF_014858855.1. Taxonomy (NCBI): domain Eukaryota; kingdom Metazoa; phylum Chordata; class Amphibia; order Anura; family Bufonidae; genus Bufo; species Bufo gargarizans. The sequence continues at coordinate 105,040,905 of NC_058087.1, forward strand.
ATTTAATTTAGTAAAAGATGTTTTATTTTGAAAAACACTGAGCATTTCAGTTCTTGAGTTAAGCATAACTACATTTCTGCATTATCAGTAATTTGTGTGTGCTTTTGCCTTGAAAATCCAAGCAAATAGACCTCTAGCACAATTCCCTTAAAATATCGCATTGCATACTGTTATCCCAATTTTTAGGGCCCTAATCGCAATTGCACAAAATTCCCATATCGTGCAGCCCTAAACACACACACACACACACACACACGTACGTGTGTGTGTGTGTGTGTGTATATATATATATATATATAATTCATTAGGGCTGCACGATAAATCGAAAAAATTATCGAATTTGCGATAATCGCCAAATGCGATATGGCGATTTGGCCGACCCGAAAATGCCGCGATTATATATAAAAGGGGCCCCGCGCACATAACTGCCTTTTGCGTGTAAAGTGTTTTACTAGTGTGTGTGTGGGTGAAACAATCTCTCTCCTAACAGGTGCGGCCTCTGTACTCACTATGAATGCATTGCACTGCAGCGAGCGGGAGCGTTACTAAGTGACGTCAGTCACGCGCTGACCGGCCACCTCGCTGCAGTGCATTGCATTCATAGTGAGTACAGAGGCCGCACCTGTTAGGAGAGAGATTGCTTCACCCACACACACTAGTAAAACACTTTACACGCAAAAGGCAGTTATGTGCCCAGTTTAGAACACATGAGGGGGACCAGCATAAGATGCTATATGTCTTAAGCTGGCCCCCCTCATGGCCCTATGTGTCCTCCACACATCCCCTATAACAGTGCCATCCACAGGTCCCCCATAACGGCGCCCTCCACTGATTCCCCATATAACGGCGCCCTCCACTGATCCCCCATATAACGGCGCCCTCCACTGATCCCCCCCCATATAACGGCGCCCTCCACTGATCCCCCCCCATATAACGGCGCCCTCCACTGATCCCCTCCATATAACGGCGCCCTCCACTGATCCCCCCCATATAACGGCGCCCTCCACTATTCCCCCCCCATATAACGGCGCCCTCCACTGATCCCCCCCATATAACGGCGTCCTCCACTGATCCCCCATATAACGGCGTCCTCCACTGATCCCCCATAACTAAGTCATACCCAGCGTCAGCGGCTCATATGGGAAAATCCAAGCAAATAGACCTCTAGCACAATTCCTTTAAAATTTTGCATCGCATATCGTTATCGCAATTTTTAGGGCCCTAATCGCAATCTCACAAAATTCCCATATCGTGCAGCCCTAATATAAATATATACACACTCACCTAAAGAATTATTAGGAACACCTGTTCTATTTCTCATTAATGCGATTATCTAGTCAACCAATCACATGGCAGTTGCTTCAATGCATGTAGGGTTGTGGTCCTGGTCAAGAAAATCTCCTGAACTCCAAACTGAATGTCAGAATGGGAAAGAAAGGTGGGCTACAACAGCAGAAGACCCCACCGAGTTCCACTCATCTCCACTACAAATAGGAAAAAGAGGTTACAATTTGCACGAGCTCACCAAAATTGGACTGTTGAAGACTGGAAAAATGTTGCCTGGTCTGATGAGTCTCGATTTCTGTTGAGACATTCAAATGGTAGAGTCCGAATTTGGCATAAACAGAATGAGAACATGTATCCATCATGCCTTGTTACCACTGAGCAGGCTGGTGGTGGTGTAATGATGTGGGGGATGTTTTCTGGGCACACTTTAGGCCCCTTTTTGCCAATTGGCCATCGTTTAAATGCTACGGGCTACCTAAGCATTGTTTCTGACCATGTCCATCCCTTCATGACCACCATGTACCCATCCCCTGATGGCTACTTCCAGCAGGATAATGCACCTTGTCACAAAGCTTGAATCATTTCAAATTGGTTTCTTGAACATGACAATGAGTTCACTATACTAAAATGGCCCCCAAAGTCACCAGATCTGAACCCAATAAAGCATCTTTGGGATGTGGTGGAATGGGAGCTTCGTGCCCTGGATGTGCATCCCTCAAATCTCCATCAACTGCAAGATGCTATCCTATCAATATGGGCCAACATTTCTAAAGAATGCTATCAGCACCTTGTTGAATCAATGCCACGTAGAATTAAGGCAGTTCTGAAGGCAAAAGGGGGGTCCAACACCTTATTAGTATGGTGTTCCTAATAATTCTTTAGGTGCTTATGTGTGTGTGTGTGTGTGTGTGTGTGTATATGTATGTATATATAATATATATATTTATATATATATATATATGTGTGTGTGTGTATATGTGTGTGTATATATATATATATATATATATATATATATATATATATATACTTATAATTATTCATGTACTCACCCACACAATGGAGTTTTTTTTTTTTTTTTTTGCCTATTTTATCAATATTTATTCATCCATGCAAATATTGAATTATATATTAAATTCCACATATGATTCTTAAACATACACATATATATATATATATATATATATATATATATATATATATATATACAGTACAGACCAAAAGTTTGGACACACCTTCTCATTCAAAGAGTTTTCTTTATTTTCATGACTATGAAAATTGTAGATTCACACTGAAGGCATCAAAACTATGAATTAACACATGTGGAATTATATACATAACAAAAAAAGTGTGAAACAACTGAAAATATGTCATATTCTAGGTTCTTCAAAGTAGCCACCTTTTGCTTTGATTACTGCTTTGCACACTCTTGGCATTCTCTTGATGAGCTTCAAGAGGTAGTCACCTGAAATTGCCTTATAAATGGGGTTGGGACCATCAGTTGCGTTGTGGAGAAGTCAGGTGGATACACAGCTGTCCTACTGAATAGACTGTTAGAATTTGTATTATGGCAAGAAAAAAGCAGCTAAGTAAAGAAAAACGAGTGGCCATCATTACTTTAAGAAATGAAGGTCAGTCAGTCTGAAAAATTGGAAAAACTTTGAATGTGTCCCCAAGTGCAGTCACAAAAACCATCAAGCACTACAAAGAAACTGGCTCACATGCAGACTGCCCCAGGAAAGGAAGACCAAGAGTCACCTCTGCTGCGGAGGATAAGTTCACCAGCATCAGAAATCGCAGGTAACGGCAGCTCAATGCCACACAGAGTTCTAGCAGCAGACACATCTCTAGAACAACTGTTAAGAGGAGACAGTGTGAATCAGGCCTTCATGGTAGAATATCTGCTAGGAAACCACTGCTAAGGACAGGCAACAAGCAGAAGAGACTTGTTTGGGCTAAAGAACACAAGGAATGGACATTAGACCAGTGGAAATCTGTGCTTTGGTCTGATGAGTCCAAATTTGAGATCTTTGGTTCCAACCAACGTGTCTTTGTGCGATGCAGAAAAGGTGAACGGATGGACTCTACATGCCTGGTTCCCACCGTGAAGCATGGAGGAGGAGGTGTGATGGTGTGGGGGTGCTTTGCTGGTGACACTTTTAAGGATTTATTTAAAATTGAAGGCATACTGAACCAGCATGGCTACCACAGCATCTTGCAGCGGCATGCTATTCCATCCGGTTTGCGTTTAGTTAGACCATCATTTATTTTTCAACAGGACAATGACCCCAAACACACCTCCAGGCTGTGTAAGGGCTATTTGACCATGAAGGAGAGTGATAGGGTGCTGCGCCAGATGACCTGACCTCCACAGTCACCAGACCTGAACCCATTCGAGCTGGACCGCAGAGTGAAGGCAAAAGGGCCAACAAGTGCAAAGCATCTCTGGGAACTCCTTCAAGACTGTTGGAAGACCATTTCAGGTGACTACCTCTTGAAGCTCATCAAGAGTATGCAAAGCAGTAATCAAAGCAAAAAGGTGGCTACTTTGAAGAACCTAGAATATGACATATTTTCAGTTGTTTCACACTTTTTTGTTATGTATATAATTCCACATGTGTTAATTCATAGTTTTGATGCCTTGTGTGAATCTGCAATTTTCATACTCATGAAAATAAAGAAAACTCGTTGAATGAGAAGGTGTGTCCAAACTTTTGGTCTGTACTGTATATATGTAGATATTTATCTATACCATATTCCATATACAACTTTTAAACATACATATATATTCATTTTTTATTGTACTTTTTCTATTAACTATGTTCCTTGTAGACTTGATAAAGGGGCCGTCAAGACCCCGTCTCATAATAAATTTTGATGTATCCTGTACCAGGTTGTGGTAATTGCGCCTTATGATCGTCTATCAGCTGGATGACTCCTTAGTGACAAGCTGAGATACATTTTCCTATATATACCCGATCGACGCATCTGGCAGCACCGACCTGCGACTTTTATACCTTATAGCCCACCTGCAATACGGTTGCACTTAACTCCGGTGCAACCAAAACACGTGAGTCTATCGTATCCTCCAGCTCTTTGAAGGAAGCTGTTGTACCTCGATTTACTTACCCTATGAGCGCCTCTCTCACCCTTTCGCCGTTACTTCACTGTTCATGTGAAAGAGGCCTTAGGGATAGTGTTCCAGCTACGGCCCTCCACGTTATGGTATGCACCAAGCGACACATATCGACAGTGTGTGTAAGCACGTTTTATTTCAATATGCTGTATTTAGTGTCCCTTCAATGTTATATGTGTGTACGGATGGGCAGTTGACCCCATACAATGTTGTTTTTTACTTAGTTTGTCATTTTGATGAATTATATCTTCTATTGACACCTTTTTGTGATACATATCATTCTTACATTAAAAATATACTCATATAGTCACTCATATACTGTATATGCGCAGAGATGTAGGTACACAGACAGTTATATGTAGATATGCTTTTAGGCTATTTTCACATATGCAATTTTCTTTCTGGTTTTGAGATCCAGCAGGGGATCTCAAAACCAGGGGAAAATGCTTCAGCTTGATTTATTGCAACCGGCTGCCTCCATTCCGTTCTGATGTGGTTGTATTAAATTGAAAGCAAGCAAAACACATTGACTTACAATAGTGTTAGTGCCAGATCCAGCACCATTGATTTTGGCTCGTTCAGGTTCGCAAACCAGACCCAATCGAAGTTTGCAGTGTCTGGTCACAGAACGCAACAAACTGGAACGGAATGCATTCTGGTGCACTCCGTTCTGGTTTGTTCAGTTTTGTCCCCTTTAAAAATGAATGGTGACAAAACTGAAGCGTTTTCCTCCGGTTTTGAGATCCTCTGACGGATCTCAAAACTGAAAAGGAAATCGCATATGTGAAAATAACCTTACACACATGCACACAAAGATTTACACTTATACACACTTGTGTATACCTTCTATGTCACACATAGGTAGTCTTCTCAGCAGACAGATCTCAGGACAGTGGTGCAGAAGGTCAGAAGCATAGACAAAAGAGCAGCTGATAAGCAGCTGCAGAGATCATGATGAGAAGTGGGACACAGGACTGCAAAGACAGATTCCTGGTGTTAACCTGCTGCAAAGTGCTATGAGCCTTCTCCTGCCTATCCTTTACAAGCAGACAGGCGTAGGAGGCGCTTGTTGCTGCACACAATGTGCAAAAGTTGCAGGAAAGGACCCTGAAGAATATGATGACTTTGGAAGATGCTTTACATAATGTAAGCAATGGTGGACAATCATCTATTCTTTTTTTTTCTATAACTAAAACTGTCTTCTAGTGCCCTCCCAATTCCATCTGAACTCGGTAACCCTCTGTTATGACGAGTGGGTGAGAACCCGCTGTCCCTCATGAGCAACTCCCTCTGAGGGAGAAGTTTGAGAACTTCCCTCGTTCTTCACACGATGATGGTAAGGAGAGACTTTCCCAAGGGGTGTACTGGGTGCTACCTCAGAGGGGAATTGGAACGCAAGGGACCAGAGTGTGAACCAAATGGACTGACCTGCAGGTGACACAATGCTACACCCAATGGATGCTGGGAGGCGAGAGGCTGATCAGACGGAGGTATAGTCGGGGTATGAAGGCAGAAGTCAGGGCAGGGGGGCAGTCGGGCAAAGTCTGTGAAACATAATCCAAAGACCACTACACAGAATGACAGGAAACTAGACTTGCTAGGAACCTGTCACGGTGCAGTTCACTGTGTCAGTTGTGCCATGTAGGCTGGCTGCATGCTGTCTCGCGTACTGGCTGCAGGCTGCCTCCTGTGTATTCTGGTTGCTTGGGGCTGCGGTTTTGTGTGTGAACTTTGCCTATGCATGTGTGTACTCCCCATGTCTGCATCTCTGTGCAGTTCTTGTCACTGTTGCCATGTAGGCTGGCTGCAGGCTCCCTCGTGTACTGGCTGCAGTCTGATATCTGTACATGCTGGTTGCTTGGGACTGCATGCTTGCTGCGGTGTTGTGTGTGAACTGTTCCCTGTGTTTATGGCTTCCCATGTCCATATCTCTGTGGTTCCTGTCACATATGCTGTGCATCCTTCTGCATGCACTTTGTGTACCGGCTGTGGGTGTCCCCATGTATGCTGGTTTTGGGATTCGTGCTGGCTATAGTCTTGTGTGTGAACGGGGTCTATGGATGCGTATGAGTATGGATGCGTTTCTGTTTGTATCACAGTGCAGTTCTGTCACTCCTAGTAATTGTGTAGGCTGGCTGATTGTAACCTTGTACTGGCTACAGTTTATCCTGGTATGCTGGTTGTCATTTGAGGCGTGCTGGCTGCAGCATTCTGTGTTTGGTGTGAACTGTCACTTGTGTTTTGGCCTGGTTACTCCTAGTTCTGGAGAGGTTAACTTCCCCTGGTCTGTTCCTGGGTGTGGCTTATCAGGTGCCCCTGGTCTGCTGGTGCACTTGATTTTGTGGTAGTTATACCACTATTGCCTAACCTGCATATCTTTATTGTAATGTTCATGTATTACATGTGTAATAAAGTACTCTGCTTGTCCATGGTCTGTATCTGCCTGTGTCCTGTTTGCGAGACGCTCCGGAGGTCTGCCTTGGGCCCCCGGTACGCGACACAACCTAATTGCTTAGGTGCCTCCCAGTTGAAGGGGGCACCTTTTATATACACATTGCAGACCAGCCATAAGCGGAGGAAGATAGAGGGGGTGCGCATGCTGCCTCACAAAAGGAGTATATACACCCCCCCCCCAGTCTTTTTACAATCATTGACAGACTAACTTAGGTATACATGCCTAGCTCTACTAAACTAGCAAATAAAAAATATATACACCTTCAGTAGCAATTTTTTTTTAATGATTTGCGTTTTACTCATTTTGGGCTAAAAATCATCTTTTCGATTGGTTGAAACTTTATTAAAAGTGTTGAGCTGTTCTATCACAAAGGGTTGCCATGCCATAGATTGGAGATCATAATTTGAGAACAATTAATGAGCACGCATTTTCTTCAGAAACAATGTAATCTTCATTGTTATGGCCATACCATGCTACTAGAACAGTGTTTTGCAAAATAACTAGGGATGAGCGAATCGACTTTGGATGCTTCATCTGAAGTTGATTCGCATAAAACTTTGTTGTTATACTGTACGGAGCTAGAGCTTTTAGAATGTATTGGCTCCAATGAGCCGAAGTTATTACTTCGCGAAGTATTGCAAGACAATAACTAAGTGAATTAGGGTTGTTGCGGGTATCGAAACTTCGATACACAATCGATACTTTTGTCCCGGTATCGATACAATACCGGGATTTCAGTTTTTTCGATACTGGGCTGCGCACTCATGTTCTCTCAGCAGCACGGGGAGAAGGAAGCTGTCCTCCTCCCTCCCCCTGTGCTGCTGCCACCAATGAGAAGAGAGGGGCGGAGGAGGGGCGGGCACACTGCGCCACCAATGAGAAGAGAGGGGTGGAGGAGGGGCGGGCGCACTGCGCCACTAATGATGGGACTATTTCCATTTTCCACACGGAGCGGCGCCCAGCGATGTCCCAGCACTCACCATTAGTCCTGGGCGCCGCTCCGTTCGCCCGCAGTGCCCCATTACTGTCTCCTCTACTGCTCCACATGCTGCTGATTACTATCGGAGCGATGGGAGGAGACGTCAGCTTTACTAGTGGGCGTTCTTTCTCCCTGCGCTGCAATTGGACAGCGCTACAATCGCAGCGCAGGGAGAAGGAGCGGGCCCACTAGTGAAGCTGATGTCTCCTCCCATCGCTCAGATAGTAATCAGCAGCATGTGGAGCAGGAGAGGAGACGGTAATGGGGCACTGCGGGTGAACGGAGCGGCACCCAGGACTAATAGTGAGTGCTGAGACATTGCTGGGCGCCGCTCTGTGTAGCCTGATAGTGAAAGTATCCCATATAAAGTAGTCAGTCAGTCTTTAACACAGCAGAATCGCATTGCCGGCACCCTGCCCCTGACAGGGAGCTGTGTGTAAGGGGTTAACTGCCGCTGATCTGCCAGTACCTGCCTCCTGTATAAAGGGGTAATTATCATTGGTGGTGCAGTGTGCCCCCCCCCCCCCCCTCAACCCCCCATCCCATTAAAATCATTGGTGGCACAGTGCGCCGGCCCCTCTCAACCCCCCAGTATTAAAATCATTGGTGGCAGTGGCCACAGGGACCTCTCCCCCTCATTGGTGGTGCAGTGGCAGCTTCTGATTGGAGCCCCAGCTGTGTAAGCCTGGGGCTCCGATCGGTTACCATGGCAGCCAGGACGCTACAGAAGCCCTGGTTGCCATGGTAACATCCCTGATGCTGTGTGCACAAAGCACAGAGCAGCAGGGACAGTGTGAAGTCCTATTCATCCTGATAGAGCTCTATCAGGCTGAATAGGACAAGGGATGAAAGATCCCAGGTTCTAGCCCCTAAGGGGAGAAATAGTTGTTATTAAATAAAAAGTGTAAAAAATAAAAATAAAGTAACCCCCCACCCACCAAAATTATAAATCACCCCCTTTTCCCAATTTCACATATTAAATGTATAAATAATAAACAAATTACATATCGCCACATCAGAAAAGTCCAAACTATTACAATATTTTTAAAAAATCTAGGTGGTGAACGCCGGAACAGAAGGAAAAAAAAAAAACAGCGATTCGCCATTTTTAAAAATGCAGAATGCACGTGGCTTTTTTGGTTTATTTTTTTCGCGTGGTATCGAGTATCGCAATACTTTTTCATGGTATCGACACCAAATCAAAAATTTGGTATCTCTAAAGTGAATTACTTATTACTGTTAAAAAACCTTGATACCAAATTCTGGTTCAGTATCAAGGTTTTTTTACATTAATAATTCACTGGTGTATGAAGTCTCGCGAGACTTCACGAAGTAATAACTTTGACTCATTGGAACCAATACATTGTAATATTGTACAGAAGGTTAAAACAGTCAACAATTGGGAAGAAGTGCCTTTGCTTTGAATGACTTCAGCACATCTGTGGCCACAAGACATCACTAGTCTCTCGCACTACTCCGGTGTAATTTTTGAATGCAGGGAAGGAACCACATGTTGTCGAAGAAAGTTCTGTTAAACATTTTCATTCACTCTGCTGTGTAGCTGTATAACATATAAAAAGGGGTTAGGGTCTGCGCTGCAATAAAGGAATGCTTAGGGGTAACGCAAAGATCACTGGTTCTTTTTATGCTGCTTCTTCCAATCTCCTCCTTATCCTTCCTCCTTTTCAGTTTCTTAGTCTCTGAACCAACGGGCGGTAGTGGGTATGCTTTTCACCCCTTCAAAGAGAGTATCAACATAGCACAGACCCGCATGTAAAATAGTTCACGCTTCTTTATTATACTTATAAAATCGTGATCTTGAACATCACATAGAACATATAACAAAGCCCGACCCGGGTTTCGCTCCTGCTTGATCTGGATCTTTTCAGTTTCACTTTCGGGTATGGGCGGTATTTATCACCACGTCACATCCTCTCTCGATCAAAACTTTCTCTTCTTTTACATGTTCGCGGAAACAAAATACGTTTGTGTGCATCTATCCTAAAACTGCCATCACCCTTCACTCTACTTAGTAAGGGGTCAATATATATACTCCCAATATGCCATGAGAAAATTGGCGAAACTGGCAAGGAGATAGAGTGAGAGGATGTGATTTGTTGATAAATACTGCCCATACCCGAAAGTGAAACTGAAACGCCCCAGTTGAAGCAGGAGCGAAAACCGGGTCGGGCTTTATCATATGTTCTATGTGATGTTCAAGATTACGATCTTGTAAGTATAATAAAGAAGCATGAACTATTTTACATGCGGGTGAAGCATACCCACTACCGCCCGTTGGTTCAGAGACTAAGAAGCTGTGAAGTAGGAAGGGTAAGAAGGAGATTGGAAGAAGCAGCATACAGAAGAACCAGTGATTTTTGTGTTGCCCCTAAGCTTTCCTTTATTGCAGCGTGGACCCTAACCCCTTTTTATACGTTTTGGACTGAAAGAAGTGGGGACCTACTTCTACAAAGCTAATATCAGCATGTAACATAGTACATAAGGCCGAAAAAAGACATTTGTCCATCCAGTTCGGCCTGTTATCCCGCAAGTTGATCCAGAGGAAGGCAAAAAAAAACAAAGAAAAAAACTGAGGTAGAAGCCAATTTTCTCCACTTTAGGGGACTATTAACTTCCTTCCCGACTCCAATCAGGCCATCAGAATAACTCCCTGGATCAACGACCCCTCTCTAGTAGCTATAGCCTGTAATATTATTAAGCTCCAGAAATACGTCCAGGGCCCTCTTGAATTCCTTTATTGTACTCACCATCACCACCTCCTCAGGCAGAGAGTTCCATATTCTCACTGCTCTTACCGTAAAGAATCCTTTTCTATGTTTGTGTACAAACCTTCTTTCCTCCAGACGCAGAGGATGTCCCCTCGTCACAGTCACAGTCCTGGGGATAAATAGCTGATGGGATAGATCTCTGTACTGACCCCTGATATATTTATACATATTAATTAGATCTCCCCTCAGTCGTCTTTTTTCTAAAGTGAATAACCCTAATTTTGATAATCTTTCAGGGTACTGTAGTTGCCCCATTCCAGTTATTACTTTAGATGCCCTCCTCTGGACCTTCTCCAGCTCTGCTATGTCTGCCTTGTTTACAGGAGCCCAAAACTGTACACAGTACACCATGTGTGGTCTGACTAGCGATTTGTAAAGTGGTAGGACTATGTTCTTATCACGGGCATCTATGCCCCTTCTGATGCAACCCATTATCTTGTTGGCCTTGGCAGCAGCTGCCTGACACTGGTTTTTGCAGTTTGCTGTTTATTAAAATTCCTAGATCCTTTTCCATGTCAGTGTTACCGAGTGTTTTAATATTTAGTATGTACGGGTGACTTGCATTTTTCCTTCCCATGTGCATAACTTTACATTTATCAGTGTTAAACCCCATCTGCCACTTATCTGCCCAAGCCTCCAATCTATCCAGATCCCTCTGTAGTAGTATACTGTCCTCATTAGTGTAAATTACTTTACACAGTTTAGTGTCATCTGCGAAAATTGATACTTTACTATGCAAGCCTTCTACAAGATCATTAATAAATATATTGAAGAGAATAGGTCCCAATACTGACCCCTGAGGTACCCCACTAGTGACAGTGACCCAATCTGAGTGTGTACCGTTAATAACCACCCTCTGTTTTCTATCACTGAGCCAGTTACTTACCCACATACAGATGTTTTCTCCCAGTCCGAGCATTCTCATTTTATATACTAACCTTTTATGTGGTACAGTGTCAAATGCTTTGGAGAAGTCCAGATATACGACATCCATTGATTCGCCGCTGTCAAGTCTAGAACTTACCTCCTCATAGAAACTGATTAAATTAGTCTGACATGACCGATCCCTCACGAAGCCATGCTGATATGGCGTTATTTGCTTATTTCTGTTGAGATGCTCTAATATAGCATCTCTCAGAAAACCTTCAAACAGTTTACCCACAACAGATGTTAAACTTACCGGCCTATAGTTTCCAGGCTCTGTTTTTGGCCCCTTTTTGAATTTTGGCACCACATATGCTATGCGCCAATCCTGTGGGACATTCCCTGTCAGTATAGAGTCTGCAAATATCAGAAATAAGGGTCTGGCTATGACATTACTTAATTCCTTTAGGATACGGGGGTGTATGTCATCCGGTCCTGGCGATTTGTCTATTTTAATCTTTTTAAGTCGCTGATGTACTTCTTCCTGGGTCAGACAGGACACTTTTAATGGGGAATTTATTTTTGCATTCTGCATGTCATCTGACAATTTATTTTCCTCAGTGAATACATTGGAGAAAAATCTGTAATCTAATACACAAAACTTTTGTATATGTGTAGTTGTATGAGACCCTACTGAAGACATTCCCCCAAACTATTACACTTCCTCCACCTTTTCAATGACTTCTTTATACACTTTGGGTTCAGTATTTCCCAGTTTTACGATGAACATAATGTTTCCCATCAGGCCCAAATAAATTAAACTTGTTTGTGCCATCCCCGGATGCAGCATCCCCCATGGTTTACACTGACACCACGGTGCAGCTACTTTGTACCTGATGAAGGGGAGGGATTCCCCGAAACACGTTGTATTGCTTCTTGCACAAGTAAGATATGACTCTTATGTTAATTTGCATAAAAGGCGGGAAGTACAAAAAAGCATAATAGTTATTGAATTCATCTGCAAATGAAATTAAAAGTGTAATTTATATGTTTAGGGTGACACAACATTTATAAACGCGCAGTGAGGGTAGCATAGTAGAGGTGACAGATTCCCTTTGCGAACAGCTCACCATTTTGCAAAGTCGGTTAAATAGCATTTGTGGTAGGAGCTGAGCGAGGAACAGAATAGGCATGCCTACGTACTGCCCTGACCTAAACTGGCTGGAGTGTGCCCGGAGCCAGTGACGAGGTAAGGCCTGAATAAGTGGGCCATCCAGGAGGAGTGAATGAAGAAGGGGATGGGAGGGAGGGGCAAGGAAATGGGCGCCCTCCTGCTTGTAGTGGGTTTAAATAGGGGGAGGGCGCTCCTCCCACAATTACAGGCTGCATGCAGCCTTAACTATTTGTGGTAGAAGCTGAGCGAGGAACAGAATAGGCATGCCTACGTACTGCCTGACCTAAACTGGCTGTAGTGTGCCCAGAGCCAGTGACGAGGTAAGGCCTGAATAAGTGAGCAAAAAGAGAACTGGCACGGAGTAGGGTGCAATGCATTTATTGGAGCATTATGGGACCTATAACGCCAAAGAACGAAAACCTCTGGAGATCTCAACCCGCGGATTCGGAATGTACCTTGCGTAGCAGGATGGCCGCCAACGACCCATCTTGCAGATGACATGCGCCGGTACCTGATGACTGGATGCTGCGGAAGCGGCCCCTATGCGAAAGGAGTGCCCGGATATCGTGCTAGGGTTGTACCCCAACCCTGCCGCCAGGGTGCGGATATTGGAGACAAACAGGGCCGAAGAAAGGGGCCTTCTGTTAATCGGGAGCAACGGGTCGTCTAACGCGGGAGACTGGAGGGAGGCCAGGAGCTCCTGGAGCACCTTGATGGGACACCAACAGTTGGCCGTAGGGAAGAATTCCACCTCGGTGGGAGGACCAGCTTGATTGGTCTTGAAGGATGGAATGGACAGGATGAAGTGGTCGGAGTGCCAGGCGAGATGTCGCCTGAGCAGGGTTTTTCGGGAGATGGTGCCGCAGGTGAACTCCCCGGGTCTGAGAAACCCATAGAACCCGAGGTACATGACTGCTTTGGTGATGATGCTCGCTGAGTGCCCAAAAGGGAGACCGTCTAGAGCTATGGATAATCTGCGGAAAGGCTCACCTGACACTGGTTGCCTGCGCACCTGGACTGCCGCGCTAACTTTCAGAATGCCCCTGAGGGTGGCTTTTATGGCCTGATTCGAACAGATGGATTTGGCAGAGGGGTTGCTGAGCATCCGATGGTGCTGAATGACGGCCAAATACAGCTTGATGGTGTTAAATGAGAGGTGGCAATGGGCTATGAAGGCCATGATGAATGTGACTTCGTCCACCTCCCCCCGGGGATAGGTGTCAATGAACTGCTTGTACATTCTGAACCTGGCGTCATAGTTCCTGGCGGTGTTGGCGGCTAGCGAACGCTGGACTAACGACCGTGCGGTTGCTATCAGGGGCTCTAGTCCAGTAGGAGGGAGCTGAACTGCGGAGCTGGAACGCCGACGGGGTCTGCCTCTGGGAGTTCCTGAAAGAAAACCTTGAGATTAAAACGGGACAGGGCGCCGGCCGCCACGTTCTGTGCTCCCTGGATATGGAAAGTGAAGATATGGAAGTTGAACGTTAGGGACAGCCAGACAAGTCTACGCAGCAGGGACATGATCCTGAGAGACTTGGCCCTCCCCTTGGAGATTACCTCTACCAGGACCTGACTGTCTGTCTTGAAGATGACCGATTTATTTGCCCAGAGTGGACCCCAAACGTGGGCGGTTCGCCACTATTGGGTACAGCTCCAACAGCCGGGAGGATTTCATAGCCTCCGCCTCGGATAGAAGTTCCACCGGCCAACTGCCGACCAACCACTGCAGATAGAAGATGGCCGCAAACCCGCGGCGTGAGTGTAAACCATGGGGGATGCTGCATCCGGGGATGGCACAAACAAGGAGATGCCATCCCACCCGGCCAGGAAAGCCTGCCACATCTGAAGATCCGCCATGGCGTGACTGTCCAGTTGGATGGTGGTGTCCTGATCCGGGGCTGCCGGGAGGAGATTAAGGAGCCGGGAAGTGAAGGACCTGCCCTGTGGCATGATTTTGAACGTACAATTGAGGGACCCTTGCAGGGACTGGAGCTCCCGCTTGGACAGGACCCCGGAAGAGGCCGCGGAGGAAACGGCGGCCTGGATCTTAGCCAGCTTGGCCGCGGGGAGGCTGGCCTCCATGCGGACCAAATCCAGGGTGATGCCCAAGAAAGTAACCCTGGTGCCTGGACCCTCTGTCTTGCCGGAGGCCACGGGGACCTCGAGACCGACGAACAGTTGGCGCAAGCTCGCCAACCCCAAGGGGGAGCCTTGGGGCCTCTCGACGACCAGGAAGTCATCCAGATAATGGATGACCATGTCCAGACCCCCGTGATGGACAAGGATCCAGTGCAGCGCACAGGCGAACCTGTCGAACAGCCACGGGCTGCTTTTCGACCCAAAGGTGAGCCGGTTGGCAAAATAGTACCCGTCTGCCCAATGCAACCCGTAATATTGCCACAACTGGGGAAGGATGGGGAGCAGCCTAAAGGCGTCCGCAATGTCTGCCTTGGCCAACCAAGCCCCTTCCCCGGCCAGCAGAATGTACTGGATGGCTTCGTCGATGGAAGCGTAAGACATAGAGAACTCCTCTGACGGGATCAGGGAGTTAAGGCTGGGGATAGGTGACATGCGTGGAGCCGACAAGTCTTAAATTAAACGCTTTTTATTGGAGGCCTGCTTGGAGACCAAACCAATGGGGTTTATCCTCCAAGTGGCGAAGGGGATGGACTTGAACGGGCCCAGCAGGAAACCCTTCTGAACCTTGTTCTGCAACAGGGTGGCTACTGCCTCCGGGTCTTGACTAGCCGACTGCAGGTTCCTTCCTTCCCAGGAAACTTGAGGGAGGGCAATGAAGCCCGTATGGAAGCCCCTCTCAAATCCGGCGAGAAGGAACTGGACTGACTGGCGATCGGGGTGGTTTTGCAACCGGATGCCCAAGAGCTCGATGTTAATGTCGGCTAGTCATAGGTTCTTGCGTTGTCTCTTCGGACAGCTGGGGCGAGGGTGGGCCCTGAAACAGAGGGAGCAGATGTGCAATGCTTGACAGCTATTAAAACCACAACCCCCCGCGTTGAAGCTGTTGCAGACCTGACTCTGCCCCAAGTATGTGATGGGCCTGCCCAGCTTGTCGGTAGAACCCTGGAACCGCTGAGTGCCAGAGGGGCCTGGCAGGGAGCCTTCCCGGGGTGGGGAGGTTGGGACACCAGTCGGCAGTATGCTGAATAGATTGACACGCAGCACACGTTAGAGCCTGTAACCCTGCGAAATGGTGATAGAGCAACTCCATGTCGAGGTTCGCCCAGTCCGTGATGAATTGGAACTGGGCGAGGGCCTCGGCTGCCTTGGCCGAAAATGACCGGTGATGGTCATAAAAGTTGGTTCCGCCGTACTTGTACCCTAAGTCGGTGACTCGGTACAAGTATGAGTCCAGCTCCTCACGCCTGTGTGGCTGGACGCCGCAGATGATATCCCGGTAGAGGCTGAACGCTAGGACAAACTCAGGGATCGACAGCTTACAGTTCAGGCGGGTGTCCTTGGCCCGGAGAACCACCGAGACCTCCCCGCAATTGATCACCTTATTCTCAGACACGTCCTGAGACGCGATGAGAATGGATGCCAAGTTGACGTCCCTCTCTGCCAGAATGTCCCTTTTCAGATTTTCCGGGATAAAGTGCGAGGGGGCAATCTGGGGGCTGGCACGGAGCGTACCTGGCGCCATATCCTGGGAAGTAGAAGGTAAGGCAGGAGGGGCTGGGGAAGGTGGCGCCACCGGAGGCCGGGACTCTAATTCCCCCATCCTGGTTTGGATATCCGCTACCGAACCCGCCAGACTGCCAATGTTGGCCTTCAACTGCAGCAGGGACAGCTGGATTGAAGAGAGAGAGAGGGCTGGTCGCTGGGGCCTTCCGGCTCTGTCATCAGGAGACGGTACAGCTCCGCCTTCCTCGGATTCCCCTCCTGTTGAGCTCCGCAACGATCTTTGGGATGGTCCAGCTCCGCAGAGAGGGGTTACTGGCGCGCCCTGACACAGAGGTCCCGGGTAAATACAGGCTATCATCCGATTCCGGGGCCTGCGACATCTTTACGCTGTATGGAGGAGGTATGAAAACAACAGATTAAAAAATGTTCCCCTCCCCCCAGACAACAAGAACGAGAGCTGCAGGAAGACGGGTTTTGACCGAAGAGTGAGGATCGCTACTTAACTGGAATGGAATGAACAACGCTACTAATTTCTGTGGTGAGCTGTAGACCTATGAATGGAAGCTCATGAAGAAGTATACTTAACGCAGGGACAGGATGCAACAGCAGCCTTGTGGCTGGATCTTACCTGGACAAGGAGGAACCTGGCGCTACGACAGTGGCTTGCTTGCAGTTCTGGTGCCCTGTTTACGTGAAGAAATAAGCTGTGTTGGAACGATACCCGGTGATGGATGTGAACAGCCGGTCCCTCATGGAGTGAAGGGGGAGGCTGCGAGACCCTGACCCATTTTATTTTGGGGAATACAACATGAAAAAAAGGGGAGGGGCCCCAACCTGGGGTGAACCCATCACCCCTGCGTGGATCTGAACCCGAAGTACCTTGGTGAATCAGAAAAAAACCGGCACCTGAGCGAATCGGGGAATACACCATGCCTGAGCGATTCAGGGAACACATAACACTCGAGCGCTACAGAGAACACATGACACCTGAGCGAAACAGGGAACACCTGACCAACACAGGGAACACAT
The DNA here is from genome assembly GCF_014858855.1 of Bufo gargarizans. Classification (NCBI taxonomy): domain Eukaryota; kingdom Metazoa; phylum Chordata; class Amphibia; order Anura; family Bufonidae; genus Bufo; species Bufo gargarizans. The sequence goes on from NC_058087.1 coordinate 105,058,257, forward strand.
GACCCCTGAACGAACAGGGAACACATGACCCCTGATCGAACAGGGAAGACATGACACCCGAGAGCGACTCGGGGAAGACATGACACCCGAGAACGACTCGGGGAAGACATGACACCTGAGTGGTTCAGGGAACACCCGACCCTTGAGATTCAAGGAAGACCAACAACCCAGGGGGTGAATATTGACAAACTTAATATGAGTGATTGGATCAGGAAGCACAGGGTGAACTGGGACCTGCCACTGGCGTGATAACATAGAGCGCCAGACCCATGGACATATTCAGGACCAACACCTTTGAAATTTTTTTCAGCAGTGCGGGGGTTAAGGGCAGCAGGCCAACAGACAGGCAGCCAGCCGGCGACTCGCAAGAGCGGAGAAGCGGCGCCCGCTGACAGGACAGGGCGGTTGTGCTGCTAGTCCTGCCGCACCCCCCTTTCGCCGAGCCGCGCCGCACCAACCTGCGGTGCATGCGCCGGATGGTGCCCGGTACCTGGAGGATGCACGAACCCGGACCGAGGTGACAACCAAAGACGTGACCGAAAGTGACGTCAGGCGCAGGTGCTGGTAAGCAAGGAAACGAGCGCCCTCCTGCTTGTAGTAGGGAGTTTAAATAGGGAGAGGGCGCTCCTCCCACAATTACAGGCTGCCAAATAATTAAGAAAATTAGTACCAGGTGCCCGATTAAGACCAATAACTGTGAAGTATCTGAAAGTGTTCTCTAATTTTGATCAGTGTTCTTTAAATCTCAGAGTTTTTTTATACTGTGCTTAAGAATATATGTACCTCATGAAATATGCTTAAAATACTGCTCTTTTACTTCTGTTTGGATAATTTCAAATAGGACTATGCAGTTACCTTGACATTTAGGAGATTGTACTGTATGTTGTTCTCTAATTTTGATCTCCAGCGTATGTCCACCATCATTTGCGACTTCCAAAGTGCCAAGAAAAGGTGGCATGGCATCGCGGGAGTTTGCGAGGCTTTGCACAGCCTGCTGGATTTACTATTCTTTATGTTAGAAACTTAATAAATTGGGAGCATCTCCCTCCAGAGCAGAGGGATCAAGACTAGCATATGGATATGCCAGTCTTGATGAATGCCCCTTTAATGATTCTCATTTAAATTTGGTTTCATCAGTCCATAAAACATTGTTTCAATAGTCCATGTGATCTTTAGCAAACTGTAGACAGGCAGCAATACTCTTTTTGGAGGGCAGCGGCTTTGTTTTTGCAAACCTGCCTTGCACACCGTTGTTTTTTTAGTTTCTTTCTCATGGTGGACTCATGAACATTAGCGAGCAATCATTAGGAGAAATGAAATGGCCACCATCTTATTAGTTCACACTAGGGCTGCAGCTAACGATTATTTGAATAATCGATTAGTTGTCGATAATTTCATTGATTAATCGGGGAAAAAAACACCAAAATGACAAAAAAAAGGGGTTTATATGATTTTTCTTGAAAAATTATGTTCAAATGCCATATTAAAACATATTTAGGAATTAATATTTTGCATTACAATGTAAAAAAGACAAGTTATGGGGGATCTGTGGATGACACACTTATGGGGGATCTGTGGATGACACACTTATGGGGGATCTGTGGATGACACACTTATGGGGGATCTGTGGATGACACACTTATGGGGGATCTGTGGATGACACACTTATGGGGGATCTGTGGATGACACACTTATGGGGGATCTGTGGATGACACACTTATGGGGGATCTGTGGATGACACACTTATGGGGGATCTGTGGATGACACACTTATGGGGAGGGGGATCTGTGGATGACACACTTATGGGGAGGGGGATCTGTGGATGACACACTTATGGGGAGGGGGATCTGTGGATGACACTGTAATGGGGAGGGGGATCTGTGGATGACACTGTAATGGGGAGGGGGATCTGTGGATGACACTGTAATGGGGAGGGGGATCTGTGGATGACACTGTAATGGGGAGGGGGATCTGTGGATGACACTGTAATGGGGAGGGGGATCTGTGGATGACACTGTAATGGGGAGGGGGATCTGTGGATGACACTGTAATGGGGAGGGGGATCTGTGGATGACACTGTAATGGGGAGGGGGATCTGTGGATGACACTGTAATGGGGAGGGGGATCTGTGGATGACACTGTAATGGGGAGGGGGATCTGTGGATGACACTGTAATGGGGAGGGGGATCTGTGGATGACACTGTAATGGGGAGGGGGATCTGTGGATGACACTGTAATGGGGAGGGGGATCTGTGGATGACACTGTAATGGGGAGGGGGATCTGTGGATGACACTAATGGGGAGGGGGATCTGTGGATGACACTAATGGGGAGGGGGATCTGTGGATGACACTGTAATGGGGAGGGGGATCTGTGGATGACACTGTAATGGGGAGGGGGATCTGTGGATGACACTGTTATGGGGAGGGGGATCTGTGGATGACACTGTTATGGGGAGGGGGATCTGTCGATGGCACTATATAGCATCGTATGCTATATGTGTCATCCACAGATCTCCCCCATTACAGTGCCATCCACCGATCCCCTCCATAGTAGTACCATTCACAGATCCCCCTCCCCATAACAGTGCCATCCACAGATCTCCCAATACACCGGCCACATCAGTATTCAGACTATTCCTTAACTGGCAGTAATTTTTACTTGAAGTTTATTACCTTACAAATACAATGAAGTAACAGGCAGAGCAGGCGGCGACGTAACGTCACTCACTCACGTGACGCGCCTGCTCCGCCCACTTTATGAATGGAGCAAGCGTCTTGTGAGTAAGTGACGTAACGCCGCCGCCCGCTCTGCCTGTTACCAAAGCTTCATTGTAAGTTAGTAAAGATGCGCTGATTTAAAGTTGAAGTAAAAGTTACTGTGGTTAAGAACCCTGACAGCCCGCTCTCGCCCCGCATAGCAACGAATCGGCCGATTTATTTGATAACTGCATTCGTTGACAACGAATCCCGTTATCAAATATTATCGATTAATCGTTGCAGCCCTAGTTCACAGAAAAGCTGTCCTAATAACACAGCAGGACAAGTTACTTCAGAACACTGAGCTACAGAGCTGCCTCTTCCTCCTCTCTGCTTTGCTTGTCAGGGCTTATTATCTTGAATAGAGTTTAATATGATCTTCAGCTGAATCTCTGTAGGGATGGAGTTCATAAGAAGACTTGACATAGAGAGGAAGGTGGGGATGTGGCTAATGAGCAGCAGCACTTTTATGCAGTCTCTATTACCACAGTCTGTCCTGTTCATCCTCTCTGTACTTTTGTATTGGAATGAAAGCAAAAATGGTAGAGCTCCATGGCCGTACAAATGCAGAGTTCCTTGCGTAATGTGTGGTTCTACCGTCCTGTAGTCACAGCATTATTTCCTGGGCGTACTGGGATTTCATGAACCACTAGCTATGTGATAGTGGCCAAAAGGAAAAAAAAATAAAGGGGAAAAATGTAATTTTCTAAAAATTAGAGGGGTTGTACACCTTTTGAATAAATTTTGGGTCCCCACCAGACCTGTGGACAGAGGTCAGTTCTGGATTCTTCAGTTTGCGGCGGTCTTGTCCACATTTGTCAACTTCCGTCACGGAAGTTTTGCGACATGTTCTGCTGCAGCCAATGACTAGCTGCAATGGTGAAATCCTCCAATTGGCATGTTACTGGGTCATGTGCTTCTTCAGGGGCATGTTATTAATACAGACAGTCATTGACTGCAGCAGCACACGTGACCCCTGTCCATGCCGGAAGTTAACAAGCAGGGACCAGAGTGCCATCAAACAAAGGAGCCAGAACTGAGCATCAGGGAGCAGGTAAGTATGCTTCCCTCCACAGGTCCGCAGGGAAATTTCAAAGGTGCGGGAGCCACGCTCTAAATAAAGATTAACAATGAATGCCAGTGAATACCTCCTGCAAATACAAAACAGTTGGGAAACTCGTCCAGTTATCAAAGATGGAAACCAATAAACCAGGCTGTTCACATATAAAGTTTCTCCTGCTACTAATCCATACGTAGCATGCTAAAACTCACACAATTATGACCAGGTCCGAACTCAGATGAAAAAACCCAATGCTGCTGGGACGTGTTGGTTATACGATGGACCGATCACAAGCACCTCCTGCTGGTCCACAAATCTCATACTGAGTATCCGACCTCTCGATCCAAACACCGGACCTTCAAAAGGAATGAGACAAATGGTGCAATACCCTCGGTATTTTCAAAGGTAGGAATTTACCGCAGCCCCTGAAGAAGCGAACAGCGAAACCCGGGTCGGGCTTTTTTATGCGCAAGTTTACAACTTACTAATTGTAAGTACAATAAATTCCTACCTTTGAAAATACCGAGGGTATTGCACCATTTGTCTCATTCCTTTTGAAGGTCCGGTGTTTGGATCGAGAGGTCGGATACTCAGTACGAGATTTGTGGACCAGCAGGAGGTGCTTGTGATCGGTCCGTCGTATAACCAACACGTCCCAGCAGTATTGGGTTTTTTCATCTGAGTTCGGACCTGGTCATAATTGTGCGAGATTTAGCATGCTACGTATGGATTAGTAGCAGGAGAAACTTTATATGTGAACAGCCTGGTTTATTGATTTCCATCTTTGATAACTGGACGAGTTTCCCAATTGTTTTGTATTTGCAGGAGGTATTCACTGGCATTCATTGTTAATCTTTATTTAGAGCGCGGCTCCCGCACCTATGACTTTGTATGCATAGGAGATTGAACCTACTCTTTTAAGGGCGCCGCTGCTGTTGTCCAGTATTTCCACACCAAATAATACTATATATCTTTTATCCGCAGGGAAATTTGTTCAAAAGGTGTAGAACCCCTTCAAATTCTTATACATGGTTCTGTTCATTTCTCCAATGAATAATGACTTTGCTCTTATGTTTCTGATAAGCAGCAGGCAAAACATGTTCTGCACAGTTCATTTCTGTGCAGGCCACAGGCGATGGCATCTTCATTCATGTTGAAGTCAATGTGCTAGTTAATTATATGACAAGAAAATAAAAAGTAACAATTTTTTCGGCTCTCCACTTTTACAGAACAATAATGAATGTGGGTGTAGCACACAGTGAGGTGAACCCAAATACGAGGGTAATGAACAGTCGTGGAATGTGGCTGACGTACGCTTTGGGAGTTGGCATGCTACACATTGTCCTCCTCAGCATTCCCTTCTTTAGTGTTCCTGTTGCTTGGACCTTGACTAATGTCATTCACAACTTGGTAAGTTCTTGATACAGTTGCTCGTTAGTACTTTGAGCCCAAAATAGAAATACCTGAAAGAGTAACTTCATTCAGGAAAGTAACTGAATATCGGCTTAACCCTTTAAGGACCTAGCTATTTTTCACCTTATTGACCAGGCCATTTTTGGAAATTTGACATGTCACTTTATGTGGTGTAAGAAGGTACCTGGAATCATCGTGGATGAAAGGTATGTGTCACCAGAGCGAATCCCCACAGTGGTAATAACTGGAATGATTTTACTTATCCAAACCATTCTGAGATTTTGTTTTCTCGTGATACATAGTACTTCAAAATGGTGGTAAATTTGAGTCAATATAATTTGCTTTTATTTATTAAAAAAATCCATAATTTACAGAAAATTTGGAACAATATGCATTTTTCAAAATTTACACTTCTCTGCTTTTAAGGCAGATAGCAATACCCCATAATAGAGTTATTACTTTACATTTCCCATATGTTCGCTTTTATAATTGCATCATTTTGTAAATGTAACTTTATTTTTTAGGATGTTATAAGGCTTATAATTTTAAAAGCAAATTTCACTTCTGTATTCGGTGCAGTGAGTGATGGCCGCTCCTGGTGCCGGCTTCCTCACTGTGACGTAGTCAGCGCAGGCGCAGTGAGGAATCCGGCACCACGAGCGCGGCCTTCACTCACTGTGCCTGCGCCGAATACAAAAGTGAACAGCGCAGGCGCAGAATTTCATCAATGGTGCATGGAACTTGGACGTCAATCAAGAGGAGCGGGGCGGGCAGAACGGAGGACCTGGGCGGGATAAAGGGTGAGTAGACGGAGCCTCTAGGACTAGGTGCTGAATCTACCTAGAGGCTAATTAGCATATTATAAAAGAGTGTATTTTACCAAAACGGCTGCAGGGAGAAATGTAAAAAACATACTGTTATGTAGTGCTGACATTAGCACATCGCTAATGTAAGTCCGCTACATAACCGTATTTCTGATGGTAGAAACCCTGTAAGGATCAGGCAATTTTTTGCAAATCTGATGTGTCACTTTATGTGGTGATAACTTTAAAACACTTTTACTTATCCAAGCCATTATGAGATTGTTTTCTCGTCACATATTGAGAGCCCCAGTGAGGATGAGGATGACCCCACATTCCTTTTGTCATCCACATCCTCCTCATCATCATCGGATGACGATGAGCCACCAAGGCGGCGGAGACGCCGCCAGGCGGAGCCAGGGGCCCCACATGCTAGGGATTCTGTGGCCCACCCTAGTACGAGCCGCCCTGGGGTTCGTACTGGTTTCCCGGCCCACCGGAGCCCCCTGCCGATGAACTTAGTTGGTGTCCCCCAGTGGACTTTGAGCCTGAGATTCCGGATTTTGCTGGCAATCCTGGAATCCAGATTCCCACAGTGAGGTTTACTGAAATTGACTTTTTTTCAGTAACCCACTGGCTGAATCTGATGGTGGAGCAGACGAATCTGTACGCCCAACAGTTCTCTGCTCAAAACCCAGGCTCATTTTTGGCTAGACCCGGTGGCTCGACCACGGTCAGTGCAGCCGAGATGAGGACATTTTGGGGCCTCGTGCTGCACATGGGTCTAGTCCAAAAACCCAGTGTCAGGCAATACTGGAGTGGGGACTTCCTATACCAGACCCCACTGTACAGTATGGTCATGACACGTCCCCGGTTTGAGGCCATCCGGAAATGTCTGCCATATTCCGATAATGCAGCATGTCCAACCCGAGGTGATCCTGCCTATGACTGTCTGTATAAGATACAGCCGGTCATCGATCACTTTGGGGCCAAATTCATGGAGGCCTACATACCTGAAAGGGGGGTCGCGGTTGATGAGTCTCTTGTTGCGTTCAAGGGGAGACTCAGTTTCCGCCAATATATTCCCACAAAGCGGGCGAGGTATGGCGTGAAGCTATACAAAATTTGTGAGAGTACCTCAGGATACACTTACAAATTTTGTGTGTATGAGGGGCGAGATTCCCGTATTCAACCCCCAGTATGTCCCCCCACTCTGGGTGTTAGCGGGAAACTCATGTGGGACCTTATGTACCCACTGCTGGATAACGGTTACCACTTGTACGTTTACCACGTACGGTTACCACGTTCGCTTGTGGGACCGTGCGGAAAAATCAACGCGGCCTCCCTGCCTACCCCCTCCAGGTACCTATCCCCAGGGGTGAGACCCGTGCCCTTACCAGTGGAAACCTGTTGCTGGTCAGGTATAAGGACAAGAGGGGTGTCCTTATGCTGTTCACAATCCACGGTAACAGCACCACCCCTGTCTCTGTGCGAGGTACGGCGGCAACAGTCCTCAAGCCCGATTTGTATCGTCGACTGCAATCGGTATATGGGAGGAGTTGATCTCTCTGATCAAGTCCTCAAGCCATATAACGCCATGCGCAAAACCCGGGCATGGTACAAAAAAGTTGCGGTCTACTTGGTACAGGTTGCCATGTACAACTCTTTTGTACTATCCCGAAGCGCTGGCAGCACAGGGACATTCCTTCAGTTCTATTAGGCAGTCCTCAAGGCCCTGATCTTTTCGGACCGGGAAAGAGCAGGCCGGAGTACCTCGGGAACTGGAGGCGCCCGGATCATCCCTGGCCAACACTTTCCAGGTGTGGTCCCCCATACTGGAAAGAAGGGACGAACCCCAAAAAAGTGCAGGAGGGGGATACGGAAGGACACCACCACTCAGTGCGACACGTGCCCCAATCATCCGGGCCTCTCCGGTATTGCTTGCTTTAGGGAGTATCACACTTCCATGGAGTACTTTTTATAATCCCCAACAGTCCACTAGAGAACATAAAAAAAATATGGCTTTCAGACTTTGGAGACACGGAAACAATTTTTTTTCCCCCCAAAAAATATTCGTTTTAGTGCAGGCATCCTCAAACTGCGGCCCTCCAGATTTTGTAAAACTATAACTTACAGCCATCAGCAGGGCATGGTGGGAATTGTAGTTTTACAAAATCTGGGGGGCCGCAGTTTTATGATGCCTGCTTAGTGTCTCCAAAGTCTGAGAGCCATGCATATTGGGCATCGTCGCGTGTGTAAAAGTCGTCGCTATAAAAATAACTTTTGACCAAACCCCTCGGATGAACGGTGTTAAAAATATAAAATAATAACGGTGCCAAAACACCAATTTTTGGGCAAAATTTCCATTTGAATCCTTTTTTCCGGTAATAAAGCAAGGGTTAACAGCCAAACAAAACTAAATATTTATTGCCCTGATTCTGTAGTTTGCAGAAACACCCCATATGTGGTCATAAATGGCTATATAGCCGCACGGAAGGGCATAGAACGAAGGGAACTCCATATGGTTTCTGGAAGGCAGATTTTGATGGACTGTTTTTTTTGGGGGGGGTTTGACACCATGTCCCATTAGAAGCCCCCGCTGATGTAGCCTAGACTAGAAACTCCAAAAAAGTGACCCCATCTAAGAAACTACACCCCTCAAGGTATTCAAAAGTTACTTTAGAAGCTATGTTAACCCTTTAGGTGTTCCACAAAACTAAATAGCGAATGTAGAAACAATTTTAGAATTAAAATTTTTTGTTACCTTGCCTCAAAAAAGAGTAATATAGAGCAACCAAAAATCATATTTACCCCTAAAATAGTCCCAAAACAACAACCACTCCTAGATGGAGTCACTTTTATGGAGTTTCTACTCTAGGGGTGCATCAGGGGGCTTGAAAGGGTACATGGTGTAAATAAACCAGTCCAGCAAAATCTGCCTTCCAAAAACCATATGACGTTCCCCTTCTATGTCCTGCCGTTTAGCCAAATAGTAGTTTACGACCACATATGGGGTGTTTCTGCAAACTACAGAATCAGGGCAACCCATTTTGAGTTTTGTTTGGCTGTTAACCCATTTTTTCCAGTAATAAAGTAAGGGTTAAAATGGAAAATATTCCAAAAAATAGAAATTTAAAAATTGTTTCTCCATCTGCCATTAACTCAAGGTATTCAAAACAGATTTTACTAACTTTGTTAACCCTTTAGGTGTTCCACAATAATTAGAGGAAAATGGAGATGAAGTTTCAGAATTTCACTTTTTGGGCAAATTTTCCATTATGATAAAAAAATTTTCCAGTTTCAAAGCAAGTAGAGATGAGCAAATTTCCGGTTATGAAATTCGTTCACGCTTCATTTGCTGGTAAAAGGTGAATTGCATTATGGATTCCGCTACCACGGACAATAACGCAATTCTATGACTGAATGCATAACGGTAACGGGACGGATCCATTATGCAGCCCATAGACCTCTATTATGAATGAATAACAGAATGCCTCTAAAGGCATTCCGTCAGAGTTGTGTTATGCTCCGTGGTAACGAAATCCATAACGCAATTCGCCTATTACCAGCAAACAAAGCGTGAACGAAATTCTAAATATGAAATTCTCTCATCTCTAAAAGCAAGGGTTAACAGCCAAACAAAACTCAATATTTATTACCCTGATTCTGTAGTTTACAGAAACACCCCATATGTGGTCATAAACTGCTGTACGGGCACACGGCAGGGCGCAGAAGGAAAGGAACGCCATATGGTTTTTGGAAGGCAGATTTCACTGGGATAATTTTATGTTGCATTTGAAGACCCCCAGATGCACCCCTAGAGTATAAACTCCCAAAAAGTGACCCCATTTCGGAGACTACATGGTAAGGTGGCAGTTTTTTTTACAATGTTCATCTGACAGGTGTTAGATCATGTGCTATTTTTATAGAGCAGGTTGTTACAGACACGACAACTTTTTTTGGTTGTTTGTTAACGTTTTACATAATAAAGCATTTTTGAAGAAAAAAAATGTTTGTGTCCTTATTCAGAAAGCCTTTTTTTTTATGGGTGACTTCCTTATTTAGGGGCTAATTATTTTTTTGGTATGAGATGACGGTTTAGTACTATTTTAGGGTGCATGTGACTTTTTAATCGCTTGGTATTACACTTTTTGTGGTGTAAGGTGACAAAAAAATGGCTTTTTTTTACACCGTTTTTTTACAGTTTTGTGAAGGTTTAGTTCATGTGATATTATTTTTATACAGAAGGTTCTTACAGACGCGACAATACTTAATATGAATACTTTTTTTCATTTAAGTTTTACACAATAACAGCATTAAAAAATAAATAAAAATAATCATGTTTAAGTGTCTAGAGCCATAGTTTATTTTTATTTTTTGCGGGATGAGGTGACTGTTTGGTACTATTTTGGAGGACATACGCCTTTTTTGATGGCTTGGTGTTGCACTTTTAGTGATGTAAGGTGACAAAAAAATTATTGTTTTAGCACAGTTATTATATAATTTTTTTATTTATTTTTTACGGCGTTCAGGAGAGGGTGTGGATCATGTGATATTTTTGTAGAGCCAGTCGTTACGGACGCGGCAACACCCAATATGTCTGGTTTTCTTCTTTTTTATTTTTTATATTTTTTTTTTGGTCTCTCTGGCATCTGTGTTTTCACCTTTTGACGGCATATGTAGCAGGGGCCCGTCTGTCAGTGACTGCCGGGTCCGTGCTGCTGATCTGGTGGGCACAGCTCCTGCACCCGCTCAATCTGCCTACTGTGCATATACGGCACTGGTCCTTAGGGGGTTTAGCAACAGTTCAGTTATGTAGTCACTTTTTGGGGCTTACATAGTGGAAACTACCCCCCTAAAGATATTTAAAGCTGATTTTAAAAAGTTTGTTAACCCTTTAAGTGTTCCACAAGAATTAAAAGAAAAAGGAGATTACATTTTTAAATTTCACTTTTTTGTCAGATTTTCTATTTCAATACATTTTTGCCTATCAATGTTTAACAGCCAAACGTAAATCAATATTTATTACCCTGATTCTGCAGTACAGAAGCACTCCATATGTGGTTTTAAACTGTTGCATGGGCATACAACAGGGCGCCTAAGGAAAGGAGCGCTATATTGATTTTGGAGGGCTGACTTACATTTTGAACCACTTCGCGACCGCCTATTGACTATAAACATCCTGGGCGGTCAGGTTTATCTCTGAATGGACGGTCTAAAACTTATTTTCAGAGATCGCAGCTGCACTCTTATCGACCAATGCGACTTAGAATTGCAAAATGGCGACAAGTTTGTCGCTATTTTCGCCTAGACGCTCCGCTGCTCTGCTCCTTTCACACATGAGTTGAACTGACATGGGACGTGCTGCTATCAGCGCATGCCATGTTCTCCTCAACAGCACAGGGGAGAAGGAGGCAGTCCCTCCCCCCTGTGGCACTGCTTCCACTGCCACCAATGGACTGATGTCAGGGAGGAGCTGTTACCACTGCGCCACCAATGAACATAGTTTATGCCTAAATACAAACGCAGGCTGCGGGTACTGGCCATATCCCATACCCGGCACCCAGCCTCTATGACTGTGCACTGCGATCCACCACAATTAATTACTCAGGCACTGAATCTTTCCCACCACTATATACCGTATTTTTCGCCCTATAAGAATATTTTGAGGAGGAAAATAAGAGAATTTTTTTTTTTTTTTACCAAAAGGTGTGCTTTTGGTGGGTTTTGAATTAATGGTGGTCTGTGCATGACACTATTATGGGGGACCTGTGGATGGCGCTGTTATGGGGGACCTGTGGATGGCGCTGTTTTAGGGGACTTGTGGATGGCACTGTTATGGGGGACCTGTAGATGGCGCTGTTATGGGGGACCTGTGGATGGCGCTGTTATGGGGGACCTGTGGATGGCGCTGTTATGGGGGACCTGTGGATGGCGCTGTTATGGGGGACCTGTGGATGGTGCGGTTATGGGGTGGGAGATCTGTGGATGGCATTGTTATGGGGTGGGAGATCTGTGGATGGCGTTGTTATGGGGTGGGGGATCTGTGGATGGAACTGTTATGGGGTGGGGGATCTGTGGATGGAACTGTTATGGGGGGGATCTGTGGATGACACTGCTATGTCATCCACAGATACCCTCTCATAACAGTGTCCCCCAATACACCGGCCCTCTGCTCACCGAAGTATTTATAAACTGAATCATTATCCTGTTTTTATGTTTAACTTACGCTGCGGTCTCCCATGTTCCCCTGTATCCCCACAGCACTTACGAACAAGCTTCAATAGCAGGCAGAGCGGACGGCAGCAGTAACGTCACTCACTGACGACACGCGTCTGCTCCGCCTGCTTCATTCATAAAGTCGGTGGAGCAGGTGCTTTACGTCAGTGAGTGACGGTCCTGTTGCCGTCCGCTCTGCCTGCTATTGAAGCTTGTTCGTAAGTGCTGTGGGGATACAGGCGAATATGGGAGAGCGCAGCGTTAGGTAAACTTAATAACAGGATAAGGATTCATGTTTATAAATACTTCGGTGAGTGGCGGGGCCTGATGTAAGAGTACAGTGACAGTACACCGGCCCCGCTTTCAGTTCCGGACTCCAGCCCCTCCTCTCTCCCGGCTCATACATCGCAGTCTCTTCCGGTTCATACATCGCAGAGTTTGAAGTCAAGGGGGCAGCGGCCTCCTTGCTTTAAGTCAAGATAACCACACCCCCTTTCCCTGCCCCTTCGCTTTTAATTGACAGCCAGCCGATAGTTTTCGGCTGTACAGCAAAGCCGGCCGAAGTCTCACACCAGCCCTGACGTCTCTATTAACGTGCCTGCACATTGCTGTATACCGCTGTTAGGTAGTTTTCAGCCTCTCAATTCGCAGGCTCCCGGATGTGGGTGTGCATAAGAACAGTCACGTGCGCGGCTGTCAATCAGAGGTGAAGGGGCAAGTAAAGGGGGTGTGGTTATCTTGACTTAAATATCTGTAAAGAATAAATCAAGGCAACTGGACGTACTGTAGATTTCTTGAAAATGTTTCACTCGTTCTTCCAACGAGCTTTCACTCAGAATTGAGAAAGCTCGTTGGAAGAACGAGTGAAACGTTTTCAAGAAATCTACAGTACGTCCAGTTGCCTTGATTTATTCTTTACAGATATACCATGAGCTGGATAAATGAGAACCTTCACAGACATCTTTACTTAAAGCTAGGAGCCGCTGCCTCCTTGACTTCAAACTGCTGTTACATAGAGTGTGCAGGGGATTAAAGTTAGTTTTTCAAGATTTTTGTGCATCTAGCCGGAGGAAGAAAAGGATCTTTAGGAACATACTGCTGGCTACTTTACGCTGGGTTCAGACCTGAGCGTTCTGAAACGAGCCCTCTGTATGCGCGATTGTACGGGCGTTTACAATCGCGCATACAGAGACTGGCGTTCACACATTGTCGCGCGCTCCCGAATTTCTATGTGCGGGAACGCGCGACAAACGCCCAAAAAAAAGCTCAAGCACTTGTTTGAGCGTCGGGCGTTTTACAGCGTGATCGTACGCGCTGTAAAACGCCCAGGTGAGAACCATTCCCATAGGGAATCATTGGTTCTTGCCTGTTGTGCGTTTTACAGCGCGTAGGAACGCGCTGTAAAACGCTCAGGTGTGAACCCAGCGTTAAGGTAAGGCTGGTGGTTTTGGGGCGTTTTTAGGTGACAGGTTCCCTTTTTTTTAATGGTATTTATTAAAGTTTTCACAATAATAAGGTACACAGTATATTGTGCATAAAATAAAGGACGTGGTGTCCAGTCAAATAGACATTCCAGACACATAATATAAAGAACAGAAAGACATACAAAAATTAAGCAAAAATAAGAGGAATATCCTAAAGTCAGGGGTAACAGTCATACTGCTTCAGAGCACATGGGTTAATTATCAGGTGGCGATCATTAAATAGAAGGCCTAAACTCACATCCATCTCTTAGGGTACAATACATCTTAAATGCTACTATCAGAGTTCATGGTAGAAGGAAAGATCAGCAGAGTGGGGGGAGGACGACCAGGGCTCCCAGACTTCCTCAAACAAAGAAAATGTATCCGAACGGATAGCCGACAGCCTTTCAAATTGGTAAATCTTGTTGACTCTATCAATCACTGCTTGATAGCTCAGTGATAAGGAACGCCACTGAGAGGCAATGTGGATCCTAGCTGCAAGCAGGATAAACTGGGCCAACTTGAATTTAGCGTTTGTTAATTTAGATGGCTTGTCGCCAAGCGACAGGTTCCCTTTAAGTGTTTATTCAGACTCTTGGCAAGTTCATAAACATTCAACAAAAGAAGTCACCTTTTGGTTTTTGTGTTAGTTTACACCCAGATGGCAGTTCTGCTTCAAAGAGTCCATGAACAGACTTTAGACGGCCTGTTTCCCCTCACACTGGTCTCAGACCACGAAGACCAGCACAAGCCTCAGATCCCAATACAGAGATCCTTTCTGCTGAAACCAGCTGTCTTTTAAATGCAGCTAGGTGTTGTCAAAACTAGGGTTGGGCAATATACCTGTATCACGATATACCGCGGTATAAAAAAAACTGCGATATCGCTGTTTACTAATTATCGCAATATTTTGTGACGTCATCAAAGCGGTCATGTGCGCTGACCGCCTCTAAACGTGCGTCCGCCTGCCCCTGCACTTTGCATAGTGCTTAGTAGTACAAACATTACTTCCTCTCGCTCCTGGCTCCTTCTTGCTCCGCCTCCCTTAGTCGAGTCTCCAGACTCCACCCACCATCTGACATCCACGTCGTCACCCACCAGTGCCGGTTCTATGTGGCGAACTCTGTGTGAGTACTGGTGTCTCTGGAGAGACTTTTCCTGCGGCTGCCTCGCTAGTGTGTGCTTTGATGACAAAATTACAAAATGATTACTTCCCACAGCGGCCACCCCCGGCTCTCCCTCCTCCTTGCTCCCATATTCAAATCTCCGCCCACCGACATCTGATGTCAGAATCTGAGCACACAAGCGAGGCAGCCGCAGGAGAAGTATATTGTAAAGTATTATTGTATGTATGGTGGCCTGTGGCCACAAGACTTTATTATAACATCTCCTTGTGGCCCCTGCCCCCTACAGTTTAACATCTCCTTGTGGCCCCCCCATACAGTATAATATCTCCTTGTGGCCACCACACAGTGTAACGTCTTACGTCTTCTTGTGGCCCCCCCCCATACAGTATAATGTCTCCTCATGGCCCCCCATACAGTATAACGTCTCCTTGTGGCCCCCCCATACAGTATAACGTCTCCTTGTGGCCCTCCCATACAGTATAACGTCTCCTTGTGGCCCCCCCCATACAGTATAACATCTATTTGTGGCTGCCCCCATACAGTGTAAAGTCTTTTTGTGGCTGCCCCCATACAGTATAACGTCTCCTTGTGTTTTTTTCTTTTAAACGGGTATTTATCGCGATATATATCGTTATCGCGATAAAAAAAATTATATCGTTATCCTCTGAATTTTTTTGATATCGTCCAACCCTAAAACCCAGACCGGTACATGAGTTCAGTATATATAGATATCATTTTCAGTATATATAGATATAATTTTATAAAAAAATATATATATATACTTGCAAATAACGCAGCAGAACAGTCAGACAATATGCACTGGGTGCAATTCCTCCCGTAGGCCAGCTTCTCCTCCACAATGTATTCTTTCCAAAAAACGAGGCAGCACTTCCAGATTTAGATGAAAGGGTGAAGACCCCAAACTTTAATTCCCCAGCAACGTTTCGGCCTGCTCAATGAGGCCTTTATCAAGCGCTTGACAAAGGCCTCATTGAGCAGGCCGAAACGTTGCTGGGGAATTAAAGTTTGTAATATACAGTACAGACCAAAAGTTTGGACACACCTTCTCATTCAAAGAGTTTTCTTTATTTTCATGACTATGAAAATTGTAGATTCACACATCAAAACTATGAATTAACACATGTGGAATTATATACATAACAAACAAGTGTGAAACAACTGAAAATATGTCATGTTCTAGGTTCTTCAAAGTAGCCACCTTTTGCTTTGATTACTGCTTTCCACACTCTTGGCATTCTCTTGATGAGCTTCAAGAGGTAGTCCCCTGAAATGGTTTTCACTTCACAGGTGTGCCCTGTCAGGTTTAATAAGTGGGATTACTTGCCTTATAAATGGGGTTGGGACCATCAGTGGCGTTGAGGAGAAGTCAGGTGGATACACAGCTGATAGTCCTACTGAATAGACTGTTAGAATTTGTATTATGGCAAGAAAAAAGCAGCTAAGTAAAGAAAAACGAGTGGCAATCATTACTTTAAGAAATGAAGGTCAGTCAGTCAGCAAAAAAATTGGGAAAACTTTGAAAGTAAGGGCTATTTCACCATGAAGGAGAGTGATGGGGTGCTGCGCCAGATGACCTGGCCTCCACAGTCACTGGACCTGAGCCCAATCGAGATGGTTTGGGGTGAGCTGGACCGCAGAGTGAAGGCAAAAGGGCCGACAAGTGCTAAGCATCTCTGGAAACTCCTTCAAGACTGTTGGAAGACCATTTCAGGTGACTACCTCTTGAAGCTCATCAAGAGAATGCCAAGAGTGTGGAAAGCAGTAATCAAAGCAAAGGTGGCTACTTTGAAGAACCTAGAATATTACATATTCTCAGTTGTTTCACACTTGTTTGTTATGTATATAATTCCATATGTGTTAATTCATAGTTTTGATGCCTTCATAGTCATGAAAATAAAGAAAACTCTTTGAATGAGAAGGTGTGTCCAAACTTTTGGTCTGTACTGTATATATCTCCAGTGAGGAACAGAAGTATTTAAACACCCTGCAATTTTGCAAGTTCTCCCACTTAGAAATCATGGAGGGGTCTGAAATTCACATTGTAGGTGCATTCCCACTCATAGACAGAATTAAAAATAATAATAATCAGGAAATCACATTGTATGATTTTTTTTTTTTTTTAATAATTTATTTTTCTTGCACTACTGAACATAAGTATTTGAACACCTGAGAAAATCAGTGTTAATATTTGGTACAGAAGCCTTTGTTTGAAATTACAGAGGTCAAACGTATCCTGTAGTTCTTGACCATGTTTGCACACACTGCAACAGGGATTTTGGCCCACTCCTCCACACAGATCTTCTCTAGATATGTCAGGTTTCGGGGCTGTCGCTGAGCAAAACTGAGTTTCAGATCCCTCCAAAGATGTTCTATTGGATTTAGGTCTGGAGACTGACTGGGCCACTCCAGAACCTTGATATGCTTCTTACGAGCCACTCCATGGTTATCCTGGCTATGTGCTTCGGGTCGTTGTCATGTTGGAAAACTCAGCCATGACCCATCTTCAATGCTCTGACTGAGGGAAGGAGGTTGTTGCTCAAAATCTCACAATAAATGTCCCCATTCATCCTCTCCTTAATACAGTGCAGTTGTCCTGTCCCCTTCGCAGAAAAGCACCCCCAAAGCATGATGTTACCACCCCCATGCTGCACAGTAGGGAATGGTGTTCTTGGGATGCAAACCATCCTTCTTTTTCCTCAAAAAGTTCTACTTAGGTCTCATCTGGATCATCCAGATGGTCATTGTCAAACTTCAGATGGGCCTGGACATGTGATGACTCGAGCAGGGAAACCTTCCGTGCAATGCATGATTTGAAACCATGACGGCGTAGTGTTCTACCGACAGTGGCCTTTGAAACTGTGGTCCTAGCTCTCTTTTATGTCATTGACTAGCTCCTCCCTTGTAGTTCTAGTTCCTCGCCTTTCTTATCTTCAGTGATACCCTACTAGGTGAGATCTTGCATGGAGCCCCAGTCCGAGGGAGACTGAAAGTAGTCTTTAGAAACATAGATTGTGTCGGCAGATAAGAACCATTTGGCCCTTCTAGTCTGCCCAATATACGGAATACTATGGATAGTCCCTGGCCCTATCTTATATAAAGGATGGCCTTATGCCTATCCCATGCATGCTTAAACTCCTTCACTGTATCTGCAGCTACCACTTCTGCAGGAAGGCTATTCCATGCATCCACTACTCTCTCAGTAAAGTAGCATCTTCCATTTTCTAATAATTGCTCCAACTGCTGATCTATTTTCACCAAGCTGCTTGGCAATTGCCCCGTTGCCCTTTCCAGCCTTGTGGAGGTCCACAATTTTGTCTCTGGTGTCTTTTGACAGCTCTTTGGTCTTGCCCATGTTAGTAGTTGGCGTCTGACTGTGGGGTGGACAGGTGTCTTTCTTTAAAGAGTTCAGACAGGTGCTACTAAGTTCGATTAATGAGTGGAATAGAGGTGGACTTTTTAAAGGCACAGTAACAGGTCTTTGAGAGCCAGAATTGGTGCTGTTTCTCAGGTTTTCAAATACTTATGTTCAGCAGTGCAAGACAAATAAATTCTTTAAAAATCATACAATGTGATTTCCTGTCTTTTTTTTTTTGTTTTGTTTTTTATTCTGTCTCCCAGAGTGGTAATGTACCTACAATGTGAATTTCAGACCCCTCCATGATTTGTAAGTGGGAGAACTTGCAAAATATATATATATATATAACTCAATTGATTTTCAATGGCTTTTGTACCAAGATAACACGATTAGTTAAGACATTTTAGTTGATTGTGTGTGTTACCCCTGCTACATCTGTGTGTATGTATATATAATATTGTAGGGATTTGCTCTGGTAAGTGGACGCAGTACAGAGGCAAGAACACGGTAGTAAAGCAAAAGTTCAGTGTTTATTCACACAAAAGGAAAAAATTAAAACAAGCCCTTTGCAGAGTCCTGGTGTTAATTCACACAGCACAAAGTCCACAGAACAAAGATGTCACCTGGCAGGCTGATTTATCCACGGCAGTCCACAGGGAGGATCAATTCCACACAGCTGAGACTGTTGTCTGGGTTTTTATAGCCCAGCCCAAAACCCAGCCTGGAAACGTGAAGAACAGCCACCCACCCTGTGTCACGGCTGTTTAAGGGTAACAAGAGCATACACAGTAAAAAGAGCTACTGACCGGACCCAAACTAGGGAAGAGAAAGGGTGACCCCTGTCAGACCCTCAACACTCTCCCTATGCTGCTAAAGCACATGCCCGGATCCATGTGGTGGAACGAGGCATGCCCGCGTGCCTAAGACTGATAAGCCCTGTAACCCCTACAATAGTGGAAGGGGCACGGCCACCGATGCCCTGCTCAGAATATGGAGGGAACCGTGGCCACCTCAGATCCAGTCAGAAAATCACCAGGTACACAACAATGTCTGCACACTTAGCTGATGGAGGTGCAGCCGCAGAGAAGACGGATCCAAGGGCCGCTGGCAATATCCGGAGTGCTTGCAGCAACAGAACACAGGTCCAGAGAACTAATAGCTTAAGAAGTGAAGATACTCAAGGCAGAGCTACAACTGAAAAGAGAAATATAATCCACGCCCTGCAATAGGAGGAGGGGTGATTTAAAGGCAGGGAAATCAAACGCAGGAGGAACAGCTGAGAGTAAAGACCTCATCACAGGGGCGGAGAGACAGAACAGTGAGAACACCTCCAAACTCTAAGTGACATCATCACAGGGGTGGAGACACAGAGCTGTGAGAACGTCTCAAAGCTCTGGTAGTGACACCCTGCTCTTTGACTGCTCCCAGTAAGAACCCGCCCGGATCGGATTTACAGCCATACTAAGTAAAACATCAGTGTCAGCCAGCACTAGCTGCTGCTGACACACAAAATTACTGGTTCTTATCTCACCGAGACCAGGAATCTCGGTGACACATACCTTCCGTCAATGACTGTGCCTTGCGACCTCCTACAATATATACATACTCAGCTCCTCCTGCTCTATAACTTGGGGATTTAAGATTGCGTTGCATTTTGTGATGACAAGTCCTCTTTAAAGGGGTTTTCTAGGATTTTGATACTGATGTCCTATCCTCGGGACCAAGTAAGGCCGGCAGGAGGCAGTGACATCAGTCCTTTGCCTCAGCAAGGAAAATAAAAAGACGCCGCTGGACTGGAAGACTGAAAATTGCTTCTGGAGCGCCCGTGTGACTGCGAAAAGGATCATAGGAATGCCTGCTCTGCAAAGGGTCAGTATTAGTATAATAACCTGCTGTACTGTGTATCCACATTGCTGAAAAAATAAAGATAACACTAAAATGCCAAGATCTCAATGAATAAAATATTTCAGTTGCAAATCTTTATTTATTACATAGTGGAATGCATTGAGAACAATAAAACATAAACATGATCAATGTAAATCAAAATTAATATCCCATGGAGGTCTGGATTTGGAATGATACTCAAAATCAAAGTGGAAAATCAAATTACAGGCTAATCCAGCGTCAGTGGAAATACCTCAAGACAAGGAAATGAGGCACAGTAGTGTGTATGACCTCTCTACAATGCCTGAGCATGCTCCTGATGTGGTGGCGGATGTTCTCCTAAGGCAGGCATGCTCAACATGCAGCCCTCCAGCTGTTTTAAAACCTCAATTCCCACAATGCCCTGTTGTAAGCTGATGGCTGTAGGCTGTTTGGGCATAGTTGGAGTTGTAGTTCTGCAACAGCTGGAGGTTCGCAGGTTGAGCATGCCTGTGACCTAAGGGATCTCCTCCCAGACCTGGATTAAAGCATCAGTCAACTCCTGCACAGTCTGTGGTGCAACGTGACGTTGGTGGATGGAAGGAGACATGATATCCCAGATGTGTTTGATTGGATTCAGGTCTTTGGAACGGGCAGGCCAATCCAAAGCATCAATGCCTTCATCATGCAGGAACTGCTGACACACTTCAGCCACATGAGGCCTAGCTTTGTCATGCATCAGATGGAACCCAAGGCTCACTGCACCTGCATATGGTCTCTTAGTGAGTCTGAGGATACTTCTGGCTAGCACATGGAGGGCTGTGCGGCCCTACAAAGAAATGCCTCCCCATACTATTACTGACCCACTGTCAAACCGGTCATGCTGGAGGATGTTGCAGGCAGCATAATGTTCTCCACAGCATCTTCAGACTCCAATGTCGAATCTGCTAATTTTCCCGGGCAACAGTGGGTTAATTTGTGATGGATTGTTTTTTTCTTTTAGCAAGCTATCTATTGCGCATTATGTAAGGAGGTACTTGATGGGATCACTTATACATTGAAGCACATGGAAGTCTAAATTGCTAAAACAATGTGACTCATATTAATGGTATCTACATCAACTACCTCCTCACATAATGGAGAACATGAGTTTAATACGTGAGTTAAATGAATGGAGTTAGAGTACTATTAGGATCCATTCGCACAACAATATCCGTTTTGCGGTCCCGCGCATTCTGCCCTATTTTGGTAATGCCTATTCTTGTCTGCAAACTTCTTCTGCAGCAAGACCTCCTAGATGTTGTAGGGTAAAGGTCTTGTGATGATATAATTGCTATATAAACAGTAACAAGTGCATGTTACTGGTCACATGGCGATGGCCTCCTCACAGGTTCTATATCCGGTGAGCATCCAGCACTGCGAGGATCAGGGTGAGTGTTTCTCTCCTATTCTCCCCACTCTCTCCCTGACACTCCCCCATCAGGCCACTCAGTGTTTTCTCTGGTGACCATGGCTGGCCACGTTACAGTGGGGAAGGAGGGACGCCCTCTTTCTTTCTCCACACATATCTATTCAAGAAAAAAATTGTAACAAATTGTACGGAACTTTTAGCTCCTGTTACCCCTTATAAAAGGAAAAATCTGGGGTTAAAAGTCGAGCTTTCTAAGATTCTAAGAAATGTCTGAGTCAAAGCAATCACGTCATCTCTCAATGAATACCTTAAGTGGTGTAGTTTCACTTTTGGGGGGGTTTCCACTGTATGGTTACCTCAAGGTACTTCAAATATGAAATGGCACTTAAAAATCCAGCAAAATCTGCTTTCCAAAAACCATATGGCGTTCCTTCCCTTCTGAGCTCTGTGGTGTGCCTATACAGACGTTTACAACCACATATGGGGTGTTATTGTAAACTGCAGAATTACGGTATTAAATATTGGGGTTTATTTTGCATGTCCGACTTTTTTTAGTCCGGCGGCCTCTCACCGCGAACTGTCGTACTGCGCAGGAGCTCCACCCCATCCGCATTATAGTCAACGGGGACGAAGCGGCGGTACGGCAAAATAGCGGAAGGACAGATCCGACAAGATGAACAGCCTGTCGGATCCGTTCTGCCTCAAGTGTGAAAGTAGCCTAAGTCAAAGCGTTTTAAAGTTATCACCACATATAGTGACACTGGTCAGATTTGCAAAAAATGGCCTGGTCCTTAAGGTGAAAATTAGCCTGGGGCTTAGTTTCTAAAACGGGGTCATTCATGGGTGGTTTTTATTATATAAGCACCTCAAAGTGACTTCATAACTGAATTGGACCTTCAAAACTTTATTTTGGAAAATTTTCTTGAAAAATTTGAAAAATCACTTCTATAATTTTAAGGCTTCCGAAAAACCTAAAATGGCATTTGCAAAATGATGTCAACTTAAAGTATATTTCTGGTGAATGTTAATTTATAACTATTTTATGAGGTATAACTATCTGTCATAAAATCTGAGAAATTCATATTTAGAAGTGTTTCAAAATTTTCACTAAACATGAAGTGAACACAATTAGGGCTCTTTCACATCTGCGTTATAGTCTTCCGGCATAGAGTTCCGTCGTCGGGGCTCTATGCCGGAAGAATACTGATCAGGATTTTCCTAATGCATTCTGAATGGACAGTCCGTCCTTCAGGATGCATCAGGATGTCTTCCGGAACGGAACGTTTTTTGGCCGCAGCAAATAGCGCAGCATGCTGCGCTTTTTGCTCCGGCCAAAAATCCGGAACACTTGCCGCAAGGCCGGATCCGGAATGAATGCCCATTGAAAGGCATTGATCCGTATCCGGCCTTAAGCTAAACGTCGTTTCGGCGCATTGCCGGATGCGACGTTTAGCTTTTTCTCAATGGTTACCATGGCTGCCGGGACGCTAAAGTCCTGGCAGCCATGGTAAAGTACAGTGGGGAGCGGGGAGCAGCATACTTACCATCCGTGCGGCTCCCGTGGCGCTCCAGAGTGACGTCAGGGCGCCCCAAGCGCATGGATCACGTGATCGCATGGACACGTCATCCATGCGCATGGGGCGCTCTGACGTCATTCTGGAGCGCCCCGGGAGCCGCACGGATGGTAAGTATGCTGCTCCCCCGCTCCCTACTACTACTATGGCAACCAGGACTTTAATAGCGTCCTGGGTGCCATAGTAACACTGAAAGCATTTTGAAGACGGATCCGTCTTCAAATGCTTTCAGTACACTTGCGTTTTTCCGGATCCGGCGTGTAATTCCGGCAAGAGGAGTACACGCCAGATCCGGACAACGCAAGTGTGAAAGAGGCCTTACAAAGTTATTACCATAAACTGACATACCAGATTTTCAAAAATAGGCTCTGTCAGGAATGTAAAAAAAAAATGACTGGTTGGGATTAAAGAATTGGGTTAAAGAATTTTGATATTTTTAATTTTGTATGTCAATATTTATATTAAAAAACACATACAATCCTGCAGGTTTTGCACTGGCCAGATCACTTTACTGTAGTTAACTACATATCACAGTCAGGATTAGAATGACAGATATCACCTCTTTGTACAGATAACATATTATCCACCATTCAAAATAGGTGATTGTCAGAGCTTATCTAATCTTTCCTTTTACAATGACCTCTGCACAGGTTGGGCATGCTGAAAAACTCTCCAGTGGAAATTACGGAGGGGCACTTAATTCTGGGGGGCACTAATGGGGGCATTATTTTGCAGGGCGCTAATGGGGCATTAATATTACTGGTGGGCACTAATGGAGGCATTATTAATACTGTGTGGCACTAATGGAGGCATTATTAATACTGGGAGCCACATTATGACATGGCGACAGCGCTGGGTACTTTTTCTAGTCTATATTATAAAAATCAATGTCTGTCCATCTGTCGTCTGTAGGCATTTAAACATCTGAACCGACATCAAATTTGAGACATAGGTACATCTGGTGTCTGAAAAGGTTTTCATCTCAGCTCTCTAGGACATACCGTTCTTGAGATATTCCCACAAAATCCAAATTTGGCACCATTACATATTAGTGATGAGCGAGCATGCTCGGGCGAATATCGGTTCGGCTCGAGCATCGCTATGCTCGGCGCGTGCCAGTACTCGGCCGAATACCATGTGTGCTCGTCGCATTGCTCGAGTCTCCTCCCCGCACGTTTGGCGCCTCCTAAGCAGTCATTCAACATTCAGGTAAGTAATTCCCTTCAGTGTAATGCCATAGCCATGTTATCTATAAGCCTTACACTGGTTGCCTGGCCGGAACACGTGGTACTGGTTTATATAGGAGCCGACGTCCTGCGCTCAGACAGTAGAAACACCCCACAAATGACCCCATTTTGGAAAGTAGACACCCTAAGGCAGGGATGCTCAACCTGCGGCCCTCCAGCTGTTGTAAAACTACAACTCCCACAATGCTCTTCTGCAGGATGATAGCTGTAGGCTGTCAGGGAATGATGGGAGTTGTCGTTTTGCAACAGCTGGAGGGCCGCAGGTTGAGCATGCCTGCCCTAAGGTATTCGCTGATGGGCATAGTGAGTTCATAGAAGTTTTTTCATTTTTTGTCACAAGTTAGCGGAAAACTATGATTTTTTTTTATTTATTTATTTATTTTTCTTACAAAGTCTCATACGCCACTAACTTGTGACAAAAAATAAAAACTTCTATGAACTCACTATGCCCATCACGAAATACCTTGGGGTGTCTTCTTTCCAAAATGGGGTCACTTGTGGGGTATTTATACTGCCCTGGAATTTTAGGGGCCCTAATGCGTGAGAAGTAGTTTGAAATCCAAATGTGTAAAAAAATGCCCTGTGAAATCCTAAAGGTGCTCTTTAGAATTTGGGCCCCTTTGCCCACCTAGGCTGCAAAAAAGTGTCACACATGTGCTATCGCCGTACTCAGAAGAAGTAGGGCAATGTGTTTTGGCGTGTATTTTTTCATATACCCATGCTGGGTGAGAGAAATATCTCTCTAAAAGTCAACTTTTCCAATTTTTTTTATACAAAGTTGTCATTTTGGAGAGATATTTCTCTCACCCAGCATGGGTATATGTAAAAAGACACACCAAAACACATTGCCCAACTTCTTCTGAGTACGGCGATACCACATGTGTGACACTTTTTTGCAGCCTAGATGCGCAAAGGGGCCCAAATTCCTTTTTAGGGCATTTTTAGACATTTGGATTCCAGACTTCTTCTCGCGCTTTAGGGCCCCTAAAATGCCAGGGCAGTATAAATATCCCACATGTGACCCCATTTTGGAAAGAAGACACCCCAAGGTATTCCATGAGGGGCATGGCGAGTTCATAGATTATAATTTTTTTGGCAGGGGTGATCAAGGGGTTAATTGGGGTGATGGGGGGTGATCTGGGGGCTAAGTGTAGTGTTTGGTGTACTCACTGTGATGTCTGCTCCTCTTCTGGGACCAACCGACGAAAAGGACCAGCAGAGGAGGACAGAAGCCATTTAACACCTTATATTTATTAATATAAGGTGTTAAATGACTTCTGATTGGATTTTTTAAAAGTCACGAACCTGCCAGCGCTGATCATTGGCTGGCAGGCTGGTGACGAACTTCTGATGTAACGATTCCCAGCCCGCACTGCGCATGTGCGCGCCGGCTCTGCCCGAAATCTCAAGTCTCGCGAGAAGACGCATCGGCGCGTCTAGGAGGAATATAACAGGGCCGCCGCCAGGACGCAATCCTGCGTGCAGCGGGCCTGAGCTGGTTAAGTACCCAAAAGCTTTTAAAAGACAGAAAGATTTGACTTTAGGGAGATGTACAGTACGCCATCAGAAAGCAGTGTGTTCAGCAGACATTATAAAAAGGGGCTTATTCACTAGAGTGTGCCTGCTAGTGAGATATACACTGCTCCATCATAGAAAAAAAAAATTGGCGAAATTAACCTAATTTGTGCCACATCTTTGTGTGCGTTCATTCCATTATATCATTCCAACCATTATATTCAGTACTCCAGCAGACAATTTGTTTATATTTTGGGCAAATTTAACTAGTTTTGGGCACATCTGTGTGTGCGTTGAATCCACAAACGTTATATACAGTATTCCAGCAGAGTAAATTTTATTTGGGACACATTTAACTACTTTTGGGCACATCTGTGTGTGCATTTAGGCCGCAACCATAAATACAGTATTCTAGCAGATAATTATTTGTATTTGGGACAAATTTAGCCCGCGCTCAAAATGTTTTTGAGGATCACCAGGAGGCCATCAAGGATAATTTTTCAAGGGTGTGTATGATGCCCTCTTTTATGTGTAATAAAGGGTGTATTGGAGTGCTGGTTCCTTGTAATATTTGTCAGCCCTTTTACTTAGTACATAGGCTTTATTAGTGTAGGAGTCCCACTACCTGAACAATTGTACCACAATGTGAATGAGGCCCTCCTTTATGTGATATACAGGTTGTATCGGAGTGCCTCTTCCTTGTGATTTTTGGCAGCACTTACACTGTATATACAACTGAATATACAGGAAAGAATGTTTCCTACCAATTTTTGCTCTAAAATGTTTTTTCTTTTTTTTGGGTGGGGGGGCAAGGTTTTGGGTGTTTTTTATTTTATTTTATTTTTTCGGTCTGTAAAAGTGGCGTGCGACATTGGTGTCCAAGATGCATCCAGACATGGTCTGCTGTTCCTGATCAATTTCAGAGGTGTTTCCATCACTTTCAGACCTTTTCCTATGAACCAGGCACCCTCCCCTCATCCGAGCAGGGGGTGCATCGTTGTCTCCTATTGACTTCCATTATACTCTGGTGCTTGGCCGAGCGCACGAATATCGCTATGTGTTCAGACCCCGAACACTTTCGTGCTCACTCATCACTACATATTATATTATATTATATTAGTCAATAAAAACTTGCAACTCATTCACTTGTATTCTAACTGACATACACACAGTCACATGACCCTTATTACCTAATAGAAGCGTGCAGGTCCTTTAGTCTTTACCTCACTGACATACACACACAGTTTTACACCAGGTTTCGATAGCAATTCAGCCATTTTTATTCACTGTTAGGCCTCTTTCACACAAACGTGTTTTCCATCAGGGTGCGATGTGTGAAGCAAACGCATAAAATCCAGACTGAATCCTTACCCATTCAGTTCAATGGGTCTGTGCACATGTTTTTCACGCATCATTTCTGCATTCTGGAAAAATCACAGCATGTTCTCTATTCTGTGTTTTTCACGCAGCTCTGGTTCCATAGAAGTGAATGGGGCTGTGGTGAAAAACGGATCGCATCCATGTGCAATCCACATGAAATGCGTTTTTCACTGATGGCTGCTGGGACATGTAGATTATTCTTCAGTTTTTTTTCACTTGTGTGAAAAAATGCATCAAAAACATATTGCACCCGTGCATTTTGTGGAGTTCTGGTGACGAAACAGGCTCTTCTTAGGGCTGCCAGGCAGAGGCATCCGACCAGCAGTGAGCCCGGTGATGTCACCGGCACTGATGGGTGGGCTTTAGCGCTGCCCTAGCCTGTAAAACGGCTAGGGCAGCACTAAAGCCCGCCCATCAGACCGGGTGACGTCGACGAATACACTGCTGGGCGGAAGCCTCTGCCCGGCAGAGTGTTATCGTAAATAAAAGAGCCCTTGCCCTGCGCTATCCAGGGCATGGCAAGAGAGCACATCAGAGCATAAACTGTTCCGATGCTAACTTTAGGGTGGCTGCCGGGGTGAAATTATGGTTATATCCGTGTTCAGCTCTGAACCCGGACAACCCCTTTAAGGCATCTCTGTACTGGCATCAGGTTCTGACATCCAACAGGAGAGCAAATATATTTGGCTATAAATTTTCTCAGCACTTCTCAAAATTGCTTCTTGTGCTAGGCAGTGTTGTAGTCCAACAAGATGCAGATGGCAATATACCTGACATTGGCATTCAATTTAACAAAAGAACTCCTTGTCGTGATTGGATATGTCAGAGAGCTATTTTGACTCCAAGTCTATTGACACCACAATAGAGCCAGAACAGATGGTGCATTACCCACTTGAGTTTTTAAATTCTTTAGAACCAACGAGTGCCTCGTTAACTGAATCTAAAGGTTGGTGCTCCAGTTATTCTCTTGCAAAAGCTGGATGCACCAAGACTGTGTGAAGGGTGTGCATTAAAACATGCCATCTTCACTTAATGTGCTAATGGGGCAGAAGTTTTTATTCTACAAATTCTACTGATTAGATCAGATAAACAATACCTTTTAAAAAGATTTGTTTCCATTTATACTAGGGGTGCACCGAAATGAAAATTCTGGTCCGAAACCGAAAATTCAGGATGCCCTTGACTGAAAACCGAAACTGCCTTTTTGCCCAAATACTTTGAAAATACTTTTTTTTAAATGATTTTATTAATAATTCTTTTTCATGAATTTAATAAATCATATTATATAACATGGTGCTTCCTCATACACAAGTGATTGTGCCATCCACAGACCCCCCACCCCATAACAGTGCCATCCACAGACCCCCCCACCTCATAACAGTGCCATCCACAGACCCCCACCCACCCCATAACAGTGCCATCCACAGACCCCCACCCACCCCATAACAGTGCCATCCACAGACCCCCCCACCTCATAACAGTGCCATCCACAGACCCCCACCCACCCCATAACAGTGCCATCCACAGACCCCCACCCACCCCATAACAGTACCATCCACAGACCCCCCCCCCCCCCATTGCCGCTCCAGTACAGACTAGTTATAAAATGTGTACAATTAATAAGGATTCTATTCATGAGGCCCCCTCTGCAATAGAACATTCAATATAGCCACATCCTACTCACAGGGCTGTTATCTTAATGCTGGCCGGCCGGGCAGACGAGCGGCAGCGTCACGACTGAAGTCACATGCCTGCGCCTCCTCCTTCATTCAGAAAGTAGGCCGGGCACATGACGTCAGTCGTGACGCTGCCGCTCGTCTGCCCGGCCAGCCAGCATTAAGATAACAGCCCTGTGAGTAGGATGTGGCTATATTGAATGCTCTACTGCAGAGGGGGCCTCATGAATAGAATCCTTATTAATTGTACACATTTTATAACTACTGGAGCCTGGGGCCGGAGCACAGTGAACGCACCGGCCCCCAGCTCCTCCTCCCAGTCCCTCCCCGCTGATACATCGCAGCTTGCGATGCTGGAGCATGGCAGGCTGCGATGTCAAAAGGTGGCGGAACGCCGTTCCGGTGCGTTCCGCCAGAAAAAAAGCCCTGTATATAACCAACCATATTTTCTGCCGATATGTACCAATATCGGCCGAAATGGATTAGGCCCATTTTCGGCCGATATTTTCGGCCGCCGGAATTTCGGTGCACCCCTAATTTATACTGATAATAAAGAGGGCCCAAGGCTGATCATTGCAGATGGCTTGCATAAATCTAGACTGCATGTTTCTCGCATGGACAATTGTCTGTTACATGCTCCAGAGTTTGATCAGGTAAAAATCTTTGGCAGTTTTATCGCCAGGTGCATAGACCTGTTGTTTATCCACATGCTCTGTCATATGACTCCTTCTCCTGCCAGTTTAGCTGTCAGGTATTTAGGAGGTTAAAAATAAAACTGCCAGGATATATAGGACTACTAGCAATTCTTCAGTAAAATAAAAAAAGCAACAAAAAAACGAGGGCATGGATTGGCCTCCTGGGCACCCTTAGAACAAATCCAATAAACTTACAGACCACGTGCAGCACCAGGCACTTTTTCTCATTTGTCATTTTTGGACTGGTGTCCATTAACCCTTCAGGACCAAGCCATTTTTCTCCTCTCTGCCCAGGCTATTTTTAGCAAATCTGACGTGTCACTTTGTGGCAATAACTTTAAAACGCTTTTACTCATCCAGGCCATTCTGAGACTGTTTTCTCATCACATATTGTACTTCATGACAGTGGTAAAATTGAGTCAAAATATTTCATTTTCCATTTCGTCCTCAATGACTGCTAAGTGTGAGATTGACCCCTTGACCTCTGTAGGGGCAGGAACACAGAGTTTAAAAGGCCACCACTAACTCTCGCCCTCAGTGTTTCCTGTCCCTGAGAGGGCAACTCACAGAGAGTCCTCATGTGGGAGGTGAAGATTTATATACAGATTTTTTTTTTTTTTGTTTTGTTTTTTGTACCTTGTACCTTTCTGAGGGGATTACTACGGTTTCTCCTTCACTTCTGCCCTCCTGCTGTCTTTATTAAAGCTGGGCAATGGACTAAATCAGGAGCAGATCTCGTCCCTGATTAACGGGGGCCTGTTTCTCTCCATTTTCGCAGGGTCTTCCTTCCCTTCTGTGTGGAAGCTGATCGCGAACTTTAGAGCACGCTGCACGCCGTCCAACAGTGAGAATATCTGTTACCCTGATATTTTATTTATGTTAAAGGGTCTGCCTTTATGTAAAGTCCGGTCTAAAGCCCACACTCCGTGAAGATATAAGTGAGGGACATGAACATGTGGAGTCACTGTGGGTAGAGATACATGGCGCTAAAAATAACAATAAATTACTAATAGGAGTTTACTATAAACCACATAATATACCAGAGTCCACAGAAAATCTACTACTAAACGAGATAGACGAGGCGGCAAATCATAATGAGGTGGTTATTATGGGGGACTTCAACTACCCAGATATAGACTTGGAAACTGAAACTTGTACAAACCGGATTCCAAAAAAGTTGGGACACTACAAATCGTGAATAAATACTGAATGCAATGATGTGGAGGTGCCAACTTCTAATATTTTATTCAGAATAGAACATGAATGAACAAAAGTTTAAACTGAGAAAATGTACCATTTTAAGGGAAAAATATGTTGAACCAGAATTTCATGGTGTCAACAAATCCCCAAAAAGTTGGGACAAGGCCATTTTCACCACTGTGTGGCATCTCCCCTTCTTCTTACAACACTCAACAGACGTCTGGGGACCGAGGGGACCAGTTTCTCAAGTTTAGAAATAGGAATGCTCTCCCATTCTTGTCTAATACAGGCCTCTAACT
Source organism: Bufo gargarizans (assembly GCF_014858855.1). NCBI lineage: Eukaryota > Metazoa > Chordata > Amphibia > Anura > Bufonidae > Bufo > Bufo gargarizans. The sequence continues at coordinate 105,089,333 of NC_058087.1, forward strand.
GTTCAATCGTCTTGGGCCTTCTTTGTTGCACCTTCCTCTTTATGATGCGCCAAATGTTCTCTATAGGTGAAAGATCTGGACTGCAGACTGGCCATTTCAGTACCCGGATCCTTCTCCTACGCAGCCATGATGTTGTGATTGATGCAGAATGTGGTCTGGCATTATCTTGTTAAAAAATGCAGGGTCTTCCCCAAAAGAGATGACGTCTGGATGGGAGCATATGTTGTTCTATAACCTGAATATATTTTTCTGCATTGATGGATGGTGCCTTTCCAGACATGCAAGCTGCCACACGCACTCATGCAACCCCATACCATCAGAGATGCAGGCTTCTGAACTGAGCGTTGATAACAACTTGGGTTGTCCTTGTCCTCTTTGGTCCGGATGACATGGCGTCCCAGATTTCCAAAAAGAACTTCGAATCGTGACTCGTCTGACCACAGAACAGTCTTCCATTTTGCCACACTCCATTTTAAATGCTGAGCTTGTGGATCTTGCTTAGAAATGGCTTCTTCTTTGCACTGTAGAGTTTCAGCTGGCAACGGCGGATGGCACGGTGGATTGTGTTCACTGACAATGGTTTCTGGAAGTATTCCTGAGCCCATTCTGTGATTTCCTTTACAGTACCATTCCTGTTTGTGGTGCAGTGTCGTTTAAAGTCCTGGAGATCACGGGCGTCCAGTATGGTTTTATGGCCTTGACCCTTACGCACAGAGATTGTTCCAGATTCTCTGAATCTTCAGATGGTGTTATGCACAGTTGATGATGATAGATGCAAAGTCTTTGCAATTTTTCACTGGGTAACACCTTTCTGATATTGCTCCACTATCTTTCTGCGCAACATTGTGGGAATTGGTGATCCTCTACCCATCTTGGCTTCTGAGAGACACTGCCACTCTGAGAAGCTCTTTTTATACCCGATCATGTTGCCAATTGACCTAATTGGTGTTAATTTGTCTTCCAGCTCTTCGTTATGCTCAAATTTACTTTTTCCAGCCTCTTATTGCTACTTGTCCCAACTTTTTGGGGATTTGTTGACACCGTGAAAATTTGAATCAATGTATTTTTCCTTTAAAATGATACATTTACTCGGATTAAACGTTTGATCTGTCATCTACGTTCTATTACAAATAAAATATTGACATTTGCCATCTCCACATCATTGCATTTAGTTTTTAGTCACGATTTGTATAGTGTCCCAACTTTTTTGGAACCCGGTTTGTATATCTCATAAAGGAAACAGGTTCTTGGCAATAATCAAAGACCATTACCTCTCCCAACTGGTTCAGGACCCGACTAGAGGGACGGCCATACTGGACTTAGTATTAACCAATAGGCCTGACAGAACAACAGACATGCAGGTTGGGGGACACCTGGGAAATAGTGACCACAAAGTAATAACCTTCCAATTATCATTCAAAAGAGCGTTTCTACAGGGAGGAACAAAAATACCAAACTTCAAAAAAGCTAAATTTAGCCAACTAAGAGAGGCCATAGGCCTAACTAAATGGGATAAAGTCCTCATAAATAAAAATACAGCCACAAAATGGGATATCTTTTAAAAGCATCCTAAAATCTCATTGTGAGAGGTACATACCGTATGGGAATAAAAGGTTAAGGAACAAAAAGAAACCAATGTGGATAAACAGAACTGTAAAGAAAGCAATAAATGACAAAAAGAAAGCATATAAAACACTAAAACAGGAAGGTAGCACGGAAGCACTGAAAAACGATAAGGAAAAAAAATAGAACACGTAAAAAACAAATAAAAGCATCCAAACTAGAGACCGAGAGATTAATTGCCAAAGAGAGTAAAACTAACCCTAAAATATTCTTCAATTATATAAATCTTAAAAAGTATAAATCTGAAGGTGTTGGCCCTTTAAAGAGTAATGAGGGGGGAGTCGCAGAGAGCGACGAGGAGAAAGCAAAGCTGTTAAATATTTTTTTTCTCCAATGTATTCACTGAGGAAAATAAACTGTCAGATGACCCAGGAAGAAGTACAACAGCGCCTTAAAAAGATTAAAATAGACAAATCGCCAGGACCGGATGGCATACACCCCCGTATCCTAAGGGAATTAAGTAATGTCATAGCCAGACTCTAATTTCTGATATTTGCAGATTCTATATTGACAGGGAATGTCCCACAGGATTGGCGCATAGCAAATGTGGTGCCAATATTCAAAAAGGGGCCAAAAACAGACCCTGGAAACTATAGGCCGGTAAGTTCTGTTGTGGGTAAACTGTTTGAAGGTTTTCTGAGGAATGCTATGTTAGAGCATCTTAACGGAAATAAGCAAATAACGCCATAACAGCATGGCTTCGTGAGGGATCGGTCATGTCAAACTAATTTAATCAGTGTCTATGAGGAGGTAAGTTCTAGACTTGACAGCGGCGAATCAATGGATGTCGTGTATCTGGACTTCTCCAAAGCATTTGACACTGTACCACATAAAAGGTTAGTATATAAAATGAGAATGCTTGGACTGGGAGAAAACGTCTGTAAGTGGGTAAGTAACTGGCTCAATGATAGAAAACAGAGGGTGGTTATTAATGGTACATACTCAGATTGGGTCACTAGTGGAGTACCTCAGGGGTCAGTATTGGGCCCTATTCTCTTCAATATATTTATTAATGATCTTGTAGAAGGCTTGCATAGTAAAATATCAATTTTCGCAGATGATTCTAAACTGTGTAAAGTAATTTGCACTGATGAGGACAGAATACTACTACAGAGGGATCTGGATAGATTGGAGGCTTGGGCAGATAAGTGGCAGATGAGGTTTAACACTGACAAATGTAAAGTTATGCACATGGGAAGGAATAATGCAAGTCACCCGTACTTATTAAATGGTAAAACACTCGGTAATACTGACATGGAAAAGGATCTAGGAATTTTAATAAACAGCAAACTAAGCTGCAAAAACCAGTGTCAGGCAGCTGCTGCCAAGGCCAATAAGATAATGGGTTGCATCAAAAGGGGCATAGATGCCCGTGATGAGAACATAGTCCTACCACTTTACAAATCATTAGTCAGACCACACATGGAGTACTGTGTACAGTTCTGGGCTTCTGTGAACAAGGCAGACATAGCAGAGCTGGAGAGGGTCCAGAGGAGGGCAACTAAAGTAATAACTGGAATGGGGCAACTACAGTACCCTGAAAGATTATCAAAATTAGGGTTATTCACTTTAGAAAAAAGACTGAGAGGAGATCTAATTAATATGTATAAATATATCAGGGCACAGTACAGAGATCTATCCCATCATCTATTCATTCCTAGGACTGTGACTGTGACGAGGGGACATCCTCTGCGTCTGGAGGAAAGAAGGCTTGTACACAAACATAGAAGAGGATTCTTTACGGTAAGAGCAGTGAGACTATGGAACTCTCTGCCTGAGGAGGTGGTGATGGCGAGTACAATAAAGGAATTCAAGAGGGGCCTGGATGTATTTCTGGAGTGTAATAATATTACAGGTTATAGATACTGGAGAGAGATTGTTGATCCAGGGAGTTATTCTGATTGCCTGATTGGAGTCGGGAAGGAATTTTTTATTCCCCTAAAGTGAGGAAAATTGGCTTCTACCTCAGTTTTTTTTTTTGCCTTCCTCTGGATCAACTTGCAGGATGACAGGACGAACTGGATGGACAAATGTCTTTTTTCGGCCTTATGTGCTATGTTACTTATGTACTTCTGATACCGGGTTGCTCCTCTCTTTTTATCCCCCTTGGCCTCCCTCAGATCCATTCCTCCTACACCTCTGGCCAGAAGGTCTAAAGTTTCCGTTCCATCCTCCTCTGAAGCAGAGGACATGGACGAGGAGGCTTCCACCTCTAGACAGAATTTTGATATTGATGTACTGTCAGAGGGAGAAATTGTGGAAGATAGAAATTATTATTACTTTTCTTCTGAGGATATGGAGAAGTTGCTGGGAGCTGTGAGGGCTACTATGGGCATTGAAGACGTGCAAAAGCCCTGATCATTTCAAGATGAGATGTTTGGGAGGCTTAGAGCAAAAAGATCTAAAGTATTCCCTGTAAATGAGAATATTAAAGATATGATTCTGGATGAATGGATGGACCCAGAAATAAGACTTGGTGTTTCTAGGGAGTTTAGGAATAGGTTGCTGTTTGATCAATCCCTTTGAGGATTCATCTCAACCAAAGGATCCCATGGAGAGGAAGGCAGATGCGCTATTGAAAAAATCCTGGGAAGCCTTCATGTTTGGGGTTAGGACCAACATAGTGGCAACATCCTTAGTTAGAGCCATGTATATCTGGCTGAACAAATTAGAGAACCATATTAAAAGCAAAACTCCCAGAGAAGAAATCCTAAGCTCTATTCTCCTAATCGACCGATGCCTCAGCAGAATCAGTCAGGTTTGCCGCTAAGGATGCAGCACTTTCAAATTCAGCGAGAAGGGCACTGTGGATGAAGTCTTGGGGGAGGGACCGAATCTCCAAGGCGAAGTTATGCTCTATTGCTTTATCCGGCGCATATGTTTTTGGCCCAGTTTTAGATACAATTGTTGAAAAGGCAGCAGACAAGAAGAAGAGTTTCCCAGAGGAAAGCAAACGGAAGCCTTTTCGTTCCTTTAACCCTCAATCCAAATCTTATAGAGGCAAAGGAAAGTCTGGTCGGTGGGGCTATCAAAAAGGGGGAAAGGGCAAAGGTTTCCTCCTCAATCCCCAGAATAAACAGGCCGAAAAACAATGACGCCAGGGTGGTAAGAAGGTTGAGGAATTTTCTATCTCATTTGGAATCCATCACCCAGAATCCCTGGTCTTTGGACATATATAAAAAATGGATACAAGATAGAATTTTTCTCAAACCCTCCAAAAAAGTTCCAGATAACCTCCCACAGTCAGAATATAATAGAGAAAATTTGGCAGGATGTCTTAGATTTTAAAAGATCAAATGTGGTAATAGAGGTTCCCGAGGTAGAAAATTCTATTCTAATCTATTTTTAGTCCAAAAACCTGATGGGTTTTCCCATACTATTATAAACCTAAAAGGGCTAAACAAAGTCATAACCTACAGGAAATTTAAAATGGAGACAATTTTGTCAATAATCCCTTTAATCAAAAACGGTGCATACATGGCGTCTATCGATCTATTGTTCTAAAAGATGCCTATTACCATGTTCCCATACATCAAAATGCTCAAAAATACTTCTGTTACGCTTTAATAGACGAATTATGTATTGTAAATCATTTCCAGTTCACTGCCCTACCCTTTGGTATATCTTCTGCTCCAAGGGTATTCACAAAACTGGTGGTAGAAATGATCTGCCTTTTCAGGCTAGAGGGCTTCAAAATGTTCCCCTACTTAGACGATTTTCTTATCGTAGGCAATTCAAAATCAGATAAGTACAAAAAGACAGATTATCTGATTTACAAGTTCTCAGAACTAGGTTGGCTGATAGTCACTGAAAGTCTTGTCTAGTGCCATCAACACGAATAAAGTTCCTAGGGGAAAATCTAGAATCTATTACCCAGACATCATCTCTCCCACAAGAAAAGCTGGAGTCTTTCAGGGAGAAGATAAGGAAATTCCAGTCTCAAAAACAGTGCTCTATCAGAGGAGCCATGAGCATACTGGGAACGATGACCTCATGCATCTCAGCGGTGGCATAGTAACACAATCCTGGATGAAAAGGGAAAATCTGTCAAAAGGTGTAACCTGGTTAAAAATTCCGGAAATTCAGTTCATAAGAGATGCAAGTGGCACCGGCTGGGGGGCAAAGGTGGCCTCCTCAAGCTACCAGGGCAAGTGGTCAGACGAGGTAAAGCAAAGATCACTAAACTACAGAGACCTAAGAGCAGTCTGAGCAACGCTAAAAGTATCTCAAAATAAACTCTTCGGAAAACATCTGAAAATATTTTCTGACAATATAACAACTGTGGCCTATGTAAAGCACCAGTGGGGCACAAGGTCTCCAAGCCTGGGGAGACTGGCAGAGAAAATATTTTTCTGGGGAGAAGAAAATGTCCTTTCAATTACAGCGATACATCTCAAGGGTTCAGAGAACATAGAAGCCAACTATCTCAGCTGTGAACTGTTACAACTTCCTGCAGAGTTGTTTTGGGCAGAAACGGGAACACCGACACCTTTGTAGCTTGTGCGTCAGACTGTTGCTAGTTTATTTTGCAAGTTGCTCAAAATAACAAATAAAACCAAAATGGCAATAGCCGTCTGGCTTCTGCCTATCTCACTTGGCAGCCCTAGCTAAACTCCTAACCAAAAACACAAAGAGCATTTTCAAGGGAAAAACAGAGCAACTTACAGTTCAGTAGTTAGATAGAGAAGCCGACCGCTCTGAGCTCCTAGGCTTGCAGCTTCTCAAACAGACTGCCCAGACTCCCAGAAAGAGAGATCCTGGGTCAGGGCTGCTGTGTGAGCAGTCGCCCAGGTAAAACCCGGACTGGCTCCGGGTGGTCAGGGAACCCACCCAACTCTTCCCTGACCGGCTCCAGGACCCTAAACTGGCTTTCTTTTTCCCAGGAAGCTTCTGGATACAAAGAAAACCAAACCTTCCTGGAGCCTTTTAACGCCGGAAACTTGGTGCAATGTACACACCATCCAGCACTTTCTCTGAAAAACATTGTGACACCCTGTCACACAGCAGAAAAATATTAGACCCAAGGGAGTGGTCTCTAAGTTTGGATATTTTTCAGAAGATTTCCAAAAGATGGGGAATGACTCAGACTTATTTGCGTCAAAAATCTATGCGAAAGTAGAGCGGGTTTTATTCCCTGGACCCCACAGAAGAACCATGTGCTGTCGATGCCTTTTCTGTCAAATGGACTTGGAACCTCACATGGGCCCTAATTCCTCGAGTACTACAGAAAATAATAACCGACCCAATAAGTGATACTGGTTATTAATGTCAAATTAGGTAAGATAAGGGAAGAAAACCGAACACGGCAAAGCGAAAAAAGCAACTGACAAGCCCCCAAAAGCTAGGGAACAAAGGGGTCACCTCCTAGCAATCCCTAAAACACTTTCCCTAAGCTGCTATGCCCATGTGCATATCTCAGTGGTAGACATGCACATGACAACGTACCTAAGACTAAAATACACTGAACCAAACCCTCAGCTGTAGGGAAGAGGAAAAGAGACACCCAGCTCCTTCAACAACCGAAGGAGCTAGCGTCTCCCTAGAGGCCTAGTCGAAACAGAAGGGAAAAGGACTTATCTAGAGATGTGCTGGAGCAGACGATCCACCAAACTTAAGAGCTCACACAAGGCAGAACTATAACCCGCAAAGGCTATAGAGAGAGAGAGAGAGGGGGGGGGGGGGAATATCCTCACTAATTACCTAAAGAACTGTTGTTGAGAGAAGGTGGGATTCTGCTCAAACCCACAACAAAACAAACTGTCAGATCGAGTCACATGCAGCAATTCTGACAGATCTCCTCAGAACACCCATAGGGCAGGGCGTGACAATTCCCTACTGGCCGAAGAGATGTTGGTTCCCCATCTTAAAAAAATAAGCTCTGAAAGAACCGTGGAAAATACCTTTCCAAAAGGACATTTTATCGCAGGGTCCCATCCTCCACCAGGATCTCAAGATCTGGAAAAAATACTGCAGTTGGCTAGGGCAAGATTGCCCAATTATGTCTTCCGTAAGTATCGAGAACATTTTTGATTTTCTCCAGAAAGGTTTGGATATCGGTCTCAGGCCTAGTACACTAAAGGTCCAGATCTCAGATTTTGGGTGCTTGCTATGATATAGATTTAGCCAACCATAGATGGATAAGCAGATTTATAAGGGCCGCTTCCAGACCCTCTATAACCCCAAGGGTTCCCCAGTGGGGTTTAAACCTGGTCTTGAAAGGGCTAATGAAACACTTTTTTTTTTCCTTTACTGGGCATTTCAATTAAATGCCTTTCTTTCAAAGCAGCATTTTTAATAACTATAACCTCAGCTAGACGCCTGGGAGAACCATATCTCTCTCTCTTTTTCCGGACTAATTGTTATAAGAAGCTAGATCCAGGGTTCCTTTCAAAAGTCGTCACAGACTTTCATAGAGATAAGGAAATCATCCTACCTTCTTTTTCTACAGACATAGGAAGTTCATCTGAAGAACAATTCCAGCTCCTGGATGTAAGGGAGACAATTATTCAGTACCTGGCAACTACAAGAGAATTCAGGAAGGATGACAACCTACTTATTCAATTCGCAGGTCAAAACAAAGGGAAAAACGCTTCCAAGGCCTCTATAGGTCGTTGGATTAAATCCTGCTGCTACCAAATGTCAGGCCTTACTAGTCCCACAAATGTTACAGCCCATTCCATGAGGGCAGTGGCATTTTCATGGGAGGAAATAGCTGGCGTTTCACTTGATAGAATCTGTAATGCCGCCACCTGGTCGAGTATAAATACGCTTATAAAACATTATCGTATTGATGTTTCTGCTCCTGCTGATATGGCCTTTGGCCAGAAAGTATTGCAAGCAGTTTCCCTCCCTACTAAGTAACCTGATAGTTCTCATGCATAGCCATGACGGTGGACGAAATGGAAAACCGTAATTAGACTTACCGGTAATTCTGTTTCCTTGAGTCCACCATGACTGCTCGTATTCCCCCCCCCCCCCCTAAAAGAAATAATACATAGGTTCGAGTATGCAGAAATACTCAAAAAAGGGAAAAAAAATGTTTTTATAGAATATAGGGCTGCACCCACTTTGGTAATTTGTAAACACTGAGGGTGATAGTGGGTGGTGGCCTTTTAAACTCCATGTTCCTGCCCCTACAGAGGTCAAGGGGTCAATCTCATGTGTAGCCGTCATGGTGGACGAAATGAAACAGAATTACCGGTAAGTTTAATTATGTTTTTAATAAAAAAAAAAAAATTGGGAAAAATTTGGGAAAATTTCCAAACTTCAAATCTACTTTTATAATACATAGTAATAGCTCCAAAAATAGTTATTACTTTACATTCCCCCATTCCCCATATGTCTACTTTATGTTCAGATCATTTTGTGAATGCCATTTTATTTTTGGGGGACGCTCGAAAGCTTAAACACACATCTTGAAATTTTTCAAAACCCACTTTTTAAGAACTAATTCAGGTCTGAAGTCACTTTGTGAGGCTTACATAATAGAAGGAATACTTCAAGGTATTCAAAACTGATTTTACAGACTTTGTTAACCCTTTAGGTGTTCCACAAGAATTAATTAGCACATTTCTGAATTTCACTTTTTTTTGGCAGAATTTCCATTTTAATCCATTTTTCCCACTAACAAAGCAAGGGTTAACAGCCCAAAAAAAGTATTTATTGCTTTGATTCTGTAATTTACATAAACACCCCATATGTGGTCGTAAACTGCTGTACGGGCACACGGCATTGCGCAGAAGGAAAGGAACACCATATGGTTGTTGGAAAGCAGATTTCACTGGGATAATTTTAAGCTGCCATATCACATTTGAAGACCCCCTGATGCACCCCTAGAGTAGAAACCTCAAATAAATTACTCCATTTTGCTACCTTATCCCATAGTTTCCAGTTTTGTTGGTACTATTTTAGGGTACATATGATTTTTGGTTGCTCTATATTACACTTGTTGTGAGGCAAGGTAACAAAAAATTGCTATTTTGGCACCTTTTTTATTTTTTATTTGCAATGTTCATCTGACAGGTTAGATCATGTGGTATTTTTATCGAGCAGGTTGTTACGGACGTGAAAATACCAAATATGACTACTTTTTGGGGTTGTTTGCTTCAGTTTTACAGTTTTTTTAAATAGTGTCTCCATATTCTGAAAGCCATATTTTTTTTATTTTTTGGGCGACTGTCTTATGTAGGGGCTAATTTATTTATTTTTGGTACTAGATGACTGTTAGATTGGTACTATTTTAGGGTGCGTATGACTTTTTATCGCTTGCTATTGCACTTTTCGTGAAGTAAGGTGACAAAAAATTTGCTTTTTTGACACCATTTTTATTTTATCTTTCTTACGGTGTTCATCTAAGGGGTTACGGTATTTTTGTTTTTGTTTTTTGAGCAGGCTGTTACGGACATGGCAATACCTAATGTTTTTTTTTTTTTTTGTTTGTTTTTTACATTTAACACAAATATCATTTTTGTAACAAAAAAAATCATATTTTAGTATCTCCATAGTCTGAGAGCCATAGTTTATTTTTAATTTTTTGGGCGATTGTCTTAGGTAGGGGGCTCATTTTTTAGCGGATGAGGTGACAAAAATGTTTTTTAGCACCGTTTTTATTAATTTTTTGACTGTGTTCATCTGAGGGATTACGTCATACCTAATATGTCTATTTTTTATTTTTTCCCCCTATTTTTGTAAAAAAAAAAAAACTTTTTGGGGGGGAAATTGCACTTTTTTTTAGTTTTTTTACTTGAAACTGTAAAACTTTATATTTTTTACCTGTTTTTCACTTTACTTTTTTGTCCCACTCTGGGACTTCAACTTTTGGGGGTCTGATCCCCTTTTACAATGCATAACAATACTTCTGTATTGTCATGCATTGGCTGTAAGTGTATTACACGCTGTAATACAATTACAGCCTTCCTGCCTGTGAGATCCAGGGGGCTGGATCTCAGAGGCTGTCACAGAAAGCAGCCATGATGCCTAAGGAAGGCATCGGGCTGCCATCGGGTCCCCATCACAGCTGCGCGGGGACACACTGGCTGTCAAGTTTCAAGTAAAAATAATGTCATTTTCCCCAAATAAAGATAAAAAAATATGGGGGGGGGAGTATACATAATAGGTATCGCCATATCGACCGGCTCTATAAACATATCACATGACCTAACCCCTTAGATGAACACCATAAAAAATAAAAACTGTGCTAAATAAACATTTTTTTTTGTCACCTTACATCACAAAAAGTGCAACAGCAAGCGATCAAAAAGGCGTTTGCCCACCAAAATAGTACCAATCTAACCGTCACCTCATCCTGCTAAAAATGAGCCCCTACCTGAGACAATCGCCCAAAAAATAAAAATAACTATGGCTCAGAATATGGAGACACTAAAATATCATTTTTTTATTTTATTCTGTAAGTATACATATTTGGTATTGCCGCGTTTGTATCGACCGGCTCTATAAAAATATCACATGACCTAACCCCTCAGATGAATAAAAACTAAAAAAATATATATATTTTTTGTCACCTTACATCACAAAAAGTGTAATAGCTAGCAATCAAAAAGTCACACGCACCCCACAATAGTGCCAATAAAACCGTCATCTCATCCCGCAAAAATCATACCCTACCCAAGGTAATCGCTCAAAAACCAAAAAAATGTATGGCTCTCAGACTATAGAAACACTAAAGCATGATTTATTTATTTTTTGCTTCAAAAAAGAAATCATTGTGTGAAACCTACATAAATAAAAAAAGGTATACATATTAGGTATCGCTGCATCAGTGACAACCTGGTCTATAACAATATTGCATGATCTAACCTGTCAGATGAATGTTTGTTGTAAATAACAAAAACAAAAAAAACTGTGCCAAAACAGCCATTTCTTATCTTGCCTCACAAAAAGTGTAATATAGAGCAACCTAAAATCATATGTACCATAAACTTGTACCAACAATACTGCCATCCTATTCCGTCGTTTCTAAAATGGGGCCACTTTTTGGGAGTTTCTACTCTAGGGGTGCATCAGGGGGGCTTCAAATGGGACATGGTGTCAAAAAAGATAGTCCAGCAAAACTTGCCTTCCAAAAACTGTATGGCATTCCTTTCCTTCTGCGCCCTGCCGTGTGCCCTTACAGTAGTTTACAACCACATATGGGGTGTTTCTGTAAACTACAGAATTAGGGCCATAAATATTGAGTTTGGTTTGGCTGTTAACCCTTGCTTTGTAACTGGAAAAAAATTATTAAAATGGAAAATCTGCCCAAAAAGTGACATTTTGAAATTGTATCTCTATTTTCCATTAATTCTTGTGGAACACCTAAAGGGTTAACAACGTTTGTAAAATCAGTTTTGAATACCTTGAGAGATGTAGTTTATAGAATGGGGTCATTTTTGGGTGGTTTCTATTATGTAAGCCTCGCAAAGTGACTTCAGACCCGAACTGGTCCCTAAAAATTGGGTTTTTGAACATTTCTGAACAGTTTCAAGATTTGCTTCTAAACTTCTAAGCCTTGTAACATCACCAAAAAATAAAATATCATTCCCAAAATGATCCAAACACGAAGTAGACATATGGGTAATGTAAAGTAATAACAATTTTTGGAGGTATTACTATGTATTATAGAAGTAGAGAAATTGAAACTTGGAAATTTGCAATTGTTTACAAATTTTTTGTAAAACAATTTTGTAAAACAATATGTGACGAAAAAACAATCTCAGAATGGCCTGGATAAGTCAAAGCATTTTAAAGTTATCAGCACTTAAAGTGACACTGGTCAGATTTGCAAAAAATGGCCAAGTCCTTAAAGTGAAATAGGGGCGAGCCCTTAAGGGGTTAAAGGGAATCTATCACTTTTTATTTTGGACTATTATGTGCAGTAATATATGAGTAGTACTGCCAATAAGGAGTGCAAATCTCTGTTTTTATTTTTCTACTGCCCCCTGTTTCCCTATTGGTATTAGGGTTTAAAGTTTTATTGAAATAAATTGTCAGGACTGTGTATTTCAGTCCCGCTTTCGGAACTGAGGGCAGTAGGAAAAAAAAAAAAATAGCAATCTTGTGTTCAGTACTACTCATGTATTACAACAGGGGCATAATAGAAGTCCATGGGCTGCATAACAGATCTGTCCTGTTTCCGTTATGCAGGAGAGGACTCCCCTGCATAACAGAAACAGAACGGATCCGGTTTGCAGCCCAAAGACTTCTTGTATAACGGAATGCCTCTAAAGGCATTCCATTATAGAATTGCGTTATGGTCAGTGGTAATGGAATCCATAACGCAGTTCAGCTTTTCCACCAAATGAAGAGTTAACGGATCTCAAAATATAAAATTTGCTCATCTCTAATTATAGCTAGAGATAAGCAAAATTTTCAAAAATTCGATTCGGCCGCTTTGCCAAGTTTTTCCAAGAAATTTATTTGACCGGAAGCGTGTTAAATCAGGTCTGTCCCGGCCTGCAATTAAACTTTAGGAAGACTGTATGTTTGTGTACATCACTGTGCATTGCAGCAACATGCTGCAATTCGTCTGCTTCGAAAAATTTCACAAAGAAATTTGCTTTGTGACAATTGACTGTGTGGCGAAATGATGGGGATTGCTCTGAAACCCTCTTCCCCTTCATTGAACCGCTGATCTGAGAATAATAGTGAGGGCTTTCAGGGATCAGCCTGTTAAAAAAAAATATATATAATAATACTTGCCTTATCCATTTGAGCGCCCTGCAATTCGGATCGAAGTCCACTTTGAATTCTTCGATTCGCTCAATTCTAGTCACATATATGGACATGCGCATTATCATGCAGGCCACCAATAGTCCTAGATAACCCCTAGCTGAACCAAAAGAAAAGTATACAGCAGCCTTCAGTAAAGCAAAAAAAACTGCTGCGCACCCCTGCAGGAACTGTGTTCCAATGACTCTTTAGTGGAACAAAATATGGAGGCAGTGCAGAAAAAAAGTTTTTTTAATCCATGTTGTGGCAGTGCAAACACATGCTTTTGAATCCCTTGTTAGCTGTAGAACGACTGTGCGGCACTATTAGGCTTAGTTCACACAGCCCAAAGCGGGTGCTGGTCAAAACCACAGAATAGGTACAGATATATTCAAGATACCTAATCTCCGAGTACGCTTGGCCTCCTATAGTTCAATTTTAGCATCAGGTGTAATTTATCAGCGAGTACTTAACCATGCATTGGCTCAAGATTCAAGTAGTGGCCCAATGTCAGTGGGGAGGGTGACAGCAGTAAGGCTGTGTTCACCTCACAGCTTATTTTTCCATTCTTCTGATCCATCAGAAGAACAGCCCCAAAAAAGAGGTTCCTGTGGTTTGAACATCTGCCTTCACACTGTCGTTATTTGGTAAGCATTTGAGCAGTATTTGTAAGGCAAAAATAGGAGTGGGTCCAAAACGGAGATAAAATGTGATGGAAATATTATCATCTGTTCTGTGTTTTTTAACCACTCCTGCTTTTGGCTTCGAAATCATGATCCAATCCGAATGTAAAATCTTCTAAAGTTATAAATAATAACATTTTGTGTTGAATGGCGACTTTGGGGTAATTATGCCACCCAGCACACTAAATACCCGCTTTGATGCCACACTACTGGCCGCGCAGGAAAGCTTGCCCAGGGCAAACTCTGCCAGTTGCGGCCACATTTCAAACTTAGCTGCCTCGGGGTGACAGGGTGAAGTCCAAGTATGCCTCCATGTCTTGCTGCTAGGTGGCTTCTTCAGCTTAGGCAGCTGAAGAAAACTGCTCACCAGAGACTCAAGACTTAAAGGGGTATTATCATCTTAATGGTCACTGTTAAATCTGTTAATGATTTAACAGTGATAATTTTTCTAAATACATTTCATTAACAAATCCCCACCCCTTAGAAAAAAAATAAACCTATACTTACCTGTCTTCCGTCTCCCCTGGTTACGGCCACCACTCTTCTCAGGAATCGCGGTGGCCGCGCGTGCGCAGACTACTTCTTTTCTTCTCCCGGCTGGCCGCGCACTGTACTGAACGCGCACGCAGAGTCCGTGCATGCGCCCTGGTGACTTCTTCCTGGTAAGTATACTATACTGGCCAGGAAGAAGTCACCAGGGCGCATGTGCGGACTCGGCGTGCGCGTTCAGTACAGCACGCTGTCTGGCCGGGGGAAGACATCAATGAAGATGGAGACCACCCCCTGCCGAAACCAGGAAGTGGACAGCGCGCCGGGAGCAGGTAAGTATAAAACTGCGTCTTGAGAAAACACCTTTAAGTTGCTGCGAATAGAGCTGGTGCTATTCCTGCCCCCTCACCCTCTTCCAGCAGTCATAGCAGTAGAGCGTGAGCTCAGAGGGTCCTCCCGTTTAGACCTTTGTGAGGATGGGTGATGGCACATGTAGCCAGCAACCAACCAACTGCAAAGGGTGTCTCGATAGTAGTTGAGTTTTTCATCCCTCTCAGAAAGTATAAAAAGTGCCCCATTTTGTACCACTAGCAAGGGTCTAATATTGTGGAGAGCCAGTAGTCATCCCTTTGCCGAATGGTGATAATGCAGTTTGGGTTGTGGCGATAACAACATTTTGATTCGATTTCGATACTAAAAAGTATTGCGATATTTGATACCACACAAAAAAAATTAAACGCCAAAAAAGCAGCATGCTTTCCGCATTTTATGGAACGTCTGGCCCATAATCGAACAGTCCTATCCTATTTTTTAGGGGGACAAGGTGACAAAAAAATTGAGAATCACATTTATTTTTATTTTTTTCTGTTATGGTGTTCACTGCATAGATTTTTTTTTTTATATGTATTTAAATAGCTTGCACTTTTTTGGGCATGGTAATATGTTTATTTATTGTTTATATATTTTATATATAAAATGTAAAACTTATTTCAACTATATATATATATATATATATATATATATATATATATATATATTTATTTATTTTTTTATAACAACTATTAGCCCCCTTAGGGACTAGAACCTGGGATCTATTCATCACTTGTCCTATTTACCTTAATAGAGCTCTATTGGGGTGAATAGGACTTCACACTCTCCCTGCTGCCCTGTGCATAGTACACACAGCAGCAGAGAGATTACCATGGCAGCCAGGGCTTCAGTAGCGTTATGGCTGCCATGATTACTGATCGGAGTCCCAGGATTACACTGCTGGGGCTCCGATCAGAAGCTGCCACTGCACCACCAATGAAGAGGGGACCCTGGGGCCACTGCCACCAATAATTATAATACTGGGGGGTTGGAGAGGAGCACTGCCCCACCAATGTTTTTAGTACTGGGGTAAGGGGGTGCGCACTGCGTCAACAATGAAGATAAGTAACCTGTTCCTCAGGTGCCGAACCTGAGGGGTTAACTGCCGCAGATCGCAGCGCCCAGTCATAGAGCTCGGGTGCCGGCTGTGATTCTGCCACCGGCACCCTACACCTATATTTGTATTAATGCGTGAGTTATACTCATTGGTGGCGCAGTGGCCACAGCCCCTCCGCCCCTCTCTCTTCTTATTGGTAGCAGCAGCACAGGGGGAGGGAGAGAGTGACTCCTTCTACTTTGTGCTGGTGAGGAGAACATGGCACGCGCTCGATACCGGTACTAAAGTATTGATAATTTGATACCCGCTACAACCCTACGCAGCGGTCTCTACACAAGCAACTCAGCATGTATCTGACCATTTTCCCTGCCTCCTACCCCACTGCACACTGACAAGGTCTTTTGGGGTCATCTGCGTCATCGCCCTCCAGATCCTCCTTCTCTTCTCCTATGGCATAGGCACATAAATCATCTAATTCTGTATAGAATTCCTGGACGTTTGTCCTCCTCCTCCTCCTGTGCCAGTTCAGCCTCCACACTACACAGGTGGCCATGAGATGTAGGCACCACGTCTTCTGTCCCCTCACCATTCAGATTTATCAGCATCCCCCCCAGGACGTGAAGGAGTGGAATGACATCATTCATCCCATAGTCCTGGCAACTGACAAAGTGGCCTTCTCAAAGGGCCTGAGCAAATGGCAGGTGTCGCACATGAGCTGCCACTGTCTAACGTCAAAGTCAAACTGGGGAGTAGTCCTGTCTTTCTACATCAAGAAATCGGTCACGAGTTTCCTCTGCTCATACAGTCTGCCCAACATGTGGATCGTGGAGTTTCAACAAGTGAAAACATTGCATATGAGGTGATGTAGGAGGGGAACACTGTTCTGCCTTTGCAGATCAAGGAGGGCGTGTTTTTGCATGGTTAGAGTGGCTGAAGTGCATGCACAGTTTCCTTGATATTTTCAAGACATCGTGCTGTTGGGTGGAAGACTTCAGGAAACGCTTTACAACCAGATTAAATATGTGCGCCATGCAGGGTGCATGGGTCAGCCCTCCTTACTCCTCCCGTTATCGGTGACCATGTTTCCTGTCTCCAGTTGGCAATGAGACAGCCAGGATTTGATTTTTTTGATTTCTTGGTTGATGACAGGGAGCAGTTCCTCCTCGATGTGACTCCGTTCTCTCAGGCTGACCAGGTACAGAACCACATGACAATACCGTGCTTTGCATAGGTGGTATGCTGGTGGACCACTGTGAACAGTGCCTACAGTGGAGGATGACGACAAGGTGGAGGATGAGGCAGAAGACATTTTGTGCAGAAATCCCACAATTACAACTCTGAGACAGCATCGCCATCACTTGTTTAAATTTCTCGTGTGCCTGGGCCGGAACAACATTTACCGAGTGGGCTGTAAAGGACATATATTGTCTTTGACCATAGTTAAACCTCTATACATCAGCACTGACAAGAACTGTACCAGATGCCGCCAGGCTCAAGGAGTGACCCACCTTCTGCTTGACATATGTGTGCAGGGCTATTACAGCTTTTTTAGAGAAGTAATAATGGCTTGGGATTAACCACTTTAGGTGGACACAACCCATCAGTTCTCTGAAATGTTCAGAGTCCACCATATGAAAAGGGAGGGACTGTAGTACCAGCAACTTAGCCAGGTGCACATTCAGCTTCTGCGCCGTTGGATGAGTGTATGCATACTGTTGTCTCTTCACCTCGGTGATCGATTTGCTGGTGAAACACGTGATGAGGAGAAGCATCAGGAGGAATTACATAGTAACATAGTACATAAGGCCGAAAAAAGACATCTGTCCATCCAGTTCGGCCTGTTATCCTGCAAGTTGATCAAGAGGAAGGGGAAAAAAAAAAAAAAACCCTGTGAGGTAGAAGCCAATTTTCCCAACTTTAGGGGAAAAAAAAATTCCTTCCCGACTCCAATCAGGCAATCAGAATAACTCCCTGGATCAACGACCCCTCTCTAGTAGCTATAGGCTGTAATATTATGACTCTCCAGAAATACATCCAGACCCCTTTTGAATTTCTTTAGGGTCCATTCACACGTCCGTTGTTTGTTTCCTGATCTGTTCCGTTTTTTGCTGAACAGATATGGGTCCTGAAAAAAAACGGACAGCACAATGTCAGATTTTTTTCAGGACCCATTGAAAATGAATGGGTCCAGATCTGGTCCAGATCTGTTCAGCAAAAAACGGAACAGATCAGGAAAGAAACAACGGACGTGTGAATGGACCCTTATTGTACTCACCATCACCACCTCCTCAGGCAGAGAGTTCCATAGTCTCACTGCTCTTACCGTAAAGAATCCTCTTCTATGTTTGTGTACAAACCTTCTTTCCTCCAGACGCAGAGTATGTCCCCTCGTCACAGTCACAGTCCTGGGAATGAATAGATGATGGGATAGATCTCTGTACTGACCCCTGATATATTTATACATATTAATTAGATCTCCCCATAGTCATATTTTTTCTAAAGTGAATAGTCCTAAGTTTAATAATCTTTCAGGGTACTGTAATTGCCCCATTCCAGTTATTACTTTAGATGCCCTCCTCTGGACCTTCTCCAGCTCTGCTATGTCTGCCTTGTTTACAGGAGCCCAGAACTGTACACAGTACTCCATGTGTGGTCTGACTAGTGATTTGTAAAGTGGTAGGACTATGTTCTTATCACAGGAATCTATGCCCCTTCTGATGCAACCCATTATCTTATTGGCCTTGGCAGCAGCTGCCTGACACTGGTTTTTGCAGCTTTGTTTGCTGTTTAATAAAATTCCTAGATCCTTTTCCATGTCAGTGTTTTACCATTTAGTATGTACTGGTGACTTGCATTTTTCCTTCCCATGTGCAAAACTTTAAATTTATCAGTGTTAAACCTCATCTGCCACTTATCTGCCCAAGCCTCCAATCTATCCAGATCCCTCTGTAGTAGTATCCTGTCCTCATCAGTGTAAATTACTTTACACAGTTTGGTGTCATCTGTGAAAATTGATACTTTACTATGCAAGCCTTCTACAAGATCATTAATAAATATATTGAAGAGAATAGGGTCCAATACTGACCCCTGAGGTACCACACTAGTGACAGTGACCCAATCTGAGTATGTACTATTAATATCCACCCTCTGTTTTCTATCACTGAGCCAGTTACTTGCCCACATACAGACGTTTTCTCCCAGTCCGAGCATTCTCATTTTATATACTAACCTTTTATGTGGAACAGTGTCAAATGCTTTGGAGAAGTCCAGATACACGACATGCATGGATTCGCCGCTGTCGAGTGTAGAACTTACCTCCTTGTAGAAACTGATTTAAATTAGTTTGACATGACCGATCCCTCACGAAGCCATGCTGATATGGCATTATTTGCTTATTTCCGTTGAGATGCTCTAATATAGCATCTCTCAGAAAACCTTCAGTTTACCCACAACAGATGTTAAACTTACCGGCCTATAGTTTCCAGGCTCTGTTTTTGGACCCTTTTTGAATATTGGCACCACATTTGCCATGCACCAATCCTGTGGGACATTCCCTGTCAGTATAGAGTCTGCAAATATCAGAAATAAGGGTCTGCCTATGACATTACTTAATTCCTTTAGGATACAGGTGTATGCCATCCAGTCCTGGCGATTTTTCTATTTTAATCTTTTTAAGTCGCTGATGTACTTCTTCCTGGGTCAGACAGGGCACTTTTAATGGGGATTTTTTTTTTTGCATTCTGCATGTCATCTGACAGTTTATTTTCCTCAGTGAATACATTGGAGAAAAAAATATTTAACAGCTTTGCTTTCTCCTCATCGCTCTCTGAGACTTCCCCCTCATTACTCTTTAAAAGGCCGACACCTTCATATTTATACTTTTTAACATTTATATAATTGAAGAACATTTTAGGGTTAGTTTTACTCTCTTTGGCAATTAATCTCTCGGTCTCTAGTTTGGCCGCTTTTATTTGTTTTTTACATGTTCTATTTTTTTCTTTATAGTTTTTCAGTGCTTCCGTGCTACCCTCCTGTTTCAGTGAATGATATGCTTTCTTTTTGTCATTTATTGCTTTCTTTACAGTTTTGTTTATCCACATTGGTTTCTTTTTGTTCCTTAACCTTTTATTCCCATACGGTATGTACCGCTCACAGTGAGATTTTAGGATGTTTTTAAAGATATCCCATTTTGTGGCTGTATTTTTATTTTTGAGGACTTTGTCCCAGTTAGTTCGGCCTATGGCCTCTCTTAGTTGGCTAAATTTAGCTTTTTTGAAGTTTGGTATTTTTGTTCCTCCCTGTAGAAACGCTCCTTTGAATGATAATTGGAAGGTTATTACATTATAGTCACTATTTCCCAGGTGTCCCCCAACCTGCACGTCTGTTGTTCTGTCAGGCCTATTGGTTAATACTAATTCCAGTATGGCCGTCCCTCTAGTCGGGTCCTGAACCAGTTGGGAGAGGTAATTGTCTTTGGTTATTGCCAAGAACCTGTTTCCCTTATGACATATACAAGTTTGTTTCCCAGTCTATATCTGGGTAGTTGAAGTCACCCATAATAACCACCTCATTAAGATTTGCCGTCTCGTCTATCTCGTTTAGTAGTAGATTTTCTGTGGACTCTGGTATATTAGGTGGTTTATAGTAAACTCCTATTAGTAATTTATTGTTTTTAGTGCCATGTATCTCTACCCACAGTGACTCCACATGTTCATGTCCCTCACTTATATCTTCGCGGAGTGTGGGCCTTAGACAGGACTTTACATAAAGGCAAACACCTCCCCCTCTCCGTTTTTGACGATCCTTTCTAAACAGACTGTGACCTTGTACATTAACTGCCCAGTCATAGCTATCATCCAGCCATATCTCAGTTATTCCCACTATGTCATAGTTCTCCTCACACATCAGTAATTCCAGCTCCCCAGTTTTATTAGTCATGCTTCTGGCATTAGTATACATACATTTGAGAGGTTTATGTATATTTTTCACCAGGGCTGTGGAGTCGGAGTCGAGGAGTCGGAGTCAATTTTGGGTACCTGGAGTCGGAGTCGGCAAAAAATGAACCGACTCCGACTCCTACTAAATTTAAATTGGAATAAAAAAAAAAAGCAAGTTTAAATGTCCGAATTCATAAACAGTTATAATTAATGACTTCTCTACTGTAAGAATAAAGGCCAATGCATGCACTGCCTCACGTAACCGCAAAACAAACGCATTCAGTGATGTGAAGAAGCATGCTTTTCATATGCTTCACTATATGGCACGCAATGCACAATTAGGAGTGGCAATACATATACTTTCCATTGTGTTGTGTTCTGATGTTACAGGGAACACAATGCCCATGGTTTACCTAGCCTCTCACTGATAAGGGATTAAGTAAATATGTGTTTTGCAGGACTAGAGACACTTGTATAAGTGAAGGGAATGGAGGGTCAATAGTTCAAGACTGAAGCTGTAAACCATTGGAAAAACTGCTGTCATTCAGCTAAGGCTATAAAACGTGTAAACTCAGAATGTTATCTTAAACTTTAAACATGACTATGGGATTCTTCTAGGGAAATCATGTTTTAAAATAAATGTCCCTTTCTGGATCCTCACACTGCCCTATCTTCAGCAGAAGATCAGCACACAAAGGAGAAGGCAGCAGCTTCTGCCCAACTACCTCTCTGTGCTAGAAGAGCTTAGAAGAACTTCTTTCTTTCCTTCAAGGAATGTATAAAATACATTCGCATATTAAATACAGAGGAGTCGGGGAGTCTGAGTCGGAGTCTGAGTCGGAAGTACAAAAAACTGAGGAGTCGGAGCATTTATCTACCGACTCCACAGCCCTGTTTTTCACCCTACACCTTTCCTTCTGAACTGTTCTAGTCCCTCCTTCCATTCCTCCCCCAGTCCCACTACCTTGCCCCCTGTCTCTATTTGCACTATCTTACCCTCCTATAATGTAATTTTCCTCCCCCCCAGTCCCTAGTTTAAACACTCCTCCAACCTTCTAGCCATCTTTCTCCCCAGCACAGCTTCCCCTTCCCCATTGAGGTGCAGCCCGTCCCTACGATAGAGCCTGTAGCCGATAGAAAAATCGGCCCAGTTCTCCAGGAACCCAAACCCCTCCTTCCTACACCAGTTCTTGAGCCACTTGTTAATCTCCATAATCTCCCGTTGCCTTTCTTGTGTGGCTCGTGGTACAGGCAGTATTTCGGAAAATACTACCTTTGAGGTCCTTGCCCTCAGCTTTTGACCTAAATCCCTGAAATCATTTTTAAGGACTCTCCACCTACCTCTAACTTTGTCATTGGTTCCGATATGGACCATGACTGCTGGATTGTCTCCAGCCCCTCCCAGTAATCAGTCAACCCGATCCGCGATGTGTCGAACTCTAGCGCCAGGAAGACAGCACACTGTTCAGCGATCACGGTCTTTGTGACAGATTTCCCTATCTGTTCCCCTAATAATGGAGTCTCCCACTACCAGCACCTGTCTGGCCTGCCCTGCTCTCCTGGTTCCCTGCTTACTGGAGCTGACATTCCCCTGACTGGCAGAGGAAGTGTCCGGCTGCAGCAGTGCCGTCCCTGGACTGACATCCCCCTCATCTGCCAAACATGCAAACTTGTTGGGGTGTGTCAGATCAGGGCTAGCCTCCCTGGCACTTTTCCCTCTACCCCGCTTTCTAACTGTTACCCAGCTATCTACCTCAGCCTCCTCTCTGTCACCCTCCCCCTCATCTACCCCAAAGAGTGCTTGCTCGGTGAGAAGCAAACTCTTTTGCAAATTGTCAATGCCTCTCAGTGTTGCAACTTGCTCGTTTAGAGACTCGATTTGCAATTCCAAACAGGTAATTTGCTCACATCTTGAACAAAGATATACACCCTGGAACGGCAGTTCCAGGACTGCATACATCATGCAAGATGTGCACTGGACTGCGTTGTCAATTGTGCAACACATACTAAATGGGGATTACAACAGTAAAACCGTATATATGATTTACAATTAGGCCCTGTCTGCTGTAGTTGAAGGACTACGTAAAATTAAGCCAACAACACACAAGGAAATTATATCCAACCTTAGTTTCCAACTCCTTTTCTTAAACTCCTTGTTTTTAACTCCGCTTAATAAGAAGCCACTTAGTAGAGCAAGCCTCAGGAAGAGCAGGCTCTGGAGAGTTTAAGTGGTTCAATTTGTAGCACCTGGTTGCCCAGGGCACTCCCCTTAATCAAGCAGAGAAAAAAAAAAGTTTTAAATGGCAGTACTAGAATGCAAACACTTAACTTTCAAGGATCTCTGCTCCAATCCACACTCACACTCGGCCACCTGCAATCACTCCCACAAAACCACATCCAGCACTAGAACTCCTTGTTTTTTAACAAGAATTGAAGAAGGGGTGGAACAAAAGGTTCCTTCTGCTGAGGAGCCCTGAGAACTGGAGAAGGCATGCAGGCCACTGGGAGCACTGAATGCTGGAGAAGGCATGCGGGCCACTGGGAGATGCAGAGGTTGCTGCGTCAGACTGTACCACTGTATTAGTGCCACCGTTTTTCCAGGCAACTTTATGGTGATGCTCCATGTGTTGATGCAGGGCCCTGGTGCCGCCACGATAACTTCCTCCAGTGACTTGATAAAAAAAATCCCACACTGCCAAGTATGGCATTTTGCACCCTACTGCTGCCTTTATGAACCCTTCCACCTCTATTTGTTTCCTGACAGATAGGCTCCTGAGTAGCAGACTGTCTCCCCAGGTGCGTTTTGCTCCAGATCTCCCACTGCTCCCACCCTGCTGACTTATATGCATTCTACCACCCTGCAGCTGTTTCATGGGCCTGCTGCCACCCTCACCCCCTGATGATGATGCCTCTTCTTTACCCGGCTCCCACGTGTGATGGGTTACATCATCATCCACTACTGTCTGATCGTCACTTATGTCACCCTCACCACTCTCATGGCCACATCCCTGACCACTAGCAACACGTGCTCTCACCCGACAGTCATCATCCTTAATTGCGTCCTCCCTTAGGCATGTAGTAGACATCTCTTCAAAAGCTGTGCTGGCCTTTAGCTGCTGACTGTCCTCACTAAGCTTGTCCTCGCTGAAAAGTGAAGCAGAGTCGGCAGCATGAATTACTTCTCAAACAGAAGCAGCAGCAAAATAAAGAGGCAGTTGGAGGACAGGTGAGGGCACAGAAGTTGTGGCGTCAGACGAACCAACAGATTCCTGGCTGTTTGTATCTGTTGTCTCCCGATATGATGTTGAAGAGCGAGTCAATCATTCCAGTACAGATAGATTGTTGGTCGAATCATGACCGCTGGATGACAGTGACAGCTCTGGCCTGTTGCTGCGGCTGCTGCTACCACCACCCCTTCTTCTGATGCTACTTGTGCTGGCTACAGGAAGATTTTTGCCACTGCCTTTCCTTTTAAGGGCCCAGGCAACTGTCTGTTGGCTAAAGTTTACAGTAACTGAATCAGTAATGTAACTAAGTATGAATGGCGCAGCAGGTGAACTAGATAAACGCCCCTTAGACTGCCTGTTGACGCAGAGTCTGATGCACAGCAAGGGCTCATGCACGTGAACATATATTTTTTCCCTGTCCGCTCCATTTTCTTTTTTTAGGCCAGTATGCGAAACCATTCACTTCAGTGGGGACGCAAAAAAACTGACTCCATATGCAGTAAGTGTCTGCATGGCTGTAACGCAAAAAAAAAATAGAGCATGTTCTATTAGGAGACAGTTATTCTGTTCCTAAAAATACGGAATGCAGATGGCCTACGTGCTCACATGTATATGTATAACAGAGCAGATTAAGGATAAATGGCACAGCAAGTTAACTAGATAAACGTGCCTATATATTAGACCGCCTGTTGACAATGAGTCTGATTTACAGTAAGTCTATGTATAACAGAACAAATTAAGAATGAATGGCAAAGCTGTTTAACAATATGCACAGGACGATTACACTAAGCCCGCACTGTACCTGCAGTCTCCCTACAGTGTCTAAACCTGCAGTCTCCCTACAGTGTTTGAAAACTCTCCCTACACTACCTCTGCACTCTCCCTATCCAAAGTTCTACAGTTAAAAACTCTGTCCCTAGCGCTTGCCACGTCTCTACTCATGCTCAGTTCACAGTGAAATGGCGGCGACCATGCAGGATGAGGTTTTTATAGGGCTGTGACATCACAGGGGATGGCTATCTGCTGATAGGCTGGCTGCACAACATTATGGGTGATCGCGCATTCCCGGGTTTCTTACTTTCACTTTGTTAGCCACCATTTTAGGGGGGGGGGAAACAATTTGTTTCCACGAAGTGGGAGGAAATTCGTAGCAAATCAAATTTTTCCTGATACTCGGATCGAAGTCGATTTGTTTAACTTACCGTAGATTTGCTCAACGCTAATTATACCCCTACAGATGTTCTTTCATCTTGTGAACAAACTCAAATTTGCTAAATAGTTGGATGCATTTTCCTCCTTTTTCTTTGAAATGTTGCCATTCACTGAGGTATCTCCCCACAATAATTTATTAGATGTCCGACAAGAACACTGTAAATCACAATGGCATAAATGTGGGACAACTGCTTTAACAAGACGATATAATTGAAATATAGAGTGATCTATTTCAAGTGTTTTATTTATTTTAACGATGTTGATTATGGCTTACAGCTAATGAAAACCAAAAAGTCAGTATCCTAGAAAATTAGAATATTGTAAAAGATTCAGGTTGTCGCACTCTAATCTGCTAATCTACACAAAACGCTTGCAAAGGTTTCCTAAGCCTTTAACCCCTTCACGACTTGTGGCCGCATGTGACTTGTGGACCTTTGACGTACTAGTACATCATGCTGATTGGGAAGGCATCGGAGCTCTGCGTGCCCGATCAGTGCAGGGGCTTGTGTGTGACTGACTGAAATAAAAAATAAAACGTGCCCGTAACAACCTACTCTTTAAAAATAACACATAATCTGTACTGTCAGGTGAATACCATAAA
Source organism: Bufo gargarizans (assembly GCF_014858855.1). Classification (NCBI taxonomy): domain Eukaryota; kingdom Metazoa; phylum Chordata; class Amphibia; order Anura; family Bufonidae; genus Bufo; species Bufo gargarizans. The sequence goes on from NC_058087.1 coordinate 105,115,237, forward strand.
AAGCAAAAATAAAAACTGCCAGAATAGCAATTTTTTTGTTACCTTGCCTCACAAAAAGTGTAATATTGAGAGATCCAAAATCATACACACCAAAATTGTATCAATAAAACTGTCACCTTGTCCCGTTGTTTCCAAATTGGGGTCACTTTTTGGGAGTTTCTTCTGTAGGGGTGCATCAGGGGGTCTTCAAATGTGACATGAAAACTTACAATTATCCCAGCAAAATCTGTCCTCCAAAACCCATTTGTTGCTCCTTCCATTCTGCGGCCTGCTGTGTACATTACGACCACATATAGGGTGTTTCTGTAAACTGCAGAATCGGGATAATAAATGTTGAGTTTTGTTTTGTTGTTAACCCTTGCTGCCTTACAGGAAAAAAAGGGATTAATATGTAAAATCTGCAAAAAGTGAAATTTTGAAATTTCTCCCCTATTTTCCTTTAATTCTTGTGGAACACCTGAAGGGTTAACAAAGTTTATAAAATCATATGTGAATAACGTGAGGGTGTAGTTTCTAAAATGTGGTCATTCATTGACTGGTTTCTATTATGTAAGCCCCAGAAAGTGACTTCATAATTGAATTGGTCCTTTAAAAAGCGGCTTTTGGAAATTTTCTAAATAAAATAAAGTAACATTTACAAATTAATTCCATTAATAAGTATGCATATTGCATACGTAAAGTAATAACTATTTTATGAGGTATCCTCATCTGTCTAAAAAGCAGAGAAATTGAAATGTTGATAATTTTTTGTTGAATGTATTTTTTATTTTTTATAAATAAAGGTAAAATATATTGACTCAAATTTACCAGTGTCATGAAATACAGTATGTCACGAGAAAACACTAAGTGACTTGTTAATTAAAGGAAGGAAAAAGTGTGGTAGAAAAAGGTGCAAAAGCAACAGGGATAACCACAACCTTGATAGGATTGTCAAGAAATGCCCATTCAAGAATTTGGCAGAGATTCTCAAGGAGTGGAGTGTGGCTGGAGTCAGTGCTGCAGGAGCCACCACACACAGAAGTATCCAGGATGTGGGCTACAACTGTCACATTCCTTGTGTCAAGCCACAGTGGGCCCCACAGTGCCATCGCTATGTTTTGACTCATGCACAGTACTTGCATTGTACTGTGCATGAGTCAGTAAGGTACAGGCTTCACACAGAAGCCTATACACTGACAAGACGGCCAGAAGTACCGAAACATGCGCTATAGTACTATCCTATTGTGCACTCATAGAGAACAAGGAAGGCTGGCAGGAGGTGGTGACACGCCATCTCCTTCAGAGATGAGCAGAAGACGCCGCATGAGTGGTCATGGACAATGCCTGTGCTGCTGAATGTAAGTTCTAATGAACTGTTCATCCCTCCACAGGTTGAGTTCAATGATGATTTTTTTAACTATGGGCTGGAGAACCGCTTTAACCTTTTGCAAATAAAGTGCAGTGGTAGGCTCTAAACTGTAACCCAATGCATGAAAGTGTCGGGTTACATTGAGATGTGTTGCAGATTGTTGTGATTCTCCTGTTATTAGACAGCTGTTGTCACAGTAAGTATCTCTTAGACAAGCAGATTGCATTTTCTCTGCGTGGCATTGTTGTAGCAGGGCACTACAACAATCCATCGCAGAGTAAAAGCCCGCAGGGCTTCTTGATGTAAGAGTGCTCCCTATTGGCTTTAAAATTAGAAAAAATAGTTCTGCGCATTCTTGGCTATGGTTAAAAGATAATTAGATGTGATGTGTAATCCCAAAAAGTCTCTCTTCATATAAATCTGTGAGATTATGCAATGTTTTCTAGCCCTCGGGGTACTCCAGATCCAAATGTTAGGAACCTTTCCTCAATGCCAAGTGTTCCTCTAGATATTACATATCCCTCCTCACTTCAGCAATAAGGTCCTGGAAAAGGATATAGACATAGTGCTCACCGTATTTTTGGTAATATTAATAGTTTTTATTGTACTTACAAGATATAAAACTTGCTTCATTCATATAAAACTTCATAAAATCTCATAGCCCTACCCAGGTTTTGCACCACTTCATCAGGGGCGTCTCACCATTTATATCTTGTGCAAGCGCTTTTAAACCTCCTGTTTGCAGCATCATATCCGCTTACTCCTTTCCTTGATTTCATAATATGTCTCACACACTTAATAAATAAATGCTATCTAGCCCCTACAGAGACCTGCGGATAATTACCATGACCGGCGATGATGCAGATCACGGTTATTAAAGGCTTTAGACACCCCCTGCGGCCAATAATTCTTATTTTGGTCACCAGATGGCAGGCCAGGATAAGAAATGAGCAATTTTCAATCCAAAACCCATTTTAAAAATCCCTGATAGTACAAAATAAAATATAAAAAAACATAATTTATAGGCTCATATATGAGCTTCAAAATAATCACAAAAAATGTCATATATATAATTAAAAAAATATATAACAAAAAATATAAACATCATGGCTATCATCGTGACTAAAAACGCCCATACTATTAAAAATATAAAACAATTTCCAATAAGGCGAATGGCGTAACAGAAAAAGGGTCAAAATGGCCGATTTGCAATTTTTTCATTGCTTCTCTTACCCCAAAAAATTTAACTAAATGTGATCAACAAGTCAGACACACTCCAAAAATGGTATCAATAAAAGCGACAGATTGTCCCACAAAAAATGAGCCCCTAAACAGCTCGGTAGACATAAGAATATGTATATAAGAATATAGTAATGTAAAAAAATACATTTAAATCAAAGTTTACATTTATTTTTACACTATTTAGACATACAAAAACCTATACATATGGGGTATCGTTGTACTCGTACTGACCCAGTGAAATAAGGGCATGGGTCAGTTTTGCCGCAAACGAAACGTCGTGGGAACAAAAACAGTAAAATGGAGGAATTGCATTTTTTTTTTCCAATTCCACCCCATTTGGATTTTTTTTTTTACCGCTTTCCACTATATTTTATGCCATAATTAATAGAGGCATTAAAAAGTACAACTTGTCCCGCAAAAAATAAGCCCTCAGACAGCTATGTGAACGGAAATATAAAAAAGGGAAGAAAAATGAAAATAAAAAAATGGGGGGAAAAAAAACTGCCAGTGAAAGGGTTAATTAGCAGAATCACACCTACTAGACAGGTGCTCTTTATATCAAATGCAATATTTTTACTCCACTCTAATTAATCATAAATGCACTAATAAATCTGTCCTACCACATGGAGAGCTGCTCTGATCACATTTAGGATTGTCAGTAAAGCCTCATTCACACGTCAGTGTTTTGGTCAGTGATTTCTTGTACTTTCACACTTGCGGCAGAGGATTCCGGCAGGCAATCTGGATGCGAACGGATGCATTTGTGAGGCAGATCCGTCTCACAAATGCATTGAAATACCGGATCCGTCTTTCCGGTTGTCATCCGTAAAAACTTATTTATTTTTATCTCATTTTTAAAGGTCTGCACATGCGCAGACGGCAAAACTGGATCTGTTTTGCCGGAACACTTGAACACGGATCCGGCATTAATGTATTTCAATGGCAATTAATACCGGAGTCGGCATTCCAGCAAGTGTTTAGAATTTTTGGCCGGAGAGAGAACTTCAGCATGCTGCAGTATTTTCTCCGGCCCAAAAAAACGTAAGAGGGACTGAACTGATACATACTGAACGGAATGCTCTCCATTCAGAATGCATTAGGATAAAACTGATCAGTTTTTTCTGGGATTGAGCCCCTGTGACGGAACTAAATATCGGAAAACAAAAAAGCCAGTGTGAAAGTAGCTTTCCATAAGGGATTGTGAGCCAAAACCAGGATTGGAGTCTCCACAGACATGAGATCTAAGGGAAACCTCTGCATCTGTTTTGTGTTTAGAGCTGTACCTGGTTTTGGCTCAAAATCATTGACCAGACACTGACTGTGTGAATGAGGCATAAGTCTGTACCTTGAACTGTCATTTTGATTTGCTACAATGTATTTTACGTCTTATTTCTTATTTCAGGGAATGTATGTTTTTTTACATGCAGTGAAAGGCACACCGTTTGAAACGCCAGACCAGGGCAAAGCACGACTACTAACACACTGGGAGCAGCTGGATTATGGGGTGCAGTTTACTGCTTCAAGAAAATTCTTCACAATCTCTCCAATAATTCTGTAAGTTATGTGTTTTTTATTTTATTTTATAGAAATACACAATATGCATTATGGATCGCATTTTGTAAACAATCATTTTCATGTTAAAGCTTTTTAGGCCTTATTCACACATAAGTGCACCTATTCATTTCAATTTGTGTATTCATACATCTATATTTTAGCACAGTCCATGGTTTTAGCATAGAAGCATACCCTGTTTTGGTTTGCGGATCCATTATTCCCATTACCATCTACAGGTCCTTAAAAACACAGATGCTATCCATGTTTCAAAAAAGGAGTAATATAGGAAATAGCTACACCCACTCACAACCACTAAGATGTGCTCTAGTCTATAAGTGACTCACCCTTCACGATTGCAAGAAAATATATAATACTGGAAGACTGGCACTCTCAACACGTGGAGTCGTATGGTTTAAATGCAGATCACAAAATGTATTGATAAGTACATAAAAGATTAAAAGACTAAAAATGTGTTAATACATACACTAACAGTGAATTGTTATTGAGGTTGAATTGTCACAGTATGGTACCAGTGATAGCAAAATATCATAGATCATATATTTGATTGCTCTATATCAAAGATCAGTCCTTATAGTAGTCCACAGTTAAATACCTATAAAGGAAAAATGGAAAGGGGAATAGAAAAAGGAAGGTCCTCCTTCTTCTTATCCTTAGCGAGGAAAAATGTCCACTGGCATAGAATCAATAGTCCAGTTATAATAAACTTTAAGTGTAATTTTTCTTTTTCTTTCTTATGCAAACTTTGCAATTTGGCAATTAGAGTGTGCCTAGTAATAACCCACTATGTGGGCTTACCTTTCCTTCGTGCCGGTCAGTCACTCAGATGTTTCGGGGCCCGCTGAGAGCCGGCGTCCCGGCTGTTACTTGATCAGCGTCCCACGTGGATTCAGAGACGAGTTTGTCGCTCCGGAAGTGATGTATCGGCACTCAGGATTATGTTCGTTGATTATTTCTTCCGATTTTCTTAGGCTCAGGCTTTAGTTGTTACAGCCAATGTCGAGTTTACAGTGCACTGTTTTCTCGCAAAATATAAGAGTTTTCTTCTTATAGATGGGTCATATTTAGATCTCTGATCGGATCGCTGGAAACCAGAAGCGTTTCGGGGACGCCTCTCCCCTTCCTCAGTGGTAAATTATTACTAGTCCACGTGTTGAGAGTGCCAGTCTTCCAGTATTATATATTTTCTTGCTATCCATGTTTCATCCGAGTTCCATGGACCATTTATAGGAGAAGCCCCCAAAATTCATTTTTTTAGCTGTGCAGTGTCCATTGAACACAGATGACACATGGACAGCAGAAAACGGACACACATGACCTAACCCCTCAGTTGAACAACGTAAAAAAATTAAATAGTGTGTCAAAAAAGCCATTTTTTTTCTCACCTAACATCACAAAAAGTGTAATACCAAGCGATGAAAAAGTCACATGCACACCAAAATAGTACCGATCAAACCGTCATCTCATACTGGAAAAAAAGATCCCCTACATAAGACAACCACCCAATTTTTTTTTTTCAACTATGGCTTTCAGAATATGGAGATGCTAATAAATCATTATTTTCAAAAATGCTTTATTATGTAAAACAACCAAAAAAGTTGTCATATTTGGTATTGTCGCATCCATAACAACCTGCTCTATAAAAATACCACATGATCTAACCTGTCAGATGAACATTGTAAATAACCAAAAATAAAAACTGTGCCAAAACAGCTATTTTTTGTTACCTTCCCTTACAAAAAGTGTAATATAGAGCAACCAAAAATCATATGTACCCTAAAATAGTACCATCAAAACTGCCACCTTATCCTGTAGTTTCCAAAATAGGATTACTCTTTTGGTCTTTCTACTCTAGGGGTGCATCAGGGGGTCTTCAAATGTGATATGGCAAGTTAAAAATATCCCAGTAAACTCTGCCCTCCAAAAACTATATGGCGTTCCTTTCCTTCTGCACCCTTCTGTGTGCCCGTACAGCAGTTTACGACCACATATGGGGTGTTTCTGTAAACTACAGAATCAGGGCAATAAATATTGAGTTATATTTGGCTGTTACCTCTTGCTTTGTTACTGGAAAAAATGGATTAAATGGAATATCTGCCAAAAAGTGAAATTCGTCTACATTTTCCTTTAATTCTTGTGGAACACCTAAAGGCTGTGTTTGCTTTATGGATATGAATGTGCTAGTCTAAATTTCTTGTAGTATATATTGAGGGTAGCACATCTTTTAGACTGAGCAACGCCCATCTGCCTGGGGATTCTGAGCTGAGTACAAATGTATCTGGTTACTACACTGCCCTGAAAATGTAGGCTTGGATAAGTCCAAGAGAGGCGGTAAATTAGTGTTAGGTACCCGTCTGCGGTAGCCACCTTAACGCCTAGTAGATGGGCCCGACATAAGTTTGACCAAAATGTGCGCTAAGAGCTTCCATTTATAGTAGGTATAATACCACTTTAATTTAGAATGATCCCCATTTCTCAGTTCTATTGTTTGTATGTGTAAAGTTGTGCAGTAAAGTAAAATGGGGTAAAAGCAGGACAATTGCCCTGCAGACATATGTGGATAGGGAAATTACATAAAATAACATTTAAAAAATAATAATCTTGAACATGGAGTAGGAGGTTGAGGAGGCGGTGGATGTGGCAGTGTAGGTAGAAGCGTTGGTGTAGGAGGTAGCCTTTTTTTTTATTTTTATTTTTATAAATTTGGCAAGACTCCAAAACATTGGGAAATAGAAAATAAAATGCAAAGAGATAGTGCGCTGGAGTATAACAATTGCTGGGTGCGGCCGTTATACATGTCTATTCAGCACAGTTGTGTACATGACCTCTGTTTGTGCAGGAACCATCCCTCCGAGCCACTTGTGAATGACTGGCCTGATAACCATGGAAATGATCCATCTTCCTCCTGTGCCACATCCTCTTCCACCATCGACCAAAGTGGTTTTTCAAGGAGACATAGAAGTGGGATAGTAACACTGAGGACTGCGTCATCGGCACTGGCCATGTTGGTGGAGTGTTTGAAACAGCGCAACATGGCGCACACATCCCACATGGAGGCCCACTCATTGGTGGTGAAATGGTGCTGTTTCATAGAGCGACTCACCCATGCGTGCTGAAGCTGAAACTCCACTATCCCCTGCTTGTGCATATGAGGTGGTGCATGTGCATATGAGGTGGTGAGGAGGAAGGCCAAAGTTACGCTCCAGCGCAGACAGGCGAGCAGCAGCAGGGTGAGAACGCCAAAAGCGCGCACAGATGGCCCGCACTTTCTGCAGCCGCTATAAAATATCGGGGTAATTTTTCAGGAACCTCTGCATCACCAAATTCAGTACATACACCCCGTACTTCAAACCTGCTAGGCCCAGAGCTGCTACGGGATTTTACCCATTATCGCACACCACCAGGCCGGGCTTGAGGCTCAGTGGCACCAACCACTCATCGGTCTGTTGTTCCATGCCTGTCCACAGTTCCTGCACGGTGTGTGTTTTTTCCCCAAAACAGATGAGTTTCAAAATGGCCTGCTGTCGTTTCCCCCGGCTCTGCTGAAGTTGGTGGTGAAGGTGTTGCACTGACCGGATGAGTAGGTGGTAGAGGAGGAAGCGGAGTAGGAGGAGGAGGCAACAGTAGGCATAGAGAAACGTCCTGCAATCCTCGGTGGCGGAAGGACATGCTCCAAACTGCTATCCACCTCAGGCCCAGCCGCCACTGCATTTAACCAGTGTGCAGTTAGGGAGCTATAAAGTCCCTACCCGTGCTTACTGGTCCACATATCGGTGGTTATGTCGACCTTGCCACAGGTGGTGTTGCGCAGTGCACACCTAATTTTGTCCAGCACTTGGTTGTGAAGGGCAGGGATGGCTCGTCTGGAAAATTAATGTACCTGGGAACCACGTACTGTGTCACAGCCAAGTCTCAGTCTCCACCAGACGGAATGACAGCATTTCAAAGGCCAGGAATTTTGAAATGCTGGCATTCAGGGCCCGGCATCTCGGGTATGTAGGGGGGTACTGCCTCTTTCTCTCCAGTGTTTGGAAGATGGACAGCTGAACGCTTCCATGGGACAGTGTGGAGATGCTTAGTGACGGAGGTGGTGGCGTTGCTGCCACATACTCTGTTTGCGGGGTCGCAGGTCTCACTGTCACTCGAGATGGGGAGGAAGAGGCCAAGATTGCATCAGAAGAGGGAGCAGGAGGAGCCTGAGTTTTTTTGTGGTTTTTGAGCTGTTTACTCCACTGCAGCTCGTTCTTTACATTTAGATGCCTGGCCATGCAGGTGGTGCTCAGGTTTAGAACATGTATGCCTGGCTTCAGGCTGATTGCACAGCGTGCAAACCACTCTCATCTTGTCGTCAGCACATTGTCTGAAAAACTGCCACGCCAGGGAACTCCTTGGAGCTGGCTTTGGTGTGCTCAGTGCCTGGGTGCGGTGGGCAGTAGCAGGCGTACTGGCTAGGGGACGGCCACTCTGCTTTTGCACCATGCTCCCTCCTTTGCTGTGCAGCTGGTGCTGTGTCACCACCACCTCTTCCTCCGGACTGCACACGCCACTCACATGACCTTGATTCCATGTGGGGTCTAGGACCTCATCATCCTCCACATCATCTTCCACCCACTCTAAACCCATGCCCTCGTTGTCGTCTGCACACTGCAGAAAGCCGCAGCATTTGGCACCTGTGTTTCGTTATGTCCGCATCCTGAAACATAAGTGGTTGGTATCAGTGGCATCTCTTCCACTTCTGGGGCAGGGCTATGTAGACGGCCCACGGAAACCCTGCCAGCAGAGTCATCAAAAAGCAGAAGAGACTGCTGCATGACTTGGGGCTCAGACTGCTTGGCTGACTTGCAAGGGGGTGAGGTGAACGACAGATGCCCATGAGCTGCAGATGCCAACTCTGCGCTTTCAGCAGGGGACCGGGCGGGAGACTATGTGAAGGAACTGGAGGCACTGTCAGCCACCCAATCTACTACCGCCTCTACTTGTTCTGGCCTCAACATTTGTACACCGGTATTCGGGCCTACAAAATGACGTTGAACGTTCTGTCGACGACATGCACCTGAGGAAGGTGTTTCATTTGGGCGTGTAGCTGGCACAGATCGACCAAGTTCTCTCCCTGCAACAGGAGCTCCACCAACACCAGCAGCATCACGACCAGGGCCATGTCCCTTATTTGATGCTCTCCTCATTCTTTGAGGTCACCCACTGAACTAACAGACGGATTAACTATATTAATTTCCCTGTCACGTATGCAGTGCAGGTGTACCTCACACAAAAAATGGGAATATGTCACCCACCGAACTAACAGATTAAAGATAACCTGTCATCACGTTTATGCTGACCTCACTGAGGGCAGCATAAATTAGTGACAGAAATGCTGATTTCAGCGGTGTGTCACTCATGAGCTAAAAGTAAGTGGTTGCTGAGAACCAGCATCATTGCAGCACAGGCCTGGAAAATAGTAAAATTTACCTGAGAAGAGTCCTGGTTATACATAATCTCCTGCTCTCTCACCCACCTGCTGATGATTGGCAGTTCTCCCCTAGAGAGAAAGGGAGAAAACTAGGTAGAAGACTTTCAGTCATCAGCAGGTGGGCAGGGAGAGCAAGAATTCCTAAATAACCATGACTCTTCTCAGGTGGCTGTCATTCTTTTCCAGGCCTAGTCTGCAATGATTGTGATGTTGGTTCTCTGCAAAAATTTACTTTTAACTTGAAAATCAACTCGCCTGTCTCTACTTTATTCTGCTGTTAGTATGGGCAGCATAAAGTTTAACAGGTTTCCTTTAACTATTATATTTTTGTGTCATGGGTACAAAGATGGTGGATTGCACCCACAAAAAAATCTCTACAGGTCTTTGTCAGGGGTGCAAACCTGGTTTATAGTACCCGACAAAAAAAAAAAATTCACTATAGGTCTAGGTCACCAGCCAGATGAGATTCCTAACACTGTCCCTCGCTTCAGCTGCCTGCTTCCTGTCTCTGTGCTACTCAGAGCTGATGGGTAGTGATGTCCCGAACTATTCGCCGGCGAATAGTTCCCGGCGAACATAGCTTGTTCGCGTTTGCCACTGCGGGCAAACATATGCAATGTTCGGTCCGCCCCCTATACATCATCATTGAGTAAACTTTGACCCTCTACCTCAGTGAGCAGACACATTCCAGCCAATCAGCAGCAGACCCTCCCTCCCAGACCCTCCCACCTCCCAGGACAGCAAAGGAAGCAGCAGCAGGTACAACATCATCATCATCATCACACTGTACGTCCATGTGTGTAATGCTGCCTGACTGAGACATATCCCTGTTATCTACATCCCCTGGCAATAATGTATGTGCCTAAATTATTCCAGGATGTCGTAATGGTTTGTTAATTCGACAATGGTTAATCAATTCGACACACGTCCCCGGATAGGCGACGTAACAGGGATTAAACTGATAGGAATAGGACTAGTTAAGACACCACTCATATAGGGTGTCACAGCACATTGCTTTGTGCACGCGCAGTGCCCCAACTTGGGAGTAAGAGGACCGACCAAGCTGCTTTTTCCATCTCCCGGTTCCTAAAATCAATTCAGTTTGGTGTATCAGAGTTTGGTCTGTCACTGTGAAGGCAGTCGAAGATACCCGGCCTAAATTTTTTTTCACAAAAGGCAATCCCACCCTGATATGGGACGTAACAGGGATTAAACTGCTGTGAATAGTACTACAGAAAATACCACTCATATCGGGTGTGACAGTAAATTGCACGGCGCAGACCCAGTGACCGTGGCGTGGTTTCAAACAAAGGGGAGGGAGCCAGCAATTTTTTAACCATCTCCCTGTTCTAAAAATCTATTTAATAAATGGACCCCAGATTGGGGACGTAACAGGGATTAAACTGATGAGAAGAGAGAACTATAGAAAATAGCACTCGCCTTTCCGGGACCCTTGGTGTTGTACGTGGCTGGGTGGAGGAAGAAACCTTCAATGACATCAACGGGACATGGCTAGCTTGGTATCCAACCTTGTGCAAATGGAAAGTTTGCAGTTGGGCAAATGGACTGTTTGCGGTGGTTTGCGGTGCATTAAAAGGGGAGTTTGGTCTGTCAATGTCTGTGAAGCGGGTGTAACCCTTACACTACCTGATCGATACAACATCATACCTGATCGTATACACACACTGGATGTTTTAAACCACGTTGTTAAAAAAAAAAAATGGATTGTTAGGTGATTTATGCCCTTTATGGATTAAAATCCAACTCTGCGTCAACTATGTAATTTTCCATGGGAGTTTTGCCATGGATCCCCCTCCGGCATGCCACAGTCCAGGTGTTAGTCCCCTTGAAACAACTTTTCCATCACTATTGTGGCCAGAAAGAGTCCCTGTGGGTTTTAAAATCTGCCTGCCCATTGAAGTCAATGGCGGTTCGCCCGTACGCGAACATTTGTGAAAATTTGCGTTCGCTGTTCGCGAACGGAAAATTTAAGGTTCGACATCTCTACTGATGGGCTGTGATACACATAATCCAACTTTTATAGAGGCTGGGTCACATGATGCAGCAGCCAATCACTTACTAGGCATGGCTGTGAAGTGCCCACAGCTTAAAACTTGTTGATTGGCTGCACTGCAGCCTTTCGACAAGCTTTATTAAATGCCCGAACACCAAACTCGAACCCAAACTTTTCCGGCAAAGTTCGGGTCCGGATACCCAAAATCATAAAGTTCGGGTCCGGATACCCAAAATCATAAAGTTCGGTACGGCTCCACACTAGTCACGTGTGTAAATAACTTTGGAATGCTTTTACTTATCCAAACCATTCTAAGATTGTTTTCTCAGGACATATTGTGCATTATGTTAGTGGTAAATTTGAATCAATATGTTTTACTTTTATTAAAATTTGGAATGTTCAGTATTTTCTAAATTTGAATCTCTCTGCTTTTAAGACAGATTGTGGTTTCTTATGAAATACTTATTAATTAACATTCCCCATGTCTACTTTATGATGGCATAATTTTGTAAATGTCATTTATTTATTTAAGGACGTTTGAAGGCTTAGAATATTAGAAGACATTTTTAAAATTTCCAAGAAAATTTCCAATATCACCTTTTTAAGGCTGCGCTGCGCTGCGATGCAACTTTCACACAAAAATTCATAGACTATCATTACAGTAAAATATACTGATCCCCTAGGGGACAGAGAGGTAAAACTTATAATTTAATATTATATATCTAAAATGATGAAGCACTAGCCAGGAGAGCCTATGAGACAAACAAACAAAAGACAGCCCAGATGGGCTTGGACGCACAAACCTGAATGGTAACAGAGGTAAGTACCATACAAAAGGAACATTCTCACCCATCAGATGCAGTAGACGTGGATGGTGTAGTCACTTTTATAAATGCAGACTTCCATGCAGAGGACTGTGTTGATGTGTTGCCATATGGAAGTGATGCCAGCGTGTGGACCTCAGCATGTACAGGAGTAGGGAGCAAAGAATCCCTAAATCACCCTAAATGAGGGGCAGGGGCTAAGTCACCCTACCTATCTATACGAGGTACTTGCCCTGCAAGGAGCGTCCCCGTCCGGATACCTTTCCCTGTTCCTGGGCGGAATCCTTAGGACACCCTATTGAAGGTAAACTCCCCACGTGTCACGTTTCATTCAGCTTGAACTTATCAGAGGAGATGTACATAAGTAATAGCAAGCAAAAGATGGAGCTTGCATTACAAAAACAAAGGGGGGGGGGGGGTTGTGGAGACAAGCAAATATTGTCAGTGGTTAAAGGGAACCTGTCACCGGGATTTTGTGTATAGAGCTGAGGACATGGGTTGCTAGATGACCGCTAGCACATCCGCAATACCCAGTCCCCATAGCTCTGTGCACTTTTATTGTGTAAAAAAAATGATTTGATACATATGCAAATTACCCTGAGATGAGTCCTGTATATGGGATGAGTCAGAGACAGGACTCATCTCAGGTTAATTTGCATATGTATCATATAATTTTTTTTTTCCCACAATAAAAGCACACAGAGCTATGGGGACTGGGTATTGCAGATGTGCTAGTGGCCATCTAGCAGCCCATGTCCTCAGCTCTATACACAAAATCCCGGTGACAGGTTCCCTTTAAAGCTGGTATGAAAATATTCCATAAAGGATAAGAGGGGCCAGGTCAGTGGAACCAAGACCACTAGAAAAACTACAAATGGCTTGAGTACAGGCGCACCAGTGGGTGGTGCCTGCTAGAGTCCAGGTGTGACCCAGGATATGTAATATCCAAATCTGCTGTCAGCAGAGAGTGCTTACCTGTCAGCGCTTTTTAAATGCACAGAACCACGTGCCAGTGTTCCCAATGTAACACCAGATGGAGGAAGTCACGTGATCGGTGAAACGCAAGGAAGCTGAGCGGCGCAACACCTAGTGGGCTCATGGTTTCTAAATAGTATATCCAACGGATCTCGAGTTTGAGAATGGCACGATCCCAGCCTCCCCCACGCCGTGGGGGAAAGAAACGTTCTGTACCCATGACAGATATACGGGCTTTCCCATTATGGTGACTATAAATGTGATTGGCCACAGGTGTAGAAATATCATTTAAATGTTCACCTATTCTTCTGCAGAACTCGCTGAGGGTTTTACCCACATATTCCCTGCCGCATTCGCATGTCAGGAGATATATCACCCCGTGAGTTTGACAGTTGAAGTTATCTTCCACAACTGTTGAGGGCGAGGTCTCCCACAATCTGGCCAATTCCGAGGGGACCCATGAAATGTTGACTATTTGACAGCCTAGCTTGGGAGAGTAAGGGTTAAGAATTTCCGAATGTAGTCTAATCAGGTTGGCCAAGTAGTAGCTTTTAACGTCTGGGAGGCCGAAACCCCCTCTGACAATAGGTTGGGACAGACGACTATAAGATAGCTTAGGACTAGATTTCTTACATACAAAAGCTGAAAAGAGTTTTTGAACCTGAGAAAGGTATGAAGTAGGAAGGGAGATCGGCAGGGTCTGGAAGAGGTATAGCAGTCTAGGGAGGACATAAGTATTTAAGCGAAATAGCTGGTTGGGGGAAGGCGTTAAATTGACACCAAGGTATTTAATGTGGGATGCGGACCATTGAAAGGGAAAGGAGTTGGATAGACTGGCCATGGTGATCCGAGGTAAATTAATACCCATGGCTGAGCATTTAGATAAATTGATTTAAAAATTAGATATATGACCAAATTCATCTAACAATTTCAATACCTCAAGGAAAGCAGTGACCGGGTCTGACATAATTAGCAGCATATCATCTTCAAAGGCCGCCACGGTATGATAAGTGGAGCCAACTTTAAACCCTTTGATGTCACTCTGTTTAATTTTCTGAATAAGGGTCTCCAGGCAAAGTATGAAAAGGGAAGGGGACAATGGGCACCCATGGCGAATACCGTTGGAAATGGCGAAATAAGGGGATAGAATACCATTGACCCTCACTTGGGCATGGGTGGCTGAGTACAAGGACATCACTGCACCCACAAATTTAGAATGGAAACCAAACCTGGAAAGAGAGGCATTCATAAACCCCCAGTCCACTCTATCAAACGCCTTCTCAGCATCTGTGCTCAATAGAGTCAGGCTATTCTTAGATCGCAGAGCATGTTGAATTAGCATCTGAACTCTAAATGTGCTTTCCCTGCACTCACAACAAAGCCAGACTGGTCAGGAGAAATGAGGGCTTTTAAAAAAGGGGCAATTCTGTAGGCCAACAATTTAGCCCAGAGTTTTATATCGGCGTTTAAAAGGGATACAGGCCTGTAACTAGATGGGATTTCTGGGTCTTTATTAGGTTTTGGTAGGACCACAATGTGAGCCTCTAGTGCCTGCTTTGCTGGAGAAGCACCATCTAGCAAGGAGTTAAAATAAGACACCAGGTGGGGGCCAAGTGCACGGAAACATTTCTTGTAGTACGCAATTGGTAGGCCATCAGGCCAGGGGCTTTTACCCGAGGGAGTGGAGCTGAGGTTTTTTTGAACCTCTGAAAGGGAGGTAGGGGAGGTCAGGGATTCGCTGTCCGCTAGGGATACTGTTGGTAAGTTAAGCGAAGATAAGATAGTATTGGTGAGGGTATTCCCGTCCTGGATGGCATTAGGGGACTCTTTCCCACGCAAGTTGTATAGGGCAGAGTAGTATGAGTTAAATATTTTGGCTATACTTGGGGTGTCTGATACTGACGTATTCTTATCGCCACGCATTTTAGTAATATAAGATTGATCACTTCTCTGTTTGATTTGGGCCGACATTAATCTATTCCCTCTATTCCCATGTGCATACTGCCGGTGTCGAATTTTGAGATAAGACTTAGCAGCCTTAACATTCAGAAGATCCTTTAGCTCTTTCCTTAGAGCCAACAGAGCCTGTTTCTGACATAGATCTTTTATGTGCCAGTTCAAGAGATGAGATCTCGGAAAGGAGGAAATTTAGGCAACTATCACGTTTTTTTTTTTAGGAAAGAACCCAATGCTACGAACTCTCCACGCACAACAGCTCCCAGAGAGAAGCTGGAGAGGTCCCAGCCAGGTCATTAAGAGTGACATAATCTGCCAGCTTTTTCCCAAATGAGTCAGTGTCAGCCTGAGTTTTCAGAAGTGTAGAATTTAGGGACCAAACCCACTCCCTGCCAGAAGCCCCAGGGACTGTAAAGGAGAGAGAGACCGGAGCGTGGTCCGAGATCGTGATATTGTGTATTTCAGCTCCACTAACACGAGGCAGCAACCTGTCAGATGAATAAATAATCAAGGCATTGATAAGATTTATGGGGGTGTGGATAGTAGGAGTACTTTTTTTTTTTTTTTTTTTTTTTTTTTTTGTCAGTATTCATGGATCTCCACACATCACACAGGCCCATGTTCCTAAGCTTACTGAGTATCCCCTTCAGCACCCCAGTGGAGACCACGGACTTGCGAGTGGAGGCATCCAAAAGGGGGTTCAATGTTAAGTTAAAATCCCCTCCTATGATTAACATACCTGAGGTGAAAATGGAAATCTTACGTAAAATCCTGGTTAGCCATTTAGAAGTATTGTTATTAGGAGCATATAGGTTACACAAGGTGACCTCCACACCGCCCAAAGTGCCTTTTAAGAGTAGAAACCTCCCCTCGGGGTCCACTATCTCCACCATTACACACAAGGGGACACTTTTATGTATACCAATACTAACCCCTCTATAAGCTGCAGATGTATTACATGCATGGAACCAGTTTTGAAAAGAGGAGTGAGCTAGATTGGGGACCCGGCCCTTTTTAAAATGCGTCTCTTTCAGCATAGCTATTTGTGTCTTATTTGACCTCAGTATCTGGAAGATACGACTCTCTTAAAGGGGTTGTCCAAGTTATATTTATTGATGACCTATCCTCAGGATAGGTCATCAATATCAGATCGGCGGGGGTCCGACACCCGGCACCCCCTCTGATCAGCTGTTTGAAGAGGAGACTCGCACGGTGTCAGCGCTGCCTCCTCTTCACTGTTTACCTTCTAGCCGTTGCATCTGCAGTGGTGAGCAGGTGTAATTACACCCAAGCCTTCCTATTGAAATGAATGGGACGGCTTGGGTGTAATTACACCTGCTCACCACTGCAGATGCAACGGCTAGAAGGTAAACAGTGAAGAGGAGCCAGCGCTGACACCGCGCACGCCTTCTCTTCAAACAGCTGATCGGAGGGGGTGCCGAGTGTGGAACCCCCACCGATCTGATATTGATGACCTATCCTGAGGATAGGTCATCAATAAATATAACTTGGACAACCCCTTTAATAGGATTATTACCCCCATTGACATTAAAGGTGGTCACATTTAGTTTTAGGTCAATCATCTGAAATAATTAAAGGGAACCTGTCACCAGTTTTATGGTGTCCTAACTAAGGGCAACATAAATAAGTGACTGATTCGCTTAGTAAAATGCTGGGTCACTTTCTTTAATTGACCCAGTCAATCTGCCAACATCTTGTATTGAAAAGCTCCAGCTGATAATGATGAGTCCTGAATATTCATGAGCTCCTGACTCTCCCCGCCCACCTGCTGCTGAATGACAGTTTGTTTCCATATGAACCAGCAGCAGGTGGGCAGGGGAGTGGCTATAGCTCTGAATTAAATAGACGCTGGACTCGATTACATCACGCCGGACTCGAAACAGCTCATTAGCATGCGGCATCTTTGTGTGTATATTATGAGGTAACCATCTGTCACACCGGTAAGTGAATACACCTAAGGCACGTTTTAGTAGTTAATGATTGTGTATAATTAGTTAGATTATAATCAAATATCCACATGACAGGTTCCCTTTAAGCTCAATAAAAGGCTGTTTGATGGTAGCTCTATGATCCAACATGAAAACCAAACAACAACTAAGAGGAGCCTTCCGGAACTTAAAGCTCCATGTATGCACATACCAATTATACGCATAGATTTGAGGGTTGGGGAGAACAACAACATGTGATAGCCTGATCTGGCCAAGCCTCACATGACCTAAGCCTATATCAGATGGCTAGGCAAATGTACTAACACCATTGGAACGGTGAACCTGCATAATACCAGAACACATAAATTTCAGATACAGCCGGATTCAAACGGACCGTGACTCAGGGCTCCAGATGGCGACCAAAACGGTCACCAATGCGCCTTAAAATTTGCAGATGGCGACAAGACTTTTTAGTCTTGTCGCCATTTGCGACTGTACCGCCGCGATCCTGCGCAGCCTATGTTCTCTTCAGTAGCACAGCACAGTCAGTGGAGAAGGAAGGAGTCCCTCCCTCTCCACTGTGACGCGGCCGCCACTACCACCAATGGGCAGATAGCAGGGAGGAGGAGGGGAGGAGCTGTCGCCACTGCGCCACCAATGAATGTAAAACATAAGTATAGGCAGCGGTATCACAGACCCAGCACCCGGCCTCAATAACAGGGCATGCGATCTGCGGTAATTAACCCCTCAGGTGCCACAGATCGCATGCCCTGTTATTGAGGCCGGGTCTGTTATACCGCTGCCGACAGGAGTTAAAGAGGACCTTTCATGGGTCCAAAGAATATTAACTTATTAGTAGTAGGCTACATAGAGCGGCGCCCAGGGATCTAAGTGCACTTACTATTAGTCCTGGGTGCCGCTCAGTTCACCCGCTGTGGCCCCCGGTAATTTCAACATTCAGAGCAAGGAGGCGGAGACGCCAGTGTCTGTCCTTCCCCCTGACTGCAGCGCTGACCAATCACAGCGCAGAGAGAGGGAGAAAAAAAACAACTCCCTCTCTCTCCGCTGTGATTGGACAGCGCTGCTGTCAGGGGGAAGGACAGACACTGGCGTCTCCTCCTCCTTGCTCTGAATGTTGAAATTACCGGGGGCCACAGCGGGTGAACTGAGCGGCGCCCAGGACTAATAGTAAGTGCACTTAGATCCCTGGGCGCCGCTCTATGCAGCCTACTACTAATAAGTTAATATTCTTTGGACCCACGAAAGGTCCTTGGGGATGCAGTGCGCCCCCCCCCCCCCCCCAAAGCCTCACCCCCCCCCCCCCCCCCCTCCATTATCACTGGCCACAAGCCCCCCCCCCCCCCCATTGTTATATGGTGGCCACAGGGTCCCATCCCCTCCATTGGTGGCAGTGGCAGATTACACTGCTGGGGCTCAGATCGTTACCATGGCAGCCAGGACGCTACTGGAGCCCTGGCTGCCATGTTCAGCTCCCTGCTGCTGTGTGCACAGAGCACAGGGCAGCAGGGAGATGTGTGAGATCCTATTCACCCTGATAGATCTCTATCAGGGTGAATAGCACAAGGGATGAAAAGATCCAGGTTCTAGTCCTAAGGGAAGAAATGGTTATTAAATAAAAAGTTAAACAAAAAAACCACCAAAATACTAAAAGTTTAAATGGCCCCCTTCCCAGTTTTACATATAAAATTTACAAACAATAAAGAATTAACATATTACATATCGCCACGTCCCAAAAAGTGTGAGCTATTAAAATATAAAAAAATATTTCCGCTCGGTGAAGGCCGTAACATAAAAAAAAAAACTCTAAACCACGCAATTCGCCATTTTTAGTCACCTTGTCCCCCAGATGTCCCTGGATGTGAGAGGTATGTGGTGCTGTATTCCCCTATATGTGGTGCTGGCTCACTACTGTGACCTGCGTCTCATCTTCTCAAAGTCCTTTTTTTTTTATTATATGCATTTTAAATTTGGCGACTAAAAAATGTAATTTGGCTCCTAAATTTTTTAGTTTAGGAGAGACTAGGCCGGAATGAACGAGTCACGGACAGACAAATTTAATAGGCAGGATGAGAATGAAAAACGGGCACGATACAGTGCCAGATTCAGAAAAGGATGACTCAGAACCAAATCAATCATTATTGTCCATCTTTGAAGGGCCGCCGTTTCTTCTATTCTTCTGCTTTTTAACTGTGGACCATTTCAACGGGGCCTGCAACGGTGGTAAGTCCTCCTCCAGTGGAATCGGCATCCAAGAAGACAGGACCATAGGCTCCAGGTTAAGTGGCTCCCAAATCTGCCGTAGGTCATCTGGCATGCGAATAGTGAAGCGCTTATTCCCATGGGTGATGAGGAGGCCAAAGGTAAATAGCCAACGGTATGCAATTTTAGAGGAGCGCAAGATATCTGTGAGGGGTTTCAATAGCCGCCTTTTCTGCAAAGTAGAGGAAGCAATGTCCTGATAGACCTGAATTTTAGAGCCCATAAGCTGAATCTCTCCCATAGATCTGGCTCGTTGTAGGACAGCTTCAGTGTCTCTGAAGCTTAACAGCCCGCATATAACGTCTCTGTCAGAAGGCGGAGGTTTTGAGCGCAGGGCCCTATGCACTCTCTCCATTACTACTTTTTTTGCCCTGTCAGGGCAGAGTAAAAGCTCAAAAAGGCACTCCATAACTTTAAATAAGTCCTCCGTGTCTGCAGCTTCAGAAAGGTTCCTGATTCTCAGGTTTTTCCTTCGGCTCCTATTCTCCTGATCTTCCAGGAGCAGAAGGGAGCCATTTATTGCCGTGCGGTGGGAGTCTAGAGTGACCCTAACTGCAGCAGTAAAAGTTGATTTTGTTCCACGGTCTCCACTCTTTCTCCAATATGGCGGACCTCCGTCTTAATGACCGTTGGGTCAGCAGCTATAGGGGCCAGAGCCCTTGACAGAGCCTTGTCCAGGTAGCTCCTGGTGAGGGTGGCAGGATCGCTCACCTGTGGTTGCGAGGAGGAGAATTCTGCTGCATTGTCTGGCACCGGAGAGTCAGGGTGAGGGAGCACTGTATCCTTCAGCCGAGGCGCCATCTTAGAAGCGCGCCCGGCCTGCTGCTGCGGATGGCGGCTGACAAACTTCTCCATATTCTGTTGAGGTTGAGATGCCTCCAAGGTAGATGCCGTGTTGCCCAGTGAGTTCTTCGGTTAGATTTTCACCATTCCGGAGGGTTAGTGTGCTGAAAAATAGACTTAATAGAGGCTTGGTGGCGGGAGCTCTACTCTCTAGCTTCCACCATCCAGTGCGGTCAGGCAAGGCCGAGTCATTCAATTCTCATAGAGTGCAGACCTAAAGGCTCTCAAGACTTTTTCTGGATAGTCTCGCTGTGAAACCTAACACGTAGGTCATCTGCCTGCCTGATGAATTTGCGCTTGGTGGAGCAGTTTCTCCTCAGGCGGAGGTACTGCCCCTTAGGGATTCCTTGCTTCAGCGGGAGAGGGTGACTGCTCTCCCACCTAAGCAAGCTATTAGTGGATGTAGGTTTTCTATATACAGACGTTTCAAGTTCATCAAGGAAAGGCAACTGTTTGCAGTCTGCCTCACAGGTAAAATGTAAACCAATATTATTATCATTGAGCATCTCCACCAAAGAACGGAACAAATCCTTGCTACCGTTCCATATGATGATGTCATCAATGTACCCCGCCCACAGTCCCACTGGTCCATGGAGTGCAGATCGTTCCTCCCTAAAGACCAGGGTCTCCTCCCACCAGCCCAGGAACAGATTAGCGTACGATGGGGCACATCAACTCCCCATCGTTGTGCCCCCGAGCTGGTGGTAGACCCAGCCATTAAAAGAAAACACATTACAGGTCAGCGTGAATTCTAGTAAAGAGAGGACAAATAGGCTGTGGGCTTGGAACTGACTTCCGCGGGTACTCTGAAAATGTTCAACTGCTCTAATACCCAAGGAATGGGGAATGCTAGGGTACAATGCTTCAACGTCGATGATTGCTAACATACTATCATCCTCAATATGAATCCCTTCTAATTGTTTCAATAAGTGCGTGGTGTCACGGGTATACAAGGGGAGTGCAGTGACGAAGGGAGCCAGAACCCGATCAACATAGATCCCCACATCCTGGCAATGATTCCCCACCCCGATACGATGGGCCGTCCCTTAAGCGGGGGCGTCCCCTTGTGTAACTTGGGGAGACAATAAAACGTTGCCATACGGGGATGGGTAGGTAGCAGAAACTTGTATTCATCGTCCGTGATGATCCGTGACAACCTAGCCTCATCCAAAATAGTCTTCAATTGCACTCTGAACTCTTCAGAAGGATCACGTGCCAAGACTTCATATGTGGAAGAGTCCTTCAACAAAGATCTGGGGGTTTGATAACTATAGAGTGATCGCTTTCAAGATTAGAAATAACAGTGGCATGGGGCCGGTCAAGGTTGAAAAAATGAGAGGGATGTAAGTCCTCAATCTGTTGTGAAACTGTGTTAAGAAAAACATCCACACATGACAATTCACCAGAACTAGGTGGCATTTTATTGCTTTTAAGCTTTAGACTAGACTAGTGAACGGACCCAAACCCTCCTGCTGGTCGAATTCCCTATCAAGACCGTAAACACACTTCCGAAAGGATGTCTAGAGGAATGCCAAGCTCGCAACACAGTTTTTTCTCCTGTAGTTTATAAAATGTGTGCCAGCGAAGCTTGCGAACAAAGAGATTAAGGTCCTTAATGATGTAAAATTGATTGAAATTAGGGGTCGGTACAAAAGAGAGAGCAAGTTGGAGAACCTCGGTCTCAACCGTACTTAGGGAACGGGAGGAAAGGTTAACAACCTGAGGTCCTAAGGGTTTGGAGGTGGTTGGGTACGATTGCGTAATGGATATGTCTGCGGAGGATTGGATTGGCTCTGATATTGGCCAGTACCCCCTAAAAAACCGCCGGTCCCTCCCCCGTGAACCTTTGGAGGTGGTTGGGTACGATTGCGTAATGGATATGTCTGCGGAGGATTGGATTGGCTCTGATATTGGCCAGTACCCCCTAAAAAACCGCCGGTCCCTCCCCCGTGAACCTCCTCTCTGTCGCCCACGGCGGTTGCCCCCCCCCATCCCCCGAGGGGACAACCTGACTCCTTTTGGCACGCTATCAGAATCGGAGCAATTGGTTTCAGTCGAGGCTTGGTTAGTGTTGCCACCCGCAATATCTCTCCTGTTGGCAATAGAGTAAATCCAGTTTTTTTTTAAAATCTGCTATGTCTCTCACAAATTGGCAGTGCTTGCGCTCCTTGAGATGATACTGATATTTCTCAAGGAAATTATGTAGTTGCTTCTCTTTATTTGCAAACTCCGCCTCCTGTGAGAACATTTGAGCAACCTCAATACCTGCAGTCAATTTTTTATTTAGTGCTTCTAGATTATTTTTCTCCTGTATTAAGTTTCAAAAAGCGTTTATTGATTTTTAGCATAGATAGGTATACATATACGTTAATCAATAAAAAAAAGACGTGTTATACAAAAACACCAACAATTCTTGGAGAAAAGCATATCAAAATATACATTGCGTCGGCATGTTAATAAGGATTGAGTAGATCCAAAACATAAGGAGAGAGTGGAGTAACTCAGCGACATAGTACCAACAAGTAAAATAATCAGTATCAAAGACAGACACTATATCTTAAATCTGGGGCATGTGAGGAGGATAGCCATGGTTCCCAGACCTTTTCGAACGTTAGGAATGTGTCGGAACGGACAGCCGACAGCTTTTCAGAGACCATGATTTTATTAATCCTCTCAATAACAACTTGGAAAGACAGCGAGTCAGTTTGCCATTTGTAAGCTATATGGATTCTGGCCGCTAACAATATAAATTGAGAGAGTTTAAATCTGGCAAAGGTTAGCCAACTAGGCTTATCCCCCAATATACAAAGTGGCAACGCCAGGGGAAAGTTGCAATCTAGGACCGCAGATATCAGGTTTGTTATTCGGACCCAAAACCGCTTAACCACCGGGCATGTCCACCATGTATGTATCATGGATCCTTCCTCATTACATCCTCTGAAACACATAGGGGATATTTCGGGATATATAGCATGCAGCCTCGTGGGGACCAAGTAGGTTCTGTGTAGAACTTTTATGGAGGTTTCTGCCAAAGTCACCTGCCAGGATCCCTTCGTAAGGGTTAGTGAGCGTTGGGACCATCTAGAAGGGGAAAATTCTTGATGCACGTCACCCTCCCAAGCTCTCATATATGCCAATTTATGATCCCCGGGGATATAATTAAGAGCTTCATACATTCTTGACAGGAGACCTTGCCTATATAGCGAGAAATTAATAGAACGCTCAAAAGGGGAGAATTCTACCTTACGGTCAGGTATCTGAGTAGACCTGAGGTAAGAAAAAACCTGGTCCATGAGGAAATATTCTCCTACCGGAGGTGAGTATTTTTCTTTGAAGTCCGGCAGGGATATCAGTTTACCTCCAATAAGGAACCTATGGAGAGTACACAGATTATTAGCTAACCACCAGTTGAGCTTGTGTCCTTGCAGGCCTGGGAGGAAGACGGGATCACCTACAATACTCAGTAATGGTGACGGCCTGGATTGCAGGTTGAATTTGAACCTAACTGACCTCCAAAGAATCAACGAATAGTATTTAACCAAATCTGGTACTGATAGACCCCCTTGAGACCTATGTCTGCACATTACTGACTTAGATATACGAGGACGTTTATTAGCCCAAATGAACCTCATAAGGTCTCTCTGAACTGCTCTCAAATCCTGTACCTGCACTGAAATTGGCAGAGCCCTAAATAAGTACAAGAGTCTAGGAAGAACTACCATTCTGACAATGTTGATCCTGCCCACCCATGACACCTGTAGGGATTGCCAGGTCGCCAAGTCTTGTCGTATCTTTTTATACATGGGTAGATAGTTGATCCTGTAGGCTGTGTCCAGGGTCTTAGGTAGCAAAACCCCCAGATAAGGGATATATTGGGACCTAAGTTGAAATGGGAACTTTTGAGTGAGTATCGACTTGGTGGAGGAGGGAGTGTTACAGAGAAGCATTTCAGATTTGGCATGGTTTATGGATAGGCCGGACGCTTTGGTGAAAGACTCCAGGAGTTTCATCAGGGAAGGGAAGGAGATAATGGGGTTGGTTAAGGTTAACAGGAGGTCATCCTCAAAGAGGTTGAGTTTGTATTCTGCTCCCCCAATTGTCAGACCGGTAATATCAGGGTGGGATTGAACTTGAGCAGCTAGGGGTTCAATTGCCAGGGCAAATAGGGCTGGGGACAGCGGGCATCCCTGCCTCGTGCCTCGTCTAATAGGGATGCAAGATGCCCTAGTAGAGGGTAATTTAAGATAAGCCTCCGGTTTAGAATAAAGAGCTTGGATGGCAGCTAAAAATGGACCCTTAATTCCCATTTTCGATAGAGCACTGTAGAGATACGTCCATTAGACAGAATCAAAGGCCTTTTCAATGTCTAGGGCCAGTAAGGCTAGCGGGGTTTTAGATTTATTCGAGTTTTGGATAATGTTAAGTAGTTTTCTGATGTTATCAGGGGCTTCCCTGCCAGGTATGAACCCGACTTGGTCTCTATGGATGAGGCTTGGAAGGAGTCTATTAAGTCTCCCAGCCAAGATAGCAGTAAAGAGTTTGTTGTCAATGTTCAACAAAGAGATCGGCCTATAGTTGGAGGTGAGTAAGGGATCCTTGTTGGGCTTAGGGATCACTGTGATAGAGGCTTTCAAAAATTCTTCTGGAGGGGCAGAACCTTGCATCAAGGAATTACAATAATTGGTTATATGTGGGATAAGCAGAGGGGCAAATTTTTTATAATATAAGGCTGAATAGCCATCAGGGCCTGGGGCTTTCCCTAATTTTAAGGAGTTAATAGCGTATTCCACTTTTTCCGCCGTGACCTGTTTAAGTTCTGTTTGGGACTCTGGGGATAAAACAGGGAGCTGAACTGATGACAGGAACTCATTTATCTGAGGGCTAGAATCTCCTAGGGGAGCCGAGTAGAGGTGTACATAAAATTCCTGAAATGCAGCATAGATAGTGTCAGGGTTGGAGGAGGTTTGGCCTGATCTTGTACTAATTTTAAAAACGTGATTTATCCTCTGTTTATTTTTAAGTTGGCTAGCTAATAGTTTATCCGGCTTATTGGCGTACCTATAATAGAAGGAGTTTGTCCATCTAAGGGCTTTTTCCGTGTTATTTGTGAGTATCATGTTAAGTTGTAGCTTAGTATCTTTAATTGCCTTAAGCAAATAAAGAGATGGGGATCTCTGATGTGCCCAGACAAGTCTGTTCAATTTTGCTTCTAGCCCAACTTGAGCTTGGGTGCATTCCCTCTTTCTCCTGGAGGCTAAACTTATCAATCTACCCCTCATAAAGGCTTTGTGCGTTAGCCAAAGTGTCATAGGGTTGATTTCGGGCGAGACGTTCTCAGCTAAGAAGTGAGAGAGCTCATCCTGCAATTGAGTGAATTGTGCTGTATGAGTCAGGAGAGATTCGTTTAGCCTCCAGTGAAACTGAGCAGAACCAACCTGTGGAGCCGCAAAATCTGAGATGACCATGTCATGGTCCGACCAGGAGGAGACCACATGTCGGGAGTAGGACAAATATGGGAGGAGAGAAGCGGAAGACAAAATCATATCTAAGCGGGAGTACACCCTGTGAGCCGATGAATAAAAGGTGTAACTTCTCTGGGACCCATTATGTTCTCTCCAGGTGTCAGCTAGAGATAAAGACTGGAAGACTCGCTGGATCTTATTCGTCAGTGTCGCTGACCGTGAGGTAGAAGGGGGGAGGAGCGATCTAGTATAGGATGTATAGTAAAGTTAAAGTCCCCACACCACACCAATTTATGAAATGTAAAAGAGTCAATAACTTTTCCAACCCTCTCAAAAAAGGAAATGGGGTCCTCGTTTGGTGCGTATGAGTTAACTAAACAAAGACTCATCCCTGTATGTCCCTACTATAATTACGTATCTCCCTTCCGGGTCAATGCACGTCTGGGATACAATAAATGGGAAGGAGTTCCTCAGTAGTGTCACTACTCCTCTACATTTTGAGATGAATGCGGAGGAATAGAAAGTGGAGTATTGCGGGTGAAAGTACTTAGGATGGGATGTAGTGGTGAAATGAGTCTCCTGAAGGCAGATGACGTCGGGCTTGTGTTTAATATATATGGAGAAAGCTGTCTTTCTCTTTCGGGGGGAATTTAGACCCCTCACATTATGAGTGAGTACCTTACACATGATGTTAATTCAGGGTCACGCTATTAGATTGAGAAGAGAACCAGACGCCATCCGCCTCCAAGGCCAACAACATCCCCGCAGCACCTCCCCCTTCAGCATCACAATTTGAATCCTTAGGCCGAGTCTCCAAGAAACAAAGGATCAAACAGTTAAACATTGGAATAACATAATAAAACGTAGAACAAAAATGAGAGCTAAGAAGCTCATAATGAAAAGCAATCATAAGTGGGAGAAGCGAGTAGAGGGCCAGCCTGTATTTGGCTAGCATTACTCTCTCACAATAACCCATAAACAGGGACAACATGAAAATCCACATTATCGAACCCCTGAATTAGAAGGGTTGACCTCATAAAGCGTAGAGGGGAGGGAACAGCAGAGAATCCCCAAGAAACCTCAAGCTGAGGCATAGAACTTTGCTACTTTCCTGATAGGAAGAGTTCAGGTATTTCTTGATCTGTTCGTTCCATTCGGTGTAGCAGGGACTTTGGTCCAGGCCCTTGCCGGCCTTTGAGGTTTCGGGGATGAAGGACGATGAACTTGAGGTTCGCAGGGGATCCCCGCTCGCTGCAGGACTTCCAGCCCCTCCGCCGGCGAATGGACTGTGTGAAGTCGGGAATTCAGCTGAAACGATAGGTTAAAGGGGAACCCCCACCGGTATCGAATGTGAGCTTTCTGCAGGGACTGTGTGACTGGTCTCATCTCACGGCGTCTACGGAGTGTGGAAGGAGCCAAGTCCGCATAAAGATGGACCGAATCTGGAAGACCAGGTAAATCAGGAAGGTCCCTTGCTGCAGCTAGGATTTTATCTCTTGATTCCGGATGATGGAACTTAAGTATGACATCTCTAGGGAGATCCTTACTGCGAGGTTTCCCCAAAGCCCTGTGGACTCTGTCCATTTTCAGGAGATTGAGTTCTGTCTGTGGTAGCAAGGCCGCAAACAGTGTGGTGAGGGTATCCTGTAGATCGGTGAAAGATTCAGGAAGGCCCCTGACCCTCAGGTTTCCCCGCCTAGACCGGTTCTCGAGGTCTTCAAGTTTGAGCTCTAACTCTATCAAGTGAGCGTCATGGGATATAATGTCCTCAGAGACCGCCTGAGATAGCTCCGTTTTAAACAGGGCTGCTATGTTCTTGTACAGTTTGTTCTGACCTGTATTAGGAGCAGTTGTGTCCAGTGCGGGTCCGCCACCGTCAGATGAGGTCGGGCTAGCGGGCTCTGATGGAGTGTCCGCCATGACAGTTTGTCTGGTCTGTCTGAATAGCTCCGGTAGGGTTTGCGATGGGACTGGGGTGCCCGGGATTTTCGATCTCCCTTTAGTGCGGGTCATCTTCGGGGATCCCTGCATCGGTTTTGAGGCTGATTGGAGCCTAATAAAAGGCGCTTAGAGTAGGGTGAAGTCGATAAGCGGAGCGGAGCTCACGGAAGCATGTCTTCCTCGCGAGGCCCGCGCATGCGCCCCCCCCCCCTTTCTCCTGTGTTAAAAGAAGGCGCATGAGCCGTAGAGAACTCTCAGTGGCATCCTTCTCCAACTTGCTGAAGAAGCCTGGACTTCTGAATCTCGCTGCTGGAGATCCTAAGTCCCCTTGGGACAATATTATGTTTGAGCTAATTCTCCAGGCTCTCTACCTCCCACCAAGAGAGGATTTGGTCCTTATAAATATCAGTTAGTTCCTTAAACGCTGCATGAAAGGAGGGAGTGTACAAACCGGATTCCCAAAAAGTTGGGACACTATACAAATCATGAATAAAAACTGAATGCAATGATGTGGAGGTGCCAACTTCTAATATTTTATTCAGAATAGAACATAAATCACTGAACAAAAGTTTAAACTGAGAAAATGTACCATTTTAAGGGAAAGTTATGTTGAATCAGAATTTCATGGTGTCAACAAATCCCCCAAAAGTTGGCCATTTTCACCACTGTGTGGCATCTCCCCTTCTTCTTACAACATTCAACAGACGTCTGGGGACCGAGGAGACCAGTTTCTCAAGTTTAGAAATAGGAATGCTCTCCCATTCTTATCTAATACAGGCCTCTAACTGTTCAATCGTCTTGGGCCTTCTTTGTTGCACCTTCCTCTTTATGATGCGCCAAATGTTCTCTATAGGTGAAAGATCTGGACTGCAGACTGGCCATTTCAGTACCCGGATCCTTCTCCTATGCAGCCATGATGTTGTGATTGATGCAGAATGTGGTCTGGCATTATCTTGTTGAAAAAATGCAGGGTCTTCCCTGAAAGAGATGACTTCTGGATGGGAGCATATGATGTTCTAGAACCTGAATATATTTTTCTGCATTGATGGTGCCTTTCCAGACATGCAAGCTGCCCATGCCACACACACTCATGCAACCCCATACCATCAGAGATGTAGGCTTCTGAACTGAGCGTTGATAACAACTTGGGTTGTCTTTGTCCTCTTTGGTCCGGATGACATGGCGTCACAGATTTCCAAAAAGAACTTCGAATCGTGACTCATCTGACCACAGAACAGTCTTCCATTTTGCCACACTCCATTTTAAATGATCCCTGGCCCAGTGAAAACGCCTGAGCTTGTGGATCTTGCTTAGAAATGGCTTCTTCTTTGCACTGTAGAATTTCAGCTGGCAACGGCGGATGGCACGGTGGATTGTGTTCACTGACAATGGTTTCTGGAAGTATTCCTGAGCCCATTCTGTGATTTCCTTTACAGTAGCATTCCTGTTTGTGGTGCAGTGTCGTTTAAGGGCCCGGAGATCACGGGCATCCAGTATGGTTTTACGGCCTTGACCCTTACACACAGAGATTGTTCCAGATTCTCTGAATCTTCGGATGATGTTATGCACAGTTGATGATGATAGATGCAAAGTCTTTGCAATTTTTCGCTGGGTAACACCTTTCTGATATTGCTCCACTATCTTTCTGCGCAACATTGTGGGAATTGGTGATCCTCTACCCATCTTGGCTTCTGAGAGACACTGCCACTCTGAGAAGCTCTTTTTATACCCAATCATGTTGCCAATTGACCTAATTAGTGTTAATTGGTCTTCCAGCTCTTCGTTATGCTCAAATTTACTTTTTCCAGCCTCTTATTGCTAATTGTCCCAACTTTTTGGGAATCCGGTTTGTGCTTTTTCTGGGAAAATTATTTGTCAGAAAATGCTTCTCTGGCCTCCACCAGCCAGTTCTCAGCATTGAAGCCAGTGGCAAGGAAGCCTGCCATGCTCTGTAACAACTTAATATACGACAATCTATGAAGCCAAGTAAATCAAATTTGATTCCCTAGGGGACAGAGGTGTAAAACTTAGAATTTAATAATATACAGTACAGACCAAAAGTTTGGACACACCTTCTCAATCAAAGAGTTTTCTTTATTGTAGATTGTAGATTCACACTGAAGGCATCAAAACTATGAATTAACACATGTGGAAATATATACATAACAAAAAAGTGTGAAACAACTGAAAATATGTCATATTCTAGGTTCTTCAAAGTAGCCACCTTTTGCTTTGATTACTGCTTTGCACACTCTTGGTATTCTCTTGATGAGCTTCAAGAGGTAGTCACCTGAAATGGTCTTCCAACAGTCTTGAAGGAGTTCCCAGAGATGCATAGCACTTGTTGGCCCTTTTGCCTTCACTCTGCTGTCCAGCTCACTCCAAACCATCTCGATTGGGTTCAGGTCCAGTGACTGTGGAGGCCAGGTCATCTGGCGCAGCACCTCATCACTCTTCTTCATGGTCAAATAGCCCTTACACAGCCTGGAGGTGTGTTTGGGGTCATTGTCCTGTTGAAAAATAAATGATGGTCCAACTAAACGCAAACCGGATGGAATAGCATGCCGCTGCAAGATGCTGTGGTAGCCATGCTGGTTCAGTATGCCTTCAATTTAGAATAAATCCCCAACAGTGTCACCAGCAAAGCACCATCACACCTCCTCCTCCATGCTTCACGGGGGGAACCAGGCATGTAGAGTCCATCCGTTCACCTTTTCTGCGTCGCACAAAGACACGGTGGTTGGAACCAAAGATCTCAAATTTGGACTCATCAGACCAAAGCACAGATTTCCACTGGTCTAATGTCCATTCCTTGTGTTCTTTAGCAGTGGTTTCCTAGCAGATATTCTACAATGAAGGCCTCATTCACACAGTCTCCTCTTAACAGTTGTTCTAGAGATGTGTCTGCTGCTAGAACTCTGTGTGGCATTGACCTGGTCTCTAATCTGAGCTGCTGTTAACCTGCGACTTCTGAGGCTGGTGACTCAGATGAACTTATCCTCCGCAGCAGAGGTGACTCTTGGTTTTCCTTTCCTGTGAGCCAGTTTCTTTGTAGCGCTTGATGGTTTTTGTGACTGCACTTGGGGACACTTTCAAAGTTTTCCCAATTTTTCGGACTGACTGACCTTCATTTCTTAAAGTAATGATGGCCACTCGTTTTTCTTTACTTAGCTGCTTTTTTCTTGCCATAATACAAATTCTAACAGTCTATTCAGTAGGACTATCAGCTGTGTCTCCACCTGACTCCTCCACAAGGTAACTGATGGTCCCAACCCCAGTTATAAGGCAAGAAATCCCACTGATTAAACCTGACAGGGCACACCTGTGAAGTGAAAACCATTTCAGGTGACTACCTCTTAAAGCTCAACAAGAGAATGCCAAGAGTGTGCAAAGCAGTAATCAAAGCAAAAGGTGGCTACTTTGAAGAACCTAGAATATGACATATTTTCAGATGTTTCACACTTTTTTGTTCTGTATATAATTCCACATGTGTTAATTCATAGTTTTGATACCTTCAGTGTGAATCTACAATCTACAATAAAGAAAACTCTTTGAATGAGAAGGTGTGTCCAAACTTTTGGTCTGTACTGTATATCTAAAATGATGAAGCACTACCAGGAGAGCCTCTGAGACAAACAAACAAAAGGCAGCCCTGATGAGCCTGGACGCACAAACACTGAATGGTAACAGAAGTAAATAGCATACAAAATGAACGTTCTCGCCCATCAGATGCAGTAGACGTGGATGGTGTAGTCTTTCAGTGTGCGTCCAGGCCCATCTGGGCTGTCGTTTGTTTGTCTCAGAGGCGCTCCTGGCTAGTTCTTCATCATTTTAGATATATATTATTAAATTCTAAGTTTTACACCTCTGTCCCCTAGGGAATCAAATTTGATTTACTTGGCCTCATAGATTGTCGTATATTAAGTTGTTACAGAGCATGGCAGGCTTCCTTGCCACTGGCTTCAATGCTGAGAACTGGCTGGTGGAGGCCAGAGAAGTATTTTCTGACAAATAATTTTCCCAGAGAAAGTACAAACCGGATTCCAAAAAAGTTGGGACAATTAACAATAAGAGGCTGGATAAAGTAAATTTTAGCATAACGAAGAGCTGGAAGACCAATTAACACTAAATAGGTCAATTGGGGAATTCTTTTGCTGGACCTTGATTTGAGAGAAGTTGTGGGCAAGTATCCACACCTCACTTATCGCCGCGGCCGTAGTCTCCACGACAGGTTGGTCTCCAGTGAATTTATACCTCCTCCCCAATCTGACTCCACATAGAAACATAGAATGTTTCGGCAGATAAGAATCATTTGGCCCATCTAGTCTGCCCAATATACTAAGTACTATGGATAGCCCCTGGCTCTATCTTATATAAAGGATGGCCGTATGCCTATCCCATGCATGCTTAAACTCCTTCACTGTATTTGCAGCTACCACTTCTGCAGGAAGGCTATTCCATGCATCCACTACTCTCTCAGTAAAGTAATACTTCCTGATATTACTTTTAAACCTTTGCCCCGCTAATTTAAAACTATGTCCTCTTGTAGCAGTTTTTCTTCTTTTAAATATTCTCTCCTCTTTTACCTTGTTGATTCCCTTTATGATTAAAATCTAACGTTAAGGGTTGCTATAGGTGCAGTGGCTGCATTGCTTGCACCTATTTGCAATCCGGGAAGAGGTTTCATAGCACTGTCACTGGCAAAGAATACTCCATTCATCATTTTATCAACTGTCGAACTCTTGGGGTGATATATCTCCTGACATGCGACTGCAGCAGGGGATATGTGGGTAAGACCATCCGCGAGTTCCGCAGAAGAATCTGTGAACATTTAAATGATATTACTAAGGCCAAAGATACAACTGTGGCCAATCATATTCATAGTCACCATAATGGGAAAGCCTGTATATCTGTCATGGGTATAGACCGAGTCTTTCCCCCACGGCATGGGGGGGACTGAGACCGTGCCATTCTCCAACGCGAGACCCGTTGGATATACAATTTAAAAACCATGGCCCACTAGGTTTGAATGAGCAACTGAATTTTAGTTGCTACATTTGAAGGATTTTCTCCTTCCCTCCCCTCCTCCTTCCCCATTTTTCTGTTTTTCTGGTCCTCATAGCGAACATCTAGCTAGTTTGTGCTCTAATTGAGG
Organism: Bufo gargarizans; assembly: GCF_014858855.1. NCBI lineage: Eukaryota > Metazoa > Chordata > Amphibia > Anura > Bufonidae > Bufo > Bufo gargarizans. The sequence goes on from NC_058087.1 coordinate 105,148,265, forward strand.
CCAGTGTCTTCTTACCTAGCCATCTATAGCTTTGTATTATTAGTATTTTAAATTGGTTACTAGAGGCTCTGTTACACTACGTGCCTCAATTGCCACCTTTGATGCCCGGCTCAACAGTCTGAGACATCTGGGTTGCTATGAATATAGCCCGTACCCTAATTATATGTACAACCGCTCCTGCTGGGGCACACTTGTATGTGAGGGCGTGGCGTGTTTGTGGCGCTGGGCTCCTTGGCCGACTTGGTCCGATCATGTGGCTTCCATGTGATCTGCGACGTGATCATGCGGGGCCTTGGGGCCTGTCGCCGCGATGCGCCGCTCCGCTTCCTTGCGTTCCACCGGTTACATGACTTCCTCCATCTAGTGTTACATGGCTGGAAACGGGCAGATTGGGAACACTGGCACGTGGTTCTGTGCATTTAAAAAGCGCTGACAGGTAAGCACTCTCTGCTGACAGCCAATTTGGATATCCTGGGTCACACCTGGACTCTAGCAGGCATCACCCACTGGTGCGCCTGTGCTCAAGCTATTTGTGGTTTTTCTGGTGGTCTTGGTTCCATTGACCTGGCCCCTCTTATCCTTTTTGGAATATTTTCATACCGGCTTTAACCACTGCTAATATTTGCTTGTCTCCCCCCCCCCCCCCCCCCCCCCCTTTGTGTTTGTAATGCTATTGCTATTACTTATGTACATCTCCCCTGATGAGTTTGTGCTGAATGAAACGTGACACGTCGGGAGTTTACCTTCAATAGGGTGTACTAGGGATTCCGCCCGGGAACAGGGAAAGGTATCCGGACGGGGATGCTCCTTGCAGGGCAAGTACCTCGTATAGATGGCTAGGGTGACTTAGCCCCTGTCCCTCATTTAGGATGATTTAGGGATTCTTTGCTCCCTACTCCTGTCCATGCTGAGGTCCACACTCTGGCATCGCTTCCGTATGGTAACACATCAACACAGTCCTCTGCATGTAAGTCTGCATTTTATAAAAAGTGACTACACCATCCATGTCTACTGCATCTGATGGGTGAGAACTATTGGAAGTAATCTGTCAAGTTTGATTTACTTGGCCTCATAGATTGTCGTACCATTTCAGTAAATGTCAACATGAAGGTTGAGCAACACATGTCGCAATATAGTTGTACCCCTTTTGTCTTGCGACAAATGTCGCTTGTAACCCTAGCTTTAAGGACCAATTGAGTTTTGAACTCTGTTTGAGGAGCTTACATAATAGAAATCGCACATAAATCACCCCATTTTAAAAACCACACCCCTCAATTTATTCCAAACAGATTTTTTGAAATGTTGTTATCCCTTTAGGTGTTCCACAGGAATTAATGCCAATTGAAGGTAAATGTGAAACCATTTTTTAGTATTAACAATACCATTAACTTCAATATTTGTTACCCTAATTCTGCAGTTTACATGAACACCCACAGCAGTTTATGTGGTTGTAAACTGCTGTATGGGCACACTCACAGGCTCAAGAAGGAAGAAGGACCATATGGTTTTTGAAGGGCAGATTTTTCTGAAATGGGAACAGTCATGTTTGAAGAGACCCCGATGTACCTCTACAGTGGACCACATTTTAGAAACTACACCACACAATTAATTAAGGGGTTTGGTGTTTCATAGAATTGGGAATGACTTGGCTGCTCAAAAGATTATTATTTATTTATTTTTTTTACAAGAAAGTGGTGCACAAAGGATAACAGGAGAATATTACCCCACAATTTGCTGCCCATTTGCTGTCTGGGGATATGCCACGGCTCAGAAGGGAAGGAGCAGCATCTGGATTTTCTAAAATGAAAATTGCTGAAATGGTTTTTAAGGGCCATCTTTATTTTTTGACTGAGCTGTGTGAGGGCAATTTTTTTTATTGGTACCATTTTGACTTTGTGATAGCTTTTTATGTCATTATTGGGAGGTGATGTTGGAAAAAATAGCAAATCCATTAGTGTTTCAAATTTTTTTTTTTATAGGGTTCATCATGTGGTACATGTGATATAAACTTTATTCTGCAGGTTGATACAATTATGGCAATACCAAATTTCTACAGTAACATTGTGGGATACATATACGTTTTCGATCTTTTGATATTATGTTTTTGGGAGGTTCTGGCATAGTTTTCTATTTATTTATTTTTACGGCGTTCACCTGATGTGGGATTTTTATACAGCCTGCTGTTATGCATGTGGCATATGTCTATTTTTTTAAAGAAATTCAATTTTTTACATGACTTATTAAGGGAAAGGGGAACTTTTTTTTTTTTTTTCTTTAACAGACTCACTGCAGAGCTAATGGAGGTCTAGGAACACCCGGGGACCGCTGGGGCAAGAATAGGAAGCAGAATAGCCCTTTTTTAGCTGTACACACAACGATCATCCAGTACAGTAAAACGATTTAGAAGACAGGGACACTGAGCAACTGCCACAGCTCTATGGGGTGCCCTGCTGTCACTGACAGCCAGCCCTCACTCAGCTGCATGATTATTGTGCAATTGCAATCACTGAACAGATGTTCCAAAACATCAATTCAGAGATAAGTCCCAAGCGGCGTGACATTAATAGACATTGGGCGGCCGGGAACTGGTTAAAAGTGTTTTTTTTTTTTTCATGAAAATTGCTTCCAAGATTATAAGCATTCTAAGGTAAAAAGAAATATGATGTTTAATCCCTTTCTGACAATTAAAGTAATATTACATCACATCGGAAAGTGACGTCCCTCAAACTGATGTACTAGTACGTTATGATGATCGGGAGAGCACAGGAACGGTGTGTGCTAGATCAGTGCGGGGGTCCAGCAGTGACCGACAGCCGTACCCCTGCTGTATTCGCCGGCATCATTGTAAATGCGATGCCGACTTATTAACCACTTATATGCAGTGATCAATGGTGACCATGGAATATATGAGGTTCGCAGAATGAGGGAGCGCCCTCAGTCTATCCATCGGCCGCCCGCACTGCTGTGACAGGTGGCTGATAGCTGCCATGGCAACCTCACATAGGCCTTGGGGTCTGCCCTGTACAAAAGCCCATGAGGCCCAGCCCCCAGTCTGAATCTCATAGGCACAATGTTGGTGTGAAACTGACAGTTTCAAAGTAGTACAATACAGCATGTATTGTACTATATTGAACCAGCTATCAGAGCCTCAAAGTCCTAAAGTAAAAAGTGAAGTAAAAAAAAAAAAAGTGTTTTATTTTATAGGATTTTGTTTTTTGTAAAAGTCCTCTTTTCCCTTCTTCAAGCCATTTTGAATAAAAAAAATATATACATATTCGGTATTGCTGTGTCTGTTACCACCAGCTCTATAAAAATATCACATGAACAACCCATTAGGTGAACACTAGAAAAAATAAACTCTGCCAAAAAGCAATTTTTTTTATCACCTTGCCCCAAAAAGTGTAATATCAAGCTATCAAAAAATTATATGTACCTCAAAATGGTACCAAAAAAAAACGAACCCCTACACAAGACGATGGGGCAGGAAAAAAAAATATTTTTTTTTGTCCTAAAAAATGTTTCTATTGTGTGAAACTTAAACCTGTTAGGTGAACGCGGTAAAAAAAAAATATAAACAGTGCCAGAGACGCCATTTTTTTGTTAACTTGCATCATAAAAAGCTTAGTATCAAGTGAGAAAAAAATGTATGTACCACAAAATAGTACCAGTGAAACTCTCACCTTATTCTGTATGTTCCAAAATGTGTTCAATTTGTGAGTTTCCACTGAAGGGGCGCATCAGGGGGCTTAAATGGAACATAGAAAATTATCCCAGTGAAATCTACCCTTCAAAATCCATATGTTGCTTCTTCCCTTCTGCACCTTGTCAGGTGCCCATACAGCAGTTTATGACCACATGTGGGGTGTTTCTGTAAACTACAGAATCGGGGCAATAAATATTGAGTTACAAAAAAAAGGGAAATTTTGAAATTTCTCATCTACGTATTCCTTGTAGAACACCTAAAGGGTTAACAACATAGTAACATAGTAGTACATAAGGCCGAAAAAAGACATTTGTCCATCCAGTTCGGCCTGTCATCTTGCAAGTTGATCCAGAGGAAGGCAAAAAAAACCTGTGAGGTAGAAGCCAATTTTCCTCACTTTAGGGGAATAAAAATTCCTTCCCGACTCCAATCAGGCAATCAGAATAAATCCCTGGATCAACGATATCTCTCTAGTAGCTATAGCCTGTAATATTATTACGCTCCAGAAATACATCCAGGCCCCTTTTGAATTCCTTTATTGTACTCACCATCACCACCTCCTCAGGCAGAGAGTTCCATAGTCTCACTGCTCTTACCGTAAAGAATCCTCTTCTATGTTTGTGTACAAACCTTCTTTCCTCCAGACGCAGAGGATGTCCCCTCGTCACAGTCACCGTCCTGGGAATAAATAGATGACGGGATAGATCTCTGTACTGACCCCTGATATATTTATACATATTAATTAGATCTCCTCTCAGTCGTCTTTTTTCCAAAGTGAATAACCCTAATTTTGTTAATCTTTCAGGGTACTGTAGTTGCCCCATTCCAGTTATTACTTTAGTTGCCCTCCTCTGGACCCTCTCCAGCTCTGCTATGTCTGCTTTGTTCACTGGAGCCCAGAACTGTACACAGTACTCCATGTGTGGTCTGACTAATGATTTGTAAAGTGGTAGGACTATGTTCTCATCACGGGCATCTATGCCCCTTTTGATGCAACCCATTATCTTATTGGCCTTGGCAGCAGCTGCCTGACACTGTTTTTTGCAGCTTAGTTTGCTGTTTATTAAAATTCCTAGATCTTTTTCCATGTCAGTGTTACCGAGTGTTTTAGCATTTAATAAGTACGGGTGACTTGCATTATTCCTTCCCATGTGCATAACTTTACATTTGTCAGTGTTAAACCTCATCTGCCACTTATCTGCCCAAGCCTCCAATCTATCCAGATCCCTCTGTAGTAGTATACTGTCCTCTTCAGTGTTAATTACTTTACACAGTTTAGTGTCATCTGCAAAAATTGATATTTTACTATGCAAGCCTTCTACAAGATCATTAATAAATATATTGAAGAGAATAGGGCCTAATACTGACCCCTGAGGTACCCCACTAGTGACAGTGACCCAATCTGAGTATTTACCATTAATAACCACCCTCTGTTTTTTATCATTGAGCCAGTTACTTACCCACATACAGACAGTTTCTCCCAGTCCGAGCATTCTCATTTTATATACTAACCTTTTATGTGGTACAGTGTCAAATGCCTTGGAGACGTCCAGATACACCACATCCATTGATTCGCCGCTGTCAAGTCTAGAACTTACCTCCTCATAGAAACTGATTAAATTTGTTTGACATGATCGATCCCTCACAAAGCCATGCTGATATGGCGTTATTTGCTTATTTCCGTTAAGATGCTCTAACATAGCATCTCTCAGAAAACCTTCAAACAGTTTACCCACAACAGATGTCAAACTTACCGGCCTATAGTTTCCAGGCTCTGTTTTTGGACCCTTTTTGAATATTGGCACCACATTTGCCATGCGCCAATCCTGTGGGACATTCCCTGTCAATATAGAATCTGCAAATATCAGAAATAAGGGTCTGGCTATGACATTACTTAATTCCCTTAGGATACGGGGGTGTATGCCATCCGGTCCTGGCGATTTGTCTATTTTAATCTTTCTAAGTCGCTGTTGCACTTCTTCCTGGGTCAGACAGGACACTTTTAATGGGGAATTTATTTCAACATTCGGCATGTCATCTGACAGTTTATTTTCCTCAGTGAATACATTGGAGAAAAAAATATTTAACAGCTTTGCTTTCTCCTCGTCGCTCTCTGCGACTTCCCCCTCATTACTCTTTAACGGGCCGACACCTTCAGATTTATACTTTTTAACATTTATATAATTGAAGAACATTTTAGGGTTAGTTTTACTCTCTTTGGCAATTAATCTCTCGGTCTCTAGTTTGGCCGCTTTTATTTGTTTTTTGCATGTTCTATTTTTTTCCTTATAGTTTTTTAGTGCTTCCGTGCTACCCTCCTGTTTTAGTGTTTTATATGCTTTCTTTTTGTCATTTATTGCTTTCTTTACAGTTCTGTTTATCCACATTGGTTTCTTTTTGTTCCTTAACCTTTTATTCCCATACGGTATGTACCTCTCACAATGAGATTTTAGGATGCTTTTAAAGATATCCCATTTTGTGGCTGTATTTTTATTTGTGAGGACTTTATCCCATTTAGTTAGGCCTATGGCCTCTCTTAGTTGGCTAAATTTAGCTTTTTTGAAGTTTGGTATTTTTGTTCCTCCCTGTAGAAACACTCTTTTGAATGATAATTGGAAGGTTATTACTTTGTGGTCACTATTTCCCAGGTGTCCCCCAACCTGCACGTCTGTTGTTCTGTCAGGCCTATTGGTTAATACTAAGTCCAGTATGGCCGTCCCTCTAGTCGGGTCCTGAACCAGTTGGGAGAGGTAATTGTCTTTAGTTATTGCCAAGAACCTGTTTCCTTTATGAGATATACAAGTTTCAGTTTCCCAGTCTATATCTGGGTAGTTGAAGTCCCCCATAATAACCACCTCATTATGATTTGCCGCCTCGTCTATCTCGTTTAGTAGTAGATTTTCTGTGGACTCTGGTATGTTAGGTGGTTTATAGTAAACTCCTATTAGTAATTTATTATTGTTTTTAGCGCCATGTATCTCTACCCACAGTGACTCCACATGTTCATGTCCCTCACTTATATCTTCACGGAGTGTGGTCTTTAGACCGGACTTTACATAAAGGCAGACCCCTCCCCCTCTCCGATTTTGACGATCTTTTCTAAACAGACTGTAACCCTGCACATTAACTGCCCAGTCATAGCTATCATCCAGCCATGACTCAGTTATTCCCACTATGTCATAGTCCTCCTCACACATCACTAATTCCAGTTCACCAGTTTTATTAGTCAGGCTTCTGGCATTAGTATACATACATTTGAGAGGTTTATGTATATTTTTTACTCTACACCTTTCCTTCTGAACTGTTCTAGTCCCTCCTTCCATTCCTCCCCCAGTCTCACTACCTTGCCCCCGGTCTCTATCTGCACTATCTTCCCATTCTATAACATAATTACCCTCCCCCCCAGTCCCTAGTGTAAACACTCCTCCAGCCTTCTAGCCATCTTCCTCCCCAACACAGCTGCCCCTTCCCCATTGAGGTGCAGCCCGTCCCTACGATAGAGCCTGTAGCCGACAAAGAAGTCGGCCCAGTTCTCCAGGAACCCAAACCCCTCCTTCCTACACCAGTTTTTGAGCCACTTGTTAATTTCCCTAATCTCCCGCTGCCTCTCTTGTGTGGCCCGTGGTACAGGTAGTATTTCGGAAAATACTACCTTTGAGGTCCTTGCCCTCAGCTTTTGACCTAAATCCCTGAAATCATTTTTAAGGACTCTCCACCTACTCTTTTTAAGGACTCTCCACCTACCTCTAAAGTTTGTAAAATTATATTTGAATGACTTGACAGTTGTAGTTTTTAAAATGGAGTCATTTATGGGTGGTTTCTATTATGGAAGCCCCACAAAGTGACTTCATAACTGAATTGGTCCTTTTAAAAAAACGAGTTTTGGAAATTTTCTTAAAAATTCTTGAAATATTACATCTAAAAATTTACAAAATTAGGGCAACGTAAAGTAGACATATGGGGAATGTAAAGTAATACATATTTCATGAGGTATCACTCTGTCTTAAAAGCAGAGAAATTCAGATTTAAAAAATAGCTAATTTTTCCAAATTGTTTTGTACATTTTGGATTTTTTTAAATAAAGGTGAAGCTTAATGATTGAAATTTACCAGTAATATGAAGTACAATGTATCAACATGTTCCAAAGATGTTGCCACATAAACTATAAACTGAAACCTATCAGATGTCCTGGCCTGGAAGGAGAAAACTGATGGCAACATAAATTTGACATATGATAAATTTTAAAATATCTAACTATTTTGTGTAGTTTAACTGTCCTAAAAGCAGAGAAATTCGAATTTAAAAGTTTGGGGATTTTTTTTTAAATAGATAAATGTAAAACGCATTGACCTACTTTACCAGTAACATAAAGTATGTACAATTGAGGAGATATATTTATCCTTTTTGGCATTAAAAATTTTGCACATTTTTAAACACCACATATTTCTTCATTTGCGTCTGTTTTCAGGTGCAAATGAAAACTGAAATTTATGGCGGGTCCAAGCTGCTGTAGATTTCATTCTGGCACAAGGGCAGCAGAAAGATGCACCTAAATTGGAGTAAATTGGTCACATTTTTTGACTGCCTCATTTTGAGCTACTAGGTTTGTTTATATATTTTCTCTTCTTTAACCCCTTAACGGCCCAGGACGAGAATGCTCGTCCTCAATCGCCGGCACTTAGTGCTCGAGGACGAGTGTTCTCGTCCTGCTGTCGTTCCTCCCCCCGTGTGCAGTCCCCCCGATCAGCTGCAGAGATCCAGCGGTTACTGACAGCCGGATCCCTGCCGAATCCACCAGCATTGGCGATAACGCCGATGCCGATGGATTAACCCCTCATATGCCGCGGTCAACCGCCCTCACCTCATGCATCGGGTCCCCGCGCTGCTGTGGCCATTCCAAGGCTTGGGGCCTGTCATGTACGGAAGCCTAAAAGGCTGGGTCTCCTAGGCAACTGTTAACGTCTTACAGTGCAAGACACTAACAGTTCAATACAGCACAATACAGATGTATTGTGGTGTATTGAAACAAGATCAGACCCTGTCCCATACCTAACCTCTCAGGTGAACACAATAAAAAATAAAAACTGTGCTAAATAAACAATTTTTGGTCACCTTACATCACAAAAAGGGTAATAGCAAGCAATCAAAAAGTCATATGCACCCCAAAATAGTGCCAATCAAACCGTCATCTCATCCCGCAAAAAATGAGACCCTATCTAAGATAATCGCCCAAAAACTGAAACAACTATGGCTCTCAGACTATGGAGACCCTAAAACATGATTTTTTTTGTTTCAAAAATGAAATCATTGTGTAAACTGTCAGATGAATGTTGTAAATAACAAAAAACAACGGTGCCAAAAAAGCTATTTCTTGTAACCTTGCCTCACAAAAAGTGTAATAAAGAGCAACCAAAAATCATATGTACCCTAAACTAGTACCAACACAACTTCCACCCTATCCCGTAGTTTCTAAAATGGGGTCACTTTTTGGGAGTTTCTACTCTAAGGGTGCATCGGGGGGGGGGGGGGGGGGCTTCAAATGGGAGATGGTGTAAAAAAGAACAGTCTAGCAAAATCTGCCTTCCAAAAACCGTAAGGCATTTCTTTCCTTCTGCGCCCTGCCGTGTGCCCGTACAGCGGTTTACGACCACATATGGGGTGTTTCTGTAAACTACAGCATCAGGGCCATAAATATTGAGTTTTGTTTGGCTGTTAACCCTTGCTTTGTTACTGGAAAAAATGGAAATGGAAAATTTGCCAAAAAATTTAAATTCTGAAATTACATCTCTATTTGCCAATAACTCTTGTGGCGCACCTACAGGGTTAACTACGTTTGTAAAAATCAGTTTTGAATACCTTGAGGGGTGTAGTTTCTTAGATAGGGTCACTTTTATGGAGTTTCTACTCTAGGGGTGCATTAGGGGGGCTTCAAATGGGACATGGTGTCCGAAAAAGCAGTCTAGCAAAATCTGCCTTCCAAAAACCGTATGGCATTCCTTTCCTTCTGTGCCCTGCCGTGTGCCCGTACAGCAGTTTATGACCACATATGGGGTGTTTCTGTAAACTACAGAATCAGGGCCATAAATATTGAGTTTGGTTTGGCTGTTAACCCTTGCTTTGTAACTGGAAAAAAATATTAAAATGGAAAATCTGCCAAAAAAGTGAAATTTTGAAATTGGATCTCCATTTTCCATTAATTCTTGTGGAACACCTAAAGGGTTAACAACGTTTGTAAAATCTGTTTTGAATACCTTGAGGGGTGTAGTTACTAGAATGGGGTCATTTTTGGGTGGTTTCTATCATGTAAGCTCCGCAAAGTGACTTCAGACCTGAACTGGTCCTTAAAAAGTTGGATTTTGAAAATTTCTGAGAAATTTCAAGATTTACTTCTAAACTTCTAAGCCTTGTAACGTCCCCCAAAAATAAAATGTAATTCCCAAAATGATCCTAACATAAAGAAGATATATGGGAAATGTAAAGTAATAACTATTTTTATAGGTAATAATATGTAGTATAGAAGTAGAGAAATTGAAACTTGGAAATTTTCAAATGTTTCAAAATTTTGGGCAAATTTGGTATTTTTTTTATAAATAAAAAAGAATTTTTGTTGACTCCATTTTACCAACTTCATGAAGTACAATATGTGACGAAAAAACTGTCTTAGACTGGCCTTGATAAGTCAAAGCGTTTTAAAGTTATCACCACATAAAGTGACACTGGTCAGATTTGCAAAAAATGGCCTGGTCCTGAAGGTGAAAATGAGCATGGTCCTTAAGGGGTTAAATTGGCATGCTGATGTCTAAATGTGCAGTTGCTGTGGCTGGAGCACATATTTATTTTTTTCCCCTTCACCTGTGTCTTGATTTCCCCATAAAAACTTTGATAGCTCTGGTTCTCTACCTGTGCCTATACTTTTTTAATGTATCATTATGGCGGACTATAAGGTGATGATGTGGAGTGTGAGGAGCCTGGTTTCAACGAGTAAGAAAAATATTACTGTGAACCCCATGGGCCAGAATATATCATGACTCTGACAGCTCACTCCACTTTCACATATGGCTAAAGTCAGTTTTAGCCAAGTCAGATTTATGATCGGCCCTTTAAGATTGTAATAAATGTGGTTTTACGGTAGCAGTTTATCCGTCAGTAAGCAGCTTTACAAAAGTCGCACATCTTTACGAAAAAGTCGCAAGTTTTTATGAAAAAGTTGCATGTTCTATTAAAGTTTTTTTTTTTTTTTTAAACATTAGATGTTTATTGTATGTTGTAATAGATTCTTGAAAAGTAACAAGGTAGTTACAAATAGTACAAGAATACAAAGTTCCATAGTTAGTCATGTAAACAACGTAACAAGAACAGATTTATGTAACAGATCTCGAGATCACTAATGACAGGTGCATAACCATCGTTTATACATCAATGTATGTCAGAGTGTGGTAATGGAAACAATGTTAGCCAGGGTCTCCAGTGCCTCATGAAAGAGGTCAAATTGTTTTTACGGTAAGCAATGAGCCTTTCATAAATACAATGTGTAGAAATCATGTCAGTGACATTCTCTATGGATGGGATTAGGGTAGATTTCCAATTTCTAGCTAGCAGGAGTTTAGCAGACAATAATATATGGCAAATCATCTTTCGGTAAGAATGAGGGAACCTATCTATTCCTAAGGAGAGTAAAGTTAATTCTGGTGATAACTTGACTTTTAACGTTGTCACTGAAAGGAGGAGTTTTTCTATGTCTAGCCAGAAGGAGTTAAGGGTAGAACAACTCCAGAATATATGGAGTAGATTACCAGGGACTCTGCCACATCTCCAACATTCATTGGATGTGTTCGGAAAGAATTGATTTAGTCTGGTTGGGGTAAAATACCATCTAGTCAACAATTTATGATATCCCTCCAGAAGGTTTGAGCAAGCCGTAGACCTAAGAGAATGTTTTATCGCTATCTGCCAATCTGAGTTTGAATAGGTCTGCCGGAGATCTCATTCCCAATTGAGTATGTGAGTTTTTTGGGTGAAAGATATATCACCCAAAATGCTTCTATATATCCTTCTAGTAGGTATTTTCAGGTCACCATCTGGCAGATGGAGAAAGGTATACAGGGGTAGAGAGATAGAAACCGTTCTTGAAGGTAAGCTATTCAATGCCCAGGAAATACGGAGATAATCAAATTGTTTATTTCCAGGGATATCATAAATAGTTTGTAGAGAGGAAAAGGATCTCATCCCACTTCCATCATAGAAGTCCTCAAGGATACGTATCCCCTTACTCTTCCATACTGCCGTAGACAGGTCTGGTGTAATGTATTCTAATACTTCTAGAGGTAGGGGAATCTCTTTTTTAGCCTCTATATGCTTTGTTTTTTTAAGTACTTATAACCAGATTTGGATCGAGGCCTTTAGAGGGAGGGTTAGAGGCAGAGGGCGTTTCGGGTCAATAGCGTGAGTTAAGAGAAGTGCTTCAAGGGACTTGCCTGAATTAAGGTCACTTTCTATTCCAATCCACCCCAGGCTATGCTCCCTTCTACACCAATGCCTTAACTGTTTAAAGAGGATTGTCTCATAGTATGCTTGGAGATTTGGTACTCCTAGACCCCCATTTTCCTTATGTGAATATAAGATAGAGGCAGCTACTCTGTGACTACCATTCCCCCAAATATACAAGAGCATTTGCCTTTTAAATTTCTGTAGCAATGTGTATGGGGTAGGAAGCGCTAGAGTGCGGAAATAATATAAAAGTTTCGGAAGCACCATCATTTTATAAATCATTATACGACCTAGCCATGATAGCTCTTTTTTTGAGTAATTGTCAAGTTCCGACTGGAGGGACTTAAGCAGGACGTCATAGTTGCATGACAGAAGCTTTGAAAGTGGGAAACATAGCTGAACTCCCAGGTAGGTCACAGAGGATGCAGCCCATTGGAATGGGAATTCTCCTCTAAGCACCTTCCTTAGCGATGGCGGGATCTTAATGGCTAAAATCTGAGATTTGTTTTCGTTTATTTTATAATAAGAGACTTCTCCAAATGCTCGGATAATGCTCATAGCTGTTCTCAGGGACGTTAGAGGATCTGAGAGAGTCAAAATCACGTCATCCACAAAGAGACCTAATTTATGCTGTCTATGACCAGTCGAGATTCATCTAACGCCACTTGACATTCTAATCATCTCTCCAAAAGGTTCCATCACTAGCAGAAACAAAAAGGGTGAAAGAGGACATCCCTGACGTGTCCCATTAGTGATTGGGAATGGCTTAGACAGGGTCCCATTTACTAAGACTCGGGCTGAGGGCTGGGAATATAGCGCTTGGATAGCACTTAAGATAGGGCCTCTAAATCCAAATTTACTTAAGACTGTAAATGCAAAGTCCCAATGAATTCGGTCAAACGCCTTCTCTGCATCCAGGGTAAGGAGCAGAGAAGGCGTCCGAAGGTTCGCTGCCTTCTGCATTATCCCTAAAATGCGTCTAGTGCCATCTGATGCTTGTCTTCCCTTCGTAAATCCTACCTGGTCACTATGAATTATCAATGGAAGAACCTGTGAGAAATGATCTTGGCATATAATTTGACATCACTGTTAAGTAGCGATATAGGACGAAAATTAGCAGGGGAATCCGCTGGTTTACCTGGTTTTGGGATGGTGACTATTGTAGCTTGAAGCATATCTGCTGGAAATTGTTGGCCATTTAGGACAGCATAAAACATGTCTACTAAATGGGGGAGCAGCGTTGGGGCATGAATTTGATAATATTCATTTGAGAACCCATCGGGTCCTGGAGCTTTATTTGGTTTAAGAGATTTTATGGTGGCCTGAATTTCCACTTGAGTGATGGGAGAATTAAGGTCAGCAAGTTGATCTTCATTTAAGGAGGGAAGGTGAATAGTATCTAAAAAGGATGATATTTTCTCAGACGTTGGTTGTGGTGTCAAAGGATCTAATTTTAAATTATACAGCTTGGTATAATACGTGCTGAAAGCGTCAGCTATGTCTTTGGGGTGATATAGTTTGGTGGTGCCATCCGCATCTACAATGAATGGTATGTTAGACTTTTGTATCAAAGGTTTCACCTTTCTCGCCATTACTTTGCTAGGTTTATTATAAGAACGGTAGTATAACATACGTAGGGAGGTAATTTGGCGGTCATAATCTATTTGTAGAATTGAATGGAGTTCATGTCGGAGAGACATCAACGACCTGTGTAAGTCTAATGAGGGGTTAACCTGTAACAAACCTTCTGTCTTAGTGATTTCTGACAGTATTGAAGATAGTTTGGCTTCCTTACATTTTTTATAATATGAACTTTGTTTTAGCAGAAACCCTCTTATAGTAGCCTTATGAGCCTGCCACAAAAGGAAAGGGCTAATATTTTCTGTCTTGTTGTATTCAAAGTACTCTCTTAGATTAGACTCTGTTTGACTTTTATAGTTAGGATGTCTAAGCAAGTATACATTATTTTTCCAAGACCTTTGAGGAGGGGAGGTTTGAGATATGGAAACTGAGCAGAGTATTGGGGCGTGGTCAGACCAGGAAGTTGTTCCTATTTTAGCCGAGCATACTCTAGTAAGTAAGGATCTGTCTACAACGGCTAAATCAATACGAGAGAAAGTTCTATGTCGTGGGGAATAATAGGTGTATTCTCGTGAGCAAGCATTCAGACAGCGAAAGGTATCGTATAAGCCGGAGTTTCCCAGCCACTTATCAATGGTAGGGGAAGGGGTCTTAATATTAAAGTCTCCACATAGAAATAAATGGCCTTTTTGAACGCTCCTGATTTTTAAAAAATATTTTGTTCAGAAACCGTATCTGGGATTTATTTGGAGCATATAAAGTAGCTAGTGTCAAAGTAGTTGTTCCAATCATGCCTATTAGAATGATATATCTGCCATTCTCATCTACAATTACTTCGTCTATCTGAATGCTCAGAGAATCTTTCACCAAGATAGCCACCCCAGCCTTTTTTTTGTCTGAGTTAGCTAGGAATATCTTAGAAAAGCCCTATTGTGAAAATGTTGGAAGCTTTAGTTTGGCAAAATGAGTTTCCTGAACACAAATTATGTCGGCCTGGTTACGGCGGACTTCCCTCCACAATGAAGCTCTCTTATAAGGGGAGTTTAGACCTTTAGCATTAATGGACATAATTTTAACCGCCATCCCAAATCTGACTTAAGAATGCTCTAATCATTGGAAAGGCACCTAATATTGCATCCTGACAATAATGATAATGCATATCTGGAGATCTGAAGAAATAGAGAGGGTAAAACAGAACAATGTAAAAGAAACCCATATTGTAGAACAATATTTTCTAACAGGGACCCAGATGTTGTGGATCCTAAAACCTTACGGGGAACAATTAGTTCACTGTAATTCAAATAAGAGTCCGTAGGACTATCCTGGTTCATCTGAACATGGAGTAATCAGTCCCCTACAGTAGACCAATCCGGATGCAGACGAGAGGGATTTTTTCGCGGTATGATGGTCCTCAGCAGAGGAAACCGGGATGTTCCACTCTTTCAGGAGGGCTGTCCCTTCTTCCACTCTTTTGATAACATGGATTTTACCATCTTTGTTAATCAGGAGCTTGAGTGGGAAACCCCATCTGTACACAATTTTCTTCTCTCTGAGAACATTGGTAACAGGAGAAAGGTTCTTTCTGGCTTGAAGTGTAGCATAAGAAAGGTCAGAATAGATCTGGATTTTTTGGTATGGGTGTGGTAGGCCCTTATTTTTTCTGACCACAGAGATCAAGTCCTCCTTAATATGATAAAAATGGATTCTAGCAATCACATCTTTTGGGAGAGCTTCAGCCACGTGTTTCGGTTTAGGAAGACGATGCGCTCGATCAATGAGAAAGAACTGAGGATCAGCATCTGGTAGGGCAGCCTGAAGAAGATCTTGCAGGTATTTATAGCGGTCTGAAGGAGGCACAGAATCTGGAATACCAAAATAGATTATTGTGTCTATTCCTGTCCTCCAGGTCCGCCATTTTGGTTTTCAAGGAATTTACTTCTTCTTCCAGAGAGTAATGAGCATCAATTAACTCATTGTGGGAGCTGGTGAGCTCGCTCATCTTACTTTCTATATGATCCACTCTCTTGCCCACGTCATCTATTGACGAGGTGATTGTTGATGCTACACGGTGAAGCTGAGATGTCAGGGAGCGGTGCAGGGCCGTCATCATAGCTTTTAAAATACCCTCTGATGCCGCTTCATCTGAGGCAGGAAAATCCTGCATTGGGTCATCTGCTGAAGCTAGATCAGCAACAAGGGGGTTGTGTGGATGCACAAATACTGATGGCGTTTTGTATGAGGGGTCGCCTGGGGAGTTGTGTACTGAGACACTCACCGCTGATTCAGGCGCCATTTTTTTCCCTCCGTCCACCTCTGCTGCACCTCGCTGAATATTCCTGCTGCTCCAGTGAATCAGGCGGGCTTCTTCACCACTCTCTCCGTCTGAAGAGGAGGTAGGCTTCGGTGAATGATGTGGAGGTGAGTGAGCCTCCGTCGCTGGGGCCATACTCCGATTGTCAGCTTCTGGGGAGAGGATCGTGCCGGGAGCGCGCCATTATTGTGATCTTGCGCCGGATAAAAGTCTGTCAAACGGCGGACCCCCATGCGGTTAGACTTCTTGCGAGTCATCATGTCGATCGATGCCGGTATCAGTCCTGATTTCTGAGTGGATGTCCCTCAGGACAAGGTTATAAGTCGCTTTATGGGGAAAAGTTAGCGGAGCTCCTTCACAGTGCGGCCATCCACCTCGCTCAGCAGGCCACGCCCCCCGTTCTATTAAAGTTTCATAAGATAAGCATGGACCTCACTGGAGTGAAATTGCGACTTTTTTAGCGACTTTAAATAGTCTCAATAGTAAATCTGTCTAGAGATTCATTTACATAAGAAAACACGTCCACTTTCAGAAAACTGGCGAGCATAGTGCAGAGCAGAAAAAAGTTTCAAATTTGTGCGCAGTTTTAGCGTTTGTGCATTTTTTGGGGACTTTTTCACTCCATTATTCTGAACTGAGCTAATGATAAATCTGGCCCTATATGTTTACAAGAAACAAACCGGATGGTGGAGTCAAGGCATTTCTTTAAGAAACTGTGAATCCAATAAGCCAAATATTCCTGTCACTCTTCTAGAAGTATTCTTGTTTTTCCATAGAGGTCTTAGCGTGGGTTCACATAAGCGTTAGGGATTCCGTTATGGCTTTCCGTTATAACATGGTTATGACTGAAAATAACGGAACCCATAAGACGGAAGGACGGATCCGTTCTTCTGCCCATAGACTTGTATTATGACGGAATACAAAACGGAAGTGCCTTTAAAAGGCATTCCGTTTGCTCTCCGTCCTAATAGAAGTCTATGGGAATCAAAACGGATCCGTCTGGGTCCCGTTATGCAAGACTGAAAACAGGACTTTACTTTCCGTCTTGCATAATGGGACCCAGGCGGATCCATTACGCTTTCCCATAGACTTCTATTAGGCTAGAAAGCAAACGGAATGCCTTTTTAAAGGCTTCCGTTTTGCGTTCCGTCATAATACAAGTCTATGGGCAGAAGAACGGATCCGTCCTTCCGTCTTATGGATTCTGTTATTTTCCGCCATAACCATGTTATAACGGAAAGCCATAACGGAATCCCTAATGCTAGTGTGAACCCACCCTTAGATGCGAAACATTACAAACTAAAGGAGAGGGGGGTGTAATTTTAATTCATGCCATTCACACCCGTTTCTGGTTATGGGTATCTATAATCCTATTCCTTGTTTCCCTACTATTATTTAAGTAGCGGTATCCTTTGCTACCTGTAATCCAAAGGTGTTACTTCATCTTATAAGAGATCTTATTTAGTTATGGACCCCTCTGTGGATAGATTTTCTAGATTTTTTTGAAAATGCAAGTGAAGTGGTTAAATCTCTGGAAAATCTTGCTATTGGACCTTAAAGACCTATGGAAACATTCAGGGCCATTTTTAAATACGATCTATGCTACTTTCACACCTGCGTTAGGTGCGGATCCGTCTGGTATCTGCACAGACAAATCCGCACCTATAATGCAAACACTTGTATCCGTTCAGAACTGATCCGTTTGCATTACCATGATAAGGCAAACGGATCCCCATTGACTTACACTGTAAGTCAGGATGGATCCGTTTGGCTCTGCATCGTCAGGCGGACATCAAAATGCTGCAAGAAGCGTTTTGGTGTCCGCCTCCAGAGCGGAGGCGGAACGGAGGCAAACTGATGCATTCTGAACGGATCCTCAGACTCCTTTAAACCATATTTCTGTGAGGTCAGGTGATCAGAGATAAGGCTTCACATGAGTCTCAGCTGACAGAACTCAGGAGGGACAGTCCGCAAATAGACTGATTTTTTAACAGCATGTATCACAGAAAATACAGAAATTTTTGAATAAAGACAAAAAAATCATTTAACCTAAAAATAAGTAAAATACAATCATAGAAAAATACCCCAAAGATGTTCACAGCCTTTAAAGAGTTTACTTGTCATAGTTCAAAATACAGTATCTTGTCTGAACTGGATGACATCTTTGAATCTCCTGCTATTCACGCTGAATTGCAGTCTATAGAATACCAACTATCTGGTATTTAGTCCTTTATTGCTTAAATTAAAGAAAGAGAATGTGGAAAAGAAAGGAATGTGTAAGGTGTATATGAGTTTATACGAGTTAATGACTGTGTTTTTATTGATGTACAGTACAGACCAAAAGTTTGGACACACCTTCTCATTCAAGAGTTTTTTTTATTTTCATGACTATGAAAATTGTAGATTCACACTGAAGGGTCAAAACTATGAATTAACACATGTGAAATTATATACATAACAAAAAAGTGTGAAACAACTGAAAATATGTCATATTCTAGGTTCTTCAAAGTAGCCACCTTTTGCTTCGATTACTGCTTTGCACACTCTTGGCATTCTCTTGATGAGCTTCAAGAGGTAGTCACCTGAAATGGTTTTCACTTCACAGGTGTGCCCTGTGAGGTTTAATAAGTGGGATTTCTTGCCTTATAAATGGGGTTGGGACCATCAGTTGCGTTGTAGAAAAGTCAGGTGGATACACAGCTGATAGTCCTACTGAATAGACTGTTAGAATTCGAATAATGGCAAGAAAAAAGTAGCTAAGTAAAGAAAAACGAGTGGCCATCATTACTTTAAGAAATAAAGGTCAGTCAGTCCGAAAAATTGGGAAAACTTTGAAAGTGTCCCCAAGTGCAGTCACAAAACCCATCAAGCGCTACAAAGAAACTGGCTCACATGCGGACCGCCCCAGGAAAGGAAGACCAAGAGTCACCTCTGCTGCGGAGGATAAGTTCATCCGAATCACCAGCCTCAGAAGTCGCAGGTTAACAGCAGCTCAGATTAGAGACCAGGTCAATGCCACACAGAGTTCTAGGAGCAGACACATCTCTAGAACAACTGTGTGAATCAGGCCTTCATGGTAGAATATCTGCTAGCAAACCACTGCTAAGGACAGGCAACAAGCAGAAGAGACTTGTTTGGGCTAAAAAACACAAGCAATGGACACTAGACCAGTGGAAATCTGTGCTTTGGTCTGATGAGTCCAAATTTGAGATCTTTGGTTCCAACCACCGTGTCTTTGTGCGATGCAGAAAAGGTGAACGGATGGACTCTACATGCCTGGTTTCCACCAAGCATGGAGGAGGAAGTGTGATGGTGTGGGGGTGCTTTGCTGGTGACACTGTTGGGGATTTATTCAAAATTGAAGGCATACTGAACCAGCATGGCTACCACAGCATCTTGCAGCGGCATGCTATTCCATCCGGTTTGCGTTTAGTTTGACCTTCATTTATTTTTCAACGGGACAATGACCCCAAACGCACCTCCAGGCTGTGTAAGGGCTATTTGACCATGAAAGAGAGTGATGGGGTGCTGCGCCAGGTGACCTGGCCTCCACAGTCACGGGACCTGAACCCAATCAAGATGGTTTGGGGTGAGCTGGACCGCACAGTGAAGGCAAAGGGGCCAACAAATACCAAGCATCTCTGGGAACTCCTTCAAGACTGTTGGAAGACCATTTCAGGTGACTACCTCTTGAAGCTCATCAAGAGAATGCCAAGAGTGTGCAAAGCAGTAATCGAAGCAAAAGGTGGCTACTCTGAAGAACCTAGACTATGACATATTTTCAGTTGTTTCACACTTTTTTATGTATATAATTCCACATGTGTTAATTCATAGTTGTGATGCCTTCAGTGTGACTCTAAAATTTTTATAGTCATGAAAATAAACAAAACTCTTTGAATGAGAAGGTGTGTCCAAACTTTTGGTCTGTACTGTATATGAACAAGTGGATAAACGTATTTTAATGTGGGACTGTAACGCTTGTAAGCTAGGGACAGACACTGACAGTGATCCCTAACCTAGAACGTAGCCTGCTTTACCTACTTGCAGTATAAGCCCTGCTTGGCAGAACCACAACTGGATGACAATTCCTACTCTATATAAGTGCAGAGACAACAAACACAAAAACAACGTTGTACAGCAATGGGTCGGAACCAGACAGGCTACGCAGTGCCAAATGAAAGAAAGAGATTGGTCAGAAGACTTGGCACTCCATTAGTCAAAAACACCAGTACACAGTTATAGAGCAGCTGAGCTAATCTGCCCACTGCTGATCTTCCCCCAGCACATGCCCGCTACAGGGAGGAACAGAGCATTGCAACGCATCTCTTCCGACACGGCCGTACCGAGGCAGAGGATCGTGCTGCTGGAACCCGGACAGGTACGTTTATTACAGGGACGCTTTGAAGGGTTAAAGGTTGATGTTGTTTCCTCATTTCCTATATTTGGAAATCTACCACCATATAGGAAGAAGAACTTGCGCAGCAATTTAGATTAGCAGACTAAGCTTTTGTTCAAAATCACACTCTGGATAACAGAACTTCCTGGTTGGTGGTTTGTATTTCTACAAGTTCTGAAGGAGAAACCAGGAAAGATTAAAGGAACTTAACATGTATAGCTTGGAAGAAAGACGAGACAGAGGGGATATGATAGAAACTTTTAAATACATAAAGGGAATCAACAAGGTAAAAGGGAAAAAGAATATTTAAAAGAAGAAAAACTGCTACAAGAGGACATAGTTTTAAATTAGAGGGGCAAAGGTTTAAAAGTAATATCAGGAAGTATTACTTTACTGAGAGAGTAGTGGATGCATGGAATAGCCTTCCTGCAGAAGTGGCAGCTGCAAATACAGTGAAGGAGTTTCAACTATTATAGGCCTCATGCACACGACCGTTGTGTGCATCCGTGGCCGTTGTGCCGTTTTCCGTTTTTTTTCGCGGACCCATTGACTTTCAATGGGTCCGTGGAAAAATCGGAAAATGCACCGTTTTGCAGCCGAGGCCGTGATCCGTGTATCCTGTCCGTCAAAAAAATATGACCTGTCCTATTTTTTGACGGACAACGGTTCACGGACCCATTCAAGTCAATGGGTCCGTGAAAGAACACGGATGCACACAAGATTGGCATCCGTGATCCGTGGCCGTAGGTTGCTTTCATACAGACGGATCCGAAGATCCGTCTGCGTAAAAGCTTTTTCTGATCTAAGTTTTCACTCCGTGAAAACTCATTTCCGACAGTATATTCTAACACAGAAGCGTTCCCATGGTGATGGAGACGCTTCTAGTTAAAATACACTGCAAACTTGGTACAAGACTGCCCCCTGCTGCCTGGCAGCACCCGATCTCTTACAGGGGGATATGATAGCACAATTAACCCCTTCAGGTGCGGCATCATATCCCCCTGTAAGAGATCAGGGCTGCCAGGCAGCAGGGGGCAGACACCCCCCCCCTCCCCAGTTTGAATATCGTTGGTGGCACAGTGTGCCCCCACCATCGCCCCCCCTCCCTCCCTCTATTGTATTAAATCGTTGGTGGCACAGTGTGCCAACCACCATCGGCCCCCCTCCCTCCCTCTATTGTATTAAATCGTTGGTGGCACAGTGTGCCAACCACCATCGCCCCCCCCCCCCCTCTATAGCAGTAACATTGGTGGCAGTGTGCGGTCTCAACAGTAGAAGATTCATACTTACCTGCTTCTTGCTGCTGCGATGTCTGTGTCCGGCCGGGAGCTCCTCCTACTGGTAAGTGACAGTTCTTTAGCAATGCGCCGCACAGACCTTTCAGTTTTTATTTTTTGTCACAAGTTAGCGGAAATTGATTTATTTTTTTACAAAGTCTCATATTCCACAAACTTGTGACAAAAAAATAAATTTTTATATGAACTCGCCATACCCCTCACGAAATACCTTGGGGTATCTTTTTTCCAAAATGTGGTCACTTGTGGGGTATTTATACTGCCCTTGCATTTTAGGGGCCCTAAAGCGTGAGAAGTAGTTTGGAATCCAAATGCGTGGATTCCTCAGCTCTGTAAATGACAACTTTTTGCATTTTTTTTATACAAAGTTGTCAATTTACAGAGATATTTCTCTCACCCAGCATGGGTATATTTAAAAATACACCCCAAACCACATTGCCCTACTTCTTCTGAGTACGGCGATACCACATATGTGACTCTTTTTTGCAGCCTGGGTGTGCAAAGGGGCCCAAATTCCAATGAGTACCTTTTAGGATTTCACAGGGAATTTTTGCGCATTTGGATTCCAGACTTCTTCTCACGCTTTAGGACCCCTAAAATGCCATGGCAGTATAAATACCCCACATGTGACCCCATTTTGGAAAGAAGAAACCCCAAGGTATTCCGTGAGGGGCATGGCGAGTTCATAGAAGTTTTTTGTTTGTTTTTTGCACAAGTTAGCGGAAATATATATATTTTATTATTATTTTTTTTTATCACAATGTCTCCCTTTCCGCTAACTTGTGACAAAAAGTTCAATCTTTCATGGACTCAATATGCCCCTCAGCGAATACCTTGGGGTGTCTTCTTTCCAAAATGGGGTCATTTGTGGGGTGTTTGTACTGCCCTGGCATTTGAGGGTCTCCGCAATCATTAAATGTATGGCCAGCATTAGGAGTTTCTGCTATTCTCCTTAGGCCTCATGCACACGACCGTTGTGTGCATCCGTGTCCGTTGTTCCGTTTTCCGTGATTTTCTGCGGACCCATTGACTTTCAATGGGTCCGTTAAAAACTCTGAAGATGCACCGTCATCCGCGTCCGTGATCAGTGTTTCCTGTCCACAGATCCGTCTGCATACAGATCCGACAGTATATTCTAACACAGAGGCGTTCCCATAGTGATGGGAACGCTTCAAGTTAGAATATACTAAGAACTGTGTACATGACTGCCCCCTGCTGCCTGGCAGCATCCAATCTCTTATAGGGGGATGTGATCCGCACAATTAACCCCTCAGGTGCCGCACCTGAGTGGTGTATTGTGTGTATCATAGCCCCCTGTAAGAGATCAGGTGCTGCCAGGCAGCAGGGGGCAGACCCCCCTCCCTCCCCAGTTTTAAATTCATTTGTGGCCAGTGCAACTGGGGAGGGAGGGGGGGCCGCACTGGCCACCAATGAATTTAAAACTGGGGAGGGAGAGGGGTCTACTGCCTGGCAGCACCTGATCTCTTACAGGGGGCTATGATATGCACAATTAATTGTGCGGATCACAGGCCCCTGTAAGAGATCGGATGCTGCCAGGCAGCAGGGGGCAGTTATGTCCACAGTCCTTAGTATATTCTAACTTGAAGCTTCCCCATCACCATGGGAACGCCTCTGTGTTAGAATATACTGTCGGATCTAAGTTTTCACGATGTAACTCAAATCTGATGGTATATTCTAACATAGAGGCGTTCCTATGGTGATGGGGATGCTTCAAGTTAAAATATACCATCGGATTGGAGAAAACTCAGATAGGGACTCCTGACTTTACATTAAAAGTCAATGGGGGGCAGATCCGTTTGCAATTGCACCATATTGTGTCAACGTCAAACGGATCCTCCCCATTGACTTGCATTGTAAGTCAGGACGGATCCGTTTGGCTCCGCACGGCCAGGCGGACACCAAAACAACATTTTTTTTTTAAACTTCCGGAAGACACACGGAAGAAAAAACGGACACTGATCACGGAACAACGGAACCCCGTTTTGCGGATCGTGAAAAAATACTGTCGTGTGCATTAAGCCTTATATTGAGCATACGGGTAATGAGATGTTTTTTTTTCCATTTAGCCTCTGGGCTGATAGAAAAAATGAACGGCACAGACTTCTTCATTCGCATCGATCAATGTGGAAGAAAAAATCTCTGCCAAAAAATGTGCAAAAAAATAAAAAGAGGGGAAAGGCGTCTGCCAGGACATAGGAGCTCCGCCCAACATCCAAACCCACTCAGCCCGTATGCCCTCGCAAACCCGATTTCTCTATTCATATCAATCGATGTGGATGAATAAATCATTGCCAGAATTTTTTATTTATTTTTTTATATAGAAAGTGTTTGCCAAAGCATATGAACACCGCCACCCCCTCAGCTCATAAGCCTCGGCATAAGCATCGTCTTGCAGTGCCGCATACACCGACTTTTGTGTAATCTGACAGCAGCGCAATGCTTCTGTCAGAATGCACATCAGTGCTGCAGCTGGTTAATCGCTTGGTCCACCTAGAAGGTAAAAATAAAAAATAAATTAAAATAATGCGAAGTACAGGAAGCCGCTGCAATTGATAAAAATATCAAAACTGATTTTTTTTTTATCACCGCAGCGCTTGAGTAGTGATTGTGCAGTGATGAAAAAAAAAAATTGCCTCTGCGGTGGGGCGGCCATGGGTGAACGCACATGTGAGCGACCGATCAGGCCTGATCGGGCAAACACAGAATTTTGGGTGGAGGGCGAGCTAAGGTGACACTAATACTATTATAGATCTGACTGTGATCAGTTCTGATCACTTACAGATACTATAAAGTACCAATGCTGATTAGCGATACGCTAATCAGCGAATCAGTGACTGCGGTGCGGTGGGCTGAGCGCTAACTGAAACTAACTACCTACCAAAGGGGCCTAAACTAACCTAAACCTAACAGTCAATACTGGTGAGGAAAAAAAAGTGACATTTTACACTGATCACTTTTTCCCTTTTCACTAGTGATTGACAAGGGTGATCAAGGGGTTAATTGGGGTGATGGGGGGGGGTGATCTGGGGCTAAATGTGTTGTTTTTGGTGTACTCACTGTGATCTGTGCTCTCTGCTGGGACCAACCGACGAAAAGGACCCAACAGAGAGCACAGAAGCCATTTAACACATTATATTTATAAATATAATGTCTTATATGGCTTGTGGTTCGTTATTTTAAAAGTCACCAACCTGCCAGCGCTGATCATTGGCTGGCAGGCTGGTGACCAACTCCTTGTGCGCCTTTTGCCGACCCACACTGCGCATGTGCAGGCCGGATGTGCGTGACGCGTAGATGCACTCAGGAGGAATAACCCGGCCACCCGCAGGACGCATTCCTGCGTTAGGCGGTCGGGAGGTGGTTAATAATCTCTTAAAAATAAGCTCAAATCCCATGGATCAAGACAACATCTATACAATGAGAATGCTTTATATCTCAGAACAAAAAAGTTCTCAAGGGTTACTCACGGTTTTCTGAAATAGCCCAATGTCCCTTCTTTAAGGATAGGAGCTTAAGAATTTACATCATATCCGCTCTGTGGAACGCATATGCGTTCCAATATGGCGTGTTGTTAATTTTCTCATGACCATAGGTATTTTTCATCATAGACCACCGGTAATTTTCAGTATGGATAAGATAAACATTGGGTAGACATCATTTATCATGTGAAGGAGTAGAGGGTAGACTATTTGAGGAGTTGATGATGTTGGAGGGGTAGTAAATGGGAGGATAGTATTTAAGGTGCCAGTTTTGAACTAGAACTTAGACACCTAATATCCCAAGCCTGCATCTTTGCTCTAGTCTCGATTGAGGGGCACTGAGTGATAGTCTCCACTGTGAGACTGATGGTTAAGTATTATCTTTCCCCTGACGAACTGGTCATGATCTATACCGACTGGGGAAACTCAGCGTTGGGAATTTGTGTTTTATGTTACTTTTTGTCCTTTAGTGGTATGCTTTTATGTACTCAGCTTTATCATTCTCTCTGTATAGGATAGGGGTTTATAGGGGTAATCAAATTAGGTATAAGGACAGGGAACCCCTACCATCAAGGGGTGTCCCTGGGTTGAGGTCTAGTAAGGGACACACCGGGTGATATTAGGTCTTTTTATCTATTTACATATTGCATTACCCTGGAATAGCCATCAGTGATATTATCAACAAGTTCCTCCTCAACACTTGACTCATGGATGAGTCCCCCTCCTATCCTTAAAGAAGGGACATCGGGCTATTTCAGAAAACTGTGAGTAACCCTGGAGAACTTTTTTGTTCTGAGATATAAAGCATTCTCATTGTATATATGTTGTCTTGATCCATGGGATTTGAGCTTGATCTGAGCTTATTTTTAAGAGATGATTAAAAGGTATATTTTAGATTTATAAGGTGTTCTGAATTCTTCTTGCCTTACAATAAGCATAATAGTGAGTGATCAAAAAGTACTATGTACCTCAAAATGGTACCAATGAACACATAAACAAAAAGGCTTTGTGTAAAAGTGGTAAAACATGAAAGAAAAACGATATAAAATTGGTTTCTCTGTATTCGTATTGACCAGCAGAATAAAGATAACCTAACCTGTCATTTTTCCTGCACTGTGTTCACTTGAATAACAATACCCCAAAATAATGTCCAGAAAACCACGCTTCAGATCATAGATCCGAAGTCGCTTCGTTCAAAACTTTGTTTGAATGCTGTACAGAGACCCATCTCCCTACAGCATTCAAATGTTTAAGATTTGCTAAATTAATTATGTCTGAAGTCTAGCGAGATTTCGCTAATTAACTTTGGACTTTGATTATTCAACTTGGATTTAAAAAAAAATAAAACTGGAATCCAAAGCCGGCTTAGGTCCCAGCTCATACCTGGTACCTTCAATTAAAAGGTGTGGTGTGAGTCTTAGATGGCACAAGCTGGGCACAGCATATTTGGCACTGAATTTCTTTGCACAGTCCACTGCACGTTAGTTTTTGCAAAATATCTGGTGTCACAATGCTCACTCCACTCCTCCGTAAATATCTTGAGGGTAGGGCTGGGCGATATGGCCTAAAATCTATATCACAATATAATTTGAAGCATGTGCGATATAACAATATGTCACAATATATTATTTTCTTCTCTATGTATGCAAATTACAAAACTGTTCAATAAATTTTTAAGAGGTGTATTGTGTAACAGATCTTTTTTCAAACATTGTAAAGATGAAGTGTCCCCCAGCCAGTGCCATCAGCCCCATGCCATTGCCATTTGCCATTTTCATGTCCCACAGCCAGTGCAATCAGCCCCATGCCATTTCTCATCATCCATGTCCCCCAGCCAGTGCCATCAGCCCCATGCCATTGCCGCCATCAGCCCCATGCCATTGCCATTTGCCATTATCATGTCCCACAGCCAGTGCAATCAGCCCCATGCCATTGCCATTTCTCATCATCCATGTCCCACAGCCAGTGCCATCAGCCCCATGCCATTGCCACCATCATCATGTCCCACAGCCAGCGCCATCACCCCTATGCCATTTGCCACCATCATGTCCCACAGTCAGCCCCATGCCATTGCCACCATCATCATGTCCCACTCACAGCCAGTGCCATCAACTTCATGCCATTGCCACCATCATCATGTCCTCCAGCCAGCCCCATGGCATAGCCATCCGCCCCCCACCCCCACCCCACGGTAGATTCGGGCCCCTGCTAATATACTTACCTTTCCTGCAGGGTGCGCGGCTGGCAGTTTCCCGAATTTATGTTAATATCGTTTATATCGTCCACCCCTATTTAAGGGGTGTAGTTTCAAAAATGGAGTCACTTCTCAGGGCTTCCATTTGTTATTTCACCCCAGAGCTTCTACAGATGTCAGCAGAAGATGCGTAAATCGCCAAGTTAGGCCTCAAATGCACATGGCGCTCTTTTACTCCCGAGCCCTGTTGTATGTTCAGGCAAAATATTAGGGCCACATGTAGGGCATTTCTAAAGCCAGGTAGCACAGCATAATAATAAGAGGGCTTGCTTTTCACACTGGCATATGCTGGGCATATCTGTGTAAAAATAGCAATTTTCACTTTGCACCATCTGCTGTGAATTCATTTTAGCAAAACACCTGTGGGGTCAAAATGCACATTACTTCCCTTGGTAAATACTGTGATGGGTATGGTTACTGAAATGGGGTTACTTTTTTTCACCTCAATGCTGTCAGAATGTTTATACTGCTCTGATAAACAGTTTCCTATTTATGAAAACAAGCCAGTAGCCAGAGGAGATTCCAACTTATTTCCACAAATCAAAATTAGCAAGAATTCATTAACTGCGCTGAGTTGAAGACAAGAGGGAAACAATTGTATATAATATATATATATATATATATATATATATATATATATATATATAAACAATAAGTGCAAAATAATAATAAAATATATAATTGATGACAAACAAAGAATAATGATCAACTAAGTTCAATCAATTTGAGAATATAGGTAACATCTAAGGTATCAAGGCAACCAATAAAATAAACTACCCATTGCATTTGAAAAGTTATCAGTGGTTCCCAGAATAAGGAAACAAAAGACTCAGACTTGACACGTGACTTCTCCCAGCCAACAGATATTATTCAAATTAAAGATAAACTTTCATCAATCTCAATTAATATATACCGTGGTTTTTTGCCCTATAAGATGCATCGGCCCGTAAGACGCACCTAGGATTTACAGGGGGACAATAAGAAAAAAATATTTTTCATTATACCTCAGGTCAGACCACCAATCAGTCCCCCAATGTTAATCATATCTCAGCTAACAGCCCCAATAAGATCCCTAATGTTAATAAGAACTCAGATCAGACCCCCAATCATACCTCAGCTCATACCCCAATATGAATGACCCCCAATCGGACCTCATAAGAGCCCCATGCCTCTCATCAGCCCCCAGTAGCCTCATAGCAGCCCCCAGAAGTGTTCATCAGCCTCATAAATATAAAATAAAAATTAAACACTTAACTCTCCTACTCCTGGATGCTGCCGCTCCTCTCCTTCAGCGAGATCTGCATCCTCCTGCTGTCGACTGTGCTGTGAAGGCTGCACACAGCGTGACGTCACAGAGCACCCCACGCTGTGCGCAGCCCTCGCAGCCGAGGACCAGGAAGCGCTGAGTTCAAAGCCTTGTGTAATATATATATATATATATATATATATTACAGTGTATATATATATATATATATATATATCAGTCAAAGAGCAGCACAAAAACAAAATGGCGGTGCAATACCTTCAAAAGACCAGGGACCAAGGTCTTGCTGAATATAACAGAAAAGAACGAAGGCAGCACTCAAAGATTGGTGAAAAAAGTGGGTAATTTATTAAAACATGTGACAGCAACGTTTCAGCTCTCTCTATGGAGCCTTTGTCAAGCTCTCTCTATGGAGCCTTCCCTTCTTAGTCTTGTTATGCGCCCATACAGCAGTTTGCAACCACGTAAGGTCTGTTTCTGTAATCTGCAGAATCAGAGTAATAAATATTTGAAGTTTTTTGGGCTGTTATCCCTTGCTGCCCTACAGGGGGGGAAATTGATTAAATTGGAAAATCTACAAAAAGTTACATTTTTATATTTCACCTCTTTCCTTTAATTCTTGTTAAACATGTAAATGGTAACTAAATTTGTAAAAACTGTTGTGAATCATTTGAGGGGTATAGTTTCTAAAAGGGGGTCATTTATTGGTGGTTTCTACTACGCAAGACCCACAAAGTGACTTTATAACAGAACTATTCCTTAAAAAAGTGGGGTTGGAACTTTTCTATTGCTTCTAAAATTCTAAGCCTTCTAACATCCTAAAAAAATAAAATGACATTTACAAAGGATGCCAACATAAAGTTAACATATGGTGAATATTAATTGAAAGGTTTTTCCAAGATTTTCATACTGATGACCTATCAGTATAGGTCATCAGTATCTGATCAGTGGGGATCCAATACCTCAGACCCCAGCCGATCAGCTGTTTTGAGAAGGCACCAAACACAGTATCGTACATTGTATAGCGGCTGTCCTTGATATTGTGCCCAGCCCCATTAACTTGAATGAGGCTGAGCTGCTCCTAGGCCTTGTGACACATGAACATGTTGTCACTGGCCTAGCAAAAGCAGAGAGAAGGCCTTGGCGCTTCTTGAAGAGCTGATGTCATGGTCTCTCCTGTGACAGGGGTCAGAAGATCTAAGAGACGGGCTGCACATGATGTGATCTGACAGCCTCTTTGGTTTTACTTGTTTCTATGTTGTTGCTGGGTATGACCACACCTCTTTTCTCAGGTGTATCTTAAGTGGTCATTCCAACAACTCTATTTAGTCTGGTCTCACCCATCATGCTCAGGGCAGTTTCTAGGGAATTTTACCAGCAGGGCGAACATTAAAAGACACTGACTTAAACAATATCGTGTAGCATATACAGCATATAAGGCTTTGTTCACATCACCGTTCAGCCTTTCCGTTCTCCTGCTCTGTTTAGAGACAGGAGAACAGAAAGGACGGATAAGTACATAACTGACGTCAAACGGAGCCCCTAGGACCCCATAGACTATAATGAGGTCCGTTATGTTTCCGCTCAGAAGATGATTTTTAAGCGGAGAAAAAAGTTGTGCATGCAGGACTTTTATCTCCGCTTAAAAATCATCTTCTGAGCGGAAACATAACGGACCCCATTATAGTCTAAGGGCTTCGTTTGACTCAGTTTGGCGTCAGTTATGTGCTTATCTGTCCTTTCCATTCTCCTGCCCCTAAACGGAGCAGGAGAACGGAAAGGCTGAACGGTGATGTGAACGATGCCTTAAAGGTGCCTGGTATTGCAGCTTTGCTCACTTCTCTTGAATGGAAGGAGTTACAATCACATCCATATCTCATCATAGATAAGGGTGGTGAAGTTTCTTATCATGGACAACCATTTTATGTATTTCTTTAACCCCTTAAGGACTTAGCCCTATTTCACCCTAAGGACCAGGCAATTTTTTGCAAATCTGACCACTTTAAGAGCTGATAACTTTAAAACGCGTTGACTTATCCAGGCCATTCTGAGATCGTTTTTTTCGTCACATACTGTACTTCAGGACACTGGTAAAATGAAGTAAAAAAATAAAAAATCATTTTTATTTATAAAAAATACCAAATTTACAAAAAATTTGAAAAAGTTGCAAATTTCTAAGTTTCAATTTCTCTACTTCTATAATACATAGTAATATCTCCAAAAATAGTTATTACTTTACATTCCCCATATGACTACTTTGTTTGGATCATTTTGTGAATTATATTTTATTTTTTGGGGATTTTACAAGGCTTAGAAGTTTAGAAGCAAATCTTAAAAGTTTTCAGAAATTTTCAAAAGCCCAATTTTTAGGGACCAGTTCAGGTCTGAAGTCACCTTGCGAGGCTTACATAATAGAAACCACCCAAAAATGACCCCATTCTATAAACTACACCCCTCAAGGTTTTTTCAAAACTGATTTTATAAACTTTAACCCTTTAGGTGTTCCACAAGAATTAATGGAAAATCGAGATACAATTTCAAAATGTAAAATTTTGGGAAGATTTTCCATTTTAATTTTTTTTCCCCGGTTACAAAGCAAGGGTTAACAGCGAAACCAAACTCAATATTTATGGCCCTGATTCTGTAGTTTACAGAAACTCCCCATATGTGGTCGTAAACCGCTGTACGGGCACACGGCAGGGCGCAGAAGGAAAGGAATGCCATACGTATTTTGGAAGGCAGGTTTTGCTGGACTGTTTTTTTTTTTTTTACACCATGTGCCATTTGAAGCCCCCCTGATGCACCCCTAGAGTAGAAACTCCAAAAAAGTGGCCCCATTTTAGAAACTACGGGATAGGGTGGCAGAATTGTTGGTACTAGTTTAGGGTACATATGATTTTTGGTTGCTCTATACTATACTTTTCGTGAGGCAAGATAACAAGAAATGGCTGTTTTGGCACAGTTTTTATTTTTTGTTATTTACAACATTCATCTGACAGGTTAGATCATGTGATATTTTTATAGACCAGGTTGTCACGGATGCGGCAATACTTAATATGTATACTTTTTTTTTTTTATGTAAGTTTTACACAATTATTTCATTTTTGAAGCAAAAACAATCATGTTTTAGTGTTTCCATAGTCTGAGAGCCATCATTTTTTCAGTTTTTGGGCGATTACCTTGGGTTGGGTATGATTTTTGCGGGATGAGATGACGGTTAGATTGGTACTATTTTGGGGTCAGTGTGACTTTTTGATCGCATGCTATTACATTTTTTGTGATGTAAGGTGACAAAAAAATGGTTTATTTAGCACAGTTTTTATGTAAAAATTTTTACGGTGTTCATCTGAGGGGTTAGGTCATGTGATATTTTTATAGAGCCGGTCAATACGGACGCGGCGATACCGAAGATGTATACTTTTTTTTATTTATGTACGTTTTACACAGTAATATAATTTTTAAAACAAAAAAAGTTTTAGTGTCTCCATATTCTGAGCCATATTTATTTTTATTTTCTGGGTGATTGTCTCAGGTAGGGGCTCATTTTTTGCGGGATGAGATGACGGTTAGATTGGTACTATTTTGGTGGGCAAACGCCTTTTTAATCTCTTGCTGTTGTACTTTTTGTGATGTAAGGTGTCAAAAAAATGGTTTATTTAGCAGTTTTTATTTTTTATGGTGTTCATCCGAGGGGTTAGGTCATGTGATATGTTTATAGAGCCGGTCGATATTGATGCGGCGATACCTAATATGTATACTCCCCCCCCCCCCCCCCCCCCAACATTTTTTACCAATATTTTTTTAACTTTTATTTGGGGAAAGATTTTGTTTATTTTTACTTGAAACTTGGTGGGGGAAACTTTATTTTTGAAACGTATTTATTTTTACTTTTTATTTTTTTTGTCCCACTTTGGGACATTAACTTTTGGGGCTATATTCCTTTACAATGCATTCCAATGCTTCTTATTGGAATGCATTGGCTGTTTGAGTAATACTGTGTATTACTCATACAGCTTCCAGGGCCTGTGAGATCCAGGGGGCTGGATCTCACAGGCTCTGCCTTCCATGCCATCGGGTCCCCCCCCCACAACCCCATGGGGACCCGATGGCACTGCCGCCGCACTATAGAAAGCCGCAAACCGCAGGTCTGAAATGACCTGCGGTTTGCGGCGATCGCCGACACTGGGGGGTCCCTCTGTGTGCATTTAGCCGAGGTGCCTGCTCAATGATTTGAGCAGGCACCTCGTTCCGATCACCGCCTGCCGGGCAGCGGTGATCGGAACAACCCATGACATACCGGTACGTCACGGGTCCTTAAGGACTCGGGATCCATGCCGTACCGGTACGTCATGGGTCCCTAAGGTGTTAAAAAGTGTCTGTAGCAACACTTATGCAATAGATTATTTTCTTACTGTGCAGTTGTAGTCCAGTGGGTGTAGTTCAGATGGTGCTGTCCAGTTGGTGTAGTTAAGTTGCTGCAGATCTGTGTTTCCACTTCTGATGCAGAACAAGCAAGAACCTGTGAATATAGGACAGAAGCCACCATGTAAAAATGCTTTTCATAGAATGAGTTTCAGCTAACACCAACTCTTCTTTCCAGAAAAGATTTTGTCTGTCCATGGGGTGTTCCTGGTATTTCAGCTTACAGGAAAAAGAAAAGAACAGGAGGCAGCGCCTCGTGTGCAGAACTGTATGTGAGGTTATTATAAAAAATACCAATTTATGCTTCCCAGAAAAGGTTGTGATAAGTCACAACGACTGTAGATCGCCTTGCTGGGATATACCCGTCCAGCATTCGTTTTTGTTTTTTCTGCGTCTGCTGCCACGGTCTGTACCCTTTTTCCGTTGGTTACAGCTTATTGGGATGTAAAGGAATGCGGATATCAAGAAAACCAGACTTTTTCCAGTGGCGCTGATGCAGAACAATTGAGGACCAGGATGGTGCAAGGAAAGGATTTCTTTATTCAAAGTACTGTTAACGTGTTTCTGGGGAGAACGGCCCCCTTCTTCAGGACAATAAAACTTATATATAACAGACGTGTTTATTACTGTTTTGTATATGCACTCTGAGCGCGATGTACACAGTCAGTGAGGGGCGGGGGGAGGAGGGTGGATACAGGGGCGGGCCGTGATGGGAGGCGTCTGCAGAGTGCCAAATGTGGCCCGATGTTTATGAGCGGTCATACAGCGGCATCATGCGCCTCTAGGAGATAATCTGAGCCGCGCCTGTGAGCCTATATTACTCATCAGAGCGGTTGTGCTATGGGCTGCGATGTTTTGTGGGCGGAGTTCAAGGTGCATGACTTGCCTCAGAGTGACAGGCAGAGGAGCGTCTGCATCGCTTCGCTCGCATCCAAGGTAGGTGTTAACAGGGCTGCAGTGGGTGGAGTCATCTCCCTGTGCTCGGCCCATGACTGGTCCACAGCCGGGAGAGGAGGGGAAAAAAGGCTTCATGTCTAAATACTTATACCGAGGTGGCACCTACAGTTGCAGTACTATTGCTATATGTCGGTGCTGGTAACAGTAAAGGGATTTTGGTATGTTTGGTATATGAATATATAGAATGTTCCGAAGTATGTATTGCGCAGCTAACAATTTTTAAGTGACATAAAAAAATATATATATATACTAGCGATAAGTAAATAAATATTAAGTCCCTAATTGATAGATTTAGAATAAAAACGTAGGCACTAATTATAAATTAATGGAAGAGGTTCAGGATAGCTGAATGGTGTTAACCTACACTAAAATTTGAATATATATATACATATATATATATATATATATATATATATATGAGCAATGCAAAGGAATATACAAGATATATAAAATATAAAAAATATATATGAAAGAGTGTGCAGTATAAGCGAACACTGTAAAGTGTCTAGAAGCTCTTTTCTTTTTATCCTATCTTATAGGGGGGTCAAGCTATTTTACTGATTTATTTTATTTTATTTATTCTTACGACCATTGGGGGTTATCCTTGGTTGTCTTAGTGATGCGCCTAATCCTGGGACTTATGATGTACTCTTTGGATTTATTATATTTGCTCTAGTCATAGGGTTTGATCTGATATCACAATACCGATGGCAGCACGAAATAAGGTGGGCGGGACATTTTTCGCACTATTTTTGTATGTAAACTATGTGCTCTATATTTTTATAATATAGGAAATGTAGCCATTAATGCGACAAGAGGGGGAGAAGAAAAAAAATCTTTTTTCTTAACCTTTTCTCCTCTTTCCTCCTCTTTTTCCCCTTTCCCTTTTTTCCCTTCCTTTTTCTTTTCTCTTTCTTTTCTTCTTCCCTTTTTCTTTTCTTTCTCTTCCCTTTCCCTTTCCTTCTCCCCTGTCCCCTTTGTTCTTTTCTCTTTCCCTCCCCTTTTATTTAGTAGTAATAAGCCAGAGGGGGGAAGATTATCCTTTTATACAATTATTATGGATTATAAAATGGTCTCGCTAATCTCGTTCAATCCTTATGGGGTAAGAGTATCTAGTTGGTAAATCCAATATACCTCCCTTCTCTGGAGGCTAATGAACCTATTGTATGTATTATCTGGCATGTGATCAATCAGAGTAATTTTTAGTGCATGTTTTTTTTTTTTTTTTCTGGTGTGGATGCACAGTGCCTAGAGATGCTGTGTTTCATACACAGTTTTTGTATGTTATATCTATGTTGATTTACTCTACAGTGTAGTGCTTGTGTCGTGCGTCCCACATATTGAAGGCCACATTCACACTCAATCAGGTATATGACGTAACTGCTTTGGCAGGTTAAATGATGTTTTATCGTAAAAGTGGCACCATTCTTTGTTGAGGTAAACGTTGTGCTGTTGTGTGTGATTATAGTACAACATAGGCAGCGCTTTGCTCCACATTTGTAGCTGCCCACTGATTTTTTTTGTGGTATTGTTTCGTATCATCAAATGTTGTTTTAATTTACTTGGAGCAAGGGTACTTTTAATTATAGGTGCTCGTCTATAAATAATCACCGTTTTTTTCGGGAGATGTTTTTCGAGGTAGGGGTCTTAAGATATGCCAGTGGCCAATATGGTATTTCAGCTTAGCTCACTTCTTTTGAATGTAAGTCTGATACAATCACATCCATATCTCATTATAGGTAAGGGTGGTGGTATTGTTTCTCATCGTGGACAACCATTTTAGGTATTTTGGTCTTTATCTAAAAAGTGCCTGGAGAAAACTTATTCAAAAGACATTTTCTTACTGTGCTGTTGTAGTCAGTAGTAGTAAGGGTCCAGTTGGTGTAGTTCGGATGGTGCAAGACAGTTGATGTAGTAAAGATGTTGCAGTCCAGGTCGTGTCGTTAATTGCTGCAGTCCAATTTAATGGTCTGGGATATCTACTCCTGAAACAGAACAAAGGAAAGATCATGACACCATTTAACCTGTAGACTGAACTTCAGAAAAGACCAATGCAAAAAAAATGTCTCTTAGGCCTCATGGACACGACCGTTGTGTGCATCCGTGGCCGTTGTGCCGTTTTCCATTTTTTGCAGCCGAGGCCGTGATCCGTGTATCCTGTCCGTCAAAAAAATATGACCTGTCCTATTTTTTTGACGGACAGCGGTTCACGGACCCATTCAAGTCAATGGGTCCGTGAAAGAACACGGATGCCCACAAGATTGGCATCCGTGTCCGTGATCCGTGGCCGTAGGTTGCTTTCATACAGACGGATCCGAAGATCCGTCTGCATAAAAGCTTTTTCAGATCTAAGTTTTCACTTCGTGAACAATAGTAGAAGATTCATAGTTACCTGCTTGCTGCTGCGATGTTCGTGTCCGGCCGGGAGCTCCACCTACTGGTAAGTGACAGGTCTGTGCGGCGCATTGCTAAAGAACTGTCACTTACCAGTAGGAGGAGCTCCCGTCCGGTCACAGACATCGCAGCAGCAAGCAGGTAAGTATGAATCTTCTACTATTGTACTATTGCTAAGTAACCATGGCAACTAGGGCTGCAGTAGCGTCCTGGTTGCCATGGTTACCGATTAAAGCCCCAGCAATTAAACTGGGACTCCGATCGGAACTACGCTGCCACCAATGATCCGGGGGGGGGGGGGGGGGAGATGGGAGGCCGCACACTGCCACCAATGTTGTTACTGCTATAGAGGGAGGGGGGGCCGATGGGGGGCACACACTGTGCCACCAACGATTTATTACAATAGAGGGAGGGAGGGGGGGCGATGGGGGGTGCACACTGTGCCACCAACGATTTATTACAATAGAGGGAGGGAGGGGGGGCCGAAGGGGGGCGCACACTGTGCCACCAACGATTTATTGCAATAGAGGGAGGGGGGGCGCACACTGTGCCACCAACGATTTATTACAATAGAGGGAGGGAGGGGGAGGGCCGATGGGGGGCGCACACTGTGCCACCAACGATTTATTACAATAGAGGGAGGGGGGGCGATGGGGGGCGCACACTGTGCCACCAACGATTTATTACAATAGAGGGAGGGAGGGGGGGGCAGAAGGGGGGCGCACACTGTGCCACCAACGATTTATTACAATAGAGGGAGGGAGGGGGCGATGGGGGGCGCACACTGTGCCACCAACGATTTATTACAATAAAGGGAGGGAGGAGGGGGCCGCACTGGCCACCAATGATATTCAAACTGGGGAGGGGGGGGGGTCTGCCCCCTGCTGCCTGGCAGCCCTGATCTCTTAAAGGGGGATATGATAGTACAATTAACCCCTTCAGGTGCGGCACCTGAGGAGTTAATTGTGCTGATCACGGCCCCCTGTAAGAGATCGGGTGCTGCCAGGCAGCAGGGGGCAGTCATGTACACAGTTTTTCAGTATATTCTAACCTGAAGCGTCCCCATCACCATGGGAACGCCTCTGTGTTAGAATATACTGTCGGATCTGAGTTTCACGATGTAGCTCATATCCGACAGGATATTCTAACATAGAGGCGTTCCCATGGTGATGGGGACGCTTCAAGTTATGTTCGGGTGTCCGCCTGGCCGTGCGGAGGCAAGCGGATCCGTCCAGACTTACAATGTAAGTCAATGGGGACGGATCCGTTTGAAGATGACACACTGTGGCTCAATTTTCAAACGGATCCGTCCCCCATTGACTTTTAATGTAAAGTCTGGACGGATCCGTCTGAGGCTACTTTCACACTTAGAAATGTTTTAACAATATAATGCAGACGGATCCGCTCTGAACTGAGCCACCGTCTGCATTATATGAACGCAAGTGTGAAAGTAAAGGGACTCCTGACTTTACATTGAAAGTCAATGGGGACGGATCCATTTGCAATTGCACCATATTGTGTCAATGTCAAACGGATCCGTCCCCATTGACTTGCATTGTAATTCAGGACGGATCAGTTTGGCTCTGCACGGCCAGGCGGACACCAAAACGACTTTTTTTTCATGTCCGTGGATTCTCCAAAAATCAAGGAAGACCCATGGATGAAAAAACGGTCACGGATCACGGACCTACGGACCCCGTTTTTGCGGACCGTGAAAATAAACTGTCGTGTGCATGAGGCCTTACTGTTATATTCATGATGTCAATCTTCAAGAAATGTAGTTTTAAACAAAAGTTCACTTTTCTTTACTTAGCTGCTGCAAAGGCATCTATTGCTGCAGAATAATCTGTATTTTCTGCCATCTCACTTTCAATAGATAGGATTGCTAGAGCCGATAGCCTGTATTCAGACATAGTAGAACGCAAGTATGTTTTTATTAGCTTTAATTTGCTAAAGCTCCTTTCACAACTTGCAACTGTCACTGGAATAGTTAATAAAATTCTCATTGCAATCCATATATTTGAGAATAGGTCATGGCATTGGGTATCTTGTATGTGTTGCAAAACTTCAAGTGGTCTAATAGAATCTTTGCTTATAGTTGGTTGGATATGCTGTAGCTCATCACACAGCTGGATGCTATTTATATCATGTTGCAGTCTACCATCTTCAGCAGTGTGGCTTAATATTTGCTCCAAGTCCTTACATAGACCTAGAAGTTTGTCTTTTACTGGCAATATGTCTGTGAAGGTTCTCATTTATCCAGGTCATGGTATATCTGTAAAGAATAAATCAAGGCAACTGGACTCACTGTAGATATCTTGAAAACGTTTCACTCGTTCTTCCAACGAGCTTTCTCAATTCTGAGTGACTGTACAAGAATTCTCTGGGAATAAATATGTAACTGGTCAGAGTTCATTATACCCAGCATGGGGTCAGAGGTGTTGATACCATTATCCTAATTGGAGTCAGTAGGTGATAATGACCTCCCAGAAAAAGGTCTCAAGACAGCAACTGGGGTGTCTGACTCTTCACTAGTTTCCTGCACACACTCAGAATGGCCTTGAGACTGTGAAACCTGAGGGCTTTCTGTAGATGATGTAGGCTGTATTATGTCTATGGTTTCCTCTTCAGATTGTAAAACATCAGAACAGATCTTCAGTTGATGTACACTGTACATCTGTAGTTGATAATTATTTTTTTTTTAAACATAGCCATTATTTTTGCAGCTTTTGTGCTCCTGAAAGTTTTGATGGGGCCGTTTGTGTTACTTTTGAAGAAAATAAAAAGTGTTGGTAACTAAAGTTGTATATGCCCTTTTGTTTTAACAATAAAAAGGCCAATTTCTGAAAAATCTGTGTTTGGTCAGTCATTTCCATCAGTAATTGTGAGCCAAAACTAGGAGTGGGTCAAAAATATAGAACAGAAGCAAATAGTTTTATTATACCTTATCTCTGTGTGACCTTTATTCCTGGTTTTGGTTTACAATCAGTGACCAAAAACAGAATGGGTGAAAGCAGCCTAATTGTATAAAATTGTACTTTCATCGCTATTTTTATTGTGTTCCAAATATGTGTTATAAGAGAACATTTCAAGTAATTGTCTTGGATTAGAAAGCAGTATGAGGCACTTTTATCTAAACTGTTTCATAAAAAAAAACTGTCTTATTCTCTCATATCATCCAGTCAGAGCGCACCTCTTCATTTCTTAAAGTGTTCGGAAAAAATAAAAGGTGAGCTCTGGTTGGTTGCTATGGGCAACCTAAACAGTTTTCTTATTAGACATTTTGATGAATGTGCCCCCATATGTTTTTGTTTTCTTTTCCAGAAAAGGTTTTGGGCTGTGCCTGGTATTGCAGCTTAGCTCAATTTTGTTGAATGGAACTGAGCTACAATCACATCCACATCTCATCACATAAGTAAAGGTGGTGGAGTTTCTAATCATGGACAACCATTTTATGTATTTCTTTAAAAAGTGTCTGTAGCTACACTAAAGTGTATCTGCACTGCCTTAACATTGGGCCGACTAACTGCCCCAAGCGTTTATAGAAACTCTTGTGCCAGATAATCGGCCAGTGTAAAGATGCCACAGATCATGCGATGAACGCTTGGCGGAAATGTTCAGAAGTGTGGACGCCTTAATCAATGTTCCTGGTGTAGGGATTTGCTCTGGTAGACAGGGTAAGCGGACGCAGTACAGAGGCAAAAACAAGGTTGTAAAGCAAAAGTCAGTGTTTATTCACACAACAAGAAACAAAATAACCCAAACACTTGGCAGAGTCCTGGTGTTAATTGACACCGCAGGAATTCCTCCGTGGTTTTTTCACACAGCAAAAAGTCCAGCAAACTCAAACAAACATGTCACCTGGATATCCACAGCAGGCTTTTAGGACGCCTGGCTTCCAGCTGGTGGCTCTCATGCAGCTCCTAGAAACCCAGAGCCTTCACAGCTCCACACTCACTTGGAGGAACATACCACACCCAGCTGAGCTGCTGGCTGAGCTTTTAAACCCTGCTCTTTGGCTGCTCCCAATAAGAACCGGCCCGTATCGGCTTTTCAGCCACACTAAGAATAAACAGTGTCAGCGAGCACTAGTTGCGGCTGACACATTAAAATAACCAGTTCTTATCTCACCGAGGCCAGGAACCTCGGTGACACGTACCTTCCGTCAATGGCGGACCCTTGCGCCTTCCTACACTAGTCAGCAGCTCGTGTTGTCTAAACAGACGTCTGCCTGCAGAGAACAATGCTGGCTTATGAGAACAAGCGATAGCTCGTTCTCATATCTGCAAAGACAATCGTTGTGTGTAAATGCAGAGCTTTACATGCACTGAATGAGCAGCAGATTGTCAGGGAGAAAGCATCCTCACTGACAATCTGCTGCGAGTTGCAGTGTGTGAATCCACTTTGTGCAATATATTGTTTTCTTACTGTGAAGTTGTAGTCCAGTGGGCGTAGTTCAAAAGATGCCGTCCAGTTGGCGTAGTTCCGAATATGCTGTCCATTTGGCCTACTTAAGTGGCTGCAGATCTGTTTCCACTCCTGATGCACAACAAGAAAGAACCTGTGGATATAGGACAGAAGACACCATATAAAAATTGCTAACGCCAACTCTCTCTCCCCCACCGCTGAGCTATACAGTCCAGTCGTCTTCACTATGATCAGTGTTATATACAGATATGAAAAGTGATTGTCTAGGATTAGAAAAAAAAACTTGCTTTTGCTCAGATTTTGTCTGTCCATGGGCTTTGCCTGCTATTGCAGCTTAGCTCACTGATATAGAATAGAACGGAGCTTGATTTTTGTGTGACGCTTTGTGGTTTTCATTTAGGGGTACATAGTGCTTTTTGATTGCTTTTTGTTCCCTTCTTTTGGTGGCGAATAAACAAAAAGCAGCAATTCTGGCTATTTTTTTTAAAGCCATTGTTCACTGTGGCAGTAACGCAGCCAGCTGCTCTGGCAAGAATGCTTGCCGTTGGCCATGCTAAAAATGATGCAGCATGCATTTTTTTGTCTGGATGAACACCGACATTTATGCCAGAACTTGTGAGTGTATAAGCCCCTGGCTTGCACTGGCTAGCATTAGGCTACCTGCATACAATGTGGGTAGCATTGTTTTTTTTCTCCATGGATTCTTCTGTGGAAAAACCGCAACTTAATGGCTCATGTAAACAGCAGGTCCACAGTATACGGGCCCCAGCCGTTTGTGCACTGCATCACGAATGAAAGGTGTGGTGCAAAATGGAGGCACGGAACCTCTCAGAAGCTCTGTGGAGTGCTTCGGTGTAGTTTCTCACCATGCTTCCACACCACAAAAAAATAGAACATGTTCTATTTTTTTGGGGGGTGTGGATGGATCAGTGGAAACTGCACAGAAATTGCGGTCCAAATGAATGGAACAACTGGTCAACAGCCGTATGCATGAGTGTGTGTGTGTGTGTGTGTGTGTGTATATATATATATATCAGGCTTATACAGCTACATAGTACATATGTACAATTATGCTCAGCACTGTTACTGTACATATACATTATAATTATACTTAATGACAGTATATTGTCTATAGTATTAGAGACTGAGTATAATTATATATACAGGCTATCTATATATATATATATATATATATAATTATACTCAGTCTCAGATAATACTACAGACAATATGTAAATAAAATATAACACAGCAACATATAGAATAAATAGCAGCAATATCTAGCAGCATAAATATCAAAATGGCTTCGGTAATAAATTAATCAACATACACAATAGCATAAAAAATGGATTAGCACCAGTGAAAATTCAGCAAATGGTGCAATAATATATTCAAATAGTATTAATGATTAAAATCCATCCGTGGAGAAACCGCAATTTATATATGGGTCTTAATATAAACTGTCCCTCCTACCTCGCAGTAGAAAGTGCGAAAGTGCGTTCAATAGCAACAATAATTAACGTCCAGCAGACCACAGTCCGTATGTGGGTCTCTGCATGTGAAATCCCTATTCCACAGCGAATATCCTTAAGTGTTCACAATTCAAAGGGGTATTGCAGCGCACACATAAATCACCAGTCTTTTCGATAACACAGGGAAGTCCAGAAGGTACAATGTAGTAACTTACCACGGTGGCGTCCCACCCAGTTGTGGTTACATGTCCACCACTGTGTTGAGGACCAAAAACTTCACAGGAACCCAAATAATTCCCAATCCGCATTTAACCCATTGGGTACCAGTGATCCAAAGTCAAATATCCGTTTAGATTCCAACATACGTAAGGGGTATGAGAATCACACTGTGTTCAGACACTTCAAAATGTGTCCAGACGCTTCAAAATGTGTCATAATAAAGACCCCACTGGCCTGACCTATACGGCACTTGCTAAAGTGGAGCCAGACTGGAGGGGGGGGGGGGGGGGGTGACCGGATAAAAAAGATGTCCAGATTGGAATCTAAACTGATATTTGACTTTGGATCACTGGTACCCAATGGGTTAAATGCAGATTGGGAATTATTTGGGTTCCTGTGAAGTTCACAGTGGGGGACATGTAAAATTCCGCCCCCCTCCCGTGTCAATGGTCTCCACAAAGGCTATACAGGGAGTGCAGAATTATTAGGCAAGTTGTATTTTTGAGGAATAATTTTATTATTGAACAACAACCATGTTCTCAATGAACCCAAAAAACTCATTAATATCAAAGCTGAATATTTTTGGAAGTAGTTTTTAGTTTGTTTTTAGTTTTAGCTATTTTAGGGGGATATCTGTGTGTGCAGGTGACTATTACTGTGCATAATTATTAGGCAACTTAACAAAAAACAAATATATACCCATTTCAATTATTTATTTTTTCCAGTGAAACCAATATAACATCTCAACATTCACAAATATACATTTCTGACATTCAAAAACAAAACAAAAACAAATCAGTGACCAATATAGCCACCTTTCTTTGCAAGGACACTCAAAAGCCTGCCATCCATGGATTCTGTCAGTGTTTTGATCTGTTCACCATCAACATTGCGTGCAGCAGCAACCACAGCCTCCCAGACACTGTTCAGAGAGGTGTACTGTTTTCCCTCCTTGTAAATCTCACATTTGATGATGGACCACAGGTTCTCAATGGGGTTCAGATCAGGTGAACAAGGAGGCCATGTCATTAGATTTTCTTCTTTTATACCCTTTCTTGCCAGCCACGCTGTGGAGTACTTGGACGCGTGTGATGGAGCATTGTCCTGCATGAAAATCATGTTTTTCTTGAAGGATGCAGACTTCTTCCTGTACCACTGCTTGAAGAAGGTGTCTTCCAGAAACTGGCAGTAGGACTGGGAGTTGAGCTTGACTCCATCCTCAACCCGAAAAGGCCCCACAAGCTCATCTTTGATGATACCAGCCCAAACCAGTACTCCACCTCCACCTTGCTGGCGTCTGAGTCGGACTGGAGCTCTCTGCCCTTTACCAATCCAGCCACGGGCCCATCCATCTGCCCCATCAAGACTCACTCTCATTTCATCAGTCCATAAAACCTTAGAAAAATCAGTCTTGAGATATTTCTTGGCCCAGTCTTGATGTTTCAGCTTGTGTGTCTTGTTCAGTGGTGGTCGTCTTTCAGCCTTTCTTACCTTGGCCATGTCTCTGAGTATTGCACACCTTGTGCTTTTGGGCACTCCAGTGATGTTGCAGCTCTGAAATATGGCCAAACTGGTGGCAAGTGGCATCTTGGCAGCTGCACGTCTGACTTTTCTCAGTTCATGGGCAGTTATTTTGCGCCTTGGTTTTTCCACACGCTTCTTGCGACCCTGTTGACTATTTTGAATGAAACGCTTGATTGTTCGATGATCACGCTTCAGAAGCTTTGCAATTTTAAGAGTGCTGCATCCCTCTGCAAGATATCTCACTATTTTTGACTTTTCTGAGCCTGTCAAGTCCTTCTTTTGACCCATTTTGCCAAAGGAAAGGAAGTTGCCTAATAATTATGCACACCTGATATAGGGTGTTGATGTCATTAGACCACACCCCTTCTCATTACAGAGATGCACATCACCTAATGTGCTTAATTGGCAGTAGGCTTTCGAGCCTATACAGCTTGGAGTAAGACAACATGCATAAAGAGGATGATGTGG
Organism: Bufo gargarizans; assembly: GCF_014858855.1. Taxonomy (NCBI): domain Eukaryota; kingdom Metazoa; phylum Chordata; class Amphibia; order Anura; family Bufonidae; genus Bufo; species Bufo gargarizans. The sequence goes on from NC_058087.1 coordinate 105,192,940, forward strand.
TCAAAATACTAATTTGCCTAATAATTCTGCACTCCCTGTATGTTAAGTAACCCGTTTAACGCAACTTCTATGGCTGTATTCATGAATGAATAATGTTTTTAGTCTGTTTTAAAGAAATCTAACATATTTAATATTTTTTTCACATCTATTATGTTTATACTATGTTTAAGCAGTCATGATGCAAAAAACGCAATTTTATAAGAAAAGCCACATAGCTAATACTTAAAAACCGCAACATGGCAAATCCGGGTTTTGCATGCATCTGTGGGATAGTCAGATTCCGGTACAGCTTTTGATACTCACCTGGATTAGAGTATATAAGGAGTAGGGGAAATACTGCAAGGTTACCACTGAGGAAGGGGTCACTGTTACATCCCCGAAACGCGTATGGGCCATACCTTGCACCGGCATGCTGGTAAAGAATCTCCCCTGGATATGAGTTTCCGGAAGAAAGACACAAAAAACTCTGACGATACGTGACTTCATTGAGCGCACAGCCAGCCTAGGGTACGGAGTTGGATAAGCGCATAGTCAGCTGACATCCATCATACCACGAATTACCAAGCCCGTACTCAGACAGGAGAACATCGACCAGATTAAGGTAACGCGGATACATAGTAACCACAACTGGGTGGGACGCCACCGTGGTAAGTTACTACATTGTACCTTCTGGACTTCCCTGTGTTATCGAAAAGACTGGTGATTTATGTGTGCGCTGTTATAAAAAGTCAGCAGCAATACCCCTTTGAATTGTGAACACTTAAGGATATTCGCTGTGGACAGGCGTATCCCGTGGAATAGGGATTTCACATGCAGAGACCCACATACGGACTGTGGTCTGCTGGACGTTAATTATTGTTGCTATTGAACGCACTTTCGCACTTTCTACTGCGAGATAGAAGGGACAGTTTATATTAAGACCCACATATAAATTGCGGTTTCTCCACGGTTGGGTTTTAATCATTAATACTATTTGATTATATTATTGCACCATTTACTGAATTTTCACTGGTGCTAATCCATTTTTTATGCTATTGTGTAATATAGTACATAAGGCCGAAAAAAGACATTTGTCCATCCAGTTCGGCCTGTCATCCTGCAAGTTGATCCAGAGGAAGGCAAAAAAACCCTGTGAGGTAAAAGCCAATTTTCCTCACTTTAGGGGAATAAAAATTCCTTCCCGACTCCAATCAGGCAATCAGAATAAATCCCTGGATCAACGATCTCTCTCTAGTAGCTATAGCCTGTAATATTATTAGGCTCCAAAAATACATCCAGGCCCCTCTTGAATTCCTTTATTGTACTCACCATCACCACCTCCTCAGGCAGAGAGTTCCATAGTCTCACTGCTCTTACCGTAAAAAATCCTCTTCTCTGTGTACAAACCTTCTTTCCTCTAGACGCAGAGGATGTCCCCTTGTCACAGTTCTGGGGATAAACAGATGATGGGATAGATCTCTGTACTGACCCCTGATATATTTATACATAGTAATTAGATCTCCCCTCAGTCGTCTTTTTTCTAAAGTGAATAGCCCTAATTTTGATAATCTTTCAGGGTACTGTAGTTGCCCCATTCCAGTTATTACTTTAGATGCCCTCCTCTGGACCATCTCCACCTCTGCTATGTCTGCCTTGTTTACAGGAGCCCAGAACTGTACACAGTACTCCATGTGTGGTCTGACTAGTGATTTGTAATGCGGTAGGACTATGTTCTTATCACGGGCATCTATGCCCCTTCTGATGCAACCCATTATCTTATTGGCCTTGGCAGCAGTTGCCTGACACTGGTTTTTGCAGCTTAGTTTGCTGTTTATTAAAATTCCTAGATCCTTTTCCATGTCAGTGTTACTGAGTGTTTTACCATTTAGTATGTACGGGTGACTTGCATTATTCCTTCCCATGTGCATAACTTTACATTTGTCAGTGTTAAACCTCATCTGCCACTTATCTGCCCAAGCCTCCAATCTATCCAGATCCCTCTGTAGTAGTATACTGTCCTCATCAGTGTAAATTACTTTACACAGTTTAGTGTCATCTGCGAAAATTGATACTTTATTATGCAAGCCTTCTACAAGATCATTAATAAATATATTGAAGAGAATAGGGCCCAATACTGACCCCTGAGGTACCCCACTAGTGACAGTGACCCAATCTGAGTGTGTACCGTTAATAACCACCCTCTGTTTTCTATCATTGAGCCAGTTACTTACCCACATACAGACGTTTTCTCCCAGTCCGAGCATTCTCATTTTATATACTAACCTTTTATGTGGTACAGTGTCAAATGCTTTGGAGAAGTCCAGATACACAACATCCATTGATTCGCCGCTGTCAAGTCTAGAACTTACCTCCTCATAGAAACTGATTAAATTAGTTTGGCATGACCGATCCCTCATGAAGCTATGCTGATTTGGCGTTTTTTGCTTATTTCCGTTGAGATGCTCTAAGATAGGCTCTGATTTTGGACCCTTTTTGAATATTGGCACCACATTTGCCATGCGCCAATCCTGTGGGACATTCCCTGTCAGTATAGAGTCTGCAAATATCAGAAATAAGGGTCTGGCTATGACATTACTTAATTCCCTTAGGATACGGGGGTGTATGCCATCCGGTCCTGGCGATTTGTCTATTTTAATCTTTTTAAGTTGCTGATGTACTTCTTCCTGGGTCAGACAGGACACTTTTAATGGGGAATTTATTTTTACATTCTGCATGTCATCTGACATTTTATTTTCCTCAGTGAATACATTGGAGAAAAAAATATTTAACAGCTTTCTCCTTGTCGCTCTCTGCGACTCCCCCCTCATCACTCATTAAAGGGCCGACACCTTCAGATTTATACTTTTTAACATTTATATAATTGAAGAACATTTTAGGGTTAGTTTTACTCTCTTTGGCAATTAATCTCTCGGTCTCTAGTTTTGCCGCTTTTATTTGTTTTTTACATTTTTTTTCCTTTTATAGTTTTTCAGTGCTTCCGTGCCACCCTCCTGTTTTGGTGTTTTATATGCTTTCTTTTTGTCATTTATTGCTTTCTTTACAGTTTTATTTATCCACATTGGTTTCTTTTTGTCCCTTAACCTTTTATTCCCATACGGTATGTACCTCTCACAATGAGATTTTAGGATGTTTTTAAAGATATCCCATTTTGTGGCTGTATTTTTATTTTTGAGGACTTTGTCCCAGTTAGTTCGGCCTATGGCCTCTCTTAGTTGGCTAAATTTAGCTTTTTTGAAGTTTGGTATTTTTGTTCCTCCCTGTAGAAACTCTCTTTTGAATGATAATTGGATGGTTATTACTTTATGGTCACTATTTCCCAGGTGTCCCCCAACCTGCACGTCTGTTTTTCTGTCAGGCCTATTGGTTAATACTAAGTCCAGTATGGCCGTCCCTCTAGTCGTGTCCTGAACCAGTTGGGAGAGGAAATTGTCTTTGGTTATTGCCAAGAACCTGTTTCCTTTATGAGATATACAAGTTTCAGTTTCCCAGTCTATATCTGGGTAGTTGAAGTCCCCCATAATAACCACCTCATTATGATTTGCCGCCTCGTCTATCTCGTTTATTAGTAGATTTTCTGTGGCCTCCGGTATATTAGGTGGTTTATAGTAAACTCCTATTAGTAATTTATTATTGTTTTTAGCGCCATGTATCTCTACCCACAGTGACTCCACATGTTCATGTCCCTCACTTATATATTTGCGGAGTGTGGGCTTTAGACCGGACTTTACATAAAGTCAGACCCCTCCCCCTCTCCGGTTTTGATGATCCTTTCTGAACAGACTGTAACCTTGTACATTAACTGCCCAGTCATAGCTATCATCCGGCCATGTCTCAGTTATTCCCACTATGTCATAGTCCTCCTCACACATCACTAATTCCAGCTCCCCAGTGTATGTTGATTCATTTATTGCCGAAGCCATTTTGATATTCATGCTGCTAGATATTGCTGCTATTTATTCTATATGTTGCTGTGTTATATTTTTAATATTTTTAAATAAATAATCAAATATTTTAATAATTACACCTCGATAGTGGCTACATATTTAGAGTGCCAGGTCTTTCTCTTTATTTCCATTTTGTCTATAGTATTATCTGAGACTGAGTATAATTTTATATAGATATATATATATATATATATATATATATATATATTTATATATATATATATATATATAGATATATATATATATACAAAAGGAAAACCACAGGCGGCACCACCCTACTGATATATGGGTGCAAAATCCAAAGACGGCAGCAGGTGCTTACCCAGTACTGAAGATACAAAAATTGGACTGCACTCCAAGTATTTTGTGAAGAAAATCTGTGTTTATTCACCCATCTTGTGGCAAAGCGACGTTTCGGCTCCAACTGAGCCTTTCTCAAGCATTGGTTAACAGTGCATAGCAGGTATATAAAGGCGTAACCCTTGTACAATCAATGAAATCACATAATTGGTACTTTACGAATGATAACTGTATACGATACATACATGTGCAAAAACCACATATTTTTTATATATTGCATCAAGTGACATGTGCTTAAACAAATGGCACAAAATCTAAATTGTGTCATATTACAGAGAAATACCGTAGAGTGCATGATTGTTTGCACCAGTAGCTAATTAACATATCATTAGCTAGAATGACAACCATGTGCAACAATACAAGGAATTAATGAATTTTACCCTGATAGCAGGATGGAGACCCCATATACTGTAGCGCCGGTCGGCGCGTCCTGTGCAGTCCAGTGCGCATGTTCCAGCATGCCCGCGTCATTAGTAAAGGACACATTCGAGCACTAGGCCGCCGCCTGCTGATGACATCGGCCGCACATTAATGACGTCCATCGATGTCAGCAAAGGGCCGCGCCTGCGCATTGTTCTCATCACCATGTAACCACCATATTGTTTAAGGGAATCCTGTCGGGAATGATCTTTATTATATATATAAAAGTGTCAAACACCCGTACTGTAATATCAGTTGCTGTGGTCGCTTACCACAATATAGCAGGTGGGATGCGTCATCATCTTTACTCAAAATGACAAACGCACCTCAAATGATCTCACATAGGCACCCGGCACGTCAGTGTCGTTGCCCCTGTGGGATCTTACCCAGCTTTGTTAAGCAACCGTGAGGGTACTCCTCATTATAACAGAGCGTTGTCCACATAAGGATAATATAAGAGAAATTAGATCCCTTCCCTGTTGTTACATAATTCGGCTAGATGGAATACACGTCTGGAATGCACAAAAATATCTAAAATTATATAGATCAAACTAAAATAGTAGATCAAACTAGAGTAGTTTATTCTGGGGCTTATCATCCACTCTCAGGTTCATCCATCTTCCAAAGTATCCTCGGTCTCAGATTTGTCTAAAAAGACAATAAAAAAATGTGTTAGTGACTGTGTGAAACAAAATTGTATTTAAAATATTTTAGTTTTTTCTATATAAAACCAATGTTTCAGTACTACACATATGATAATACACGGAATACATACATGGTACATAAGGGCAAACCGCTGTCCTCACGTAATCCCACCATATCTATAATCAATATTTAAGCCTGCAGGATGAAGGCTTTTTAGAGTTTGAATCCACTGCATTTCCTTTTTCTTTAATAGAGCTATCCGGTCACCACCTCTCCGTGGCATTGGAACATGGTCTATGATCCAACACCTAAGGTCTTTTTCTTTGTGTTTAAATAGCCCAAAGTGTCTTGGGACTGGTAGATCCTTGCGGCCTTTCCTAATTTGTATGACGATGATTATTTAATCTGGTTTTCAGATCTGTGGATGTTTCTCCCACATACAATATTTCGCATGGACAGGATAGCACATAAATAACAAATGAGGTATCGCAGGTTAGATGGAATTTAATGGGGAATACTTGTCCCGTCTCAGGGTGTACAAATGTCTTGGATCTCCGAATCAGTCCACAATTGACACAATGTAGACACGGGTAGCACCCCGTGCCCAATGGTGCCAATGTGGTCTGTAGCACTCTAGATTTAGGGCCCAAATCGGTGGATTCAAACTGCAGTGGATTCAAACTCTAAAAAGCCTTCATCCTGCAGGCTTAAATATTGATTATAGATATGGTGGGATTACGTGAGGACAGCGGTTTGCCCTTATGTACCATGTATGTATTCCGTGTATTATCCTATGTGTAGTACTGAAACATTGGTTTTATATAGAAAAAACTAAAATATTTTAAATACAATTTTGTTTCACACAGTCACTAACACATTTTTTTATTGTCTTTTTAGACAAATCTGAGACCGAGGATACTTTGGAAGATGGATGAACCTGAGAGTGGATGATAAGCCCCAGAATAAACTACTCTAGTTTGATCTACTATTTTAGTTTGATCTATATAATTTTAGATATTTTTGTGCATTCCAGACGTGTATTCCATCTAGCCGAATTATGTAACAACAGGGAAGGGATCTAATTTCTCTTATGTTATCCTTATGTGGACAACGCTCTGTTATAATGAGGAGTACCCTCACGGTTGCTTAACAAAGCTGGGTAAGATCCCACAGGGGCAACGACACTGACGTGCCGGGTGCCTATGTGAGATCATTTGAGGTGCGTTTGTCATTTTGAGTAAAGATGATGACGCATCCCACCTGCTATATTGTGGTAAGCGACCACAGCAACTGATATTACAGTACGGGTGTTTGACACTTTTATAAATATAGATATAAATAAAGATCATTCCCGACAGGATTCCCTTAAACAATATGGTGGTTACATGGTGATGAGAACAATGCGCAGGCGCGGCCCTTTGCTGACATCGATGGACGTCACTAATGTGCGGCCGATGTCATCAGCAGGCGGCGGCCTAGTGCTCGAATGTGTCCTTTACTAATGACGCGGGCATGCTGGAACATGTGCACTGGACTGCACAGGACGCGCCGACCGGCGCTACAGTATATGGGGTCTCCATCCTGCTATCAGGGTAAAATTCATTAATTCCTTGTATTGTTGCACATGGTTGTCATTCTAGCTAATGATATGTTAATTAGCTACTGGTGCAAACAATCATGTACTCTACGGTATTTCTCTGTAATATGACACAATTTAGATTTTGTGCCATTTGTTTAAGCACATGTCACTTGATGCAATATATAAAAAATATGTGGTTTTTGCATATGTATGTATCGTATACAGTTATCATTCGTAAAGTACCAATTATGTGATTTCATTGATTGTACAAGGGTTACGCCTTTATATACCTGCTATGCACTGTTAACCAATGCTTGAGAAAGGCTCAGTTGGAGCCGAAACGTCGCTTTGCCACAAGATGGGTGAATAAACACAGATTTTCTTCACAAAATACTTGGAGTGCAGTCCAATTTTTGTATCTTCAGTACTGGGTAAGCACCTGCTGCCGTCTTTGGATTTTGCACCCATATATCAGTAGGGTGGTGCCGCCTGTGGTTTTCCTTTTGCATGTTATGAGTGTTACCGGCTGAGCACACCATTTACAACCATTTTCTATCTCAAGACTTGTTTTACTGGTTGGTTTTGATCTACCAACATGTTACAACCTGATGCACCCAGTGGCTATGTCTATACACAGGAGGACGCGGAACGCATTATTGGTGGCATCGAGGGAGATGCTGCTTTCCTCACTACCCCATCGTTAAAGGAACTCAGGAGAAAATACGAAAACTTGTCAAGACGGGCATTATCGTTAAAGCTGCATATGACGACCCTTGGGCATTATTATAAAGAACAACGTATTCCGAGAGGTATGCGGTCACATCTCCGCCCCAATCTATTTTCACACAGTGATCCGTATTGCAAACGCTTTGAAGCTCTCTCCAACAAATATTCCATGGACTTCATATTATTAAATATTGAATTTTTACAAGAAGAGGTCGCTTCATTAACCATTGATATGGCACACATTGAACAACAGCTTTGTGCACATATGACAGAGGAACAAATTATCGAGTTTAAAGAGAATTTAAAGGGGCAACTTCAACAGCTACAGATGGAGTTAGAGGATGGAAAAAGGATTAAATGGGCATGCGACATTGAAGATTACAAGAAGGGGGACATATACGGCTGGCAACCAGGCAATTCTCCGTTCAACAATATGAGGGACAACAAAAAAGTGAGGAAAAATATCCAGATACATAAAGGGGAGCCAGAAGTTTTTTTAGGGAACAAAATAGACTCCCAGACAACAAGAGGAGACGAACCAGAAGAGGTGGCCGCCGGCACAGAAGAGACCAACAGAAGTCGCAATATGAAAACCAGGACTCAAATCCAAAAAAAAGAAGAAATAGCGGTAATTAACCTTTCTTCTAAACTATTGACACCTGCACAGGTATCTGTTTTATCTAAAGGATTATCCTTTTGTCCCAATGCAAAAATTAATTGGTTAGATGTTGAGTCTGACTTATGTAATTTTTTTCGCTCTATTAAACTTAGTGTGGTTCCAAGGGAAGGGTGGTGAACAGACAACAAGGTCCAGTGAATTTACATGTAGGATGTTTAATTTGTCAAAGAAAAGTTATTTTAATCCAATTGTAAATGAACCAGCAGTCGATGCGTATATCTCGGCGGTTAAAAATGAGATTGGTGCCCTGAGGGCTCTCCCGCATAACGAGAGCTTCAGGTTTCCCAATCTCACTACGGCCGAGATACATGCACTGACGGAATTAAAGAGGGATACCGAGCTCACGATAAAACCGGCCGATAAAGGCGGTGCCGTTGTGGTACTCGATACGTCTAAATATATCAAGGAGATCTTAAGGCAACTTAATGATGAAAATGTGTATTGTGAGATATCTTGTGACCCTAAGTTTAATATCATGCGTATAATTGATGATTGTCTGACAGATGCAACACAAGCAGGTATTATAGATGAGGGCCTAAAGGAATACCTCACGGTCTCCCACCCCATCACTCCGGTGATCTATGTCCTGCCGAAAGTGCATAAAACAATGGTGGACCCACCCGGGCGCCCCATTGTTTCAGGCACTGATTCAGTGTTCTGTCATATATCTATTTTCTTGGACAGAGTATTACGTAATTTTTTCACAGGGGGACAGTCCTATATTAGAGACACATCAGATTTTTTGAAGAAGCTTAATTCTGTGAACTTGGATATGACTAATGAGATCACTCTGGCATCATTTGATGTGGTGTCTTTATACACCTCCATTAACCATGAGAAGGGTATCACGGCGATACAAAGTATGTTGGATTCGTCATCCATGACGCCTGAGGCGAGCTCGTTTGTCATATCGCTCTTGAGGATAGTATTGGAGCACAACTATTTTCTTTTCCATGACACGTTTTATGTCCAAAAACGCGGCGTGGCGATGGGGTCCAATGTGGCCCCCACATATGCCAACATGTTCATGCGCCGATATGAGGAAGATGTCGTCTATGGGTCCCACCATGCCCAGTATCTTTTGGGCTGGTGGCGATACATAGACGACATCTTCCTCATCTGGACAGGTACGAAGGAACAATTGTCGGATTTTCACCATTACCTCAATGGGATTGATGGCGAATTACAATTCACCTTGACATATTCTAATACCTCAGTTCAGTTCCTAGACACTAACGTTGTGATTTCCAACGGTAAACTTACCACAACATTATATACGAAACCCACAGATAGGAAAATGATACTGAGGTATGAAAGCTGCCACCCCCGCAGCATGGTGAAACACCTCCCACATTCGCAATTTTTAAGAGCTAGACGCATCGTTACCAACAGTGATGCCCTTGAACAGACGGTAGACAACATGGTCACTAAATTTAGACAGCGGGGCTATCCCAATAAATTACTTCAAGAACAGAAACAGAAGGTGTTGACCATGGACCGTGACACTGTATTACAGGGCAAGGGCAACAAGGAAAAACCTGATAAAATTACGTTTGTCTCTACGTATACAGAGTACAGTGACTCAATCAGCAAAATTATAAAAAGACATTGGCCCATATTGGGTAGTTGCCTCAAAAAGATACCTGAGTTTGCAACCTCTCCCCTGTGCGCCTACCGTAGATCTCGCAATATCAGAGACCAATTAGTAAGGGCCAATTTGGGCCCTAAATCTAGAGTGCTACAGACCACATTGGCACCATTGGGCACGGGGTGCTACCCGTGTCTACATTGTGTCAATTGTGGACTGATTCGGAGATCCAAGACATTTGTACACCCTGAGACGGGACAAGTATTCCCCATTAAATTCCATCTAACCTGCGATACCTCATTTGTTATTTATGTGCTATCCAGGTATATAAAGGGTTACGCCTTTATATACCTGCTATGCACTGTTAACCAATGCTTGAGAAAGGCTAAGTTGGAGCCGAAACGTCGCTTTGCCACAAGATGGGTGAATAAACACAGATTTTCTTCACAAAATACTTGGGAGTGCAGTCCAATTTTTGTATCTTCTATATATATATATATGTGTATATATATAGCGCCTGTATATATAATTATACTCAGTCTCAGATAATACTATAGACAATATACTGTCATTGAGTATAATTTTATACATACATATATATATATATATATATATATATATATATATATGTATGTGTACTATGCAGCTGTACCTGCCATTGCTGCAGGCTGCCAATGTACTGTATTCTTAACTTAATACACTGCTTTAACTCTTTGAGTGTAACCTGGGCTGGGCCTGGTGCTATTGCCACTTCCTGACTCAAGAATCTGCTGGTGGAGGCTGACTCAGAGACCCTGGATCAGAGGTCGCAATAACGCCTGGACAAGCGTCATAGACGCCTGTTCGGGCCATTGTACTCCCTGGAAAAAGTCTAAGGTGTACCAATACGCCTTAGACTTTTCCCTGCCATTTATCAGCACTGTGAACAGCAAGGCCAGCTGCCTGAAACAACCAATAACAAGGCTCCTCACAGTAAGGAGCTTTGAGATTGGTCAGTTTGAGCCGGCTGCCAGAGCTTATGGCACACTGCTCTGAAGTGAGGAATGAGGTGCGCGATCCTCACTGGCAGGGTAAGTGAGCTTGCTGTGAAATTTAGTGGGGGTCCCGGATCTGAGCATTTTTTCCTCTCTAACGATGAGTCTGAAGCGCTCAGCAAGTGCTGTCTCTCTCCTCCCTGCTGAGTGCGTTAGTGAAGACTGCCTCAATAGACGGTCTAGAGGACAGTCTTCACTACCGCACCCAGCAGTGTGGAAAAGTGGCTGAGCGCTTCAGACTCCGGCCTATAGAATTCAGCGGGGGTCCCAGCGCTAGACACGCCAACAGGAGACCTCCATACAACCGGACAGACGTGTCACCTGTAGACCTCTACCTATGTCACTTGTCAGCTTTGTTATGAATCCATCAATGATTCATTGCAGCATGTTCCATCAGATGCTGAACTAGAGAGATTGTGTGCTATAAGGATTTCTTCTTTAATGTGGTGGCACACGGTGCTACACGTGGTACGCATGTGGCCATTTACAGCCTCCAGAACATACAGTCATTCTGCCAAGCGCATTAAGTCTTCGCTGTAAAAGTGTATAATCCATTAACCACAGCGGTGGTGGCAATTTTGTGGCATGAGATAGCGCAACAGGGTCATGAAATACAAACTCCCCTTTATAGCAAGATCAAGCATAACACAAAATGACAGCCTCTAGATCAGGGATCAGCAACCTCTGGCACTCCAGGTGTTCTGAAACTACAACTCCCAGTATCCTCCTTTCACTTCTTTGGAAGTTCCAAGAACAGCTGAGCAAGTGTGCATGCTGGGTGTTGTAGTTTTGCTGGAGTGCCAAAGGTTGCTGAACCCTAGATCAGTGGTTATCACTGCGTGATGACATCATCCAGATCCACAACATGTGACTGTGGCCGTGCAAAGGTATGTGCCCGGGTCTTTCGCTTGTGCCCTTGGCACCAGCATGCACCACCATCCATTGTGCCTGTATCCTGCTCTGCCAGTGCCTCAGGTCTCTTCAGAGTTTACCAACAGCCTCGGTGGCACCGACATACCCACCTGAGAGGTCATCTACAAGGACTTAACTTTGGTGGGCAGCAATGGCCACATGATGGATGGCATACCACAGTGACCAGCGGCACAGAAACAGCAGCAAAAATTTAAGGGATTGTCCCAAGATCAACACTATTTACTTATCCATACTTGACCCAGAGACACTAGAACATGGTAACCAAGGTGGGACCCCCAGCGATCATGTACTTGAAGGTGACATATCTGTTTTAGTAACGACTTGCATTTCCCATGCAATAACAATTTTGGTGAGTCAATTCTTGTGACTCTATATTGTACCATTCCTCTATTATTCCTACTAGCACTTATGAACGAATTGCTAGTAGTCTGCAAGAAAGGTCCAGCTGGATGTTACCAGTTGACAGCACTAATTTAATAATGTCAGGCTGCACAGGGACACCCCCATCTGCACCTTTACTGCAAACTGCCAGCAAGTCATTCATAACTAATAACAGTAATAACAGAGTAATTGTGCAACATAAGGTCATAAGAATAGATGCTCCAGGATTGTTATTACACGGGGGTGCAAGTAGCCACCAAAACAGACAAACTCGGAGAGGTTAGTGGTCCTCTTTAACGACAGGTGATAAATATCGATCTTAGGACAAACCCTTTAAGCCTCATAAAATCACTGCAACAGTGACCTCAGTGGTGCCGACCCCTCAGTGGTACCGCCCCCCTCAGAGCAGCAGTGACCTCAGCTAAATTTAAAATTGTCTAAATTTGCTATTTATGCATGGAAGACAGTTCTAGACTACTAGTAATGGTTTCCCTGCATAAATAGCAACCCCTTAATGTTATGTAGGCCTTCGTATTAACTATTTTAATTACTGTGACTTTCATACTCCTCATCAGCTAAAAATACTCCTCAAAAATTGTAAGAGGATTATTTTTACCCTTCCAGAAAGAATATAGCGCAATCTCTGCTCTGGATTCTTCTTTCTGTGCCAGTGAGTGAGACAGAGACAAAGAAAATGGCGCTAGCTTCCGCACTCTTCTGCTTTAAGTCTCTCCTGCTCCCGCCTGAAGTAAACAGACGCACGCAGCAGTGCTGTGAGTCACAGCCTGTGACGTCACCTCACACAGCGCACTGGGCATTACAGGGAAGTCTGCAGCCATAGCAGAGCTCAGTGGCACTTTTAATTAGCCTGTAGATGCCAACGGCGCCCCCCCTCTTCTTGATTAACACACGTGCCCCGTGCGGTCGCACCCCTCGCCCGCCTATAGAAATGGCCCTGATCATGCTATGCAGTTGATAGATCCTTTCTGGTTGTAGAAGTGCTGGTGTTGGTTCTCCTTTGAGTTCCTGCTCGTCTGCGTACTTCGGAGGTAAGGGTTTTTTCCTTATTTCTTGTTTGTTGTATTCTGCTATATTTTAGTATTAGGCCTGAGGGAGTCTCCTGTTCCTTCAGCTGGGAAGGAACAGGACATCTTTTGTCCTGACACTATTTCCAGGGCCCTTTAGGGTCAGTTAGGGTGCTAGGTTCCTGCGTATGAACATTCCTACCATATCATACAGATAGTAGTCAGGGCTCGGTTTAGGGATTCACTAGGTGGTGACCTTTCCCCTTTTCTTAGTTTCCAGGCCTAGTTCCTTTTTCCCTTCCCTCTTGTGGTCGGTGTGGAGTTTACTACCCACACTGCACCGTGACAGCTGATCGGCGTTGGACCCCCTCTGATCAGATACTGATTACTTAGTTCAGAGAATAGGTCATCAATATAAAAATCTCAGAAAACCCCTTTAATAACTAATTTGTGAAGTATCACTATCCGTCTCAAAAGCAGAGAAAATGTAATTTAGAAAATAGCACATTTTTCCAAATTTTTCTTAATTTTTTTTTTTTTTTTTATAAGTAAAGGTAAAACCTATCGACTCAAATTCACCACTAACATGAAGTATGATATGTCACATGAAAACAGTCACAGCTTCCTCGTTGTAAAAGCCAATGAAGGGGCTGCAAGTGGCCAAATATGGAGTGATTTTGTGCTGTTCAAAACAGCTGCAATCACTTCCATGTTTACAGAGGGACAGAGGGCTTTGGTATAGTGTCCCCAGTAAGTGCTGCAATTAACTACTAAAGCATACCAGCCAATCGCAGCCCCAGAGGGGCATATATTTTAGCAAGAACCTCTCTGCATGCTGCCAATTCAGTTGATATTGCATGCATAGAGGTTCTGTGACCTGCTGTGCGGTGACCTACTGGGACTTGTGATGCACCTGTGCACTCTGATGTACTGGGTTAATGTGCTAAAACTATGTCTCTCAAACTGCTTGCATTGATCTTAATTTGTGTATTTGCAGCAATTGCAGAATCCTTGACCCCTTATCCCCTGTGCAGTTTTGTGCGGATGCCAATTGCCAAGTCATCCATTACTTTTTATTTATTTTTTTCAGCCCTGTACCAATTTTTCTTTACCGGAGTCATAAGTCACTGATCAGCACCTCTGCTCAGCTTTGGTGCAGGGAGTTTTTTTTTATTCATCTGTGCTCCTTTTTTGTCCCTTTTTTTTTATTTTTTTTATTTTTTTATTTTTTACACCTTTGCTGTGCGCATCCTGCAGTGGCTGAGCACTGATAAGTATCATACATTGTACCTATATATACAGCTCTAGAAAAAAATGAGACTATTCAATTTTTTCTTAAATCGTTATCTCCACATGTATGGCAGCCATTCCATTCTAGTGTTGGTTGAATTCCATCACAGGCACACCACATTTTACTTATTCAGGTGCAGATTAGGTAATCACCTAAACCAAACCTAAGCAAAATCATAAAGACCACTGCTTTTGATCTTGATCATGACTGTTTTTTTGTTATAGAACCTTCTACAATAGTACCAATAATTATCCCCCGTCCCTACCTATAAAACAATTAAAACCCCTCATCCAAAAGAAAAAAACATTCTGTCCATTGTCCATTCTCCCTCTTTCCCTTCGGTCTCAATGGATCCATCCAGGGCCACTACATATGCAGGGATTGTTGAGAAAAATTTACTACCCACTATTAGAAAAAATTTCCCAAGGACTCATCCGGTCACATACCCCCCAGGACCACCCTCTAAGGCCTCTAGCAGAACATCGAAACAATCAGTATCTGTAATAAATAATACACCAAGTGACCCCAACAGATCCATCTATGGCACCCCTGTGGGGAACCTTACATCATGTAAACAACACTCGCCGACCCTACCGGTGAGATCCCCAGTCAAAAAACTACATATGCATGAAACCAATTCCATTCCTCAATCCACACCTCAGTCTACTCATTTATCCACATCTTTCGATATCTCCACACATTCAGTATCCATCAGTAGTCTAGACAATTTTCTGGCATTACCGTCCAGCCTTGCGGAAAGTACTTTTTTAGACCAGGTCTCGCCAACAGCACCAAGAGTCCAGAGTCCTCAAATCCCTTTGCGAAAAACTTGGGAAACAGCACAACTCCTAAGTCCATTACTAACACACATCAGCCCAAATATGATAAATACCCATCAGAATCTTCGGTCCATGAAGATCACACAATTCTACTCACCGGTGATATCAACCCGAAAAAGACCCATTTCCGGCCAAGAGTCTGCAGAGGAGGAAAATACAGAAACACCACTAAAAAAGAAGTCAAGGGCCCGAAATATGGAGAGGAGTCCCACATAACTCAACCGTCATCCCCAAGCCACCTTGAAAGATCAAAAGGTATATTCAACCTATCCAAACACATTTTACAACATAACGAGATAGAACTACTGAGTAGAGGACTTTCTTTCTGTCCTACAGACATAATAGATCCATTAGAATTTTTTGTTGATCTAAACCAGTTTATGAGGAAACTCACCCTCAAAAGGCATTTTGCAGGAAAGACTGCTGCACAATTGAAAGTGGAAGACAAAATAGAACCCTCCACCCCGATGTGTCAACCCATCCAATGTGATCTCAAGGGAAAATCTTCCTTTTACCCCTTAGAAAGTAGGGGGGCCCACATAGAATATTTCTATAATATAGTACAGGAAGAATTAAAGATTGCACTCACTGAACAAAAAGGGGACAGGAAAAAAGATCCTTCTGTCGCCCACTCCAAGAAAAGTCATCAACAACAAAAAAAATCTAAATTCAAATGAGCAGAAGGCACTAAAAAGCCTTAAGGCCAATAAAGAAATCGTTATAAAGAATGCGGACAAAGGAGGAGGGGTGGTAGTTATGAACTCCGACTACTATTTGACAGAATCCTATCGGATTCTGATTACTATAGACCATTAAAAGAAGACCCAACGAAATCCTTCAAGAAATCCCTATTCGATCTTATAGATTCTGGATACTCTGGGGGAATTATTGATAAAAAAAAAACTAAGATCCTTTTTGAAAACCGCACATCCGTCAATATCTAGATTTTACTTTTTACCCAAAATCCACAAAAATCTCCAAAATCCACCTGGAAGACCGATTATTTCAGGAGTGGGCTGTCTGACCGCCAACCTTTCTGCTTATGTAGACAGCTATCTGCAGAAATATGTACCCCTACTCCCTTCATATATAAGAGACACATCTCACCTCATGGACTCCTTAGAATCTTTTCATTGGGAGGAAAATTACGTCTGGGTAACTCTTGATGTTTCGGCCCTGTACAGTAACATACAGCATGATTTAGGGATTACTGCTATTTCTCAGACTTTATCTGAGGATCAACATATGCCAGATCATCAAAAAGAATTCCTTCTAAAAGCAATTGAATTCATACTTCAGAATAATTATTTTACATTTAACGAAAAATGTTATATTCAAAAACAGGGAACAGCGATGGGCACTAAGTTTGCCCCATCTTATGCCAATCTCTTCATGGGGGTCTTCGAACAAAAATTTGGCCTGTTGACACATCCACAAATCAAGTTTTACCGTTGCTTCATAGATTACATCATCTTTGTATGGCAAGGCAGTAGTAATGATCTAGTCCAATTTATTGATTTCATTAATTCCAACCATTGGAATCTATCATTTACTATGGAACACAATCCAATGGAGGTAGTGTTCCTTGATCTGCATTTAAGCATCAAAAATAATAAAGTCATCAGTAAAACCTATTTTAAAAATGTAGATGCCAATAGTTTTCTTGACTATAGGAGTTGCCATCAGTCCTAAATGGAAACGGAACATCCCCTATAGTCAAATGAAAAGGATTAGGAGGAACTGCACAGGCGACCAAACTATAAAAACTCAGGTAAAGGAATTAAAAGAAAGGTTTAAAGAAAAAGGCTGCCCAAAGAAACTTCTAATGGACTCCAGCAAGAGAGTATACCAAATCTCACAAAAAGAAAGTCTGAAGCCTAAACCAAAATCCTCTATATTGGAAACAAAAAACAAAGATAAGTTTCGAGGTTCAAGTTTGATCACTCGTTACAGTTCCCAACACTCACTTATCAGGCAAATCCTAATAAAATATTGGCCAATTTTATTAAAGGACCCAATACTAGGCAAACTGATTCCTCCAACACCTGTTTTGATATTCAGAAGGGCCAAAACCTTAAAGAATCTGCTAGCTCCCTCCTGTCCAAAACTCGAGAGGAACCTCTCCCACTGTATAAAAATGACTGAGACCTCCAAAGAAACCATCCGGAAATTTTAAGTGTAACAACATGAGATGTAAATGCTGCAATATGTTAACAAACGGTAAAAAGGAAGTAACCATTTCCCCCAATAATTAAGTCTTTAATATTAAACAGAGATTAGATTGTGGAACAACTGATGTCATCTACCTCTTACGTTGTCCTTGTAACCTCCTCTATGTGGGCCGGACCATTCAATCTGCACGTGAGAGGATGAATGAACATCGGTCGAATATTATGAGGAAGGTAACAACCCATAGTGTATCCAGGCACTTCGCGATGTTTCATGAGGGAGATCCATCAGGTCTAACAGTCACATTACGTCACATTACTAGAGAAAATCCCATCATTCTCTATGCCGCAAGGAGATGTACTGGATCTTTCGCCTCAACACCCTAACACCATTCGGTCTTAATGAATCACTTGAATATACTAATTACTGAACTTAACATCTATTTTTCTGTATAACACTGCTCAGATACCTTTTATTAATGTTTTTTATTTATAATTATTTTTTTTATATTTTTTATATCTATGGAATATCAACTGCTCATAGTGCTTTTTATATATATATACAATTCAATAATAATTATTTATGTATTTATTTATAGAATGTCAACTGTTCATATTGGTATTATTGCAAACTCCCCTTTCCTCAAAATATTTATACCTTGATTATCATTATAATTATTAATATGCCCATTATCATTTAATATTTGATTCAGACCTATCATCCCACTTAGAAACTGTCCACTCCTTCATTATTTATTATAGCCCAGAAAGGTCACTTATCCCTAGATAGCTATCAAAATATATCCTAAGGTCCCCCCAGCTAATTGGGTTCATAGTTCATTATATCAATATAATAGTAGGAGAAACAAACATAGACGCAATGTATACACCCATCCCATATAGCCAACCAATGTGGAGATACACATGCACCACACACAGCCAATCATCGGGGGGGTTGCGTTCCAGGTTGGAACGCACCGCATCAGCGTTTATACTACATCCGGCCTGTCATCCCCGGAAGTTACATCCTCCTGTCACCGGAAGAAGATGGCGGTGCGTTCCACAATGGAACGCATCGGACCACCGGACGTTTCCAGTCCGGTAACTGTGTGAGGCAACCTGAGTTATGTGAAGTAGACTGAGCCCCTGTCCCCCTCTACCCTTGCCCCTGGGGATAAGTGCCCATAGATAAATATAAAACGTTTTTTCCTTTTTTCAAAAAACGGACAACAGGAAGTAAATGGCGGTGCGTTCCACAGTGGAACGCATCACAACTATGAATACTCAATATCCCACTAAAGATGTCTGTGGTTTTAATTTTAATGTAATAGAACCGTAGACCTTCCCCCAGTATCACCCAGACTGCAGAAAAAGAAATACAGATAAAATAAAAATTCAAATACCCCAGGAAAACAACCCACTTCTAAGTATACAAACAGGAAGTGGGAGGAGCCTTAGACATACACCAAGACACATGTGCAAACTAGCAGGCTACCTACAAATACCCCATAAAAACAATCCACTCTAAATATTCCAGACTGGTCTTAGAAACTTGTTCCAAGCACTCCTGAAGGTATGAATTAATTCAATCATTTTGGGATATACAAATCCAATACTTATTTAGAATTCCTTTCTTTATATATATATATATATATATATATATATATATATATATATATATATATATGTGTGTTTTTCCTGTATATGTATTTAGGTTAAAAAAGGTTTTTGTTGCACAATATATATTTTTATCCCTGTATACGTGCATATCGATTTTCTATTAATGGTCCACTGGATTCTTTTCATTCACTCTTGCATAGTCGGTATCATGAAGCCCGATGTATTGTAAATTTTGTTCTGTATATTTATCTCTATGATGCACTATGTACGCCGAATGAAAATGGGGGGGAAAGAGAAAGCAATTTCTCACATTGATATAGACATATGGATGTTTGTATGTCTGTGTATATACATGCTCATGCACATATGGGTGTATGTGTCCATATAGACATATGTTTGTGGTTTTTGTTTTTATATAAATCTTTTATATTTATTATATTTATTTATTTGTTATAATTCGCATTATCATCACGTTTAGTGACTGAGGGAATTTGGCGCCTATTTCGTGTTTTCTTTTTCTTTTTAACGGGTGTGAAGGGTTCTCCCCTTTTTCTTTTTTTTTTTTTTTCCGTTCTACACCACCTCTATCTTTTGTTATAGAACCAGCTGGATGGCAATAGCAATACTAGTAGTACCTAAAAGTAAGTGTGATAAAAAATTGCTACAGACCATGCCAAAAGAGTTGAAAATAATAGTTCTGAGTGAGAAAAAAAATGGTTCCATTCTAGATTTATAGGCAGAGGGATACAGTAAGCATTGGATTGCTTTCATTTTTCAAATTTCAAAGACAGCGGCTTATAAGAACAAGGTCAAGCAGCAAACATTGGGAACAACAAAGCTACAGATTGGCAGAGGGCAGAAAAGACTTTCTACTGACCGTGATGATCGCCACCTCATTTGAATCTCACTTAACAACTGTAGGATGACATCAAGTGATCTACAAAGAGAATGGCAAGCAGGACCCTGGTTGACATGCATGGCAAGGATGGTTCGAAACAGGCTTCTAGAGGAAGAGCTGAAGTCATGCAAAGCTAGTAAAAAGCCCTTCATCAATTAGGAGCAAAGAAGAGCCATGCTGAATTTTGCAAAAAAATACAAGGATTGGAACATAGAGGATTGGAATAAGGTCACCATCTCTGAGTCTAATTTTCAGCTTTGCCCAACAACAGGTCATGTATTGGTTAGACGGAGACCTGTAGAGGCATACAAGCTACAGTGTCTCACACCCACTGTGAAATTTGTTGAAGGATCGGTGATGATGTGGGGCTGTTTCAGCAAGGCTGATTTGATTTTGTGAAGGACACCTGAATCAAGCAGTGTCCAGAGTTATCCTGGAAGAAAACGTGCTTCCTTCTGCTCTGACAATGTTCCCAAACTCTGACAATTGTGTTTGTGTTTTTTTTCCAGCAGGATGATGTTCCATGTCAAACAACCAGGTTAATCAAGGTGTAGATGAAGGACAACCCGATCAAAACCCTGTCATGGAGCCTAATCTCCAGACCTGAACCCCCATTGAAAACCCCTGGAACCTCAAGAGGAAGATGGATGAACTTCTGCTCTAAGAGTGGCATAAAGTTACCCAACAGCCCTGTGAAAGACTGGTGGAAAGCATGCTAAGACTTATGAAAGCTGTAAAAATCAGGGTTATTCCATAAAATATTGTTTTCTGGACTCAATGTCTGTTCAGTGTGTGCCATTGTATACCTTGTGGGCTGGTTGCTGTGTTCTTTGCATACTGACCACGGAATCTTGTGTGTGTAATCTGCAACTGTGACTTGTATCTATCCTTTTTCTGTATCTGCATAGAGAAGCTATTTGTTACTGTACATGTCTGTTCACCATTTACTATTGTCGTGTTGGGTTGTTGCTTGATACTTGTGGATATGTAGCTAGCATGATTTCTCAGTATGACAGTGCACATTCACTTCGGTCAGTGTGTACTGGCAGTGGTTGTGATTTGCACTACTGTGACATGTATCTTTCTTTATTCTGGTCCTTGTGGGATTAATTCCCTCCTATCTGATTCTGCACCTGTTGTCCATGAGTTTAAAGGGAACCCGTCATCAACTTTATGCTGACCGTACTGAGACAGAAATGCTGATTTCAGCGGTTGCTGAGAACCAGCATCATAATCATTGCAGCCCAGGCCTTGAAAAAATCTACCTTAGAAGAGTCATGGTTATTCATACTCTCCTGCACTCACCCATCTGCTGATGATTGGCAGTTCTCTCCTAGACAGAAAGGGAGGTAGAAGCCTGTCATCAGAAGGTGGGCAGGGAGTGCAGGAATTTGTGACTAACCATGACTCTTCTCAAGTAGAAGACTCTTTTCAAGGCCTGGGCTGCAATGATTATGTTGCTCTTTCTCATCAACCACTTACTTTTAGCTGATGTTTGACACACTGCTGAAATCAGCATTTCTGTCACTACTTTATGCTGCCCTCAGTATGGTCAGCATAAAGTTGATGACAGGTTCCCTTTTAAGTCTGCTACATATGTTCCAGTGTTCTGTGTCAGGTGTTGGTTCCTTGTTCTGTGTCTGTCACGGATGGTGTTGCAGAAAGCTGGAACTTATAAATAAACATCCGACTGGCTTGATCCCAAACTAAGGAGCATATGGGTGAGCCCTATAAAACCCCTAGAGTTCTCCCTGACTGCTATGCCCATGCAAAGGTCTTTATGGTAGACGAGTGCATGTCCACGTACCTCATACTATGTGACACCTGAAAATCCTATAATAGTGAGGGGACACTACCACCAGCTCCCTGCACTTAATACGGACGGAGTCAGGGTCACCTAGAATCAAGCCAGCAAGGAAACACAAATAAAGGAAACAGACTTATCTTAAGAATCAGCAGAAGCATCATTCAGCAGTGAACACAATCCAAGAAGAAGTGTAAACCGCAAAGTGAGGCAGTATGGGAGGGAATATAAAGGGTGACAATTAGTGTAAATAGGTGACAGCTGGAAGGAAAGGAGATGACAAAGTGAAACCAAAACAAAGAACTTCATGCAGGTAGAGAAGAACATCTAACAGATCTCACAGAAGTGGCGGTGACAGTACCCCTCCCTCTACGGGTGGACTCTGGACACTCAGAGCCCACCTTCACAGGATGAGACCTATGGAAAGCCCTGATAAGACAAGTGGCCTTAATGTCTGCCACTGGGACCCACATCCTCTCCTCAGGACCAAAACCCTCCCAATGAATGAGGTACTGGAGAGAACCACGGATAATGCGAGAATCCACAATCCTAGAGACCTGAAATTCAAGATTACCATCAACAACAATCGGAGGAGGAGGCAAAGAGGAGGGTACAGTGGGTTGGACATAAGGTTTTAATAGGGACCTGTGAAAAACATTATGGATCTTCCAAGTCTGAGGAAGATCAAGACTGAAGGCAACGGGATTGATGACGGACAAGATCTTGTAAGGCCCAATAAACTTAGGACCCAACTTCCAGGAGGGAACCTTCAGTTTGATATTCTTTGTAGACAACCACACCAGATCACCCACATTCAGGTCCGGACCAGGCACACGTCTCTTATCCGCCACACGCTTATATCTCTCACTCATCCTCTTCAGATTACCCTGAATCTTTTGCCAAATAAATGACAAAGACTAGGAAAATCTCTCCTCATCAGGTAAACCAGAAGATCCCTCTCCAGAGACTGCCCAAAACTGTGGATGAAACCCATATGCAACAAAAAATTGTGACTTATCAGAGGACTCCTGGCAACAGTTATTTAAAGCAAACTCGGCAAGGGACAGAAAAACACCAATCCTCCTGATTCTCCACCACAAAACAGCGCAGATATATCTCCAGATTCTGATTGACGCGTTCGGTCTGACCATTCGACTGCGGGTGAAAAGCAGAAGAGAACGACAACCGAACCCCCAAGCGAGAACAGAAGGCCTTCCAGAATCTGGAAACAAATTGCGTGCCACTATCAGAAACGATGTCTGAAGGAATGCCATGCAATTTAACAATGTGATCAACAAATGCTTGCGCCAGTGTCTTAGCATTGGGTAACCCAGAAAAGGGAATGAAATGCTCCATTTTGCTAAAACGGTCCACTACTACCAGAATCACAGTCTTCCCCGAGGAACGAGGCAGGTCCGTAATGAAGTCCATGGACAGATGCGTCCAAGGACGGGAAGGAATGGGTAACGGGAGGAGAGAATCCGATGGCCGTGAATGAGGGACCTTGGCACGAGCGCAGGTCTCGCAGGCTGCCACAAAACCCTCAACCGTCTTACGAAGAGCCGGCCCAGCAAGGACAGTATCGTGGTGCTCCTTAAAAATCTTGTGTCGTAAAGCGAGAGGCACAAACAACCTTCCAGGGGGAACAAAGATCAGGAGCCTCTGCCTGGGCTGCCTGAGCCTCTGCCTGGGCTGCCTGAACCTCTGCC
Organism: Bufo gargarizans; assembly: GCF_014858855.1. Lineage (NCBI taxonomy): Eukaryota > Metazoa > Chordata > Amphibia > Anura > Bufonidae > Bufo > Bufo gargarizans. The sequence continues at coordinate 105,216,583 of NC_058087.1, forward strand.
TCCAAATCAGGATAAAGAGCCATCAGCGAAAATGGGACCCGGGTCTTCAAATTCCCCCCCGGAAAACAATGTGACAGGTCATCCGCCTTCACATTTTTAACCCCAGAGCGGAACGTAACAACAAAATTAAACCTAGAAAAGAACAAAGACCATCTGGCCTGTCTCTGGTTAAGACGCTTGGCCGATTCCAAGTAGGCCAGATTCTTATAGTCTGTAAACACGGTAATAGGGTGTCTGGCTCAATCTAACCAATGGTGCCATTCCTCAAAAGCTAATTTGATGGCCAACAACTCCCTATCTCTCACATCGTAATTTCTCTTTGCAGAGGAGAATTTCCTTGAGAAAAAGGCACACTGTCGCCATTTGGCAGGAGAGGGACCCTGAGATAAGACCTCACCCACACCAACTTCAGAAGCATCCACCTCAACAATAAAAGGTAGAGAGACATCAGGTTGTACTAAGATGGGCGCGGAAGCAAAACTCTCTTTGATACTAGAAAAGGCTTTAAGCGCATCTACCGACCACAAATAAAAATCTACCACCTTTATAGTCATACCAGTGATTGGCTTAACAACAGAGGAATAATTCAAAATGAACTTTCTGTGATAATTGGCAAAAACCGCATCAGCGCCTTCTGATTCTCAGGAAGCTCCCAATCAAGCACACCTTCTCAGGGTCCATGCAAAAAACAGAAGCAGAGAGAAGAAAACCAAGAAATTGAATCTCCAGAACCGCAAACACACATTTTACCAGTTTAGCGTACAATTTCTTTTCCCGCAGAATCAGCAAGACCTGACGTAGGTGGTCTCAATGAGTCTTGAAATCAGGAGAAAAAATCAAAATGTCATCCAGATGCACCAGTACAAATTACCCCATTAAATGATGAAAATATACCGTGGCTCACCCTCGAATTTTCCAGCTCTATGAAGCGTAGATCTCAATGTCTCTCACAGGAGATGTTTGTAATCTTCGCCGCAGGATAGCAGCTGTAGCATAATGTCAGCTCAAATCAGATGCTGGTTTCACTCTGGTTCGAGTGTAAAGTGCTCAGTGCTCTTAAAGGGCCCAGTGTCCTATATAGAGCCGCGTTCAGAATATAAAGTATAATCACTTTATGGTGGTCTTAGGTGGGTAGTTGTAGATCCAAACATGGCCAGATGCATTTCGAGGTCACAACCTCTTCCTCAGTGGCTTTGTTTTAAAATGCAACTACCCCCTTCTTAGGCCTCTTTCACACTTGCGTTGTCCGGATCCGGCGTGTACTCCTCTTGCCGGAGGTACACGCCGGATATGGAAAAACGCAAGTGTACTGAAAGCATTTGAAGACGGATTCAAAATGCTTTCAGTGTTACTATGGCAGCCAGGACGCTATTAAAGTCCTGGTTGCCATAGTAGGAGCTGGGAGCGGTATACTTACAGTCCTCGCGGCTCCAGAATGATGTCAGAGCGCCCCATGCGCATGGATGACGTGCCATGCGATCACGTCATCCATGCGCCTGGGGCACCCTGACGTCACTCTGGAGCGCCCCGGGAGCCGCACGGACGGTAAGTATGCTGCTCCCCCGCTCCCCGCTACACTTTACTATGGCTGCCAGGACTTCAGCATCCCGGCAGCCATGGTAACCATTGAGAAAAAGCTAAACATCGTATCCGGCAATGCGCCGAAACGATGTTTAGCTTAAGGCCGGATCCGGATCAATGCCTTTCAATGGGCATTAATTCCGGATCCGGCCTTGCGGCAAGTGTTCAGGTTTTTTGGCCGGAGCAAAAAGAGAGCAGCATGCTGCGGTATTTTCTCCAGCCAAAAAATGTTCCGTTCCGGAACTGAAGACCTCCTGATGCATCCTGAACGGATTTCACTCCATTCAGAATGCATTAGGATAATCCTGATCAGGATTCTTCCGGCATAGAGCCCCGACGACGGAACTCTATGCCAGAAGACAAGAACGCAAGTGTGAAAGAGCCCTTATATAGTCAGTGACTTTCTATCCCACCTAAGACATGGTCTGGAATCCAATGATTTCCATCCAATCACCCAAAATTTATTCCTCACCTGTTGTGGTGAGATTTTTGCTCCATCTGGAGGAATTTAGTTTTCTTTTTCGAAATAGGAATACTCTTTAATCACAATTGTATAGAGGTTCAAACTTCATATCCCATGCATCTAAAAATACATTTTCCATTTAATAAAAGTATACATAAGGCCTGTTTTTAAAAATCAGTGCCATGTATACAGGGAGTGCAGAATTATTAGGCAAATTAGTATTTTGACCACATCATCCTCTTTATGCATGTTGTCTTACTCCAAGCTGTATAGGCTCGAAAGCCTACTGTCAATTAAGCATATTAGGTGATGTGCATCTCTGTAATGAGAAGGGGTGTGGTCTAATGACATCAACACCCTATATCAGGTGTGCATAATTATTAGGCAATCCTTTCCTTTGGCAAAATGGGTCAAAAGAAGGACTTGACAGGCTCAGAAAAGTCAAAAATGGTGAGATATCATGCAGAGGGATGCAGCACTCTTAAAATTGCAAAGCTTCTGAAGCGTGATCATCGAACAATCAAGCGTTTCATTCAAAATAGTCAACAGGGTCGCAAGAAGCGTGTGGAAAAACCAAGTCGCAAAATAACTGCCCATGAACTGAGAAAAGTCAAGCGTGCAGCTGCCAAGATGCCACTTGCCACCAGTTTGGCCATATTTCAGAGCTGCAACATCACTGGAAAAGAACGTAAGGCAGCTCTCACCTGCAGTAGTAGAGACACCAGAGGTGCACGGATGCCGCTCCTGGACGCGGTATATGCAATAAGAAAGAGAAGAAAATCCAGCTCTCTCCGGTGAAAAAATGCGAAACTTTATTCCAGCGAGTTAAAATCCATACAGGTGTACAAACACAGTCAACATGTTTCAGACCTCAAAAGAATATGGGTCCTTCCTCATGACAAACGTGTTAATGAAATGGGAGCTCTCCCTTAAGTAGCCCAAGCTAACCCCAGGCTGATAGATATCACCTGGGAGGTGGAGACCCAAGGGGGCGTTCCCATGCACATGACAAAATAGAAACCCTATTAAACAATGGCAGACACCAGCAAAAGAAAACACTTACATATAGATAAATTGAGTCACTAAAAACAGTGATCATTGTACTAAGTAAAAATACAAGTACAAACAGAGCAAAAGTACTAATAGCAAAGCATATGTGTGGTAGAAAAGACGAAACGGTCCCAAATCAATACTGTAAGATGAGATCATGGCGTCTATTTAAACCACAGGGCTGGCGAGATTCTAACTGGAAGATCCAGAAAGCCTCCCTATTGAGGAGTTTCCTCCTGTGATCTCCCCCTCTAGGCGGCAAAAAAACTCTTTCTATACCCTTTACTAGTAGGTGGGATACATCACCAGCATGTACCACTGCAAAATGCAGGCTGACTGCAGAGACATTCCGGTCCTTATAATGAGGCACATCGGAAATGTGTCTGCGAATCCGATTTTTTAAGGGGGTAGTGGTGCAGCCCACATACAACAAAGAACAAGCCGTACATGTAACAAGATACACCACGTATTTGGTGTTACAATTGATGTAGGATTGAATATTGTATACCCTCTCGTTATTCATGGACTTGAACGTTTTTTCAGTAGTCATATGTTGGCAACAAATGCATTTTTTATGACCACACTTAAAGTTACCTTTATGCTGTAACCAGGTGGCTTGTGGTTTTTTGGACACTGAAAAAAAGCTAGGGCTAATAATATTGCCTAGGGTGGGTGCTTTCTTAGCTACACACTTTATTCCGTTAGACACAATATCAGACCACTCGCCATCAAAATTAAGTACATTAAAATATTTCTTCATAATTTTACATATGGCAGAAAACTCTTGGCTATATTGTGTAACGAAATAAGTTGCTTGCTGGCAATGATTAAAATCCACTGGTGACCTACGTGCCTGAGATTGTTCCGGAAAAATCAACGACTGTCTATTAATTTGTGAAACCATTTTTTTAGCATGTTGTATATCTTGCTGTGAATAGTCCCTACGTAACAGTCTCTTAGTAATGTTAGAGGCTTCTGTTTCAAAAGCTCTCTGATCGGAACAATTGCGACGGGCACGTATAAGTTCACCCCTGGGGATGCTATGGATAGTATGGGAAGGATGGCATGACTGGGCCAGAAGTATGGTATTACCTGCTAATTGTTTGCGATAAGTCAATGTGTTGACTGCACTAGTGGAGGGATCCCCCCTCAGGCACAGATCCAAAAATTGAATTTCAGTTTGGTGAGTATGAACATCACTGGAGTGCCCAAAAGAACAAGGTGTGCAATACTCAGAGAGAGACGTGGCCAAGGTAAGAAAGACGACCACCACTGAACAAGACACACAAGCTGAAACGTCAAGACTGGGCCAAGAAATATCTCAAGACTGATTTTTCTAAGGTTTTATGGACTGATGAAATGAGAGTGAGTCTTGATGGGCCAGATGGATGGGCCCGTGGCTGGATTGGTAAAGGGCAGAGAGCTCCAGTCCGACTCAGACGCCAGCAAGGTGGAGGTGGAGTACTGGTTTGGGCTGGTATCATCAAAGATGAGCTTGTGGGGCCTTTTCGGGTTGAGGATGGAGTCAAGCTCAACTCCCAGTCCTACTGCCAGTTTCTGGAAGACACCTTCTTCAAGCAGTGGTACAGGAAGAAGTCTGCATCCTTCAAGAAAAACATGATTTTCATGCAGGACAATGCTCCATCACACGCGTCCAAGTACTCCACAGCGTGGCTGGCAAGAAAGGGTATAAAAGAAGAAAATCTAATGACATGGCCTCCTTGTTCACCTGATCTGAACCCCATTGAGAACCTGTGGTCCATCATCAAATGTGAGATTTACAAGGAGGGAAAACAGTACACCTCTCTGAACAGTGTCTGGGAGGCTGTGGTTGCTGCTGCACGCAATGTTGATGGTGAACAGATCAAAACACTGACAGAATCCATGGATGGCAGGCTTTTGAGTGTCCTTGCAAAGAAAGGTGGCTATATTGGTCACTGATTTGTTTTTGTTTTGTTTTTGAATGTCAGAAATGTATATTTGTGAATGTTGAGATGTTATATTGGTTTCACTGGAAAAAATAAATAATTTGAAATGGGTATATATTTGTTTTTTGTTGCCTAATAATTATGCACAGTAATAGTCACCTGCACACACAGATATCCCCCTAAAATAGCTAAAACTAAAACAAACTAAAAACTACTTCCAAAAATATTCAGCTTTGATATTAATGAGTTTTTTGGGTTCATTGAGAACATGGTTGTTGTTCAATAATAAAATTAATCCTCAAAAATACAACTTGCCTAATAATTCTGCACTCCCTGTACACACACAGATATGAAGCCAAAGAGCAAAATGTACCCCTGACAACAAATAGGACACAAAATTTCAGCTTTCAAAAAAACTGTGGAAACAGATATAAGGAAGTTGAAAATGAATGCTAGGAAAGGTAATAATTTATCAACACAAGAAATTCAGGCCATCAAACAATTACAAAAAGAAGAAAATATTACCATGAGACCGGCCGATAAGGGAGTGGCGATTGTGATTTTGGAAACTTTAAAATATGAGTCAGAATGTTTAAAACAATTATCGGACATACCTCAAACTTGTAAAGGATCCGACAAAAGAATGTAATATTGAACTGCAGAACTATGCCAGAGATGGTTGGGATCGAGGAATTCTGAAGGAACAAGAATTTAAATTCATTACCAACACTCAACAAAGATTACCAGTATTTTATTGTCTTCCCAAGATTCACAAAGATTTACATGATCCTCCGGGGAGACCAATCATCTTTGGCATAGGTTCTCTTACATCTAATGTGTCACAATTTATAGACAAACACTTGCAACCTAGTGTAAAGAAGAATTTATCTTACATTAGAGATACAACGCAAGTAATAAAACTAGTGGAGGAACTAAAATATGAATCTAGTTGGATATTGGGGACATTAGATGTCAACTCTTTATATACAGTAATTAATCACGACCAAGGAATAAAAGCATTGAAGACACAGTTGGGTACACATAGTAGTTATCCACAGGAACAAATAGATTTTTTGGCGGATGGTGTTAGTTTTATCCTCACGCATAACTACTTCTCTTACATTATGGATTATTATCTCCAGATTAGGGGAACAGCTATGGGTACCAGGTTCGCCCCCAGCTATGCAAATGTATTTATGGAACAGTGGGAGTGTGAGAACATCTTGCCAAGGCTGGGGTCGAGCCTGGTACTCTGGCACTGATTTATAGATGATGTTCTATTTGTCTGGAGAGATACTCAGGAAGAACTGGATCTATTCCTTGAGGACACAAACAGCAACACATACAATTTGAAATTTTCTGCTCATATCAGTACTGTATAGGTAGAATTTCTGGACTTACTAATTCAAGTACAAAGGGATCGACTAATATGTAGTACCTACCAAAAAGCAGTGTCTAAAAACAGCTATATCCTCTTCTCGAGCTGTCATCTGCCGAGATGGCTGATGGAGGTCCCAGTAGGACAATTCAGGAGAAATAAAAGAAATTGTACATAGGAAATTGACTTCCATACTGAATTACTCTGTATGAAAGAACAATTTCTGCAAAAGAAATACCCTCAGGACATATTGGACAAGGCAATCACAAAAGTGGAGAATATGGAAAGAGGGGCCTTCTTTGAAGATAAAAAGGTACTAAACTAAATAAGAGTAAGGAAGATCAATTAAGAATGATATTACCATTCAATAAGGATCATATGAAAATAGAATTATAGCCAGGCATTGGCATCATCTATTGAAGGACAGACTAGTGTGGCCTTTGTTGAGTGACTCCCCAACAATCACATATACAAGAGCATCAAGTCTGTCCCTAAAAATAGCTTCAACTATTAAAAATAAAAAGAGCCCAAATTTGCCAAATTGGTTGAGACTGAACGTTTTTTTTAGATGTCGGAAATTTAATATTTGCAAAATTTGCCAATTCCCTCTGAAAGAGATGCGCCCTTAAGAAATTCTCTCTGCAAAAACTCACTCCAACCATTTATTTGCCTTGCTTGCCAATCAATGGTCGGGTTATGTTTAGTGAGCCAGGGTAGCCCCAACACTAGAGGAGTAGGTAATCCGCTTAAGACGAAACATGACATATCCTCAACATGAGCGTCACCCACAGTCAAACGGATATTGTGAACTATGCCCTTTTAACGATCTTTGAGAAAGTGGAGCGGAATCGATAGCAAAAACAGGTATATCCTTTTCCAAAGTGCATACCTGGAAACCATGCGTTATTGCAAATGGATTATCAATGAGATTGACAGCTGCTCCACTAGCTACAAAAATCTCACAAACAATGTTCTTGCTGTGTAGCGCCACCCTGGCAGGTAGGAGAAAACAGGAACTACAAGTAAATGGCAAACCTTCAATTTCCGCATCAACCTTACCAATAGTAGCAAATGGAAAGTTTTTAGAGGCTTTTTTCTTTTTGTTTTTCTTTTTTTACCCTCATAAAACTCCATGAATCTCCAGAGGGGCAAACATTTGCCAAATGATTTATACCCCCACAACAGAAACAAACCCTCCTCTGAGAGCTGAATCTTCTACTATCAGAGGCAAGCAAACCTAGCTGCATGGCCTCCTCCTCAGAGGTGATTGAGATCCCTGCACACTGAATGAGACCCATTGTCCTTGGACTGAATATGACAGGAAGGAGTAGTCTCCTCTCTCTCTTTCTCTAAGACGCCTGTCAATACGAACAGCTAGAGACATGGCAGATTCTAACGAGGTCTCATGAAAAGCAAATGCATCTTTCAATCTTTCCGAAAGATCATGGCAAAATTGACTTCGGAGTGCAGCATCATTCCAACCAGTATCAGCTGCCCATCTCCGAAATTCTGAACAATATATTTCTGCGGACTGTTTACCCTGGCATAAAAGGTGCAGTTTAGATTCAGCCAGAGCAATACGGGTCATCATATATCTTCCCCAGGGCTACAAAAAATTCATCCACCGATCGGAGGGGCCGTGCCCGAACCGGCAGCGAAAAGGCCCAAGACTGAGCGTTATCCCTGAGCAGCGGGATGATGATCCCCACCCTCTGCTCCTCATCACCAGAGGAATGGGGAAGTAGGTGAAAATGGAGTTTGCAAGCCTCTCTAAAGCGAACAAATTTCTCACTACCCCCGGAGAACGTATCCGGAAGCGAGATCTTAGTCTCGGAACAAACTCCATGAAGCCAGCAGAACCGGTCACCTGAAACTGAGACACAGTTTTACGGAGATCTGCTACCTCCAGCGAAAGACCCTGCATGCGGTCAATGAAGGCTGAAACCGGATCCATGCTTAAGACTGTTATGGCGGTTTATAATGTCACGGATGGTGTTGCAGAAAGCTGGAACTTATAAATAAACATCCGACTGGCTTGATCCCAAACTAATGAGCATATGGGTGAACCCTATAAAACCGCTAGAGCTCTCCCTGACTGCTATGTCCATGCAAAGGTCTTTATGGTAGACGATTGCATGTCCACGTACCTCATACTATGTGACAGCTGAAAACCCTATAATAGTGAGGAGACACGACCACCAGCTCCCTGCACTTAATACGGACGGAGTCAGGGTCACCTAGAATCAAGCCAGCAAGGAAACACAAATAAAGGAAACATATTTATCTGAGGAATCGGCAGAAGCGGCATCCAGCAGTGAACACAATCCAAGAAGAAGTATAAACTGCAAAGTGAGGCAGTATGGGAGGGAATATAAAGGGAGTCAATTAGTGTAAATAGGTGACAGCTGGGAGAAGGAAAGATGACAAAGTGAAACTAAAACAAAGAACTTCATGGAGGTAAAGAAGAACATCTAATAGACCTTCTCACAGAAGTGGTGGTGACAGTGTCGGGCTGCTGTATGTTGCTGATATCTGTAAAGAATAAATCAAGGCAACTGGACTTACTGTAGATTTCTTGAAAACGTTTCACTCGTTCTTCCAACGAGCTTTCTCAATTAAGAGTGGCTAGAAGAATTCTCTGGGAATAAATATGTAACTGAATCAACATCTGGTAATTATACCCAGCATGGGGTCAGAAGTCATTATACCCAGCATGGGGTCAAAGGTGTTGTAGCCATTATCCTAATTGGAGTCAGTAGGTAATAATGACCTCCCAGAAAAAGTTGTCAAGACAGCAATGTATTGTGCTCCAATTAGGATAATGAAATCAACACCTTTGACCCCATTCTGGGTAAAATGACCTCTGACCCCATGCTGGGCATAATTACCAGATGTTGATTCAGTTACATATTTATTAACAGAGAATTCTTGTACAGTCACTCAGAATTGAGAAAGCTCTTTGGAAAAACTAGTGAAACGTTTTCAAGAAATCTAAAGTCCAGTTGCCTTGATTTATTCTTTACAGATATACCATGACCTAGATAAATGTGTGTCTTGAGTTCTTTAACCCGTCCTGGGTGCTCAAATTTATTTTCTACAGTCTTTATTTGTGTACTGGCATGGACTTTCTATATTAATGTAATTTGAGTGTGAACAGGTTCCTGCATCTCTTGAGTGTTAACGTGTGAGGCACCTGTGACCTCTGATTTACTGTGCTAAAATATGTGCCTATCCTCCTTCTCCCCTGTGTACGTTTTTACAGATGTTGAGCCATCCATTAACTATTTTTTTTTTTTTTTCCTGCCATGCACCTTTTCTTTATGTGAACTGTGGCTGCCAAGCAGTGATCAGTGACACATGTCACAGCTTTGACACAGGAGTTTTTCTTTCCTGTGAACATCCTGCAGCCGCTGAGTTCTGATCAGTACCATACATTACGTATCATATCTGTGTTCTATATATACAGCTTTGGAATAAATTGAGACCATTAAGATTTATTCTTAAATTATCGTCTCCACGTGTATGGCAGCAATTCCATTCCTGTGTCGGTTGAATTCCATCACAGGCACACTTCATTCTACTTATTCAGGTGCTGATTAGGTGATCACCTAAACCAAATCTTTCTATGTACAGGGTTCCTGCAGCTCTTGCCGGGTGTAAATGCATTCCAGCTACTCTTGCCACGTGTGAACTGGTTCCTGCAGCTCTGGTTGGGTGTGAATGGGTTCCTAAATCACCTGCTCTGTGTATGCGGGTTCCTGAAGTTCTTGCTGTGTCTGAACAGTCTGCTAAAGTTCTTTGTCATGTCAGCCTCCTGTTCTATTTGTGCCCAGAACCAGTCTGCAAAGCAAAGACCTGCAGGACTGTTACTTCCCTTGCAAGTGCCATATGTATCTTGGCAGCATATGGCGTTGAACTTCATACTGATCTCCCTCCTGCTTTTGGTTATATTGTAGTCTGGGTGGTGGATGACTGATTTTGTAAAATGGCTTACTTTGTACCTCTGACCAGCCTCCTGTCTGTCAGTCAACTAGCCAATTTGTTCTTGAAACACATTTTTTGACTGGTTTACCTTTTATACATCATGTCTGATTGGGAAATGCAGTTCAACTCTAAGTTCTGGAGAGCTACCTGTAAAATGTTGGATATCAAGTTGGACTTTTCCTCAGCTTGCCATCAGCAATCCAGTGAAGAAGCTGAATGTATTAATCAAGTCCTGCTCAGCTATCTGCAACGCTTTACTTCTGCACATCCTGATCCCTGGGTTGCTTTGTTCCCCTGGGTGGAGTTTCATACAGCTACCCGACTCCTTTTTTCATAGTGTAGGGTTGTCAGTTGCGGGTTATTCTTCTGCCACTTGTCTCCTCTGGAGTTCCTGTAGCTGAGTAAAACATCCCTGCTTCGAGGGGGTGGAGCCTTACCGAGCATGGTGTAAGACTCACGGCTAAGAGCTCCTGCAAACATCCATCCAGTTCAGCCTGACCGCAAGTGTATGTGCGACTGCTTGCGATGCCTAAGAAAGTAGAAAAACAAGCAGAAACCGGAGCGGTAGCTGCGATCCCAAGATGGCGCCGGCGGGGAGGAGGATAATGTTGCACGTATGCCTCAGCACCAGGATATTGCAGCGCGACTGGGGAAATATGCCCATCAGCCCCAGAGAAGCCAGCCACAGCAATGGGGAGACGCAGGAGGAGACCAGAATGCTTCCGGGGTAATGACAGCTCCTCTGACAAAGAGATGCCTATGCAGGACTCTGATGTGATTCTTAGTCAGCAGGCTGTGCCCAGTCAGCCTAGATGTGATACCCCTGTGACCCCAGTGCCAGTTGCGTCAGATGCAGAGCGTACTTTAAATGATATAATGGCAGCCATAGCAAGCTGCAATTCCACTTTGAAGAATTTAAACCTTCAGTTTGGCAGCCTCAAGGAGGACATTTCTATCATAAGGCATGATCTTCATAAAGTGGCAGAGCGTACTTCTGAAGTGGAGCGCAGGGTCGCCAAAGTTGCTGCACATGATATATCGGCATTATACGCTAAAACGGATGACCTGGAAAATAGGTCGCAGCGCAACAACTTGCAACTAATTGGTGTGCCCGAAAAGGCGGAAGGACCTAATGCCACAGAATATATAAAAAAAATGGTTGGCGGATAAATTTAAAGATAAAGGCCTTTCCTCCTTGTACGCTATTGAGGGAGCGCATCGCGTCCCCACTAGACCTCTGCCACCTGGTCGCCCGACCAGGCCAATTTTGGCTAAAGTGCTACACTACAGAGATCGGGACACTATACTGAGGCAGTCCAGGGATCATCCGGATGTGCTATAGATGGGGTCAGAATATCTATCTTTCTGGACTACTCGTCCGAAGTGCAGAAGCAAAGACCCCTTCGTGGATTGCAGGTTCAATACTCCATGTTGTTCCCAGCTAGACTCCGTGTGGTATACTTCGTTTCTGCAATGTTCTTCGAGGACCCAGATTCGGCACTCCAATGGCTAGATAAGAACGAACAGCAGCTCTGGAATCAAAACTTGGACACTTGAAGTCTGACTGGCGGCTGCGGTACCTACAACACCCTTGGGAATGTCTATTTCCTTGAGCAGTATTTAATCTGGACTTCCCGGACCTGTTGTTCAGGGGGATCCTCTCACAGGAGCGTGAGTAACCGCTGTTACATGTACTCTGGGGCGAGACTATATCTTGCTGCGTTTTGAACTTAAGTTTGCTTTTTGCTACATTGAGCTGATTATTTTTAAAATAGCCCTGTATAGCTGCTCATCCACATACACGTCCCTGTCTAGGATAGACTTAGGGTTGGTGAACTCCCGTAAGTACTCGCTTGTGACTAAATCGGTATATTTGCCTAGGACTCTATCGGACCACTCGCCACTGTGTATTGATCTGGCACTGGCGGGCAACCCAGTATTGGGGAGAAGGGTGTGGTGCCTTAATGCGTTCTGGCTGACATTGATGGGAGACATGGAAGACTGCCATGACTGAATACTTTGAGGTAAACCGGAACACGGCCTCCATTCACTCAGTCTGGGAAACATAGAAACATAGAATGTGTCGGCAGATGAGAACCATTTGGCCCATCTAGTCTGCCCAATATATCTGAATCCTATGAATAGTCCCTGGCCCTATCTTATATGAAGGATAGCCTTATGCCTATCCCATATGCATGCTTAAACTCCTTCACTGTATTTGCCGCTACCACTTCTGCAGGAAGGCTATTCCATGCATCCACTACTCTCTCAGTAAAGTAATACTTCCTTATATTACTTTTAAACCTTTGCCCCTCTAATTTAGAACTGTGTCCTCTTGTGGTAGTTTTTCTTCTTTTAAATATGCTCTCCTCCTTTACCGAGTTGATTCCCTTTATGTATTTAAAAGTTTCTATCATATCCCCTCGGTCTCTTCTTTCTTCCAAGCTATACATATTAAGGTCTTTTAACCTTTCCTGGTAAGTTTTATCCTGCAATCCATGGACCAGTTTAGTAGCTCTTCTCTGAACTCTCTCTAGAGTATCTATATCCTTCTGGAGATATAGCCTCCAGTACTGCGCACAATACTCCAAGTGAGGTCTTACCAGTGTTCTGTACAGCGGCATAAGCACTTCACTCTTTCTACTGCTTATACCTCTCCCTATACATCCAAGCATTCTGCTGGCATTTCGTGCTGCTTTATTACATTGTCTTCCCATCTTTAAGTCTTCTGAAATAATTACTCCTAAATCCCTTTCCTCAGATACTGAGGTCAGGACTGTGTCAAATATTCTATATTCTGCCCTTGGGTTTTTACGCCCCAGGTGCATTATCTTGCACTTATCCACATTAAATTTCAGTTGCCAGAGTTCTGACCATTCTTCTAGTTTTCCTAAATCCTTTTCCATTTGGCGTTTCCCTCCAGGAACATCAACCCTGTTACATATCTTTGTGTCATCAGCAAAAAGACAAACCTTACCATCGAGGCCTTTTGCAATATCACTTATGAAGATATTAAACAAAATTGGTCCCAGTACAGATCCCTGTGGAATCCCACTGGTAACATGACCTTGTTTTGAATGTTCTCCATTGACTACAACCCTCTGTTGTCTGTCACTCAGCCACTGCCTAATCCACTCAACAATATGGGAGTCCATGCTCCCATGCTGACTGCAGTTTATTGATAAGTTTTCTATGTGGGACAGTGTCAAAAGCCTTACTAAAATCTAGATATGCGATGTCTTCTGCACCTCCACCGTCTATTATTTTAGTCACCCAGTCTAAAAAATCTATAAGATTTGTTTGACATGATCTCCCTGAAGTAAACCCATGTTGTTTTTCATCTTGCAATCCATGGGATTTTAGATGTTCTACAATCCTATCCTTTAATAGGGTTTCCATTAATTTGCCTACTATTGATGTCAGACTCACTGGTCTATAGTTGCTCGATTCCTCCCTACTACCTTTCTTGTGAATGGGCACGACATTTGCCAATTTCCAATCTTCCGGGACGACTCCTGTTACTAATGATTGGTTAAATAAATCTGTTAACGGTTTTGCCAGCTCACCACTAAGCTCTTTTAATAATTTTGGGTGTATCTCATCAGGCCCCTGTGACTTATTTGTCTTCACTTTAGACAGCAAACTTAGAACATCTTCCTCTGTAAAGACACATGCATCAAACGATTTAATAGTCATCCTTTCTAGTGGAGGTCCTTCTCCTTCTTTTTCTTTTGTAAAAACTGAACAGAAGTATTCATTAAGGCAGTCGGCTAGCCCTTTATTCTCTTCTACATACCTTCCGTCCTTTATTTTTAATTTAGTTATTCCTTGTTTTAATTTCCTTTTTTCATTTATATATCTGAAGAATGTCTTACCCCCTTTTTTCATAGACTGAGCTAGTTTTTCTTCTGCCTGAGCTTTAGAAGTTCTTATAACTTGCTTGGCCTCTTTCTGCCTAATCTTGTAGATTTCCTTATCTTCATTGCTCTGGTTTTTTTTTATAATTACAAAATGCTAGCTTTTTATTTTTAATGATTTGGGCCACTTCTGCTGAGTACCACAGTGGTCTCTTCCTTTTTTTGCTTTTACTGACAAGTCTAATGCAATTTTCTGTTGCCTTCAATAATGCACCTTTTAAGTAGTCCCATTTCTCCTGGACTCCATGTAATCCGTTCCAGTCTGATAAGGACTCATTTATGACTAATTTCATTTTTGAAAAGTCTGTTTTTCTAAAATCTAAAAACTCCAACGCGTATATGAGGGGGATTTTGTTTTAATCTGTCAGTAAAATAAAATCTAATTCTAGAGAGATGGACGCTCGGATGCATAAGGACATGCAGGTAGTAGAGGCCGCCTTCACCCAGACCCCGACTACAGAAAATGGTGTGCGGTTACGGGAGGCGCAGGTAGCGTTGAGATGTCACCTTCTACAGGTAGCGAACAGAAAGCGCTTGTTCTATAAGCAGCAACTCTTTGAGGAAGGTGAAAAAGTGGGTCATATGCTATCAGTGGTTTCTAGGGAACAACAGGGCATGGCGTGCATCACGGGCTTAGTGGATTCAGGGGGGCAACTTAGAAATGACTCTGGTAGCATATTAGAGATTTTAGCTAATTTTTATTCCTCTCTCTATGAATCGAAGACATTCTGTTCTGAGGAGGATATAATTAAGTTTTTGAGTGAGACTGATCTCCCGAGGTTAACTCCGTAGACCCGCTCTTTGCTAGATGCCCCTTTGAGGAGCTTGAAGAGGCAGTATGAATGATGGCAAATGATAAGGCACCAGGGTTAGATGGGCTGCCTGCTGAGATCTATAAGAGATGCTCTGGGGTTCTGTTACCAGATCTACTGGAGGTATTCAAATATTCCCTGGAGGTTGGCAGGGCCGTCTTTACCAAGGGGCAAAAGGGGCAGCTGCCCCGGGCCCAGTTGCTCCTGGGGGGCCCAAGGCAGCTGCCTCTTGAGCCCTGCTAGCTACTGCCCCGGGTGTCAAGCTGTCAGCTACACAGGGGTTGCTGCCATGCCATGCCAGCCGGCACTGAGTCCAGGCATCATGATCATACTGTGTTAAAGTTGTGATCTAGGACCTTAATGACATCATCACCATGTGACCAGTAACCTAGCAATTACTGGTCACATGGCTATGAGGTCATCACAGGTCCTACCAGGAGTGTTGCAGAATTTAACTGTGGAGCTTTTTTGTGTGAAGATTACATCAGAAAAAGGTGACAGGGGCTGTTATGTTAATATACGGTAAACTACTGTATAGTGGGGTGTTGTATACTGTGTGGGGGCCTGTATATTGTGTGGTGGGCTGTATACTGTGTGGGGGCCTGTATACTGTGTGGGGTGCTGTATACGGTGTGGTTGGCTGTATACTGTGTGGGGGGGCCTGTGTAGTGTGGGGGGCTGTATATTGTGGCGTGCTATACTGCTGTACTGTATAGTGTGGGGGCTGTATCATGTATAGTTTGTGGTGCTGTATACAGTGAGGTGTTGTGTTGTATACTGTGGGGTGCTGTATACCCCAAACTATACACGATACAGCACCCCAAACTATACACTATACAGCCCCCACACTATACAGTACAGCAGTATAGCACTCCACACTATACCACACAGTATGCAGTTTTAGCACCCCACACTATACAGTACCCCTCAGTATATAGTAGAGCAGTATAGCAGCCCACAGGCTGCTATACTGCTCTACTATATACTGTGGGGTACTGTATAGTGTGGGGTGCTAAACTGCATACTGTGTGGTGCTGTATACTATAGGGTGCTATACTGCATCATTCTGTGGGGTGCTGGGGTGCACTGTAACACTAGGGTGAGCAGAGCCCTGGTCTCCTTCCTGCAGAGCGGTGCCCACTTCCAGCCTGAGCCCAGCTGCTCAGAGCACTGATCCTGAGCCGCTGGAGTCTTCAGAACTGGTATTTACAGTCTTTCACTGTACTCTACCAGATGTGTAGATTTTTTGTTTGTGTGTTGTGGTGGAGGGCGTGATTGCCTGCTAAGGTGTGGGAAGGCGGGATCCAGGGGGCCCAAGTAAATTTTTGCCCAGGGTCCAATCAATATTAAAGACTGCCCTGGAGGTTGGTTACTTACCGGCTTCAATGCAAGAGGCCCTGATAGTGGTTTTGCCTAAGGCTGGAAAGGACCCGAAGTGGCTGGATTCCTATAGGCCTATATCCTTGTTATCCACGGATATTAAGATACTGGCAAAGGCCTTGGCCGCACGCTTGTCCAAAGTAATATTGTCTGTGGTTCACCCTGATCAGACGGGGTTTATGCCCCAGAAGTCAACCGCTATCAATATTCGCAGGGTTTTTGCTAGCTTGCAGTTTGCTTCGGACAATGTGGGGGACAGGGACATTTTCCCTTAGATGCGGCCAAGGCCTTTGATAGTGTAGAGTGGCAATTCTTATGGACTACCCTCCGGTACATGGGTTTTGGGGATACCTTTATTGCATGGGTTAAAGTACTGTATTCTAGCTTGAAGGCCAGTATAAGAGCGAATGGAGGGGTGTCCAAGCAATTTAATCTATATCGGGGCACCCGACAGGGCTGCCCTTTATCGCCCTTGTTGTTCGCATTGGCGTTAGAACCCCTGGCCGCGGCTGTATGCAAGTCCGCCCAGATCCAAGGATTTCAGTATGGCACTTTACAAAATAAGGTAGCTATGTATGCTGATGATACCCTATTGTTTTTGGGGGACACATCTGCGTCATTGGTGGCTGTGATGTCCCTTATCGACAGATTTGGGCGATTGTCTGGTCTGACGATTAACTGGCATAAATCGGCGCTGATGCTTGTGGATGGTCAACCAATATCAGGAGCGGTATCTGCTAATAATGTCCCGTGAATAGAGGCATTTAAGTATCTGGGGATTAATGTCTCCCCTAGGATTACCAACTTTGAGAGGTTGAATCTTATTCCACTGTTGGATAAACAACGAAATAAGTGCAAAGTCTGGTGTAAATTGTTCCTTTCTGTGGTGGGCAGGGATAACCTTATTAAAATGGTACTGATGCCGCAGCTTCTATATAATCTACGTAACGCCCCAATATCGCTGTCCGCAGATAAATTTGGTAGAATTAACTCCATGTTTAGGGAATTGCTGTGGCGTAAGGGAAAGCTAGGATTAAACTCGAAACGCTGCAGCATTACAAAACAGAAGGGGGATTGGCGATTCACAACCCGTGGGTATATTACTTGGCGGCCCAAAGTCAACATTTTAAGGGGTGGTTAGACTCTGAGCTCACGGATGTGACCAGTTGTATATTATTGTCACACCTGCGGGCTACTGATATCATGTTATTGTTGGAAGGGGTAGAGGCGAAAACAAGGAGGTCAGATCTTCCCTTGCATTGTACAATGTACTTGGTATGGAAATCGGTCAAACGCCTGAGGGGGGGTTGCCAAGATATGTGAATATACTCCACTATGGGGTAACCCAGTTCTATCTGAATTTACACTGCTGAACGGTTTTGAGGAATGGAAAGAGAGAGGGGTCTGGCTGCTTGGTCATCTTGCTAGAAAGTGGAGTCTTTAGAACTTTCGCTAGCATTCAGGAGAAATTTGGTATTTTCAGGCGCGAATGCTATCAATACCTACAATTACGTCATGCCTATATGGCCACGACCCAGAAGGGCAATGTGTGCTCTCAGACGGATGCTGGTTTAAATCATGTTGTGAAAGGAGGCGAGAGGAGAGGAGTGATATCTGTCACGTATAAATGGTTGCTGGATAAATATCTGGAGGCGCATCCGATGTCTAGAATGCAGATATGGGTTCAGGATGTAGGTAATATCTCTCCAGAACAATGGATGGATATATTGGAGGCAGTGCCCAGATCATCCTTGAGTGAGGGTGGAAAGCTCTCGCAATTGTTTATTATACACAGAGTTTACAAAACGCCAATCTTTTTACAGAAAATTGGGGTCAGACTTGATGCTAAATGTCCTAGATGTGCAGAGGAATCGGCAGATCTGATCCATATGTTATGGCGCTGCTCGGCATTGACTATGTATTGGGGGAAGATCATTACTGCTGTTCAATCAGCCTATTCAGTATTTATTCCACGCAATCCCATAGTCTGCATTTTGGGGTATATTTCTGAGCTTGCGCTTGATCAATCAATTAGAGTGGCTGTGGGCCACTTGCTTTATGTTGCCCGGAAACTGATTGCTCAGCATTGGATACAGGTCAGCCCTCCTACGTTTGGTGAATTTCGACGTAAAGTAAACATCATGCTTGGTTATGAAAAGGCTGTTTTTCAGAAAAGGGGGTGTCCTCTTAAATATGAAAAGCTGTGGGAACCGTGGCTGGCGTATGAGTATCATTTTAGATAGTTGGAGTAGATGTAAACAACACCGGGAAGTTGGGGGGGAGGGTTGGGGGTGGAATTTTGTAGATTGGTAGATGGGATGGTTTCAGATCATTGTCTTTATTTATGTATGGATGCACATATACTCTGTACCTCCGTTTACCCCAGTATGTTATTTCAATTGTAACACTGTATATTGCATTTTCACTTGTTATATGGTGTAATTGCACCGATCGTATAATATTAATAAAAAAGATCTAAAAAAAAAAAAACATCCCTTCTTCAGGGATTCGCTTGCATGAAGAGATTTGCTGACCATAAGTGTAGAACTCCACTTCAGTTTCTCTTTGAGACAAGTTTTTTGAGTTGAATCATCAAACTCAAGGTACCTTCAGATGAGTAGGCATATGTGTTTGTGTCATGTTTCCTGCCTCAAGCCAGTTCTGCTCAACCATTATTCCAGATGTTCTGTTCCTTCTCCTACTTTTGTTGGCTCAGGAGTTGAGAACAAAGTCAAGAATATTCTAGACATGAAGAAAGTCAGAGGTAAAACATTCTTCCTGGCGGATTGGAGAGGTTTTGGTCCAGAGGAGAGATCCTGGGAGCCTGCTGAAAAAATTAACAAACCAGTCTGAAGAAGAAACTTGTGCAACTGTCTAGGCCAAAGAAGTGAGGACAAAATGGGGAGGGGAAGTACTGTTGCAGCTCTGTTGCTCCGAACTTCTAATTTCGTAGTTTCCTGCAAAGCTGTGCCTTTTCTACGTTCATCTGTCCATTTCTGTTCTGACGCTAAGCTGCCCGCCCTGACCTGGAACTGTTTATGGATTGCAAAAACTCCCCCTGCCATGACCTCAGTCTGCTGCTCACTGCCTTCTACACCAGTACCTCTTGACCCTCATGGTTTTGCCATCATTGAACAGAGGCTACTTCAAGAAGCAGCGGCCTGGTGTTCCCCTGCAACAAAGTCCAGATCACTGTATAGGAGTTAAATACCAGGGTTGCCACTTATATAACGCTCTCTGGGAGGCCAGAGAGATAATTTCATTATGAGTATCCCTGAGTCAAATCTTTGCTAATGACAGCGGATCCACATCTGGAACTGTGTTATCAGACTTGTTTTTATACTATTTGATGGCTATCTTTGTTTAATTTCTAGGTGGATATACAGTGGGATGCGAAAGTTTGGGCAACCTTGTTAATCGTCATGATTTTACTGTATAAATCGTTGGTTGTTACGATAAAAAATGTCAGTTAAATATATCATATAGGAGACACACAGTGATATTTGAGAAGTGAAATGAAGTTTATTGGATTTACAGAAAGTGTGTTATAATTGTTTTAACACAATTAGGCAGGTGCATAATTGGAACTCAAATTGGCTTGGTAAGCTCAGTGACCCCTGACCTACATGCACAGGTGAATCCAATTATGCGAAAGAGTATTTAAGGGGGTCAATTGTAAGTTTCCCTCCACTTTTAATTTTCTCTGAAGAGTAGCAACATGGGGGTCTCAAAACAACTCTCAAATGACCTGAAGACAAAGATTGTTCACCATCATGGTTTAGGGGAAGGATACAGAACGCTGTCTCAGAGATTTCAGCTGTCTGTTTCCACAGTTAGGAACATATTGAGGAAATGGAAGACCACAGGCTCAGTTCAAGTTAAGGCTCGAAGTGGCAGACCAAGAACAATTTCGGATAGACAGAAGCGACAAATGGTGAGAACAGTCAGAGTCAACCCACAGACCAGCACCAAAGACCTACAACATCATCTTGCTGCAGATGGAGTCACTGTGCATCGTTCAACCATTCGGCGCACTTTACACAAGGAGATGCTGTATGCGAGAGTGATGCAGAGGAAGCCTTTTCTCCGCCCACAGCACAAAAAGTGCCACTTGAGGTGGGCTAAAGCGCATTTGGACAAGCCAGCTTCATTTTGGAATAAGGTGCTGTGGACTGATGAAACTAAAATTGAGTTATTTGGCGATAACAAGGGGCGTTATGCATTGAGGAAAAAGAACATTGCATTCCAAGAAAAACACCTGCTAACTACAGTAAAATATGGTGGTGGTTCCATCATGCTGTGGGGCTGTGTGGCCAGTGCAGGGACTGGGAATCTTGTCAAAGTTGAGGGACGCATGGATTCCACTCAATATCAGCAGATTCTGGAGACCAATGCCCAGGAATCAGTGACAAAGCTGAAGCTGCGCCGGGGCTGGATCTTTCAACAAGACAACGACCCTAAACACTGCTCAAAATCCACTAAGGCATTTATGCAGAGGAACAACAAGTGCAACGATCTGGAATGGCCATCTCAGTCCCCAGACCTGAATATAATTGAAAATCTGTGGTGTGACTTAAAGAGAGCTGTCCATGCTTGGAAGTCATCAAACCTGAATGAACTAAAGATGTTTTGTAAAGAGGAATGGTCCAAAATACCTTCAACCAGAATCCAGACTCTCATTGGAACCTACAGGAAGCGTTTAGAGGCTGTAATTTCTACAAAAGGAGGATCTACTAAATATTGATTTAACCCCTTAAGGACACAGGACGTACCGGTACGCCCTATTTTCCAAGTCCTTAAGGACACCGGACGTACCGGTACGTCCTAACTTAAAATCGGGATTCCGGCGCCACGGGGGTTAATCGCAACGGGATGCCGGCTGAAATCATTCAGCCGGCATCCCGTAACAACGCAGGGGGGGGGTCATTTGACCCAACCGTATCGGCGATCTCAGAAAGCCGCAGGTCAATTCAGACCTGCGGTTTTCTGCGTTTTCCGGTCCATTCGGGTGTCCTGTGACCCGATGAACCAGAAAAAGACTGATTACACACCACCAATCGCAGTACGAAGATTTGAAGAGGCGGTGCTGGCCCTGGTGCTGAACGCCGCTGTCCATAAATCGGTCCATATGCCGGTAATAAAGCAAGGGTTAACAGCCAAACAAAACTAAATATTTATTGCCCCGATTCTGTAGTTTGCAACAACACCCCATATGTGGTTGTAAATGGCTATATAGCCGCACGGCAGGGCATAGAACGAAGGGAACTCCATACGGTTTCTGGAAGGCAGACTTTGATGGACAGTTTTTATTTTTTTTGACACCATGTCCCATTAGAAGCCCCCCCTGATGTAGCCTAGACTAGAAACTCCAAAAAAGTGACCCCATCTAAGAAACTACACCCCTCAAGGAATTCAAAAGTTACTTTACAAACTATGTTAACCCTTTAGGTGTTCCACAAAACTAAATAGCGAATGTAGAAACAATTTTAGAATTTAATGGGCGTCCTTCCATGACAGCACCCACTGGAGGATGTTCTATTGGACCTCTGTAGGGACAGGAAGCGAGAGAGGTTAAAAGGCCCCTCCCCACCCCTCTTACCAGTGTTCTTCCTGTCCCTACAGTGATAGGAGCAGAGAGGAGTATCCCTGTTTTGTTAGTGGGGGTAATATGGGCCGAGGCTGGTCGGGGGGCTTATGCCTCTCCTCTTCAGCCTCATATGAGGCCTTAAGCTAGCACCTCTCGGGGAAGGGGTCCCCTAGCATTCCCAGTACCTATTTCTGGAGGCCGTGGTATTGGGACTCTGTAGCCGCTTCTCCTGCGGGAGCTCTGGGCACTCCTCTGATGACGTGATCGCGTCACGTCCCACGTGACCGGAAGTGATGCGAGAAGACCGGAAGCTAATGGCGGCGCGCATCCATGCTGGAGGCCTCGGGATCGACTCTTCTTAGAATGAGTCCCCCAGAAGAGGAGGCGGAGCCGAGCGGTATCGAGGGCAGGGCCAGGATGGTAAGTCAGAGGGCTCTCAAATCACAGAGGGGAAAAGGTAAAACGGGGAGATGGAGCTACCCCAAAGGAGGTAGAGGAAGGGGTTTCCTGTTCAACCCATCTACCAGCGCAGACAAGCAATGACATCAGGCCAGTCGGGGGCAGACTCCGTTTATTCTGGGAGTCCTGGACTCGGGTCACTCAGAACCAATGGATTCTCAGTACAATCCGAGAGGGAGTGAAGATAGAGTTTCGCGGTCCACCCCCGCGGAGATTCCTGATAGTTGATTTTTTTGCTCTGCTGACTGAAATTCTGTTATGTCTCGACCTAAGGAAACTGTTAGTTCTAAATGCTATAATACAGGTTCCAGAGGAACAGAAAGGCTTGGGTCATTATTCAAGACTTTTCCAGATAAGAAAACTAGACGGGTCCTTCAGGACGATTGTCAACCTGAAGTCCCTAAACAAGTCCATAGTATACCACAAGTTCAAGATGGAGTCTATAAAGTCATCAATACCACTAATATCGGTAGGGGATCTCTTATGTACCATGGACTTAAAGGATGCCTATTATCACATCCCAATACATCCACTCCACCAGCAGTATCTCAGGTTTGCAATCAACCAGGAAGGTACAATTCTCCATTACCAGTTCCAGTGCCTACTCTTTGGAATATCCTCGGCACTGCACATTTTCACGAAAGTCATTACAGAAGTAGTGGCATACTTAAGACAACAACAGATAAAGATCATCCCGTACCTGGACGATTTCCTGCTGATTGCAGAGACAAGACAGAGTCTTCAAAGCAGTGTCCAACAGACCCTTGCCCTTTTCAAGGATTTGGGATGGATAATAAATTATGCCAAGTCGGACCTAGTTCCGAGTACCAGGAAACAGTTCTTGGGAGTCATCTTAGACTCAGAGAAACAACATTCCTTTCTTCCTCTACTAAAACAGGAAAAGATAAGGGAGAAGATAAGAACCTTTCAGAAGAGAAGGGACCATACCCTAAGAGAATCTATGCAGGTTCTGGGGTTAATGACATCTTGTATTTCAGTCATTCTGTGGGCTCAGTACCATTCCAGAATCCTACAGAACTCAATTCGGAGTGCATGGGACAAAAACCATCAGTTCTTGAACTCAAAGATAATTCTATCAAGACAAAGTCTAGATTCTCTATCCTGGTGGACCACCCCAAAAAACCTAAGGAAGGGGGTCGTCTGGAATCTTTCTCCGTCCATAGTAATTACTACAGACGCAAGCCAGTGGGGCTGGGGAGCCCATCTAAAAGATCAAGTCTTTCAGGGGAGATGGTCCAGTCTCGACAGTCGCAGATCCTCAAACTTCAGAGAGCTGAAAGCAGTATGGGAGACCCTGAAGAGGGCAGAACAGATCCTCTCCAACCACTACATCAAGATCCTTTCAGACAACATGGCGGTGGTATGCTACCTGAAACGTCAAGGGGGAACCAGGAACCCTCATCTTCAAGGATTATCAGACCAAATTTGTTGTTGGGCGGAGGAAAAGGTGCTCTCAGTTTCAGCAGTCCACCTAAGAGGAGTAGAAAACTCCACCGCCGACTTTCTAAGCAGACACAGGCTCAACCCGGGCGAATGGTCTTTAAACAAGGAAGTGTTTCTGCAGACATTCAAACTGTTTTTAATGCCTTGAGGGGTGTAGTTTTGGGAGGTTTCTATTATCTAAGCCTCACAATATGACTTCAAACCTGAACTGGTCCATAAAAAGTGTGATTTTTAAGATTTCAGAAAAATTTCAAAATGTGCTTCTACACTTCTAAGCCTTGTAACATCCCCAAAAAATAAAATATCATTCCCAAAATGCTACAAACATGAAGTAGACATGTGGGGAATGTAAAGTCATCACAATTTTTGGGGGTATTACTATGTATTACAGAAGTAGAGAAACTGAAACTTTGAAATTTGCTAATTTTTAAAAAAAAATTGGTAAAAATTTGTATTTTTTTTAATGCAAAAAAATTTACTTTTTTGACCCAATTTTAGCAGTGTCATGAAGTACAATATGTGACGAAAAAACAATCTCAGAACGGCCTGGGTAAGTCAAAGCGTTTTAAAGTTATGAGCACTTAAAGTGACACTGGTCAGATTTGCAAAAAATGGCCTGGTCCTTAAGGTGAAATAGGGCCGTGTCCTTAAGGGGTTAATTTCTTTTTTGTGGTGCCCAAATTTATGCACCTGCCTAATTTAGTTTAAACAATTATAGCACACTTTCTGTAAATCCAATAAACTTCATTTCACTTCACTGTGTGTGTCTCCTATATGATATATATAACTGACATTTTTTATCGTAACAACCAACGATTTATGCAGGAAAATCATGACGATTAACAAGGTTGCCCAAACTTTCACATCCAACTGTACTTCTCCCTTGCCAAATTCTGAACATAATTTAGCAAATTACTCTGTTTGGTGTGGGAGTCTCTTGACTATCACCGGCAACATCTCCTTCCGATACATCAGCTGGTTAAATGGCCACACACCATACCAAAACAGTAACACACTTCTCAGATTTTACTGCAGGTCTCTAACATGTATAGCTTACAGTAGGGATCAGCAACCTTCGGCACTCTAACTGCTGTAAAACTACAATTCCCACCATGCGGATTTAATCAGCTGTTCTTGTACAGTCATAGAAAAATTGTTGGTACCCTTCTGTTAAAGAGAGAAAAGCCCACAATGGTTACGGAACTTGCAATTCGATCAGTGCAATTACACCATATAACAAGCAATTTCTGTAACTCTCTGCACCAGGTATTTTGGCCCACTCCTCATGAGCAACTGCTCCAGCCGTCTCATGTTTGAAAGATATGTTCTCAAGACTGCATGTTTCAGCTCCTTCCACAGATGTTTATTACAATTTAGAACAGGGCTCATAGAAGACCACTTCATAATAGCCCATTGCTATCCTTTAGCCACTTCTTGGATGCTTTTAGCTGTGTGTTTTGGGTCATTATCCTGTTTGAGGACTCATGACCTTTAAATGGTATACTTCACTGTAAGGGCCTGGGAGGTTTGGTCTGCTGTTTAATTTAGATCCCCAGCTGCTAAATATACGTGCTGCGATATTTGTCTGACCACCTCTAGACATGTTTGTCGTGCTGAGGCCAGATCTCCGGACCGTCCCCTTTATAATGAATGGGACTGGGGCGGACTTCCGGCAGCACACGTGTGCAAATGTTAGTACATACTTGGCAGGTTGTTCCACTGTCGCACAAGCCTAAAGCAAGGTTTAGACAACAGAAAAATAGAAAACATATTTACTAGTTCCTCTATGAAGGGAATGTGGTTTAATTGTGTTTTTACGTGGAGGGGTCAAAGTCAACTTTAGGATGCAGCATGGGGGGGGGGGGATCATTTTGGTCAGCTCCTGTTACCCTCAGTGTGACATCTGCTGACAATTGTACAGACCAGCTATGATTCATGTAGTCACCTCATTTAGGGCCCTTTCACACCTGCGTTATAGTCTTCCGGCATAGAGTTCCGTTGTCGGGGCTCTATGCCGGAAGAATACTGATCAGGATTTTCCTAATGCATTCTGAATGGACAGTCCGTCCTTCAGGATGCATCAGGATGTCTTCAGTTCCGGAACGGAACGTTTTTTGGCCGCAGCAAATAGCGCAGCATGCTGCGCTTTTTGCTCCGGCCAAAAATCCGGAACACTTGCCGCAAGGCCGGATCCGGAATGAATGCCCATTGAAAGGCATTGATCCGGATCCGGCCTTAAGCTAAACGTCGTTTCGGCGCATTGCCGGATGCGACGTTTAGCTTTTTCTCAATGGTTACCATGGCTGCCGGGACGCTAAAGTCCTGGCAGCCATGGTAAACTGTAGTGGGGAGCGGGGAGCGGCATACTTACCATCCGTGCGGCTCCCGGGGCGCTCCAGAGTGACGTCAGGGCGCCCAACACGCACATGGATGACGTGATCGCATGGATCACATGATCCATGCGCATGGGGCACTCTGACGTCATTCTGGAGCGCCCCGGGAGCCGCACGGATGGTAAGTATGCTGCTCCCCCGCTCCCCACTACTACTATGGCACCCAGGACTTTAATAGCGTCCTGGGTGCCATAGTAACACTGAAAGCATTTTGAAGACGGATCCGTCTTCAAATGCTTTCAGTACACTTGCGTTTTTCCGGATCCGGCGTGTAATTCCGGCAAGTGGAGTACACGCCGGATCCGGACAACGCAAGTGTGAAAGAGGCCTTAATGTACCTATCGAAATAAATGTGTCTCTGTCATTGCTCTGTTGTGTCCTGCCATGCTTCTTGTTCTGCTAGATTATTATGCAGCCCATACAGCTGTGCTACACCCATTCATCACTGCTATATACACATACTTATCTTTAACCCTTTTGCTACCAGTGCTTTACATGTACGGCGCTGGAGCTATGGGTAAACATGGCACCCGCTCGTGTGTGCAGCGGGCACCATGGCCAGCAGGTCTCTGCTGTTTCAATCAGCAGAGACCCGCGTCTAATGACCATGACCAGCAATAATGCCAATCGCGGTCATTAAAGTCTTTGGATGCCATGATAAAGTGTGATCACAGCATTTAAAGGCTAAAAAATATGTGCTTCTTACCAGCATCCTATGCAGCCAATGAGGATGCTGGTAATTGATTTCAATACGCTGGATATCTCTGAACAGACCCAGGGTATTGAAGCTGCAATTCTTATTTTGACCAGTAGCTGGAAGGCCAACATAAGAAATGAGCAATTCTAGTACCAATATGGATATACAAGAAACATAATGGTACAGAATTATATAAATTAAAAAAATACTGAGTAGCCTCAAACATAAGCTACAAAACCATAAAAAAAGTTTAGAAAAAGTAAAAAAAATAAAACATTTAAATCTCCCCTTTCTGTAGAAAAAAAGTTAATAACAAAAAATATAAACATCATGGTCATCAAAAAACACCTGTAATATTAAAATATAAAATATATTCCCAATATGGCGAATGGCAAAGCGGGAAAAAAGGGTCAAAATGGCAGTTTTGCCCTCTTTTCATTGCTTTTCTTACCCGAGAAAATTTAATAAAATGTGATCAGAATGTCACACCCAATGGTATCAATAAAAACTACAGATCATCCCACAAAAAAATGAGCCCCAGCTCAGTAGATATAACTGTAAGGCCCCTTTCACACGAGAGAGTATTCTGTGCGGGTGCAATGCGTCATGCAAATGCATTGCACCCACACGGAATCTGGACCCATTCATTTCAATGGGACTGTGTTCATGAGCGTTGGTTTTCAGGCATCACTTGTGTGTTGCGTGAAAATCGCAGCATGTTCTATTTACTGAGTTTTTCACACAACACTGGACCCATAGAAGTGAATGGGGCTGCGTGAAAATCGCATCTGCAAGCAAGTTATGTTGCTTAGTAACTGGACGCTCACCTCGTAGTAGGCGAGATACTTGTGTATAAGACCTATCTTAAATCATGGCAAATTCCAATCAAACATTTGCATGTAAATAGTGTGCAACTATCCCATTTTTTGCACATCACTGTTCGGTGTGCCACTTAAAGGGGTTGTCCCGCGAAAAATAATCTACAGTTTTCAAACCAGCACCTGGACTTTTGTAATTTCATGTAATTAAAAACTTGACATAGCCACTGAGTTATTCAATAAAAAAGTATCAGTATGGTGCCACCTGCTGTTTGTTCTTTTTCTTATTTCTTTGTCCTGCTCACTAAGAAGACTGCTTTTACTTAGTTTCATCCTTCAGCTGCCTCCTGAGCTGTGATAGGGAGAGCATGGACACAACTCCTTAGCTGCATCAGAAAAGACTCTCCCCTTCTAGCTTTGTTAGAAAGTTATTGGCATCTGCTATATAATGTCTGATTTTCATTTTTTACATTAGTCATGGGATAACCCCTTTAAATCTCTTTTGTAATTCCAGGCAACACTTTATCAGGTAATCAAAAGTCTATAGTACAGTTTTGTCAAGTTACAGTGATGATTGGTATCATAGTCTGCCATGATAGAAGGTCTGCTTAGCACATAATTCTAATTTTAATAGAAGGCAAGCGTAGCTTTAGCAGCATAGGAGGTCCGGTTTCCAAGAGAGGGAAGGGATCGCAGTCTCCCAAACTAAGCCGGACCTGGGTATACAGATCTATGAATCTCAGTTACTTGGCTACATATTTTTACCGTTTGCAGGGTAATTAAATTCTCTCAGAGGGGCGGATATGATATGTCCATTCATAAAGGGGGGTGGGTATACAGATCATGACACCAAAACCGAAGTCCTACTATGGCTTAAACATAAATCTAAGCACCTAATACATATTGGTTTGCTGTTTAAAGGGGTTGTCTGGGTTCAGAGCTGAACCCGGACATACCCTTATTTTTCCCCTCCCCACGACAGCACTACTGAGAGATGGCTCCGCCTCCATGGACAGGAAACCTGTAGCATAAAAAAGGTGGAGCCACTCTCCCCACCTCAGTGGGGTTTCCTGTCCCTGGAGCAGGAGACCTGTTGGCTTTCTTTCCCTAGGGACCCATGACTAGGAAATCCTAGGAAAGCCTAGAGGGTCATGTAGTCTTACCAGACAGGGACCAGGTGCCGGGGTCCTTCTTTCAGGGGATGGTCCGGGCCATTCCCTGATCTTCACGGCTGGCAGCGCGAGTCCCTCAAAGGACTGAGACCGCGTGGTGGGCATCAGAACGCCGGGATGTCGGGCGGCTGGAGAAGGAACATCCCAGAGGGGTGATGTTCCTGGCGCGCACGTGGAGGCTGTACATTGTGTTTTAAGTCAGCAGCAGAGACGCGCCGGGAGCCTGAACAGGAAGTCGCAGGAGAGTGACCTCACAGGTGAGACGTGCGTTCCAAAGGCCAGGGTTCCGGTTATGTGACCGGAAATAAAAGCAGTGTTCGGAGACGGGGTTTCCAGAGCTGGGGGCACCCTTTTCTTCAGTATTTTCTGGTGTATGAAGTCTATTCTAACCCCTCTGGGGCGGCCGGATTGATTATTACCCAGCTGTCGGGACAGACAGAGCTCAGGCGTTCCGGGATTTGCTACATCGGCACCGGTGAGAACCTGCATGATGGATGTCTGGCACGGGATTGGCTCCCAGGGAACATGTGGAACTCTCAAAGAAGAGGTGGTGTTCCCTGCTACATATAAATATGTTTTTAACCCTCTGTGCCCTCAGGAGTAAGCATGGAGGAGGATAAGATGCCTGAAGGAATCGAAGCAGAGAGGCAGACTCCGGTATAGACGCTTCTGAAGGGATAAGGTACATTCGTTGGCATGGAAAAATACTGATATATGGTTGTGTATATACTTTTTTCCTTAGATGGCGCCAAAAAAGGTCATGGCGAATGTGCCATATGTAGATGCCCCTTGTCTTCCTCCTATCCTAAAAAATTGTGCCAGCAGTGTATCGAAAAGACGCTGGCAGAGGAATCCCCAAGTTTTATGAAAGACATTAGGGCCTTAATTAGATCCGAGGTAAAAGATTCCCTAAAATCATCTAAGAAATGTAATAGATTGGAGGAACAGGTGGAGTCAGAGGTGGAGTCTTCGGGCGATTAGTGAAGGCATGAATAAAAGTGAAGAGTCTGAGGATTAGTCTTCTTCAGAAGAAGACAGTGAGAAAAAGTTCCTATTCCCAGTGGGTGATGCGGATAAATTGCTTAAAACTATACGGGCCACTTTGGAATTAGAGGACGTTAAAGAGGACAAGTTGGTAGTGGACGCAGTTTTCGAAGGTTTACGTGAATAGAAAAGAAGATGTTTTCCCTTACACAAAAGTATAACGGCTCTAATAAAAAAAGAATGGAAAAAACAGATAGGAAGGCCTTTGTAACTAAAAACTTTAAGAGAAAATATCCCTTTGAGGAAGAAGCTTCTACATCTTGGGATAAAGACTGGATGTAGCTATATCTAGCCGTTCGAGGACATGGGGATTTTAAAAGACCTGCTGGATAAAAAGATAGATTCCTGTCTTAAAAGTACATGGAAGGCATCTACCGCATCCTTCAGACCCAATATATAGGCATCTGTTACCGCCAGATATTTGACTAGAAGGGCAGATAACGGATAAATGTCCTAGAGATCAGATTCTGCCGACCTTACAAAAAGCAGCAGATTTTCTATCTGACACTTCAGTTGAGGCAGTCAGATTGTCAGCCAGGTCAGCCTCTATTTCTAATTCTGCCCGTTGAGCCTTATGGCTTAAAAACTGGAGAGGGGGAGAGATGGCTTCCAAATAACATCTATGCAGTATTCCCTGTCATGGACAGTTTCTGTTTGGCCCAGAGTTAGATACCCTTTTGGAGAAGGCAGCAGACAGAAAAAAGAAGTTACCTCAGGAGCCCTCCTTCTCACAATTTAAGAGTTACAGGCGTCCTTTTCATAATTCCTCTAGGTTTCAGGGGAAGAGGCAGCCAGGGGATAGAGATCAGTTCCCCAGAGAAAGAGGTTCAGGGAGTAAGGGCTTCATGTTCAGGGGTTCTTCCTCCCAAAAAAGATAAACTGTCCAAAAAATGACGCCAGGCTGCAGGTAGGAGGAAGGCTAAAATACTTCTCTATGCCTGGGAAAAAATCGCAGGAAATTGGGTCAGGAATATTATTACAGAAGGGCTAAAATTAGATTTCAAAGGAGCTTATCCACAGAGGTTTGTGATTACGAGAGCGTCTCCGAACTTGTCAGCAGAAGTTGACCTGTTAATAAAGAAAAAAGTGCTAATACCAGTAACAGAAACAGAGTGGGGGAAGGGCTTCTACTCGACACTTTTCCTAGTGAGAAAACCGGATGCTTCTTTCTGGACAATTATAAACTTAAAGGGGTTGTCCAGGTTCAGACCTGAACCTGGACAGCCCTCCATTTTCACCCCGGCAGCCCCCCTGACATGAGCATCGGAGCAGTTCATGCTCCGATGCTCTCCTTTGCCCTGCGCTAAATCGCGCAGGGCAAAGGCATTTTTCAGAGTTCCGGTGACGTACCGGGCTCTCCATGGGGCTGACAGGAACCCCGGTGACGTCACCGGCACTGATGGGCGGGATTTGGCTCTGCCCTAGCCAGTAAAACGGCTAGGGCAGAGCTAAAGCCCGCCCCTCAGAGCCGGTGACGTCACCGAACACACTGCTGGGCGGAAGTTACCGCCCGGCAGTGTGTTATTAAAAACACAAGAGCCCGTGCCCTGCGCGATCTAGCGCAGGGCACGGGAGCGCATCGGAGCATGAGATGCTCCGATGCTAGGCTCAGGGGGGCTGCCGGGGTGAAAATAAGGGTATGTCCGGGTTCAGCTCTGAACCCGGACAACCCCTTTAAGACAATTTAACAGGTCTTTAGTTGTAAAAAAAAAAAAGAAAATCAAAATGGAGACCATAAAATCTGCAATTCACCTAGTCTTTCCAGGATGTTTCATGGCAGTATTGGATTTGAAAGATGCGTATCTGCATATCCCGATGCATCCTTCTTTCCAGAGATTCCTCCGGGTAGCAGTGATAAGGGGCGACGAAACCAGACACTCCCAGTTTCAGGCCATGCCCTTTGGGCTGTCAAGTGCACCAAGGATTTTTACCAGAAGTAGCCTCGTTTGTTCGCAAAGAGAACATTATCTTTATACCCTACCTGGTCGATTTCCCGATAGTCGCAGTTTCTCTGGAAGTGTCAGGATTCTATTCAGCGGGTGATGCATATTCTGGAAGGGCTAGGGTGGATAATAAATATAAAAAAAATCCAGATTGGAGCCATATATTCCTAGCTCTACAGCTGGACTCTTTATGTCAGAGGACCTTCCTACCTTCAGAGAAGATAGAAAAGGTTCAGAGGGAAATTCTAAGGACTCAGGAAAATCCACAGATATCCACCCGGAAACCACTGTCTCGCCAGGGAGGTACCAAATTCCGATCTTTGATGAGGGAGACAGAATTAATATTATCAGAAATACAGGAACAGGTGGCGCATATTTCTGCTCTACATATAAAAGGGAAGGAGAACGTTCAGGCTGACTTTTTAAGTCGTCACCGGTTAAGACAGGGGGAGTGGTCCTTAAACCCCTTAGTATTTGCAAATATTGTGAGGTTGTGGGGGACCCCGGAAATAGATTTATTTGCCACCAGGGAGAACAGGCAGGTCGAGAAGTTTTGCTCCCTCAGTCCCTACGAATCCCCATTTGGGGTGGATGCTTTTCTCCTAAAATGGAGGTTTCGCCTGGGATATGCCTTTCCCCCGCTTCAACTACTACCCAGAGTTCTCAAGAAAATAAGGGAAGAAAAATCAGACATGATAGTTATTGCCCCATTTTGGCCATAGAGGGCATGGTTCTCTCTTCTCAGGTCAATGTCAGTATCGGAACCTTGGGTTCTTACTGAGATTCCAAATCTCCTGTTGCAGGGCCCAGTAGTTCATCCAGAGGTAGAGTCCTTGCATCTTACGGCCTGGAGATTGAAAGGGCATATTTAGTTGGCAAGGGTTTTTCTGAGGCGCAAATTTCTACCCTACTTAAAAGCAGGAAAAAAGTGACCAACACAATTGATGGCAGGATTTGGAAAAGATTCCTATCCTTTGTAGACCTAGAGACCAACGTTTGGCCACACAAAATTACTACCAAGCAGATGTTAGAATTTTTACAGCGAGGACTATCTTTAGGCTTGGCTAAGAGTACTCTTAAAGTTCAGGTTTCTGCCCTCTCTGGGCTAAGCGGTAGAAATTTGGCTATAGATCCTTGAATAGTCAGGTTTTTTAAAGCAGTGGATAGGGTTGCTCCAGTTAAGGGACCTAGATTTCCCCACTGGGACCTAAATCTGGTATTAAAAGCATTGGCCAACCATCCCTTTGAGTCTGTTGAAGATAGCTCTATCAAATTGCTCACCCTGAAGTTGGTTATCTTAGTAGCCCTCACTTCAGCACGAAGAATTAGTGAGAGCCAGGCCCTGTCCATTAATCCCCCATTTATGGTGATATGTGAGGATAGGGTAGTGATGAAGCCGGACCCTAATTTTATCCCCAAAGTCCCTTCCAAGACAAACAGATTACAGGAGATAGTTCTCCCAGTTTTTCTTCCAGAACCGAAGAATGAGGATGAAGCAAAAAGGCACCTTCTATATGTAAGAAGGTGTCTGATCCAGTACCTAGAAAAGACCAAGGACTGGAGAAAATCTTCATTGCTATTTGTCTTGTATGCAGGGGCTAGAAAAGGTAATGCTGCCTCAAAGAGTTCTATCGCTAGATGCATCCGAGAGCTAATTTCGTTAGCATACTCTTATTCTGGTTCTTCTCCTCCTCTATCCTTGAAGGCTCACTCTACTAGAGCGGTGTCTACCTCTTGGGTGGAAAGGGCCAGTGTATCGATCAATCAAATCTGTAGAGCTGCCACTTGGGCCTCTCCCTCTACCTTCTATAGGTTTTAGCTGGACTCTATCCATTCTCTGACCTCCTTTTTGGCAGAAAGTTGTTAGATACTGTTACCCACCCTTGATTTCTATGTAATCTCTCTCAGTGGTGCTGTCGTTGGAGAGGCGAAAAATGATGATTACACTTACCGGTAATCGGATTTTCCTGACCCCGCGACAGCACCCATCTAATTCCCTCCCTAAGGTGGTGGTGCTGTGTTGATAGCACGTGGTGAAGCAAAAAAATCAAAGGCGGAGTCCCTCTCATGCTCTGTAAATTCACTGAGGTGGGAGAGTGGCTCCACCTTTTTTATGCTACAGGTTTCCTGTCCATGGAGGCGGAGCCATCTCTCAGTGGTGCTGTCGTGGGGTCAGGAAAATCCGATTACCGGTAAGTGTAATCATCATTTTCACCCAGGCAGCCCCCCTGGGGCTAGAGTCAGAGCATCGCATGCTCCGATGCACTCCCTTGCCCTGCACTAGATCGCGCAGGGCACGGGCTCTTTTGTTTTCAAAAACACACAGCCGGGCGGAAACCATTCTACTAGGGCAGTGCTAAATCCCGCCAATCAGTGCCGGTGACATCACCGGGCTTCCTGGCAGCCCCATGGAGAGCCCCGGGACGTCACTGGATCTTCAAAAAAATGCCTTTGCCCAGCGCAATTTATGCGCAGGGCAAGGGAGAGCATCGGAGCATGTACTGCTCCGATGCTTAAATCAGGGGGGCTTCCGGGGTGAAAATGGATGTCCGGGTTCAGCTCTGAACCCGGACAACCCCTTTAATAATATGTGTTAGTCACTTGAACATTTAGTAATATATATTCCTAGTAGAGATAAAGAGGGGGTTAATGTTAGTCACGTTCAGAACAAAAACATGTTTCTTACCCCCCAGTGAGTAGTGATAAATGTCAATCTGTGTAAATAAAAACCATGAGTAGGAAGACCGTTCATTAATCTAGCATAAATGGTATGGGATCTAGAAAAAACTGAGTCGTAGCAAAAGCGAAATTCATGCTTTTTGGGTACAAGGTATCTAACGCATAGATCCACCTAAATTCTTTCTGTTTCAGGATCATTTTCCTGTCTCCTCCTCATCTAGGTGGAGGGACATAATCAATGATTCTATATCTCCAGTTGACTCACATTGCGTTGAGATTCTTCAAAATGTTTGGGTACATGTAGATCTAAGGCCTTATTTCTCATCTTTGATTTGTGTTGCCCGTTTATTTCTTTACAGACATTGATCGTTTCTCCTACATACAAGAGTCCACATTGTAATGTGTAGACTACATAGGGTGTCTGACATGTACAGTCAGGTCCATAAATATTGGGACATCAACACAATTCTAACATTTTTGGCTCTATACACCACCACAATGGATTTGAAATGAAAAGAACAAGATGTTCTTTAACTGCACACTGTCAGCTTTAATCTGAGGTTATTTACATCCAAATCAGGTGAATGGTGTAGGAATTACAACAGTTTGCATATGTGCCTCCCACTTTTTAAGGGACCAAAAGTAATGGGACAGAAAAATAATAATAAATCAAACTTTTTAGTACTTGGTTGCAAATTCTTTGCAGTCAATTACAGCCCGAAGTCTGGAACGCATAGACATCACCAGATGCTGGGTTTCATCCCTGGTGATGCTCTGCCAGGCATCTACTGCAACTGTCTTCAGTTCCTGCTTGTTCTTGGGGCATTTTCCCTTCAGTTTTGTCTAAAGAAAGCAAAATGCATGCTCAATCGGATTCGGGTCAGGTGATTGACTTGGCCTTTGCATAACATTCCACTTCTTTCCCTTAAAAATCTCTTTGGTTGCCTTTGCAGTATGCTTTGGGTCATTGTCCATCTGCACTGTAAAGCGCCGTCCAATGAGTTCTGAAGCAGTTGGCTGAATATGAATAGATAATATTGCCCGAAACACTTCAGAATTCATCCTGCTGCTTTTGTCAGCAGTCACATAATCAATAAATACAAGAGAACCAGTTCCATTGGTAGCCATACATGCCCATGCCATGACCCTACTACCACCCTGCTTCACTGATGAGGTGGTATGCTTAGGATCATGAACAGTTCCTTTCCTTCTCCATACTCTTCTCTTCCCATCACTCTGGTACAAGTTGATCTTGGTCTCATTTGTCCATAGGATGCACTTCCAGAACTGTGAAGGCTTTTTTAGATGTTGTTTGGCAAACTCTAATCTGGCCTTCCTGTTTTTGAGACTCACTAATGGTTTACATATTGTGGTGAACCCTCTGTATTCACTCTGGTGAAGTCTTCTCTTTATTGTTGACTTTAACACACATACACCTACCTCCTGGAGTGTGTTCTTGATCTGGCCAACTGTTGTGAACGGTGTTTTCTTCACCAGGGAAAGAATTCTTCGGTCATCCACCAATGTTTTTTTCCATGGTCTTCCGGGTCTTTTGGTGTTGCTGAGCTCCTTCTTTTTAAGCATGTTCCCAACAGCTGTTTTGGCCACGCCTAATATTTTTGTTATCTCTCTGATGGGTTTGTTTTGTTTTTTCAGCCTAATGATGGCTTGCTTCACTGATGGTGACAGCTCTTTGGATCTCATCTTGAAAGTTGACAGCAACAGATTCCTAATGCAAATAGCACACTTGAAATGAACTCTGGACCTTTTATCTGCTCGTTGTAATTGGGATAATAAGGAAATAAAACACACATGGCCATGGAACAGCTGAGAAGCCAATTGTCCCATTACTTTTGGTCCCTTAACAAGTTTGAGGCACATATGCAAACTGTAGTGATTCCTACACCGTTCACCTGATTTAGATGTTAATACCCTCAAATTAAAGCTGACAATCTGCAGTTAAAGCACATCTTGTTTGTTTTATTTCAAATCCATTGTGGTGGTGTATAGAGCCAAAGATGTTAGAATTGTGTCATGTCCAAATATTTATGGACCTGATTGTATAATAGCCTTCAATAGGGTAGATCATTCCAGTATAGTTTTCCTGCTCCTTCCATTGGTTACATCATCAAAGGTCATCATATGAGTGCGGGACAATAGTCCCGCGGGCAGCCCAACGTCCACAGAATCATTGTAATCTATAATATTGTGTGCTCCCGTGCGCATAATCAATGCCGCTCCGGGACATATGACCCTCTCACAGACCGTATATCTCGGAGGGCATACGGTCGTGTGCAATAGGCCTTATTATGAAATGTGCCCATCTTTTCCATACTGCTTTCTGCTTCCCACATTTCCTTATTACTCTAGTCTATTGTTTTGCTGTGTGGATGCCATGTCAGTTGTAAAACAATGTAATTTACAGTTTATTGTAATGTAATTTGTTGTTTATTTGTATGTTTTTACTACATTTTTTTATTTTCAATAAAACAAGTTAATTGTTTAGTTAACATAGTTTAGACCAGATCTGATATCTGGTTACAGGGTCCATTGTTCCTCCTACCTGCAAGGAAGAAAAAAATACTCTACAGATTGTGTTAGGTCTTCTGTTATTTCTCCCTTTTTGTCTTATTTGGCCTCCTTTTTGTATGCACTGCACATTTTCTAATAAAGCTTAAAATGTTGCTGCTGAGAGACATTGGCTCCTGGCACTGATGTGGCTGTTACTTTGATGCCTACAACCTACGATACCTAAATATTATTCCAGACCCGTTAATGGCAACGGTATACCCAAATGGCAATAGCTTCTGTTTGACTGGCATGAGCGAACTTATACAATATTAGGCCTAATACACACAAAAGTAGTTTTGCCCGCATCTGATGTGCATTTTTTGCCGATTTGAATGTGGAGCCATTAATTTCAATGGGGCATCCATATTTCCATTGCGTGGCCCCACAAAAAAAAAAAAATGTCCTATTCTTGTCCGTTTTGCAGACAAGAATAGACATTTGTAACATATTGCGGGACCTGCAGAAGGGAAAATGCGGGATGCATGCCAGTATTCGTGTTTTGCGGATCCACGATTTGCAAATAAAGATACAGTCATGTGCAGGAGGCCTTAGACAGTAATTTTCAGTGATATGGCTATTCAGCGTATGTTGCCAAGTTAACAAAATAAAGGGATTGCATGGAGTACTTACTTTTGCACTGATTATATTTAGATGTGTTCTACATGCTAAAAGAACCATAACATTTTGTATGATATGTTCAGAAATGGGTACAAAATGTCTCGTGTCCAGGTTACATTTCTGCTAACCAAGGAACAAATAAAATTCACAGCAGATATCTTTTATGGAAATTGTTGGTTGGGTGTACTTTGCTTGGTACAGCTGCAATGACAGGGAACATTACCCAGCTGCAATGACAGGGAACAGCTATGATGCCGAACCCGGTTATTTAACCTCTCAGATGCTGCTTTCAAAACTGGTCAGCATCTGTGAGGTTTGACAGAGGGATGCGGCTCTCTCTTCCTTCCGATCAGAGTTCCTGCATTGAAATTGCAGGGCTTAGATCATTTATCATGACAGCCTGGAGCCTGCTGAAGCTTTGCAGGCCTGTTATTGTAATCTGCCTGCATAGGCATGAGGCACAGCTCAGCAGGCAGAGCGACAGAATCCCACTTACCATAATAGACCTCTATTATGGTGAATGGGACAAGTGATCAAAAGATCCCAGGCTCTAGCATCCAAGGGGGCTAAATATTATCATGTAAAAAGTAAATAAAAGTAAAAAAAAAACATTAAAATATTAAAAGTTTAACCCGTTCGCTACGGCATGCTGATCGGGCAGGTGCAGGAGCCCGTCCGATCAGCGGAAGGGGTCCGGCTGTCACTGATAGCTGGACCCCTGCTGTATGCACCGGCATCAGTGAAATCACCAATGCCGGCGCATTAACCCTTGCAGGGCCGCAGTCGGCGCTGACCGTGCCATGTGCGGTATCCTCATGGGTGCCGGTGTCCCTGCACTGCTGTGAAGGCAGCCCGATGCCTTCCTTAGGCATCGTGGCTGTCTCCCGGAGAGCCTGTGAGATCCAGACCCCGGGATCCCACAGGCAGGAAGCTGTAAGTGTATTACACTGAGTAATACACTTACAGCCAATGCATTACAATGCAAAAGTATTGGAATGCATTGTAAATGGGGATCAGACCCCCAAAAGTAAAGTCCCAGAGTGGGGGGAAAAAAGGGTCCCTTTCCCAAATAAAGTTAAAAAAATAGGGAAAAAAAGAACAGCTCTATAAAAATATCATATGACCTAACCCTAAAATAAAAACTGCGGTAAAGAAACCATTTTCTTTTTTCACCTTACATCACTAAAAATGCAACATCAAGCGATTAAAAAGGCATATGCCCCCCAAAATGATACTCTACCTAAAATAATCGCCCAAAAACTGAAAAAACTATGGCTCTCAGAATATGGAGACACTAAAACTTGATTTTTTTTTTGTTTCAAAAATGATATCATTGTCTAAAACTTGCATAAATAAATAAAAGTTGATGTATTATATATTGCCACGTTCGTAACGACCGGGTCTATAAAAATACCACATGACCTAACCCCTTGGGTGAACACCGTAAAAAAATTTAAATTAAAACGGTTTCTAAAAAAAAAAAATTTATTACCTTACATCACAAAAAGTGTAATATCAAGCGGTCAAAAAGTCATATGCACCCCAAAACCTTAAACATTCTCACCAAAAATAAATAAATAGGGCTCTCAGAATATGGAGACACTGAAACATGTTTTTTTTTATTCAAAAATACAGTTTTTGTGTAAAACATGCAAGTAGTAAGAGGGGATATGTTTCGTCAAAGTGACAGGTACCACGCCCCTTTTACACGCCCCCTTTTATATAGCTTGATATAAATTTTATATTGCGTGGTATTGTATTTATATAGTTTGATACTAGTTTATATTGGCTCTTCTCAGATGTCTGCTAAACTGCAGATCACAAATGTCATTAAACATATTGCTAAAATCAAGTTTCCCAGACCTGTCACAGGCTGTATTTGTGTAAACAAGCCTTTTCTAATGCACGGGCCACGACCTCTTGCAAGCAGATGGCTTAATTCAAGAGTTTCCCAGACCCCTGTCACCCGAGCCGCTCTACAAGGTCATGACATCTGTCATGGATATCAAAAGCACAGCTATTAGGCCAGGCCACAGGATGTATTCTTGTAATCGATATGGGTCTAAATGACTTTTCTACAGACATGCTCATTAAACATCTGGCCATTTTTCCACAGGCTGTATTCAAGTACTTGATTTTACCCCCCCTTATAAAATCTTATTTTATATAAAACTTCATAAAGGCGCCACAAAATATTTCCTTAAGATATAAAAGCTACCCAGTTTGATATGAATTTGATATGAATTTATATCAATTTATACAGTTGATAAGTTTCATTTAAATAAAAATGCAAAAGACACTGCTAAGCCCTTTTTATAACACCTGATAAGCTTTTGATATAAAATTAAGATACATGCATAAAAAGACCTATAATAAACATAAATTCTTATAAAACATAATTTAACTAGGTATTATATTTTTGTCATTTTATAACATTTGATATAAAAACTACCCACTTTAATATGAGTAGTTTTATATAAACTTCATAAAGTCGCCAGGAAATATTTCATGGCTGTTTTATAAATAAATATTGTAATTTTATAACAATTTGATATAAAAGCTAAACACTTTGATATGTCTTTATATCATTTTATACAGTTTGATAAATTTTAATTTTTAGCAACTAATCAATATGCTAATCGCTACCACCTGACATGGGTTACAACACGGACCGCCTATATAAACAGGTCCCAGTCTCTGCATGGCTATCACAGAGAGACTTGGGCACATAGAAGCATAATACATAATAGGCATAATACACTTAAAGAACCATTGGCGGTTATGCTTTTAAAGCTTTCACTATTTTTGAATATGCTTTGTTATCTGTATCTATGTATCTGTGCTTATTTATAATTCGTAATGCTTCACTAACTTGCTTTTTCTTTTATCACATACAAATGAGGTTATATTTTAACTAGCAATATCTTTCACTATTTATTGAATAAGTCTTATGTTATCTGAATCTATGTAACGTCTATCTATCTATCTATCTATCCATTTTATCTATCTATGTGTACATGCCACCAAATACCCCAACTATCGAAATTCTATCAATCTATCTATCTATACATCTATCTATGTATCTATCTCTTCTATCTATCTATCTATCTATCTATCTATCTATCTATCTATATATCTCCCATCTATCTATCTAAATTCTATCAACCTATCTAGCTATCTATACATCTATCCATCTATGTATCTATCTATCTGTCTATCTATCTATCTATCTATCTATCTATCTATCTATATATCTCATATCTATCTATCTAACTTTCCAGCTGTTAGCTATCTACCGATCTATCTAACGAACCATTTATCTATCTATGTATACATACAGATA
This sequence comes from Bufo gargarizans, assembly GCF_014858855.1. Lineage (NCBI taxonomy): Eukaryota > Metazoa > Chordata > Amphibia > Anura > Bufonidae > Bufo > Bufo gargarizans. The sequence goes on from NC_058087.1 coordinate 105,257,864, forward strand.
AATACCCCAATTATCTAAATTCAATCAATCTATCTATCTATCCATTTATCTGCTAGCTATCTATCTATCTATATAGCTATCTTTCCTATTTATAGGGGGGTTAAAGCGGCCCCACAAATGTTGTTATAATTTAACTAACAATATACATTTAGTTTAGATGGATTCTTACCAAAATTTATGGGGCGATGACAATATACCCGATGCGCGGATGCTTATCGCGGCCGATTATTTCTATGAGTTATACATTAGCGGTGGTGGGGCGCAATTGCGTTCAGACGCGTCGCCCAGTATGGCGCTATTTAATACTGACATTTCAAGCGAACCCGATTACAACCCGACGTCTCCTTGCCTGGTCGGTAAGTATAACCATCTTAGGCTTTTATTACGTATATAGTTTTAGATCTAGTTATAATTCATGCACGTTTATTACAGACGAGCAAATCCTAGACATTTTAAGAATTGTGAACAGAGCCATTGATACTGGAAATACAGAACATTCAAGCATTGAAGTTACTAGCAACAGCAATTCTGACGAGCTAAAGGAGAACGATTCGTCGCGAATTATCGATCTCACAACCCCCGGTCGAAATGAAATAAAACAGACGACCAGGCTAGCCAGAACACGTAAGGCTCGATCGACTTCTTTGATGTTGTCTGTTTTAAACATTATCTATATTTCTAATACACTTTTTAAAACACAGCGCTGAAAAGAAAAGTGTATACAATTGATGACATCGCGACACTCTCCGATGAGGTCCTACAAAAGCGTCGCAAGCGGGGCAAAGAGCGTAAGGATCAAAATGCATTGCGGTTGTAATATATTTTAAACAATGTCTATAAGTCTAATACTTTTTTAAATGCAGCGTTGAAAAGAAAAATGGCCACGACGGTGTCTCCAAAGCGGTATCAAAGAAATCTAACACAACGGGTAAGGATCCCTCTACAGCGGCGCAAAAAACAATGTCTATAACTTTTGAGCGGGTATAAACAATGATGTTTAATCAAACCTTGTAATTTAAAGTTTTTCAGCTGCCGGGTAGTAGCGCAAGTGTCAACAGAACTGTTTCATTCCCCGAACCACCAGAAGCGATCACCAACGCCCGCGACAGTTGGCTGTCTGAAAATACCGCAATGTCGGTTAACCGCTGCCCTGATGCCCGTAAGTTAATATTACACGGTGCTCTGTTTTAATTAGAGCCGCTTGATGTTCTTAATACCTACAGCGGGCTGCTTGTCTTTAAATTTTTTTATAAAAGTCATAATGACATATCTAGCTATCAATCTATCTATCTATCTATCTATCTATCTATCTATCTATCTATCTACCCATTTATCTAGCTATGTATCTATACATCCAAATAACCCAACTATATAAATTCTAGCAATTTTTTCTATATATTTATATTAGCTGTTTAATTATAGCGCTTTAAAATTCTTAATACTTATATCTTAATGTTTGTCTTTAAATTTCAGCCAAAAGAAAACAAAACAACAAAGCCCGAATCGCTAAAGAGAGACGACGCTCGACCACTAAACAGCATCAGGAACAGTTTACACCGATAGCTGGAGTTCTAACAACACCGCTGCCGGGTCTGCAGAGTGGTGAGCCAACTAGCGTAATAAATGATATTACAGCTTTATGCAACATAACACCAGTGCCCAATACACAGGATGTAGTACCTTGTAAAAAGCGCATCACATTTGATACGCCAGACACATGCAGCAACGTACAACAGATAAGCGAACCCCAACAGCGATACGCGCCTCTTGTCCATTCCTGTTATTGTCGGGGTGGAGAGACGTCTGACGCGTTGAGGGATATCGCGAAATGTAATGACAAAATGGCACGCGTGGCATTGCATTTAAAATGTTACGTTAAAGACTCTACGTCTCTAGCGTTTAACAGTCCCAACAAAAATACTGAGGGACAAATACAGGCTACGCGTGACAAATGCATACGACTGATTTCGCATCTTGACGCTCTTGAAAAAGAGCTGCTGTGCCGAGACTGACTAGTGATGACTGTAAGTGCTAGGGTTAGAAAGTTAAAAAAAAGGCTATAAAAATCAGTTTCTCGCCCATTTTCCTTGGGGGACACAGACCTTGGGTATAGCTCAGCTCCCTAGGAGGCGTGACACTAAGTAAAACTGTTAAGCCCCTCCTCCATCAGCTATACCCTCAGCCTGGAGATAGAGGCTACCAGTTTTAGCTTAGTGTCCAAGGAGGCAAGACACTCCCTGCTACTGCAGGGCTGTTTTCTCCTTGTTATTTTTACTTTTTCTTCTAATTTTGTTATTTTATTTTTTCCTAGGGATACCAGAGACGCATTGACCTCTCTGCTCTCCCGGGGTTGAGCTGCGCCAGTGCCAACTTATCTGCACTGCTGCCTCCCCCACAGAAGCAATAGGAGGATCTGGGCAGCAATGGCTCCCCTACATCCCGCCAGCTAGGGGGTCGCCCGCACGCCAAGCCCCTCTTCCAGCTTCCTGCCACTGCGGTGCCAGTGGCTGAAGGGGCGACCCTGCTGGAAAGGACTGAGGGTGAAGACGTCGCACGGTGAGATGGCTATTCCAGCCCATACCCCGTCCCTATCTGCAGCATCTACCCCTCTGGGTAAGGGGGGCACCCGTGGTCGCTCATTCTGAGCGCTCATCTGCAGGACAATGCAGCACAGCAGCATCCTCAGCACCCCCACGCTTTTCCCCCCCACTCTGCTATCTTCCCCCCCCCCCCTCCCCCTCATTCGGGGCTGACTCCATTTTTCTCTTCTCTCTCTCCCCCTTCCCGCCGAGAACGGGGGGCGGGGCTTAGCGGTCCCGGCAGGGGGCGGGGCTTAGCGGTCCCGGCAGGGGGCGGGGCTTCTGAGCGTCATTTTGGGGGCGGAGCTACGTTCTCCTTCACAGGAGACATTTCAAGCGCTGGAGGGGGTGGAGCTGGTTCCCCGCGCTTTCTGCTGAGGTTTCCCGCGCTTCCTCACTCCTGACAGGAAGCTGGGACACGGTGGGGGACTCTAACCTCCTGTGTACATCGCTCGGCTTCTGTGGGCGCTCTCTGCTGCTCTCTGCTGCTCTCTGCTGCTCACTGCTGTTCACTGCTTCTCTGCTGCTGCTGATCTGGGCCATCTCCTGACGTTCTTCTGAGGCACTGGTAGGACAGTTAACCCTCTCCTAACCCTCCTGGTCATAGCTGCTATAACCCTTTGTGGTCTCTATATTAGAGTACAACCACACTTCAGCATGTCAGATCCCACAGGTGCCCCCAAACCCTGGTACCATGCCTGTACCGCCTGTGAGGAACTTTTTCCGCGTGGGCAATCTGAGCCGCATTGCCTTGCATGTCAGGCCCCGGTGCAGGGCCCGCTTCCCGCTGCGCCCCCCGGTGCCTCTGAACCCCCTGACTGGGCTAGGTCTCTGTCTCAGGCGGTGGAAAGCCTTACACACGTAGTGGGCCGTCTCGTGGATAGACCGCCTCTCCCGCAGGCTGCCACAATCCCTGTCGCACCCGCTGGGACTACCGTTTCTGCCGCCCCCACTGGTTCCCTGCCTCCCAGCGAATCTTCCAGGGCCCGGCATACTCAGAAACGTTCAAGGGTTGAGCGCACATCTTCTCCAGATGCTTCGCTCTCTCCGCCATGCGTGCGAGCTCAGTCAAGTCTATCCTCTCAAGGGATACGCTTTCTGAGGGAGAACTGGCGGATTCGGACGTGGACATGGACTCAGAGCTTCCGTCCAAATTGGCGTCCGCGGTGGGGCATCTTGTCACTAGCATCCGTGATACCTTTCAGCTACACGATGACCCCCCCAGCTCTGAACAGGCCGGCGTGTCCTTTCTCCGCCCCAAACAGGCCTCCAAGGTTTTTCCCATACACGCTGATTTTTCTTCTGTGGTATCCAAGGCTTGGACTCGGCCTAACGTCCGCTTTATTACACCCAAAAAGCTGGACATTTGTTATCCCTTTCCAGCGGATTCTGTGACCACGTGGACATGCCCGCCTAAGGTTGATCCTCCCGTGGCTCGCCTGTCCAAAAGCACTACTATTCCTGTACAGGACGGATCTTCCCTCCAGTCTGTTGAGGACCGTCGTACGGAATCCCTCTCCAAGGCCATATTTACTGCCTCTGGTTCGGCCCTTAGACCGGTCTTTGCCTCCGCCTGGGTTGGCAAAGCGGTCTCTGAATGGGGTTTGCAACTGGAACGGGAGTTAGGGTCGGACGTCCCTGTTCAGGACCTCCGTTCCTTAGCCCAACTAATTGTTCAGGCCGGAAAATTCGTCTGTGAGGCCTCCCTTGATGCGGGTGCCCTCATTGCCCGTTCCTCTGCCCTGGCAGTTTCTGTCAGGAGGGAACTCTGGCTGAAGGTTTGGGCGGCGGACGCCGCTTCCAAACGCTCTTTGGCCGGCCTACCATTCACGGGTTCCCGCCTGTTCGGAACCCGTCTGGACGAACTTATATCAGAGGCCACGGGTGGGAAGAGTACTCACCTCCCCCAGTCCAGGCCAATGGGCGCCCCCCGTGGTCGCGCTGGTTCGTCCCGTTTTCGGTCCTTTCGCAAGCCCACCGGGTCTAGACCCGCGGCCAGTTCTTCTTCCTCTGGCCCAGCCCAGGATAGACGCAAGAAGCCGTTTTTTCGGACGCAACCTACCTGGCGCAAGTCCCAGCCTGCACGGGCTCCCACAGGCCAGCAGCCCTCTGCCTGAAGGTGCGCCCCCACCCACCCGGGGGGGGGGGCCGCCTTCTCCTATTCAAGAACGTATGGCGGGCCCACATCTCAGACGCATGGGCGCTCGAGATTGTATCTTGCGGATACAAAATCGAATTTGCGTCCATTCCGCCAGACCGTTTCTTCCGATCCCGTCCTCCGCGAGATCCCGTACGAGTGGCCGCCTTCTTCGCGGCCATTCACTCTCTAATGGACAAGGGTGTCGTCGCCCCCGTGCCTCCGACGGAAAGGTTCAGGGGGTTCTACTCGAACCTCTTTGTGGTTCCCAAGAAGGAAGGCTCAGTGCGTCCGATCTTGGACCTAAAACGCCTGAACCGTTTTCTCCGACTGCAGAGATTCCGGATGGAGTCTCTCAGGTCCGCAGTGGCCTCCCTGGAAAGAGGGGATTTCATGGCCTCAATCGACATTCAGGATGCATACCTCCACGTTCCGGTTGCTCCATGTCATCACCGCTTCCTGCGCTTTGCGGTGGGGGACGATCACTTCCAATTCGTCGCCCTTCCCTTTGGTCTGGCGACTGCTCCTCGAGTGTTCACCAAGGTCCTGGCCCCTGTCTTGGCCCTTCTACGTTCAAGAAGTGTTTTTCTTCTCCCATACTTGGACGACATCCTGGTCAAGGCACCCTCCTTCTCTCAGACATCCCGCAGTGTGGAACTCACTCTGGAGACCCTGACGCGGTTCGGTTGGATTATCAACCACCCCAAATCTTCCCTTACCCCCTCCAGACGGCTGATCTTCCTGGGGATGCTCCTGGATACAGAGTTGGCGGAGGTCCGCCTTCCGTCGGACAAGCGTCTGGCCCTTCGCGGGTCGGTTCGCAGTCTCCTCCGTCATCACCGCCCTTCCCTCAGATCCAGCATGCGGTTGTTGGGAAAGATGGTTGCCTGTTTCGAAGCGGTGCCGTTCGCACAATTCCGATCCCGCACCTTTCAGAGGGCAATTCTGTCGGCCTGGGACAAATCACTGAGGAGTCTGGACAGGACCTTTCTTCTGCCTCCCCTGGCTCGAGCTTCCCTCGGCTGGTGGTTGCATATCCCTCTAAGGGGGAAGTCCTTCCTTCCACTGAACTGGCTGGTGATTACCACAGATGCCAGCTTACGGGGGTGGGGGGGGGTTTTCCCTCCCCGGTCCGTCCAGGGCGTTTGGTCTCTATCGGAGTCCAGACTTCCAATCAATATTCTGGAACTGAGGGCGATTCTTCTGTCCCTCAGACACTGGACCCATCTGCTGAGGGGCCACCCTGTTCGGATCCAATCGGACAATGCCACGGCTGTGGCATACATAAACCATCAGGGAGGCACTCGCAGCGATGCAAGAGGTGACCCTCATTCTCCTCTGGGCGGAGACGCACGTGCCGGCCTTATCTGCGATTTACATCCCGGGGGTGGACAACTGGGCGGCGGATTTCCTCAGCCGGTCCACCATCGACCCGGGAGAATGGTCCCTGCACCCAGAGGTGTTCGAAGCCCTTTGTCTTCGCTGGGGTCGCCCCGACGTGGACCTCATGGCCTCCAAATTCAACCACAAGGTCCCCCTATACCTGGCCAGGGCACGGGACCCGAAGGCATACGGCGCCGACGCGCTCGTCCTTCCGTGGCGCGAATTCTCCCTTCTGTACGTCTTTCCTCCTTTTCCCCTCCTGCCACGGGTTCTTCGGAGGATCGCGGCAGAGGGCGTCCCCGCGATTCTAATCGCCCCGGATTGGCCCCGCCGGTCTTGGTACGCCGACCTAATGTTGCTGTTGGCAGACGCACCGTGGCCACTGCCCTCCAGGGAAGACCTTCTCTCTCAGGGACCGATCTTCCACGAGCGTTTAGGCTCGCTACGTTTGACGGCGTGGCTATTGAGACCGCCGTCTTAACGCGACGGGGTTTCTCCGCGGACGTAGTCCGCACCATGATCCGGGCTCGTAAGCCCGTATCCTCTAGGATCTACTATCGGGTTTGGAGGTCCTATCTGGGGTTCTGTGAGTCCCGGAGCATCCCACCTCTCCGGTTTTCTCTTCCCACAATCCTGTCCTTCCTCCAGTCGGGTCTGGACCTGGGGCTGTGCCTCAGTTCTCTGAAGGGTCAGATTTCAGCGCTGTCTATTCTTCTCCAGCGTCCCCTGGCCCCTCTAGGGCCAATTAAGACCTTTTTACAAGGGGTGGCTCACTCTGTTCCGCCGTACCGCCCTCCAGTTCCTTCCTGGGACCTGAATGTGGTGCTCTCGGCGCTCCAATCAGCCCCCTTCGAGCCTTTACGGGAGGTCTCCCTTCGCCTTCTGTCCTGCAAGGTCATCTTTCTTGTGGCCGTCACGTCTCTCCGACGGGTGTCGGAGTTAGCGGCTCTTTCTTGCTCCGAACCTTTCCTGATCTTCCACCAGGATAAGGTTGTGCTTCGGCCTGTCCCGACTTTCCTGCCAAAGGTGGTCTCCGCCTTTCACATCAATGAGGACATCGTCCTTCCGTCGCTCTGTCCCTCTCCTTCCCACCCCAGAGAACGGGAACTGCACCGTCTGGATGTGGTCAGGGCGTTGAGGATTTACTTGGAGGTCACCGGGTCCTTTCGGCGCACGGACTCCCTGTTTGTGGTTCCGGAGGGTTCGCGCAAAGGGTTGGCGGTCTCCAAGGTGGCTATTGCCCGTTTCATTAAACTGGCGGTGTCTGAGGCTTATCGAGCCAAGGGCAGACCTCCGCCTTTCGGCGTCACTGCTCATTCCACCAGAGCAGTCGGAGCTTCCTGGGCGCAGAGGCATCGGGCCTCGGCTGAACAGTTGTGCAAAGCAGCCACTTGGTCCTCTCTGCACACTTTCACAAAGTTCTATAGGGTGCATACGCATGCATCAGCGGATGCTGCGTTGGGCCGCCTGGTTTTGCAGGCAGCGGTTTCCTGATGCTCTGGTGGTGTTCCGCCTTGGGTTTGTGGTCCCTCCCTTCTTGGACTGCTCTTGAACGTCCCAAGGTCTGTGTCCCCCAAGGAAAATGGGCGAGAAAAGGAGATTTTTGTATAACTTACCAGTTAAATCTCTTTCTCGCTCTTCCTTGGGGGACACAGCACCCACCCTTCTGTGTTTGGTTACAGGGTTATGGTCTGGCGCCCCGTTGGGTTGCTGGCTGGTTGTTTCCGTTATTGGTTGTTATCCTTTCACTACTTGGACACGCAACTGGTAGCCTCTATCTCCAGGCTGAGGGTATAGCTGATGGAGGAGGGGCTTAACAGTTTTACTTAGTGTCACGCCTCCTAGGGAGCTGAGCTATACCCAAGGTCTGTGTCCCCCAAGGAAGAGCGAGAAAGAGATTTAACTGGTAAGTTATACAAAAATCTCCTTTTTTCAGTTAAACGTTCTAAAATAGCTGGAGAAAAAAGGCGTCACCGGCGTAAACAATGGGCCGCCGGCACGTCCGAACAAAATAGTTAGCAAAAAAGACAGGAATGTCGTGACAAGACTGGTGCGTTGGCTCGTCTGAATGCTGAACAAACACATCAGCAACCGCAGACCGCGCAAGCGAAGCACAGTCGGCCAAACAGCTCGCACACTAATAGACCTTCAAATACGCAATCAAAGCGCATTCATTCAGGCGCCCCGCAAAATGGCGACAGGCCCTATAACACGGCTATTACAGACGAACCCCCTGCACCACAAAATGTTAGATCCGTTTATCTAGAAAGTGTATATCATCAACAGCGTGACTTAGCGAATTTTAACAGTACCATGTACACGGAACACTTCAGATTTGCTAACCTCGAAGATATTCGCTCGTTTGTTGACGCTCTTTATGCAATACACGCTTCTATACAGACATTGTTAGATAGGGTTTTACGGGACGCCGATCCGGGTGATTTCATACAATTGCGTTTAAACGGCGGCGAAACGTTTGATTTGATTTTTTCTAATAGGTATTCTAGAGATGGATTTAGAGCCGAAACATTTTTGGACAATATCGCTAACGCTTTACAGAGTAACGTGGAGTGCATAGCCGGTAATACACTTAAACTAGTTGTCATCATTGTCAGGTGCCGCCGTGGTGGGGCCAGAAGACGTTTGGGCGGTGTCGCGTATAGTCGGATTATTGATCGTAAAAAACAACATTTAGACGATTTTAATAATTACGATAATAACGTCTGTCTGGCCGCTAGTGTTTACGCTATTTTGGAGGGTGCTGCTTTGGGCGATGTCGCCTTGTTAGAGAAAGCTCGACAACTGCATAGAGACTTACAAATACCCGAGGGGTATTTGGTGTCTTTTACTGACGTTGCTGAATTTGAAAAAAATGTAAACATCACAATAAAAATTTTGTACCACAATAGGGGACAGTGGCGTTATTATCACACAGCCCGCACCGCTAAAGAAAAGACCGTCTATATATTGCACCATGAAAAGCATTATTATGGCATAAAAAATCTAAAAGCCTTTATCGGCTTTGATTATTTTTGCAATGTTTGTTGCACTGTATACAAACATAAATACCGACACGGGTGTATGCAGTTTTGTAAAGCGTGCCAGAGCCCGAATTGTGCGGAGCAGTCTAATAATACACGTTGCCCGATATGTAGGACGTATTGCCGTTCAGCGGCATGTTTTGAAACACATAGAAACCTGTCACTTAGTGATAAAGCTCAAATGAGCACAAATGTAACGGTTTAAAATGCACCATCTGCGGCGGGCAGGTTGACAAATTTGACGACCATGTTTGTTACATGCAGCCATACAACCCCAAAAAAATGACTGACAAGTACATCTTTTACGATTTTGAATGCATGCAAGAAACAGACTTGCATATACCCAATTTCATTTACGCAACCACACTATACGCCCCAACTCCTGGCAGTTTAGCGGAAAAACCTGTACGTTTGACTTTGTGCGATTTTTTGCCGACGGTAAGTTTTCGGGTTACACGTTCATAGCTCACAATGCAGGCCGCTACGACGCTTATTTTGTTTTACAGCCGTTGATTAATGAAAAATTTTAAATTGATATTATAAATCAAGGCGGTCGGTTAATGTGCGTTACCCTGAAGGACTTAAAAATTAGGTTCATAGACTCTCTGAATTTCATGCCTATGAAGCTCAGCAAGATGCCCGAGGCTATGGGTTTTTCAGGCGCCAAGGGTCACTGCCCGCATTTTTTCAACACTGCCGAAAATCAAAACTACATAGGCTCCCTACAGGCCGCTATGTATTATGACGCCTTTTTTCTCCAGCTATTTTAGAACGTTTAACTGAAAAACTGATTTTTATAGCCTTTTTTTTAACTTTCTAACCCTAGCACTTACAGTCATCACTAGTCAGTCTCGGCACAGCAGCTCTTTTTCAAGAGCGTCAAGATGCGAAATCAGTCGTATGCATTTGTCACGCGTAGCCTGTATTTGTCCCTCAGTATTTTTGTTGGGACTGTTAAACGCTAGAGACGTAGAGTCTTTAACGTAACATTTTAAATGCAATGCCACGCGTGCCATTTTGTCATTACATTTCGCGATATCCCTCAACGCGTCAGAAGTCTCTCCACCCCGACAATAACAGGAATGGACAAGAGGCGCGTATCGCTGTTGGGGTTCGCTTATCTGTTGTACGTTGCTGCATGTGTCTGGCGTATCAAATGTGATGCGCTTTTTACAAGGTACTACATCCTGTGTATTGGGCACTGGTGTTATGTTGCATAAAGCTGTAATATCATTTATTACGCTAGTTGGCCCACCACTCTGCAGACCCGGCAGCGGTGTTGTTAGAACTCCAGCTATCGGTGTAAACTGTTCCTGATGCTGTTTAGTGGTCGAGCGTCGTCTCTCTTTAGCGATTCGGGCTTTGTTGTTTTGTTTTCTTTTGGCTGAAATTTAAAGACAAACATTAAGATATAAGTATTAAGAATTTTAAAGCGCTATAATTAAACAGCTAATATAAATATATAGAAAAAATTGCTAGAATTTATATAGTTGGGTTATTTGGATGTATAGATACATAGATAGATTGATAGCTAGATATGTCATTATGACTTTTATAAAAAAATTTAAAGACAAGCAGCCCGCTGTAGGTATTAAGAACATCAAGCGGCTCTAATTAAAACAGAGCACCATGTAATATTAACTTACGGGCATCAGGGCAGCGGTTAACCGACATTGCGGTATTTTCAGACAGCCAACTGTCGCGGGCGTTGGTGATCGCTTCTGGTGGTTCGGGGAATGAAACAGTTCTGTTGACACTTGCGCTACTACCCGGCAGCTGAAAAACTTTAAATTACAAGGTTTGATTAAACATCATTGTTTATACCCGCTCAAAAGTTATAGACATTGTTTTTTGCGCCGCTGTAGAGGGATCCTTACCCGTTGTGTTAGATTTCTTTGATACCGCTTTGGAGACACCGTCGTGGCCATTTTTCTTTTCAACGCTGCATTTAAAAAAGTATTAGACTTATAGACATTGTTTAAAATATATTACAACCGCAATGCATTTTGATCCTTACGCTCTTTGCCCCGCTTGCGACGCTTTTGTAGGACCTCATCGGAGAGTGTCGCGATGTCATCAATTGTATACACTTTTCTTTTCAGCGCTGTGTTTTAAAAAGTGTATTAGAAATATAGATAATGTTTAAAACAGACAACATCAAAGAAGTCGATCGAGCCTTACGTGTTCTGGCTAGCCTGGTCGTCTGTTTTATTTCATTTCGACCGGGGGTTGTGAGATCGATAATTCGCGACGAATCGTTCTCCTTTAGCTCGTCAGAATTGCTGTTGCTAGTAACTTCAATGCTTGAATGTTCTGTATTTCCAGTATTAATGGCTCTGTTCACAATTCTTAAAATGTCTAGGATTTGCTCGTCTGTAATAAACGTGCATGAATTATAACTAGATCTAAAACTATATACGTAATAAAAGCCTAAGATGGTTATACTTACCGACCAGGCAAGGAGACGTCAGGTTGTAATCGGGTTCGCTTGAAATGTCAGTATTAAATAGCGCCATACTGGGCGACGCGTCTGAACGCAATTGCGCCCCACCACCGCTAATGTATAACTCATAGAAATAATCGGCCACGATAAGCATCCGCGCATCGGGTATATTGTCATCGCCCCATAAATTTTGGTAAGAATCCATCTAAACGAAATGTACAGTCATGTGAAAAAATTAGGACACCCTTTGAAAGCATGTGGTTTTTTGTAACATTTTTACTAAAAGGTTATTTCATCTCCGTTTCAACAATACAGAGAGATTAAAGTAATCCAACTAAACAAAGAAAACTGAAGAAAAGTCTTTTCAAGATGTTCTGTAAATGTCATTCTACAAAAATGCCTATTCTAACTGAGGAAAAAGATAGGACACCCTTGCCCCTAATAGCGAGTGTTACCTCCTTTGGCTGAAATAACTGCAGTGAGACGGTTCTTGTAGCCATCTACCAGTCTTCGACATCGGTCTGAGGAAATTTTACCCCACTCCTCAATGCAGAACTTTTTCAGCTGTGAGATGTTTGAGGGGTTTCTTGCACGTACAGCCCTTTTCAAGTCACCCCACAGCATCTCAATGGGATTCAAATCTGGACTTTGACTTGGCCATTTCAGGACTCTCCATTTCTTCTTTTTCAGCCAATCTTTGGTTGATTTACTAGTATGTTTTGGGTCATTGTCATGTTGCATGGTCCAGTTCCGCTTCAGCTTTAATTTTCTAACTGATGGTCTCACATGTTCTTCAAGCACCTTCTGATACACAGTAGAATTCATCGTAGATTCTATGATGGTGAGCTGACCAGGTCCTGCTGCAGCAAAGCAGCCCCAAACCATGACACTTCCACCTCCATGCTTCACAGTTGGTATGAGGTTCTTTTCTTGGAATGCTGTGTTTGGTTTACGCCAAACATGTCCTCTGCTGTTGTGTCCAAATAATTCAATTTTGGACTCATCTGTCCAAAGAACATTATTCCAGAAGTCCTGGTCTTTGTCAACTTTATCTCTGGCAAATGTCAGTCTGGCCTCGATGTTTCTCTTGGAAAGCAAAGGTTTCCTCCTTGCACACCTCCCATGCAAGTTAAACTTGTACAGTCTCTTTCTGATTGTAGAGGCATGTACTTCTACATCAACAGTAGCCAGAGCCTGCTGTAGTTCTCGAGATGACACTTTAGGGTTTTTGGAGACCTCTTTTAGCATCTTGCGGTCTGCTCTTGGGGTGAACTTGCTGGGGCGACCAGTCCTGGGCATGTTGGCAGTTGTTTTGAAAGCCCTCCACTTGTAGACTATCTTCCGGACAGTGGAATGGCTGATTTCAAAATCTTTTGAGATCTTTTTAAATCCCTTCCCAGACTCATAGGCTGCTACAATCTTTTTTCTGAAGTCCTCTGACAGCTCTTTTGCTCTCACCATGGTGCTCACTCTCACTTCAACAGTCAGGAGCACACCAAACTAAATGTCTGAGGTTTAAATAGGGCAAGCCTCATTCAACATGCAGAGTAACGATCTACTAATTATGTGCACCTGGTGTGATATACCTGTGTGAGATCTGAGCCAATTTAAGAGGGAATACATGTGAGGGTGTCCTATCTTTTTCCTCAGTTAGAATAGGCATTTTTGTAGAATGACATTTACAGAAGATCTTGAAAAGACTTTTCTTCAGTTTTCTTTGTTTAGTTGAATTACTTTAATCTCTCTGTATTGTTGAAACGGAGATGAAATAACCTTTTATTAAAAATTTTACAAAAAACCACATGCTTTCAAAGGGTGTCCTAATTTTTTCACATGACTGTATATTGTTAGTTAAATTATAACAACATTTGTGGGGCTGCTTTAACCCCCCTATAAATAGGAAAGATAGCTATATAGATAGATAGATAGCAGATAAATGGATAGATAGATAGATTGATTGAATTTAGATAATTGGGGTATTTATCTGTATGTATACATAGATGGATAAATGGTTCGTTAGATAGATCGGTAGATAGCTAACAGATAGCTGGAAAGTTAGATAGATATATAGATAGATATGAAATATATAGATAGATACAGACAGATAGGTAGTAGATGGATAGATAGATAGATATTTAGCTAGCTAGATAGATAGACAGATAGAACAGATAGATAAATAGATGTAAAGATAGCTAGATAGATAGATAGATTGATAGAATTTAGATAGTTGGGGTATTTGGTGGCATGTACACATAGATAGATAAAATAGATAGATAGATAGATAGACGTTACATAGATTCAGATAACATAAGACATATTCAATAAATAGTGAAAGATATTGCTAGTTAAAATATAACCTCATTTGTATGTGACAAAAGAAAAAGCCAGTTAGTGAAGCATTACGAATTATAAATAAGCACAGTTACATAGATCCAGATAACATAAGGCATATTCAATAAATAGTGAAGGATATTGCTAGTTAAAATATAGCAGCATTTGTATGTGGTAAAAGAAAAAGACAGTTAGTGAAGCATTACGAATTATAAATAAGCACAGATACATAGATACAGATAACATAAAACATATTCAAAAATAGTGAAAGCTTTAAAAGCATAACCGCCAATGGTTCTTACCTTTTAAGTGTATTATGCCTTGTTGGTCTATGCTTCTATGTGCCCAAGTCTCTCTGTGATAGCCATGCAGAGACTGGGACCTGTTTATATAGGCGGTCCGTGTTGTAACCCATGTCAGATGGTAGTGATTAGCATATTGATTAGTTGCTAAAAATTTAATTTATCAAACTGTATAAAATGATATAAAGACATATCAAAGTTTTTAGCTTTTATATCAAATTGTTATCAAAATTACAATATTTATTTATAAAACAGCCATGAAATATTTCCTGGCGACTTTATGAAGTTTATATAAAACTACTCATATTAAAGTGGGTAGTTTTTATATCAAATGTTATAAAATTACAAAAATTTTATTTATAATACCTAGTTCAAAAAAGCTAAATTTAACCAACTAAGAGAGGCCATAGGCCTAACTAAATGGGATAAAGTCCTCACAAATAAAAATACAGCCACAAAATGGGATATCTTTAAAAGCATCCTAAAATCTCACTGTGAGAGGTACATACCGTATGGGAATAAAAGGTTAAGGAACAAAAAGAAACCAATGTGGATAAACAGAACTGTAAAGAAAGCAATAAATGACAAAAAGAAAGCATATAAAACACTAAAACAGGAAGGTAGCACGGAAGCACTGAAAAACTATAAGGAAAAAAATAGAACATGTAAAAAACAAATAAAAGCGGCCAAACTAGAGACCGAGAGATTAATTGCCAAAGAGAGTAAAACTAACCCTAAAATGTTCTTCAATTATATAAATGTTAAAAAGTATAAATCTGAAGGTGTCGGCCCGTTAAAGAGTAATGAGGGGGGGAGTCGCAGAGAGCGACAAGGAGAAAGCAAAGCTGTTAAATATTTTTTTCTCCAATGTATTCACTGAGGAAAATATGACATGCCGAATGTTGAAATAAATTCCCCATTAAAAGTGTCCTGTCTGACCCAGGAAGAAGTGCAACAGCGACTTAAAAAGATTAAAATAGACAAATCGCCAGGATCGGATGGCATACACCCCCGTATCCGAAGGGAATTAAGTAATGTCATAGCCAGACCCTTATTTCTGATATTTTCAGATTCTATATTGACAGGGAAGGTCCCACAGGATTGGCGCATGGCAAATGTGGTGCCAATATTCAAAAAGGGTTCAAAAACAGAGCCTGGAAACTATAGGCCGGTAAGTTTAACATCTGTTGTGGGTAAACTGTTTGAAGGTTTTCTGAGAGATGCTATGTTAGAGCATCTTAACGGAAATAAGCAAATAACGCCATATCAGCATGGCTTCGTGAGGGATCGATCATGTCAAACAAATTTAATCAGTTTCTATGAGGAGGTAAGTTCTAGACTTGACAGCGGCGAATCAATGGATGTCGTGTATCTGGACTTCTCCAAAGCATTTGACACTGTACCACATAAAAGGTTAGTATATAAAATGACAATGCTCGGACTGGGAGAAAACGTCTGTAAGTGGGTAAGTAACTGGCTCAATGATAGAAAACAGAGGGTGGTTATTAATGGTAAATACTCAGATTGGGTCACTGTCACTAGTGGAGTACCTCAGGGGTCAGTATTGGGCCCTATTCTCTTCAATATATTTATTAATGATCTTGTAGAAGGCTTGCATAGTAAAATATCAATTTTTGCAGATGACACTAAACTGTTATGTTATGTTACTAAGTCCTTAGTATTGAGTTCTAGAGGAACTCAATCCGATCGAAGCGCTTGTCGACGGCTATATTGGTGGGCCCCTACGTCATCCTACACAAAAAGCCAGGTCTTAACCAACTTCCTAAATTCCAGGTAATTTGATGCTGTTCTAATGTGTTCTGGGAGGGAGTTCCAGATCTTGGGGGCCAATACTGAGAAACGTCTGTCCCCCCTTGTCTTGAGGCGGTTTCTTGGCACCGACAGAAGGGAGGCTGAGGTGGATCTCAGTTCTCTAGGAGGATGGCGATGTGTTATCTTTTTTTGCAGGTAGATGGGACCTGTTTTGTAGAGAGCTTTGTGTGTTAAGCAGCACAGCTTAAACTGCACTCTTTCACTGGGAGCCAGTGGAGTTCCCTGCGTGCTTTTGTGACAGAATCTGTCCAGTCTAGTTTCTTGATGAGCCGGATGGCTCTGTTTTGACAGTGTTGCAGAGCTCCCAGATCTTTCTCTGGCAGCCCCGCATACATTGCATTACCATAGTCCAGGTGGGAGTTGACTAGAGCTCCCACCACGACCTGTCTGCATGTGTTGGGGAGAAACGGTAGGGCTTTTTTTAGAAGGAATAGGGCGAAGTTTGCTTTCCGTATTAGTTCTTTAATCTGGGGACGGAGGCTCATTTCTTGATCCAAGATTATCCCCAGACTCTTTCCTTGTGTGGCGATGGCAACGTTTTCCCCAAAGATAGACGGGGCGGTAGCCTCAGGTGTTTTATGTAGTGCAATAAGCTTAGTCTTGGTTGGGTTGAGTTTGAGGTGGTTATGTGCTAGCCAGTTCCTGGCCTTATTTAGTCCTTCTTGCGTGAGCTTGTAGTCATCAGCAGATTTCGATACTCTCAAAAGGATCTGTGTATCGTCCGCATAAGACTCATAGCTGATGTTATACTCCTTCAGAATAGCAAGCAGAGGTCGGACATATATGTTAAAGAGTAATGGCGAGAGGGGAGATCCCTGAGGGACTCCCCACTCCACCTTCTCGACTGGGGAAAAGAATGAGCCCAGTTTGACTCTCTGAGTTCTGTTTTTCAGAAAGGAGTCAAACCAGGCAAGTCCGTGGCTATCTACTCCGATGTCCGCTTTTAATCTATTTAGGAGGATGGGATGACTGATAGTGTCAAAAGCTGCCGACATGTCTATGAGGACCAACCAGGTCCCCCCTCCCTCGTCTGCGACCCCTAGGGCTTCATCCCATAGGCTGACCAGGGCTGATTCCGTGCTGTGTGTTGGCCTAAAGCCCGACTGGTGTTCATCTAGAAGTCAATGCGTTTCTACGTGCAGCTGGAGTTGGCTTGCCACTGCTGTCTCCATGATTTTAGCTATTAGGTGGATGTTGGTAATCGGTCTGAAGTTGGCCATTATATTTATGTCTGCTCCTGGTTTCTTGAGGAGGGGAGTTATGATTCCTAACTTGAGAGTCTCAGGGACGTTGCCACTGAGAAAGGAGTCATTTATAATTGTTAGAATTAACGGGGCAATGGTGGTCGTGCATTCAATAAGAGATTTAGTTTGGATATTGGAGAGGGGATAAGTTGCTTTGGACATGTTTTTCATGCTTTTTGTTAGGTCTTCAAGTTTTAATGGGCATAGGGTGAAGGTGTGAGTAGGGTTTGTCACGTTGTTCTCTATGGGAGGGACAGTAGCCTGTTGAGCTAGCAGGATGTCGTTTTGGATATCGTCGACTTTTTGTTAAAAAATTTCGAAATGTCGTTGCAGAGGTCTTGGGATTCGGGGATGGTGGTTTTGAGGCCATCGGGGTTAGCCAGATCGAAAATGATCTGAAAGATCTTTTTAGGCTTTTGAGCAGCGTTTTCGATCTCGCTAGCAAAATGATCTTGTTTGGCCTTAAAGATTGCTTTGTGGTAAATCGTCAGTTGGGTCTTATATTTTAGCTGTAATTCTTCTATCGGATTTTTCCTCCATGCCCTCTCTAGTCTGTTGCATTCTATTTTCACAATTTTTAGTTCTCTCGTATACCACGGTGCTTTTTTACCTGATTTCTTTACCAGTCTCAAGGGGGCAAGTTGGTCCGCCGTTTTTTTGACGATGTCGTCAAATTGTAATGTGAGTTTCTCACAGGGCAGTTTGAAGTCGATTTTACTGATGTGTTCTTCTAGGGTAGGTAGGATTTTGTCATATGTCAGGTTGTTGTTATTTCTTCGCCAATTTTTCTTTTCTCCAGTGGTTAGCTGCTTCGTGTTAATTGGGATGTGGAGTTCGAAGGCTATGAGTCTATGGTCGGTCCAGAGCAATTCTTCTGGATCTTCTACCGTTAAGTTTAGATTTTTTTCAAAAATCGGATCGAGCAGGTGACCCGCTTTATGTGTGGGTTTGTTGACCCTTAAGGTGAGTTGGGCTAAGTCGAGCTGTGTGGTAACTTTTCTTATCTTGCTTATCGTTGAACCAAAGGTTAAGGTCCCCTAGAATAAGGAGTCTATGATGTTTTATTGTGAGATCCGTGGCCCATTCTATGAAGTTGTCTGTGAAATGAGTGCGGGGCCCTGGGGGTCTGTAACATAACGCTATTATTATTGTGTATTTATTTTCGATCGTCAAACGTGCTGTGAGTGTTTCCCATGATGGGTTTTCCGTGGGAAGGTTAATTTCTGTTATTTTTATTGTGTTTTTATGTACAATCGCTATCCCTCCCCCCTGTTTGTTAGGTCTGTTCTTTATGATGATCTTGTAGTCTGGTGGGAGCATTTCCCCGATGTCTACCCTGGACTTTTCTGTGTAAACTGTGTAAAGTAATTAACACTGATGAGGACAGTATACTACTATAGAGCGATCTGGATAGATTAAAGGCTTGGGCAGATAAGTGGCAGAGATTTAACACTGACAAATGTAAAGTTATGCACATGGGAAGGAATAATGCAAGTCACCCGTACTTATTAAATGGTAAAACACTTGGTAACACTGACATGGAAAAAGATCTAGGAATTTTAATAAACGGCAAACTAAGCTGCAAAAACCAGTGTCAGACAGCTGCTGCCAAGGCCAATAAGATAATGGGTTGCATCAATAGGGGCATAGATGCCCGTGATGAGAACATAGTCCTACCACTTTACAAATCATTAGTCAGACCAAACATGGAGTACTGTGTACAGTTCTGGGCTCCAGTGAACAAAGCAGACATAGCAGAGCTGGAGAGTGTCCAGAGGAGGGCAACTAAAGTAATAACTGGAATGGGGCAATTACAGTACCCTGAAAGATTATCAAAATTAGGGTTATTCACTTTAGAAAAAAGACGACTGAGGGGAGATCTAATTAATATGTATAAATATATCAGGGGTCAGTACATAGATCTATCCCATCATCTATTCATTCCCAGGACGGTGACTGTGACGAGGGGACATCCTCTGCGTCTGGAGGAAAGAAGGTTTGTACACAAACATAGAAGAGGATTCTTTACGGTAAGAGCAGTGAGACTATGGAACTCTTTGCCTGAGGAGGTGGTGATGGTGAGTACAATAAAGGAATTCAAGAGGGGCCTGGATGTATTTTTGGAGCCTAATAATATTACAGGCTATAGCTACTAGAGAGAGATCGTTGATCCAGGGATTTATTCTGATTGCCTGATTGGAGTCGGGAAGGAATTTTTATTCCCCTAAAGTGAGGAAAATTGGCTTTTACCTCACAGGGTTTTTTTGCCTTCCTCTGGATCAACTTGCAGGATGACAGGCCGAACTGGATGGACAAATGTCTTTTTTCGGCCTTATGTACTATGTTACTAGTTAAATTATGTTTTATAAGAATTTATATGTTTATTATAGGTCTTTTTATGCATGTATCTTAATTTTATATCAAACGCTTATCAGGTGTTATAAAAAGGGCTTAGCAGTGTCTTTTGCATTTTATTTAAATAAAACTTATCAACTGTATAAATTGATATAAATTCATATCAAATTCATATCAAACTGGGTAGCTTTTATATCTTAAGGAAATATTTTGTGACGCCTTTATGAAGTTTTATATAAAATAAGATTTTATAAGGGGGGTAAAATCAAGTACTTGAATACAGCCTGTGGAAAAATAGCCAGATGTTTAATGAGCATGTCTGTAGAAAAGTCATTTAGACCCGTATCGATTACAAGAATACATCCTGTGGCCTGGCCTAGTAGCTGTGCTTTTGATATCCATGACAGATGTCATGACCTTGTAGAGCGGCTCGGGTGACAGGGGTCTGGGAAACTCTTGAATTAAGCCATCTGCTTGCAAGAGGTTGTGACCCGTGCATTAGAAAAGGCTTGTTTACACAAATACAGCCTGTGACAGGTCTGGGAAACTTGATTTTAGCAATATGTTTAATGACATTTGTGATCTGCAGTTTAGCAGACATCTGAGAAGTGCCAATATAAACTAGTATCAAACTATATAAATACAATACCACACGATATAAAATTTATATCAAGCGACGATATAAACCTAATACCACGCGATATACATTTTATATCAGCTTGATATAAAATTTATATCAAGCTATATAAAAGGGGGCGTGTAAAAGGGGTGTGGTACCTGTCACTTTGACGAAACATATCCCCTCTTACTACTCATGCATAAATAAATAAAAAGTTGACATATTAGGTATCGCTGTGTCCGTAACGACCTGATCTATAAAAATACTACATGATCTAATCTGTCAGATGAACATTGTAAATAATAAAAAAAAGTGCCAAAACAGCTATTTTTTGTTATCTTGCCTCACAAAAAGGTTTAATATCGAGCAACCAAAAATATGTACCCTAAAATCATACCAACAAAACTGCTACCTTATCCCGTAGTTTCCAAAATTAGGTCTTTTTTTAGGGAGTTTCTACTCTAGGGGTGTATCAGGGGGTCTTCAAATGTGACATGACAGCTTAAATGTATCCCAGTGAAATCTGCTTTCCAAAAACCATATGTCGTTCCTTTCCTTCTGCGCAATGTCGTGTGCCTGTACATCAATTTGTGACCACACATGGGGAGTTTCTGTAAACTATAGCATCAGGGCAATAAATATTGAGTTTTGTTTGGCTGTTAACCATTGCTTTGTTAGTGAAAAATTAATTAGTATAATGGAAAATCTGCCCAAAAAAAGTGAAATTCTGAAAAGGCATCTCCATTTTCCATTAATTCTTATGGAACACCTAGAGGGTTAACAAAGTTTGCAAAATCAGTTTTGAATACCTTGAGGGGTGTAGTTTCTAAAATGCCTGAACTGGTCCTTAAAAAGTGGGTTTTGGAAATTTTCTGAAAAATTTCAAGATTTGTTTCTAAACTTCTAGCCTTCTAACGTTCCCAAAAAATAAAATGGCATTCACAAAATAATCCAAACATGAAGTAGACATATGGGGAATGTAAAGTAATAACTATTTTTGGAGTTATTACTATCTATTATAAAAGTAGATAAATTGAAATTTGCTAATTTTTCCAATTTTGTGGTAAATTTGGTATTGTTTTATAAATAAAAGTGAATTATTTTTTTTACTCAATTTTACCACTATCGTGAAGTACAATATGTAACGAGAAAGCAATCTCAGAATGGCGTGGATATGTAAAAGTGTTTTAAAGTTATTACCACATGAAGTGACACATCAGATTTGCAAAATTCGGCCTGGGATTTAAGGTGAAAAGTGGCTCGGTAGTGAGGGGGTTAAATAACCCACCTTTCCCAACTTTACATATAAAATTAAATAAACAATACAAATAAAACATAATGGTATCACTGATTCCAAAAATGGACTATTTAAATATAAGATTATTTTCCTGCAAGGTATAAGCCATAATTGGGAAACAAATGAAAATAAAAAGTTATGACTGTCAGAAAATGGCAATGCAAAGAACATTTAGATTTTTTGGTCAAAGTTTTTTATTATATTGATTTTTGATGCTATGTAACCCTTAGTTCTGGAATGTATTGTATAACACCGACAGCATTATATCAGTGTTGTACAATACAGTCCAGAACTCTAAGGGTTACATGGCATCATAAATCATTATAATGCTATGCAATCCTATCAGTGCTACGTAGGTCAGGATGAGAGCTCTCGCAGACACACGTTGCGGGTTCAACACATTGAACTTGCTTGTGTAAAACCAGCCTAAAGTTCTTGGAGCTCTTTGCTGCAAGCTTGATAGCTCCAAGGATAGCACCGTAATACCACATCCAATGGATCATACCACATTATTTAGTCAAATCTTAAAAAAAAAAGTCTCCACATAAAGTAGGCATCTCCTGGAATTTCTGGGTGTTGAGAGGAAAACTGGAGGTAATCTGAGCACCCCTGGGTAGAAGGAGACTGCCTGACAGTAACATAATTTACAAGCCTACTCAGTCCCATCTCTGTGTCCCCACTCTTAAAGAAAGTAGGTACCAAAATGTTATCTGCCAGTTAAAATCCTATCGTAGCACATTCCTTATGACTGCAGATTTATTTATTTTGTCTATTTCCTAAACTTGATTTTGGGGTTCGCCATCTTGCCTGAGCTGTTCTTAACAACATTTAGAAAGAATTCCGAAAATTGCTTTGCGGCAGTTCCATGGTCCATAGACACAATGGTCTGGAGGGGACCCTACTGACTTCTATGGGAGAGTTTTCTAGGCATGCTTTGTGACCTGTGCAGAGGTCATTGTACAAGCAAAGAACAGATAAGCTTTGACAATTACATACTATGATCCTGTCCTATCTGTACACAGAGATGATATCATTACAGGCAAGATTAGAATGACAGATAAGCTGGTAACTGTAGTAAAGTGCTCTGTACAGACCAAGAAGTGGCACTTAGTGGGCAGTGTTAAAACTGCAGGGTTTTGTTTTTTGTTTAAATATAGATATTGACATGGAAAATTAAAAATAACATCACCAAAAATTCTTTCAAAATATGTTAAACATAAAAACGTGATTTTAAACAATAGGTCCTTTTTTGATCACACATTCCCTTTAAGGTAGTAGAAGTTGATTGATAGTTGAACCAGAAGTCATCTGGTGAATGATTCTTTCTCAGACACAGCCATGCCTGAGAATTTTATTTCACATTGGCGTTACAGTTGTTCACACTGGCCATACATGTTAAATGAAATCGGCAATGGACAAAATAACTTTCTGGAAACGTTGTTTCTAAGAAAGACGTTTTCTGCAAGAATGATCTTTCTTTGAAATCTGATTTACAGATGAAAGATCTTTTATTCATACGGTTGGTTAAAGCAATATTTTGTTGTTAAATTTCACAGAGCAAATACTTGTTTTGGTGGAAAACTTCCAATTTTAGACTACTGTGTATGAGCACCTTTACTCCTTAACTCCGTGGGGCAGATGTACCAAGATTGGCGTTACAAGCACCATTCTTATTTATATTACTTACGGTATATAGTGGTAGCATATTTCGCAGCGCTTTACAGATATTAGCATCACACTGTCACCAATGGGGCCCACAATCTTAGTTCCCTATCAGTATGTCTTTGAAGGGTGGGAAGAAACCAGAGGAAACCCACGCAGACATAGGGAGAACATGCAAACCTCTGGATTATCTATTTTCATTGTGTCCCCTGTTGAAGTGTCTAGAGGAGAAGGAACTATACTTCCAGTTGCTGTTACTTTAGCTGTTGCAATATACTAACAAATCCTGAGAATTGATAGGTTCTCTTTTAGCTCTGCAGGTACGATAAAACTTCAAGTTTGTAAGTACAGTACTTCCATCCTGTCACAGCATGCTGGGTCTTATATTTTTTTTAAAGCTGAATAATGACTGGTTGCCGAGCGCCTAAAATATCAGTATATTTATGGTGTTAATTGAGACAGTTTTCTGATTATTTTTCATGTTTCTTTTTCTTTCCTTTTTTGACTCAGGTACTTCTTGACAAGTTTCTATACAAAGTATGATCCAACACATTTCTTCATCAACACGGCTTCCCTTCTTAGTGTACTAATTCCGAAATTACCACAGCTCCATGGAGTCAGAATCTTTGGCATTAATAAATACTGAACGGGGCTACAGCAGAATCTGTTATTTTGATCGCACAACTTATTGGCTCTGGCTGTTTCTGGTGGAGGAAAGGATTACTGGTTAGGCCATTTTAACAGTCTATAGCGTAAAATTCTAACTGTCCCTTCTTTGTAAGCTGTCAGAATCCACACAGACTTAAAGAAGGTACCTCCCCTTCTATGAGAGTAAGGGGTCTTGTGTAAAGGTTAGCCTTTGCAGGCTGGGCTGGCCCAGCTATGACCCGAAGTTTGCAGTGCACAAAAAAGACTGACATGAAAGGTAGAAACCTCATCGTGATTATGGATGATCGTATTGTGAACATCATCTATTAAGGACACAGCATTTGTCACTTTTTAATATTTAAATGATCATCTGTAGCGATCCAGTTTGTGACAAGCAACAGCATTCTGTAATGGTTTGATGCATTGGTATGCATTAGTGTTTATTTCATTCTTTTTTCTCTTTAAATCTTAGTTTATTCATCCTTGCTTTATGGCCGAACATACTGTCAGTAGTCATTCAAATGTCTTATGTAGGCAAACAGTACCATTATTAGACATCCTTCAATATTAGAAGTGTTGTGATAATGTGCTAGTATAATTTAAAATGTTTGCTTGATTCATTATCTAGACAGTGGCATAATTTCAATAGTGTCTTGTTTTATAAAGAATGTTGAAGTGTGGTGTTATTTTTTTGACACTTTTATTGTGTGAATACGGCTTTGAATCACAAATGTTAACAGCCAGTGTTCCTCTAAAAGCGTTCTTTATGCTTGTACAATCGGTACTATACCAGTCTGGTCTATGTTGCATTTGGAAAAATAAACTAATCAAGGTTTGTAATAAGAAGTATTCTTGAGTCTTTGTAGCTTGATTAAAAACATTATTATAATTTTCTGATCACAATTTCCCTGGATATTTTGGGTTCCCTCACATAATAGGAACTCTTAGGGTGTCTTCACACGTGGCAGATTTTGTGGTAGAAAATTCAGCGACTGAAAATCTGTTACATTCACCTTAATGGAGCTTGCAGAAATCCATGTGCTTGCTGCCACATTCAAATGAATGGAATAGATTTTCAGTCTCTGAATTTTCTGCCGTGTGTGAAATGAATGAGATCACCCCTGTCACTCTCAAAGGGCATTTCATGGATTATCCTTACCCAACACTGTTTAATAGTCAGTGTATCTTGGGCTACAGGCCACAATTGGCACCAGTCTGGGGTCTAATTAAAATGACCCCTCCCCCCCCCCCCCCATTCAAGAAACAAAATAAAAATTGCATTAGCTGAGGAACAAACAAAAACAAGTGGTGCACCCTTTTTAGTTGCAGGTCTGCAAGTAAGCTCCTCTTCTGCCGTCCAAAATGACTGCACAGCTTCTCAAACTATCTGAGGCACGCTGTGCGTCAGTAGCCCAAAACACTTCCTACGTACTTGTCCACCCCTGCTCTTTAATTGGCCGACACTGTCGACGTGCACAATGCTGGCCAATTCAAAGGCAGCAGGAATGGTCTTGGGCTACCAAATGCAGCTTTGTGGCCATTTTGGATTGCAGAAGAGGAGCCCAGGAATTGACAGATCTATAGCTAAAAAGATAAAACGCCAAGTAAGTTCTGTTTGTTACCCAGTTAATGTTTTTTTTTTTCTTGAACTGCTAGTATGGAAAGTTTAAAGGGGTTGAACACTTTGTAGTATTTTTTAGTTTACTCGCTGTAATTCTGTCCCTGCTGCTTTTGTCTTCATTAACTTGCATCCTTATTCTCTGTCATGTGTTTTTTGGACTGGCTGACACTGGTGGGAGTAGGGCACGTGGATTGATTTTGCAGCTTTTTCCCCTTGATGTGACAACATTGAAAATAGCTCCATTGGCTTCCCCGTCCTGCCAGCATTGCATGTTTCCATCCTGTGTTCTTCTGCTCCACAATAAGCGTTTGGTGTCTAACATAGTAACATAGTTTATAAGGCCGAAAAGAAGACATCTGTCCGTCCAGTTTGGCCCGTTATCCTGCAAGTTGATCCAGAGGAAGGCAAAAAAAAAACTGAGTTAGAAGCCAATTTTCCCCACTTAGGGCTACATGCACACGACCGTATGTGTTTTGCGGTCCGCAAAACAAAAAAGGATGACATCCGTATGCCATCCATTTTTTTGGCAGATCCATTGTAACAATAACGGACATGTTCTATTTTTTTTGCGGGGCTACGGAATAGACATACTGAGGCGGACAGACACGGAAACGAACAACGTTTGTGTGCATGAGGCCTAAGAGGAAAAAAAATTCTTCCCGACTCCAATCAGGCAATCAGAATAAAACCCTGGATTAACGATCTCTCTCTAGTAGCTATAGCCTGTAATATTACTACACTACAGAAATACATCCAGGCCCCTCTTGAACTCTTTTAGTGAACTTACCATCACCACCTCCACAGACAGAGATTCCATAGTCGCACTGCTCTTACCGTAAAGAATCCTCTTCTATGTGTACAAACCTTCTTTCATTCAGATGCACAGTCGTTGAATCAGCCAAGAGAGTTGAAAAAGTATTTTTTAACGCATGTTAATATAATTACTACTAATATTACTATTTTTTCAAAACTTTTTTTTCAATCATTTGTATATCATTAAAACTGCCCTGTCTGACCCAGAAAGAAGTACAGCAAGGTCTTAAAAAGATTAAAATAGACAAATCGCTGTGACCAGATGGCATACACCCCTATATCCTAAGAGAATTAAGTAATATAGCCAGACCCTTATTTCTAATATTTAAGGACCCTATACTGACAGGCAGTGTTCCACAGGATTGGCTCATACAATATTCAAAAAGGGTCCAAAAACAGAGCCCGGAAACTGTAGGCCGATAAGTTAAGTTTAACATCTGTCATGGGTAAACTGATGTTTTTTTAATAGATGCTATCTTGAAGTAAATAAGCAAATAACACCATATCAGCATGGCTTCATGAGGGACTGGTCATGTCAAACTAATTTAATTCGTTTCTATGAGGAGGTAAGTTCTAGACTTGACCGCAGCGAATCAATGGATGTAGTTTATCTTTATTTCTCCAAAGCATTTGATACTGTACTACATAAAAGTTAGTATATAAAATGTATGTGGATAAGTAACTGGCTCAGTGATAGAAAACAGAGGGTGGTTATTAACCATACTCAGATTGGGTCACTGTCACTAGTGGGGTACCTCAGGGGTCAGTATTGGGCCCTAGTCTCTTCAATATATTTATTAATGATCTTAAAGAAGGCTTGCACAGTAAAATATAAATTTTTTAAGATGACACTATACTGTGTAAAGTAAATAACACGGAAGAGGACAGTATACTACTACAGAGGGATCTGGATAGATTAGAGGCTTGGGCAGAGAAGTGGCAGGTTTAACACTGACAAATGTAAAGTTATGCACATGGGAAGGAAGAGCAGTAGTTATGATTGCGATATTATGTCCCAGCTGTATATTCAGATTGTTACACCGGGGTGGGAGGGGGGAGAGCTTGGACATAATATCGCTATCATAACTACTGCTCTGCACGCAGCCAAATCGGCAGTGTGAGACAAAAATTAGCATAGATAGATAGCCTAATAGCCTAATTAAATAAATAAAAATACATACAGTACAAATATATATTACTGTATATGGTGTTACTTTACTTTCTGAATAAAAATGAATAATTTGTATAAAAATGAATAATGTGTATATATATGTGCGTATATATAAATATAGATATATATATTATATTATTATTATTTATATTATAATATAACTTGTAATATATTTTTATATTTGCAAAAAATCACTGAAAGCCTGTAGACAAAAGGAACTCCCTGTTTGGGGGAAGGGGGGTATTGTCTGCAGGCTGAAAGTGCAGGTTATTTTACGGCTGGAGACCCTTTCACTGCACTTCTGGTGGAGTACGTGTTAACTAAAATCAGGACAATAGCTAAAATAATGACCAGCAATAAAAAATAGCAATACATATAAATAAGTGATAGATCCAGGAGCATACACAAACAAATAAATTGATATCCCATAAATAGGTCCTTCACTAACTGCCTGTTGTCTCTGTTATATGGCAAATTCCATTAAAAGATCGAAGCGCTGACATTGATAGTTATTTACCAACTACGGACACCTTGTCTATACTTGAATAATGGCGGTCAGGCACTCAAATTATGGGTTCATGGAAAAGCAGGTTTTTTTATTAATTAATTTAAAATACCATTAAAAATATATGAGCATAGTAACTCGCGACCTCTCCCTTTATTCATGCCTATGCTTGGTGCTTTATTACTCCCCTTCATGACCCACTTGTTTATACGAAGGGACACGGTGGATCGGATGCACTTGTTGCCCGCCATTATGGGACATTTGTTTATTGTGGAATCAGGACAGGTTTTTTTTCCTCCTGATGACCACAATTCACCCATCTAGACTGTGTTATGACGCACTCCATAGTGCATTGGTTCATTCAACCGTTATCCTTTTTATTATTTTTGTTGGAGATCTTACTTTGTGCCATGTGAGATATACGATAATGCATACTGTGTCCTATGCTAACCATACTGTGTTGTATACTTAGACATGTGCAGGGTACTGACGCATAATGTTCAGGGTTTTAACTCCCCGAGAAAACGTAAAACTGCATTTTCTTCCTATCATAGAAACAAACCTGATGTTATATGTCTTCAGGAGACCCACTTCACCGCAACTTCCCACCCTAAATATTTCCATCCTCAATATAACAGATATTACTCATCCACTTATCAATCCAAATGCAGAGGGACCATGATTCTGCTTAGGAATAATTTTCCATTTCAGGTTACTCGTTCCATAGTAGACCAAGATGGACATTATGTTATACTACTGGGTGATTTTTGCGGTGAGGTGTGGTGCCTTGTCAATGTGTATGCCCCTAATGTTGATTCCATTACGTTTTTCTCCCATATGTGAAATACGCTTGAGCCCCTTATGACAAAATAATTTGGTGCGGGGATTTTAACTTCACGATGGCTCCTGTGCTGGACCGTTCTGCTCCTTCCACTATTGCACGTACGGCCTCGTGCAAGGCCACTATCAAGAAAGTTCTGGAGTCTCTCTCAGTAGCGGATTCGTGGAGGAAGCATAACGGCGGACAGCGGGGATACACTTATTACTCGCCAGCCCACGGTGTATACTCCCGTATTGACCTTATCTTACTATCGATCACTATGCTTCCCTCTCTAGCATATAGCAGGCATGTCGTGTCCTCCTGGTCTGATCACGACATGGTGATGATTGAGTTGTCTCCGAATATACCCAAGAGCCGCCTGTTTGCTTGGAGGCTTAACGAGTCACTGTTGACGAGACCAGCTGTTCGTGATAGACTTCAGGAGGACATGAGAGGCTTTATTGCGGAGAATGTACACCCGGATGTGGACCCCATGATTACATGGCTTGCCCATAAGGCTTACATGCGGGGTAAGCTAATTAAAGAAGCCTCTCAATTGAAGAGGGGGAGACAGGCAGCCCTCCTGGCGCTCGAATCAAAGCTAAGTAGATTGGTGCAAGCGCACCAGAGGTCACCTTCCCTATACTTACTTAAAGCAGTCAAAGACACTAAAATGCAGATAAACCTGATACTGTCCAATGACACTGAAAAAGCTCTGCGTTTAGCTAATTTGGCGAGATAAACGGGAAACAAGGCGCTCATAGGGTAGTAGTTTCTGGTAGATAGTGTTAGATAGAGTATTGTATCAGTAGTTCCACTCACCTTCTGGTGTTTGTGCTTGTGTCAGCACAACACTTGCAAAGGCGGGGGATAAAAATCCGATCTGGATGAGGTATGCTGCCGGTATCTTTCTCAATCCTTGGAGTCGCCAGTACTCCAGAGGAGTGATGTAGAATGCTGAAAGAGGGCTGTGTACTAGCTTGTACACATTGTAATACCTTTTGGCGCAAAACCACAATAGCAAATGTCGTCTTTTTTTAGAAATATTTATTTGTTCGGATGACAACGCGTTTCGGAGTAAAAACACTCCTTTATCAAGTCTAAAAGAAACAGTAGTATGTGAAGTGATGGTATCAGGGGATAATACATAAGGATAAAACATATCGAAAGAACAAAATATATATATATATATATATATATATATATGTATAGGTGTTAAAGGGGCTATTAATTATTGATATTTATGCAAATCCCAATAATTAATATTCATAAATAGGCGTAATCGTCTTATGATGCCTCCGCCTATTTATGCCTTAATGAACAACAAATCACTGCTGATTGCCTTACGCTAATCACTAACTACCCTAACTGCATGCGCCTTACTGACTACCTCTAGTAATCACACATTACACAATAGGTATAAATGACAAAGTATTTATTAATTATACACTAGTAACACAATGCCAATAATATACTACCTCTATTGCGGCGATACTTTACAACAATAAAGGTATTATTATGTTTATAACTATATATATCTATAACAAGGGGATAGATATATATCGTTATAACCACACATTACAATATTAATACACACACTAATACAATATACTAACACGGTTCTAACTATACAGCACAATCCCAAATTCCACCCCACATAGTATTCATACACACAAATATCAGCAACCAACCCGCCTTACTAATCACTGTTCCTACGGGGTACAAGGGGTTACTTTCAGATACTGCTGGGGTAAGCAGGACGGGTAAGGGACACCGGTGAGCAGGGGATGTGAACGCAGGGGATGTGAACGCAGGGCATATGAACGCAGGGGATATCAGGTCTTGGGGACAGGGGAAGGTAAGGGTAACCAGGGGTACAGGGGATGAAGGTATTGTATGGGGGCAGTAAAGGTATGAGGGGAATAGGGGAACCAAGGGAGGGTTAGGAGGGTGTATAGGGGGGTAGATAGGGTATAGGAGGGTGTATTATAGGGGGGTAGATAGGGTATAGGAGGGTGTATATCGTTGGTGGTATAGGGGGGTAGATAGGGTATAGGAGGATATATATCGTTGGTGGTATAGGGGGGTAGATAGGGTATAGGAGGATATCGTTGGTGGTATAGGGGGGTTGATACTTATGGTTTCTTGCTCGTTGTCCAGGGGGGGCTCGTTTGTCCAGGGATGATTCTCCAGCTGGGGTGGTCGTCCTGACTACCCCAGCGTAGCGCTGCCGGACTATTTAAGTCCAGCAGCGCTCGCTCCCGAGGCCGCCTTTCCCGCGGCCCGAACACGTGGGCCGGCGCGGTGATATGACGTCACCGCGCCTCCCAGAGCGCGCTTCTAGGCGGAGGATTCCTTTTGATCCTCCGCCTGTAGTCCTCTGCATACCTTGCGGTGCGATAATTAGGAGGGAGGGATGTTTGTTTCCCTCTCTCTGTTATGTTAACTATCCCCAGCAGCTGGGATGAGTTAAATACCAAAAGGCATCGGATCTCTATTGATCCCATGCCTTTTGATGTCACCAGAGGCTGGACATGATTGTCCAGCCATCTGGTGACCTTCCTCATCCCCTGCAGAGATGCAGGAGGAGGGGGGGGGGGTCACATATTGTCTGATACTATATGTGTATGGATGCTTGGGGCACATCCATACATATATATATATATATATATATATATATATATATAATATGCTATGAGGTTACAGAATGTCCTTTGGATTTTCATCCCGATCCTCATAGGAAACAGTATGTCCATACAGTCTCTGGCTTCAGGACTTTGTTGGAGCTAAGTCCTGAGCCTCCTACGATTGACTTCATGAAGCTCTGTCTGGTTCTGGTTTAGTTGGTCCGCAAGTCTCTTGACCCTCCTGTAGATTAGACACAGTCCCGTGTACATGATGATTACCAGAACCAGAAGTACTATCACCGGGTGTATCAATAGATTAAAGAAGGATGTTGCCTTGCGACTGTAGCCGAACAGACTTTCCCACCAGGAAACTTTGGAGTCCTTGTCCAAGGCGGTAGTGATTGCCGTTATTTTGTTCTTGTCGTGGGTCAGTTGGATGGTGGCCCGTTTCTCAGTTTCTCGAAGATTCTGAAGTATTTCGTCTTCTTGGCTGAAGTCTAGTAGGAGGTGTTTGAGCTCTATCCCAAAACCAAGAGGAATCCTCTGGAGTCTCACCGGAACGTCAGGGCAGATGTCGAGTCTCTTCTCCGGGGTGATTGGTGTCCTTCCTTGTAGCTCTGCGACATCTAAACCTAGGACGGGACTAAGGGTGCAATACGCCCCAGGGAGGAGTTCTCCTCTCTCGGTGCAATTAGTTCCATAAATGGTGTAGGACATATTTTGCCTCTGGTACCAGCACCAATACCCTTGCCCCAAGTATTTAGGGGAGGAGGGCATTGGGCTGGCCTTCATCTCACAGGACCCCTCGGTGCTCCAGCACTGGTGTCTTAACACCCGATCCTGACCACCTTGACAGAGGATGGCATCCTCTTTCTTCCAGCATCCCTCTGTGTCTAACAGATAAGGATGGCCTCCCTCATAGGTTAGAACGCCCGAGGGGAGCTGTGGATGAAGCACCGTCTGGTTATTTATGACAATCCCTAGGTTAACTGCACTGTAACCCTGTCTAAGATGACCAGATACAGGAGCCAATGATGAAGCAGTGCAAGTGAGATTCCTACAGCCGTGCCACTGGACTACCCACCAGTTGGTGTGATTGGCTGCAAAAGGAGATATAAGAGGACTTACCCGTTGGCGGAGGTTAAATGGGAAGTGGCCGCCGTACAATGATGATACAATATGTTTAAGGTTGCCCGAGAGTTCACTTTGGACTTGCGTACACGCCAGAGCGAGCTGAGCTCTATCCTGTTCCTCCAAGAGACCCACAACTAACCTTCTAAATTTCTCTCGTAGAGCAGAAGATAGAGAGGTAGTGGCATCTATGTGCGAATGCTGCAAACCCTCTAAGACATGGTTTACATCAAGCTGGGTCTCGAATCCTTCTCCGGCGTGTCGCGCAACATCCCCAAGTTTACCTCTCAGGACTTCCATGTCCATAGTGTTCAGGGCTCCCACTCCCAATGCACCTCCGCCTAGTCCCATGGCTATCAGATCTCTTCTTCCCCTTTGATTCCTGTGTATGAGATCATACTTTCTTACCTCTTGCCCCGCCTCTATCCAACCTCTTATCATGTCAATTTGGTTCCTCACAAACTCTCCACATCTGTGATCCCATTGGTCGACTCGGAAGTCATCTACGGAAATTCTCCAAGTAAATAGGACGAATTTTGTCCCCGTGATGATCTTCCATGGGGATGACAGTTGAGGAGCTATAGGATCTGCCAATTGATGGATAGGGGCGTTGCAAGAGTCTAAATGCATTTTTACAGGTTGGAGACCTGTTGCTTCATAGGGGATCCTCACCATGGTTACACAAACTTGCCCTCTACCTTTGAACGGATACCATTGGTCACTTTCTCCAACCTGTAGCACTAGTTTTCCTACGGGTTTGGATTTAGACAGATAGACCCATTGTGTAAAGGTCCAGCACCCTTCATCTACTGCCTCGCAAAAAGGCCATCTAAACGAACCATCTATATTGATGTCAAAGTTAATATCCCTGCCACTGGGGTCTTTCCAATCGGAAGACACATACCTACCCCAGTATTCCTCCTTCATAGGGGTACGGTCCATCCATACATCCACTGTAGGGGTATCCACCCCATTGCACACCAAATCCCAACTCCAGGGATTAGTGTCCAAGGTTACCATCTGGGTATCTTGTTCCCAGTGGGCATAGGTGATGAAATAATATCCCGTCACCTCCTGAACACAATTGTCTCTCATGATGGTGATCATAAAAGACCGTATGGATGGAGATCCCTTTAACTGAGCATACCTGAGATCCTTGGCATCTGTCCGTACTTTTAAAATGGTGGCTCGGTAAAAGCCTTCCAGTTTTACCGGACCACTCTGGTCATTCCATAGGGCCTGGCCAGAGTTACTGCAGTTTAACTTTAGCATCATTATACTGGTTCGTATGTAATCGGTGGACACATGTCCCTGAACATAACTGGATTCCCTAGTGATAATCATCTGGGAATCTCTTAACATACAATAAGCTTTTAGGGTGCCCTTTACCGGAATGGGTCTGTCAAAATATGTCCTTACCCTCAGCCCATCTTGGCTATCCCTCCTTATGAAGGTAGCTTTAAGGATATACCAGCCACTATACTCTGCAACCGTGACATCCTCGGGACTCAGAACCCCCTCCTTGGTACACAATACTGTGGTAGTGTTGGCTTCCACTTGTTTGTAAGGATGCAGGTGAGGGTCCCTAGACACCCATCTTAAGGATCTCATAAGAGTAGGGTCAGAGTCCCGAAAATGTCTGAATTCTTTGAGGCAGAGGGCATGTAAATCATGTTGTATGGCAGACACATTCTCCACAGGGGTATAATGTTGAATTACACCTTGGGCGAAACTCTCCCTCTGGAAACCATACAGATACCACTGTCCTGGTGTAAAGGAAAAGTTCTCGTATGGTTTCAGGATTTTGCCCTCCAAACATTCCACCATTAAAAGGCCGGGTTAATTCATAGATATGTCAGCCATATCATTATTAACTCCCAGGCCCTCCCCCGAAGAGGTTGAGCCTGCCATCATCATGCTTACCACCAGTGCCACAAGTTGGGGATATGCCATGTTCAGAGGATTTCTATATCTTTTCAGGCTAGTCGTAACCTTGGTGAGTCTCCCTCCCGTGATCTGTTAATTCAATGTGTATGTAATTAGTTTCATGGATCCACCCTCGACCCACCAAACCCCCCCCCCCCATTTACCCAACTGTGTGAGGGTTATGTTATTGTATTGGGGAGGCTCGGGTGGCCTTGGCCTGGTCGATATGGATCCATAAAACTCCCTGTCGCCTACGTGACTTTTTCTTGGTTGTCATCGGCCTTTGCATCTTTAGCATGGTGTCACCCATTACTTCAAAGACCTGATAGGGTCCTTCCCAGTTTGCATCCCAGGGGCCGGCCCGACGGAAGATTTTCACCATCACCAGCTCTCCTACAGAGGGCATTGGTGTTTCCCCCCGTAGATACGGTCTGTGTAGCCGTATTGCTGCATGAGGCAATAACTCCTTCAGGTTTAGTTGTACCTGTTGGAGAAACAGGTCTCTAGCGATGGCGTTCTTCACTGGTTCTGACACCAGGGGTTCATTGGGCAGGCATAAGGGCATTTTGCGTCCGGTCATTAGTTCGAACGGGGTGATACCGGTACTGGTAGCCTCGGTAGCTCGGATTCCCATTAGCACAGCTGGCAGAGAGGTTACCCATGAGGAACCTTTCTCCAGTAGTGCTTTAGAAAGTCGTGTTTTTATGGTCCGGTTCATCCGCTCCACGATGCCCGCTGACTGAGGGTGGTAAGGCACATGAAACCTTTGCTTTATGTCTAAAAGACCACAAAGCGCTTTCATTACCTTACCCGTGAAATGGGTCCCTCTGTCTGACTCTATCAATCTGGGGATACCCCATCGTGACAGAACCTGTTCCCAGAGAACACGGGCAGTGGTTGTAGCCGAATCGTTAACCGTGGGGATGGCTTCTACCCATTTAGAGAAAACATCCACTACCACCAGTGCGTAACGATAGTTACGACTTCCTGTTGGTAAAGGTCCTATAAAATCTATTTGTAGTGCGGACCATGGACCATCTGCAGGAGGAACTCGCTGCAACACCGGCTTCAGGGCTGACGCCCTTGGGTTAACCTGAGCACATACCAGGCACTGTTGTGTTACTTCCTCTACTGTGTTGGACATTCCCGGCCAGTATAATTTGTCTCTCAGGAGAGACAAGAGTTTATCCCGGCCCAGGTGTCCAAACAGTTGGTGGTTCAATCTGGTCAGTTCTGCTTGCAGATGCTGTGGAACCACGGGAAGAGGAAGCTGTTGTGTACCGGCATCATAACACAGGATCCCTTGCTGTCTTGACCAGGGATGCTGTGGAGATGTGAGGTGTGTCATTAGAAGAGGGTCTTTTGCTTGTTCCTCCTCAAATGACACCGGGCCTTTACTCAGGTTGGTACGAACTGCAATCTGGTAGGCCGGTGGCGGCTCAGTGTCTGTTTCCTGATGGATCCCAGATACTGCCGCTTGTTTGGCCAATTCATCCGCCTTGTTGTTACCTAGCGTCAAAGGCTCATCCCCTTTCTGATGCGCAGGGATTTTTATGATGGCTGCTTCCGCCGGGTGTGCCATGCCCCATTCCCAAAGTTCTTTCAGGACCGACAAATGAGCCAGAGGTTTGTTTTGGCTATCTACAAATCCTCGTCTTTTCCATGTGTCCAGGTGCAGGGTGAGAGAACGAACTACATATGAACTGTCGCTATATATAGTTTGTTTCCCTGGGGGTTGAAGAAATGAGGCTTTCTTGACTGCCTCCAGTTCCGCCCGCTGTGCCGACGTGTGACCTGGTAACTTGACAAGATTCTGGGTACCTGTGGTCTCATCCAGCACAGCAAAACCTGTGACATAGGTCCCATCCATGAAAAATCGAGAGCCATCAACAAAGATGGCTCTGTCTTCTGGATGTTTATCGGTCCTGAAAATTTGTGGCGCGTTGATGTGCGCTGGTTGGCCACAGTCATGTTCGGTGCCAGTTAGGTTCAGTAACTGGGACAGAACATACTTGGCTTTGTGGTTCACCTGTAGACTCCGGCCACTGAGATCCATAATCCATCTCCCAAATCTCTGTTGGGAGACTCCAGGGAGTGTATCACGGAGCAGGAGGGCCAATGGAGAGTGTGGAGTCTGCAAAGTGAGGGGCCTGAAGCCTACAATATGCTCAGTGGTTTTGACGGCATAGTGTATGGCTGCCAGTTGTTTGGCACACTCATCGAACCCTCGTTCAACAGGTGAAAGTAACCTGGAGAAGTATCCCAGCGGTCTAGTGTCATACCCTATCTGCTGTAGGAGGACCGCTGAGATAGACTCCGTCCCTGCATGCGCCTGTATGGCTATTTCCCCTTCAGGATGGGGGGTAGCCAATACAGGGGCAGAGGAGAGGTCCCTTTTCAAAGTAGAAAAGGCCTCTTCCTGTGTATCAGACCAACCTTTGATTGAAGGGTCTTCTCCTCTGAGGAGTTCATAAAGGGGTTTTGCTTTGGCAGCAAAATCCTCTATGAACTCCCTCATGAAATTAGCAACTCCCAGGAATTTTCTTAAATCCTGTAGAGTGCCCGGCCTAGGTAACTTTACCATGGCTTCCACTCTGGCTGCCACGATTCCTTCGGCTCCAAAAGAAATTTGGACTCCAAGAAAAGTCACCTCCGTTCTGGCCAAATTTGCCTTGTGAGGACTCAGCTTGAGTCCTGACTTGGCCAGGAGTCCCAATAGCTCTTTTAACAGAACCAAGTGTTCTTCTATGGTTTCTGTTTGTAAGAGCAGGTCATCCACGTATTGCAGAAGGCATCCTGGCCGTGAAAATACACTCAGAACGGCCGCCAATGCCTGGTGAAAATACGTGGGACTACTGTGGAATCCCTGGGGGAGTACACCGAACATGTACTGTTTGTCCCCTACTGTAAAGGCAAATTTGTACCTACAGTTTTCAGTGAGTTCAATAGAGAAGAACCCATTGGCAACATCTATGGTTGAGAATATGCAACTTTTGCCGCTTATTCTGGCCATGATGTCGGGAGTCTGTGCCACCACTGGAGCGGACATTGGGGTGTACTTGTTGAGGACCCGGAGATCTATGGTGAGCCTCCATGCATTGGTGTCCTTTTTCTTTACTGGCCAGAGGGCATTGTTGCATTTAGAATTGCCCTCTATGATCACCCCCTTAGTTTTCAATTCTTGGACAGTGTCCAAAATTGAATGGGTGGCTTCTGGCGGAAAGCGGTATTGGCGTTGAGGTGGAGGGTCGGGACCTTGTATGTCCACCTGAACTCCAATCAGTCTGCCACAATCGTTTTTTCCCTGGGCCCACAGATCGGGGTACTCATACACAATAGGCTCAAGATCTGGATTATGCGAGATCTCAGGCCATTTGTGTTCAAGTACTTCAGTAGAGTCATCTACTGTTGGCAATGGTGGTCCCAGAAACTGGCGTTGGATGACAAACACCTTGGATTGTCTGGGACCCTTCCATAAAATACTGTTTGCCAGATCTAGGATCCACCCATTTTGTGTCATTACGTCGGTTCCAATAATGTTGTCAGAACCGGGGTAATACCACATGGGGATCCTAAGGGTCGTGTGAGTGGTAATCTGGACAATTACTTCTTCTATTCTGTGGGCCTTCACCCCCCCTTGTTGGTGATCAAATCCGATCACCACACACTGAGGGCTGTTGGGATGTAAATCATGTTTGACATTGGTAATGGAAATTTCCGCACCAGTGTCAAGCATGATTTCGGCATCCTGATTTTTGATTTTGGCTTTTATGTGGGGTCTCCCTGAAGAATCCAGTATGATAGGACATACTGGCGCCAGTTCTTTAGGGATCCCTGATCTTCAATCAATTTCTACCAGACTCCCAGTAGGTACCTGTGAGGTACATACTGCCACTTGTGGGTTCTTGTTATGGACCCTAAGTGTGGATTCCAGGGATTCCACACTCCTTACCGAACGCGCAGGGTCATCCACAACAGCCACACGTTTTGGTGTCTGGACCTGTGAATGTCCCAGATATTCCCCCACTGGTTTGGCATAATTAGGTTTCATCTTGAAACCGTTATTATTGCCCGTTCTCTCAGGATTTGTCCGGTTATTACGTGACCATTGTGGACAATTCCTCTTTATGTGCCCGTATTGTAAACATAGGAAGCATCGAATGCTTCCTATCCTTTCCAATGGCGGGGCCGTGGGGCGAATAGTTGAATTACCCTTTGTGTGCTGTACCCGATCATCTTGAGATATATCAGGTACAGGCGCACGCTCCGTCACTTTGACGGATTTCTTATTGAGCAGTGTATCCTGTCTGCACTGCTCAATAATCATAGCAGCATCTGTGAGGGATGGTTCCCTGGCTGCGCTCAACCGGATTGCCGTATCAAGGTATGGGAATTTCTCCACAAACATACGTATCATACCCTGTGGAATTCCGACACCGTGATCCTTTGTAACCCTTCTATACATGGCTTCAAACCGACTACACATAGACAAAGGTTTGTCATGTATAGTGGGTTTGAACTTGGACAGGATATCTGGAGTGACGTCCCAATGGCCCGTTGCCAGTCTCATGAGTATGGAGAGACGTTCCTCCTTGTCATAAAACTGTCCATTCATGGGTTGTGTCCTCCCCGTTACCTCATACCTTTGGTTTAGGTGTGTAGGTAACCATAACTTGAATAACTCCATGCAATATTCGTGAGCCACTGAATACTTGTTACAGTGACCCTCGAAGATATCACATGAAGTAAACGGATCTACAATGGGATCATATTTTGGGATCTCCTTCAAATCCATAACAGGAAGTTTATCCTTTCCATACTGGAATGGTTAGGATAAAAATCTTCCTGTCTTTCCGGACGCGTTGGCGGATTGGAAGTGGTAAATGGCCAACCACTTTCCTCTCTCCAATCGTTGTCCTGTTCCTGGAATCGGTTGCTACCCCTATTCTCCCTGGGTGTTTGGGTAAAAGGTAGCGTCCGTTCCACCTGTCCCCTGGTGTCTACTGCCTCGGGTGTTTGATCCGTGGAAGATATTGGCGCTGTCGCCGCTGTCTCCCCATGTGCCGTTCCCGAAACACAAACCTGTTTCGTGGGCAACATGCTGTTAGTACCAGGCCGTGACAGATTCGAGATGACCTGCTGCAAATCCGCAATGGTTTGCGTTTTTGCAGCCAGGTCCTCTCGAAGTTGAACAATCATGCTATCCATAGATACCGTATTGTTCCTGAACTGATTTATCTCAGTGTACAGTCTGAGCAGTTCCTTGTCCATGTCAGAGTAGAAACTCTCCTTGTCCGAGAGTCTAGACTCTAACACGCATATCTCCCTGCCCCTCTCCGCCGTACACTGGGACTTCTCTTGTAGTTGTGTTTGTAATGTGTGCAGCTGTTTTAATGTTTTCAACACAACAATTGCAGTGAAAGTTTGCCATGTTGGAAACTTCCTCTGCCTTTGCTGTGCTGTTAAGTGTTTCTAGATGTTCTGGCTTCCAAATGATATCCTCAAAGGTGTGAACCAATTTGGCTAGCATTTGGAGTAGTTTTTTTGTTTTTTTGAACACATTACGATTAATGCTGAGTTTATCGTGGGCGTATGCCTGGTCCAATAAAATGGACCATAGCAGCTCAGTGGATTTGTAAGTGGTGGGGATGATGGGGTTGTATGTGCTATGTTTGCTGAGGTGTTGCAGTGTGGTGAAGTTCATACTCACTTTTTGATGAGAGGCCATCTTCATTGGTGTCGTTGATACTGTGTTGCTGCGTGGAGGAGGTCCTTCAATATTCGGAACGCCTTCTCCCGTTCAGCCAGACGACTTCTGTTTCAACGATGATGGTTCTCTCTTCAGTGGTGTATGTGATGACTTCTCTCCAGTTGGTGTGTAAGGGAATCAGAAAATATTAGTACACAAAGATCAGGAAAGATTTTAGATTCTCTGCTGTAGAGTTTGCTCTGTGTCCGGTTCTGATCGAGAAAAACCCGCTCTACCTGTCCGAACCTGCAGGCTATGGACGCTCAGATCCACTGACCGCGTCCTTCCCACCTGATTAGTTCATAGCGTAAGCGATTTTTCCGTTCCAAAACCAACCACAGATACAAATTCCCAGCAGTGGGCCTGGCTCGCCAATGTTAAAGGGGCTATTAATTATTGATATTTATGCAAATCCCAATAATTAATATTCATAAATAGGCGTAATCGTCTTATGATGCCTCCGCCTATTTATGCCTTAATGAACAACAAATCACTGCTGATTGCCTTACGCTAATCACTAACTACCCTAACTGCATGCGCCTTACTGACTACCTCTAGTAATCACACGTTACACAATAGGTATAAATGACAAAGTATTTATTAATTATACACTAGTAACACAATGCCAATAATATACTACCTCTATTGCGGCGATACTTTACAACAATAAAGGTATTATTATGTTTATAACTATATATATCTATAACAAGGGGATAGTTCAAAAAAAAACAAGGGGTTAGATATATATAGTTATAACCACACATTACAATATTAATACACACACTAATACAATATACTAACATGGTTCTAACTATACAGCACAATCCCAAATTCCACCCCACATAGTATTCATACACACAAATATCAGCAACCAACCCGCCTTACTAATCACTGTTCCTACGGGGTACAAGGGGTTACTTTCAGATACTGCTGGGGTAAGCAGGACGGGTAAGGGACACCGGTGAGCAGGGGATGTGAACGCAGGGGATGTGAACGCAGGGGATATCAGGTCTTGGGACAGGGGAAGGTAAGGGTAACCAGGGGTACAGGGAATGAAGGTATTGTATGGGGGCAGTAAAGGTATGAGGGGAATAGGGGAACCAAGGGAGGGTTAGGAGGGTGTATAGGGGGTAGATAGGGTATAGGGGGGTAGATAGGGTATAGGAGGGTGTATATCGGTGGTATAGGGGGGTAGATAGGGTATAGGAGGATATATATCGTTGGTGGTATAGGGGGGTAGATAGGGTATAGGAGGATATCGTTGGTGGTATAGGGGGGGTTGATACTTATGGTTTCTTGCTCGTTGTCCAGGGGGGGCTCGTTTGTCCAGGGATGATTCTCCAGCTGGGGTGGTCGTCCTGACTACCCCAGCGTAGCACTGCTGGACTATTTAAGTCCAGCAGCGCTCGCTCCCGAGGCCGCCCGTCCCGCGGCGCGCATGCGCGCCGCCGGCCCGAACACGTGGGCCGGCGCGGTGATATGACATCACCGCGCCGGCCC
Source organism: Bufo gargarizans (assembly GCF_014858855.1). Lineage (NCBI taxonomy): Eukaryota > Metazoa > Chordata > Amphibia > Anura > Bufonidae > Bufo > Bufo gargarizans. The sequence goes on from NC_058087.1 coordinate 105,299,601, forward strand.
GCGCCTCCCAGAGCGCGCTTCTAGGCGGAGGATTCCTTTGATCCTCCGCCTGTAGTCCTCTGCATACCTTGCAGTGCGATAATTATCGCGCCGGAGGTATGCAGATAACAGAGGGAGGGATGTTTGTTTCCCTCTCTCTGTTATGTTAACTATCCCCAGCAGCTGGGGATAGTTAAATACCAAAAGGCATCGGATCTCTATTGATCCCATGCCTTTTGATGTCACCAGAGGCTGGACATGATTGTCCAGCCATCTGGTGACCTTCCTCATCCCCTGCAGGGATGCAGGAGGAGGGGGGGTGTCACATATTGTCTGATACTATATGTGTATGGATGCTTGGGGCACATCCATACACATACAGACGTGGACAAAATTGTTGGTACCCTTTGGTCAATGAAAGAAAAAGTCACAATGGTCACAGAAATAACTTTAATCTGACAAAAGTAATAATAAATTAAAATTCTATAAATGTTAACCAATGAAAGTCAGACATTGTTTTTCAACCATGCTTCAACAGAATTATGTAAAAAAATAAACTCATGAAACAGGCATGGACAAAAATGATGGTACCCCTAACTTAATATTTTGTTGCGCAACCTTTTGAGGCAATCACTGCAATCAAACGCTTCCTGTAACTGTCAATGAGACATCTGCACCTCTCAGCAGGTATTTTGGCCCACTCCTCATGAGCAAACTGCTCCAGTTGTGTCCGGTTTGAAGGGTGCCTTTTCCAGACTGCATGTTTCAGCTCCTTCCAAAGATGCTCAATAGGATTGAGGTCAGGGCTCATAGAAGGCCACTTTAGAATAGTCCAATTTTTTCCTCTTAGCCATTCTTGGGTGTTTTTAGCGGTGTGTTTTGGGTCATTGTCCTGTTGCAAGACCCATGACCTGCGACTGAGACCAAGCTTTCTGACACTGGCTAGTACATTTCTCTCTAGAATTCCTTGATAGTCTTGAGATTTCATTGTACCCTGCACAGATTCAAGACACCCTGTGCCAGACGCAGCAAAGCAGCCCCAGAACATAACAGAGCCTCCTCCATGTTTCACAGTAGGGACAGTGTTCTTTTCTTGATATGCTTCATTTTTTCGTCTGTGAACATACAGCTGATGTGCCTTGGCAAAAACTTCGATTTTTGTCTCATCTGTCCACAGGACATTCTCCCAGAAGCTTTGTGGCTTGTCAACATGTAGTTTGGCATATTCCAGTCTTGCTTTTTTATGATTCGTTTTCAACAATGGTGTCCTCCTTGGTCGTCTCCCATGTAGTCCACTTTGGCTCAAACAACGACGGATGGTGCGATCTGACACTGATGTTCCTTGAGCATGAAGTTCACCTTGAATCTCTTTAGAAGTCTTTCTAGGCTCTTTTGTTACCATTCGGATTATCCGTCTCTTAGATTTGTCATCAATTTTCCTCCTGCGGCCACGTCCAGGGAGGTTGGCTACAGTCCCATGGATCTTAAACTTATGAATAATATGTGCAACTGTACTCACAGGAACATCTAGTTGCTTGGAGATGGTCTTATAGCCTTTACCTTTAACATGCTTGTCTATAATTTTCTTTCTGATCTCTTGAGACAGCTCTTTCCTTTGCTTCCTCTGGTCCATGTCGAGTGTGGTACACACCATATCACCAAACAACACAGTGATTACCTGGAGCCATATATATAGGCCCAATGGCTGATTACAAGGTTGTAGACACCTGTGATGCTAATTAGTGGACACACCTTGAATTAACATGTCCCTTTGGTCACATTATGTTCTGTGTTTTCTAGGGGTACCATCATTTTTGTCCATGCCTGTTTCATGAGTTTATTTTTTTACATAATTCTGTTGAAGCATGGTTGAAAAACAATGTCTGACTTTCATTGGTTAACATTTATAGAATTTTAATTTATTATTACTTTTGTCAGATTAAAGTTATTTCTGTGACCATTGTGACTTTTTCTTTCATTGACCAAAGGGTACCAACAATTTTGTCCACGTCTGTATATATCTATATCTATATATGTCTATATACATATACCTAGTGAGGGGGGGGGGGGGAGATCATATGTATATTCATTGATGTTTGGGGCACATCCATGAATATACACCTACACACAGGGCACAAACATTAAGCCCATCAATACATATATCTATACATATACACGGAGATGTAGGCCAAAAAGGGGCCTATATACATCTCCGTGCATATCTATAGATCCCACCTGGACGAGCCTATGGACAAGGGCTAATATATATGTATATATGTCAAGGCATATATACATATATATTTAAATATGACACTTTCCTCAACAATAGGTATGTAAATAACAATAATAGTAGATCAATTGTTTTACCGTATATTTTATACTGCAAATTTTAATCCCACCTCTATCTGATCTATTGTTATGATCTACTATTATTGTTATTTACATACCTATACATATATATATTTTGTTCTTTCGATATGTTTTATCCTTATGTATTATCCCCTGATACCATCACTTCACATACTACTGTTTCTTTTAGACTTGATAAAGGAGTGTTTTTACTCCGAAACGCGTTGTCATCCGAACAAATAAATATTTCTAAAAAAAGACTACATTTGCTATTGTGGTTTTGCCCCAAAAGGTATCACAGTGTGTACAAGCTAGTACACAGCCCTCTTTCAGCATTCTACATCACTCCTCTGGAGTACTGGCGACTCCAAGGATTGAGAAAGATACCGGCAGCATACCTCATCCAGATCGGATTTTTATCCCCCGCCTTTTCAAGTGTTGTGCTGACACAAGCACAAACACCAGAAGGTGAGTGGAACTACTGATGCAATACTCTATCTAATACTATCTACCAGAAACTACTACCCTATGAGCGCCTTGTTTCCCGTTTATCTCGCCAAATTAGCTGTATATTCCTGAAAACCTCAGGACTAAGGCCAACAAGGTTGGCCTGGGCATACGGCGGCTCTAGGTTCACCGAGACATACCTAGCAGACAAACCAAGTGAAATTGGGCGTCCTCAACTATGGATTACTGCCTCCAAAGAATCCAACAACGCACAAAACTGGTCTTAACGTGGACGAACGCCAGCCACGAATTTCTACCACCACCTTCCGAAGACCCCTCCACGGAAACAGAAATCGATACCAGAGACCTACTCCAACTCCAAAAACTTCTGAAGGAAGGGATCCAACACCATATGGACTGGATGCTACTGGAAATTTACCTAAAAGAAGAACTCGTACCCAGAGGCCTAAGACTGAGATTTAGAAGCAGTTTTGAAAATGATCAAATTTTCTCCAAAGAATGGGACATATACATGCTATCATGTGCTAGGGGTATGCTTGACATGCTCCACACCAAACGCAAAAAATTATGTGACACCCTGAAAACAAAAATAGACGAAAAAGTGGCCTTCCTAGCCCAGTATGCAACACATAATGATTTAATCAAATATGACCGACTAATCACCACAAGGGTCCTCCAACATGAAAAAGAAATAATCAAAACCAAATCCTCCAAATTAAATAGAGATAGGATTGACTTCCGCACAGACAACATCAAATTCTGGCTTAATAAGTCAGACCACCCGGAGGAACCCAAAGCACGAAGCGAGCAGCGACCCATCTTGCAGCCCCCTACAACAATAGTACACATCGAGGCGCGGTCCCCCACACGTCCCCACCAATCTACAACCAACCCCCCCAGGGCACCCCACTCTGGCAGACACCCACCTAATCGCACACATAGACACACACGTCCACACCACCACCGCCCCAAAAAAATACCACCAAAGGAACACATTCATCAACAGTAACATAGTAACATAGTACATAAGGCCGAAAAAAGACATTTGTCCATCCAGTTCGGCCTGTTATCCCGCAAGTTGATCCAGAGGAAGACCCCTCTCTAGTAGCTATAGCCTGTAATATTATTAAGCTCCAGAAATACGTCCAGGCCCCTCTTGGAAACCCCACAAAGGGTCCAATACACCCAACCAACCACGTAGTTCTGATTCCGGCACCCACATACCCAACCACAAGCCCAATCCAACACCGATGATCTCCACCATTGTCCACCCAACATCCTTAGACCCAAAAGCTGGGACCATCCATCAACCAATGGTTCACCCCAAAGAACCACCACCTTAGGTCCCCCCCAATAGAAACAAACCACTCACCCACCAATCATCTCTTATTTCCCCCAACCACATTCAGTATAGCACCCCCAACACAGGCATCACCAGACACCAATACCCATAAATCTACTCACGCCACTCTAGCACCTGAAACACAACATGAGCCAAGTGACAAAAATCTGTCTGTCCAATTTGAAGACTCTCTCATCACCATCCATAACACCAGTGACCAGGACATCCCTGAACACATTAGTCACCAATCTTTTTTACCCTTACCCGGAGCCCTGACCCCGGAAGCAACGTATGCCTTACGGCAACCATCAGGGACCATGGTGATCACAGACTACTTTCACCCTGCCCCCAACAGGGGAACCAAAAGACATATAAGCTCAGACGTGGACGACGAGGAGGAAAAACAAGAACAAACAAGAACACCAACATCCCCAAAAACAGAGACACACAAGGTAAGCCCAAAGAGGAACAAGAGGACACATTAGTCAGAATCTTTAACCTCTCGTCACACGCACTCACCAAGGCGGAAACTAGCCTACTACAGAAAGGCCTATCATTCTGCCCCACCAGCAAATTCGACGAATTCAAACTGTTTGTTGACCTCAACACCTATGTCCGCAAACTGACACTAACCAGACACTTCGAAATCCAAGCGTCAAGACCAAAGATTCCACCACAGGTAACAACAGACAATGGAATCTCTCAGTCCGATGGGAGCCCTGAAGCCATCAACACTGGATTGAAACCCAGATCCACGTTCAACCCCACACACCACAGGGGGAGCAAAATAGAAGCATTCTCTGCCCTGGTCGCGAAAGACCTCAGGACCATAAATAGAGGCCTGCAAATCCCCAACAACCTCAACCAAGACGAAAAGACTGCCCTAAAAAACCTTATGGCCAATAAGTCACTTGTTGTCAGGAATGCCGACAAGGGGGGTGGCATTGTGATCCAGGATAAGAAATGCTACCTGGAAGAAGCCTACAAGATATTGAGCGATAAGGAGTACTATATAACTCTAGCAGAAAACCCACTAAAGGAAGACGCCAAGAAATTAACAACACTCTTGAAAACGGCCGAAATAGAAAGAACACTATCCAAAAAAGAAAAAGATTACATCACAATAGACCATCCGAATCTAGCACTGTTCTATCACCTACCAAAAATTCACAAATCCATCAGGAAGACCTATCATTTCCGGAATTTCCTCTCTAACATGCAACCTATCCCACTATATAGACATTCTGCTTCAAAAATCTGTCACACAATTACCATCATACCTAAAGCATCATCACCCTTCTCAAGGACATCGAATGGAAGGAATCCTACACCTGGGCCACACTAGACGTTTCATCCCTGTACTCTAATATTCCACACACCACAGGAATCAATGCCATACGGCAGGTGTTACAGAGAGATGTAAACCTTCCAGACAAACAAAGCCAGTTTGTACTGGAAGCCATAGAGTTTATACTCAACCACAACATCTTCACCTTTGAGGACAGAATATACAAGCAGACAAAAGGGACCGCAATGGGGACGCGTTTTGCGCTGAGCTACTCAAATTTATATATGGGGATCTTCGAGGAGCAATATATCCACAATGGGCAGCCTTGGCGAAATCAATTAATCTTCTACAGACGTTATATCGACGACTTACTACTCATTTGGGACGGAAGCACAGAAGACATTATCAAATTCACCAATCACCTGAACAATAACGACTTCAACCTCACCTTCACAGCAAATTACTCAAAAACATCTGTTGAATACTTAGACCTAGTCCTCTCGTCCAAGAACAATCACATTGAAACTAAAACTTTTTTTTAAAAAAGTAGATGGAAATAGCTACTTAGACTATCAGAGCGCACACCACAAGAAATGGAAGAACAACGTCCCATTCAGTCAGTTCAAACGCATCCGGAGAAACTGTACTAATGACGAAGACTTCAAACAACAAAGCCAAATCATTGAAAGGAGATTCTTAAACAAAGGGTACCCCAGTGGAGTCATCAAGGCAGCCCTCAAGCGAACACAAGGATACACACAAGAAAATTGCTTATCTTCAAAAACTGAAGAGGTCGGTTCAAAAACCACCAAGAAATATCAAACCTCCTTCACCACCACATTTAACACCAACCATAATGTCTTGCGCAATATTTTTTCAAAACACTGGCCTATCCTACAAGCAGATCCGTTCCTAAAAAAACATATCCAATCAAAACCCCAAATAACTTTCAGAAGAGCACAAACCCTCAAGAATCTCATCGCCCCCAGTCGTTTACGGTCCCAAAAGACACACAAACCATCTACGGCAACCATGTTCCCCCAAGTCCTTGGAAGCTTCAAGTGCGGACACCGCCGATGCAAATGCTGCGATAACATCTCCTCCCGGGTCACCGATTTCACTAGCAATGTCACCGGAGAACAATTCAAAATCGAAAATTTCCTAAACTGCTCGTCCTCCTATGTCATCTATTTGCTCGAATGCACCTGCGGATTACAATATATAGGCCGCACTACCATGACTCTCAGAGAGAGAACAAACAAACACCGGTGGAACATCACTAACGGCTTCATAAAACATGGAGTCTCGTGACATTTTCTCAATTGCCATAACAAAAATCCTGTGGACCTCTCAATAACACCAATAGAACAAATCCCGACCACCTGCACCAACCGGTACCAAAAATTAAGAAGAAAAGAAATGTTTTGGATATTCAAACTACAGACAATAGAGCCGTATGGTCTTAACGAATCCCTTGAAAGCAACTGCTTCTAATAGCCAAAAACCCCCCTCCGTCAAAACACACATTCCGAAAACATTACCAATCATACTCACATTGACATTTACATACAGTTGCTTGTGTATGTGTATGTATGTACATGCGAGTGAACGTGCGCATATATAATTTTATATAGTTACCCAATCCATTCACACCGGTGTCCGCATGCACGTTTGTGCGTGCACACACATATACACATATACAGGTGAGTAGGCAATTCGGTCCATCATCATCAATATCACCATACACCATCACTTACACCATCACACATTAATTATCCACCATGTAGTCGCATCAACTAATCCCCTATACCACCACTATAACAATCATCATTAACATCAGCGGTGCCATTATTATCATCATCACCATCGTCACCCAATATCACCCATATTCACCACCACACCTCATTAACCTCATGTTGCCCCCTTAATCAACCTCATCTCATCCTAGTTTTGTCCACCCAGGTTTCACATACCACCCACACTACTGATCCTATCCATACACCCTACACCCACACACCCTATTCCCCGACATCAGCACATAACCGCCGACACCAGCGCAACAACATCAGGTCACTAAGCGCACTGACATCAACAGAGTTCACCGCAGCAGCCCGAGAATAGCTCCGCCCCCAGGTAACTGCCTCCACCAATCAACTGCCAGCAAGCGGCCACACCTTCCCCAGAGTGCACAGACACTAAGGAACCCCACCGCAGAAGTCTGTGAACAGCCCCGCCCCCCACCTCCTCACATCCTCCAATCGTATGCCGGCACACTGCCACACCTCCTCCCTCTGTTCGGCTCTTAAAGCGCGCGCCTGCACGCACATGGCAAGCCGCGCTACACAAGGACAGGACCGGGCACCAGGTAAAAAGCTGACCAATACCCATACACCATGTATCCCACTAAATCTGATCATATAAACTAACCACCCATACCAATTTGAACATTTAACCCACATGGATAATAATGTCTTTCCCCTTATTTTAACTTTAGCAATTGGACCAGCCCTGCCAATTGTGTAGGCCCGGCCCATAAGGTAACTGCCTCCACCATTTTTTCCCCCCATCGCCTCCCCCCACCACCCACATATACCATCACATTTTCCACTATTGTACATGTGTATTTAAGTATCTATATGTATAAGTTTGCTTCCTATTCCACATGCAGGTGTGTGTGTATATGCGTGTATATATATGTATCATCTTTCAAACAAAAGTACATTTGCAGTTAGCCCAATCACAAACTGGAGCAATAATACAATCAACATGATCCCCTGACAGTTGCACCCACAGTCACATCCAAAATTACAGCTTTATTTCATTATATTTTAATTATATTTTCTATCCTTAATTTATTATTCATTACTTTATATTAGTCCATCCGTTCTCTCTGTACCTAGGCCACCGCTTCAACCACGGCTCCCTCTCGCATTTTTAAAAAATTGTTTTACCGTATATTTTATACCGCAAATTTTAATCCCACCTCTATCTGATCTATTGTTATGATCTACTATTATTTTTATTTACATACCTATACATATATATATATATATATATATATATATATTTTGTTCTTTCGATATGTTTTATCCTTATGTATTATCCCCTGATACCATCACTTCATATACTACTGTTTCTTTTAGACTTGATAATGGAGTGTTTTTACTCCGAAACGCGTTGTCATCCGAACAAATAAATATTTCTAAAAAAAGACGACATTTGCTATTGTGGTTTTGCGCCAAAAGGTATCACAGTGTGTACAAGCTAGTACACAGCCCTCTTTCAGCAAAGCTCTGCGTTGGACTGCTTCGTATTTTTATAGCTACGCTAACAAACCCGATAAAATGCTAGCTCGCCAACTGAAGGCTAAACAGAAGATCAACCAGGTTTTCCAAATCCGGTCACGCTCAGGTCATATAATCTCCAACCCCAAAACCATTTATGATACGTTTCACGCTTTTTACCAACAGCTATATAAAGGCTCGGATGATGGACACGTCCCTGCTAGAGAGGACTTCCTGTCGTCAATACCACTCCCCCAGGTAACCCCCGAAGCACTACATGATCTGGGTAGAGCTATCAGTTCTGAGGAGGTAACCTATGCAATTAATTCCTTGAAATTGGGGAAGGCCCCGGGTCCGGATGGACTGTCGGCTCTGTACTATAAAAAATATGCCTCAGTCCCATCCCCACACATTGTACAATACTGCAACCATTTAATGTCGGGCCATACCCCCCATCCCGACTTCCTCCATGCCAACATCACCGTATTGCCCAAACCTAAAAAAGACCCCTTATCGCCTACTAATTACAGGCCGATATCCCTGTTAAATTTGGACACTAAACTATTCACATCGATTTTAGCTAGACGTCTCAATATTCTTCTCCCTGGTCTTATTCATAAAGACCAGGTAGGTTTCATTTCTGACAGAGAAGCTCCAGACAACGTTAGAAAGGTACTCAATGTCATTCAATTAGCCAACACTAGGAAAAAAAACCTGGCCATTTTGGCGTTGGATATTGAAAAGGCCTTTGATTCTGTTAGCTGGGAATACTTGTACAAAGTGTTACTCAATATGGGCATCAAAGGCCCTTTCCTACAAGCGGTACGGGCCATATACTCAGCTCCTGTTGCATACCTTAAACTCCCGACAACCCACCCCTCTCCAATCCAAATTCTTAGAGGCACTAGACAAGGTTGCCCACTCTCTCCCGCCTTATTTGCCCTTGCCATGGTACCCCTCGCTATCTCCATTAGGAACGACCCCAACGTGTCGGGTGCTAAGATTGGTAGCACTGACTATAAGCTGAGTTTGTTTGCTGACGACCTCTTGCTCTCCCTGACTAACCCTCTCATCTTGTTCCCAAACCTCCTATGTCTGTTAAATACCTTCTCCTTAGCTTCTGGGCTTAAAATTAAATCTCAAGAAGTCTGAACTTCTACTATGTAATTCTCCACCATCCCTTCAAGCCTCACTTTCCCAGGATTTTCCCTTCCCCCAACTACCTACTCATATTCAATACCTAGGAACCTCAATACCAGCGGAGTTGTCCTCAGCCTACAAACTCAACTATATCCCACTTTATCGTAGGATTAGAGAGGATTACAAGACTTGGAGCTCACTACCGGTTTCATGGATAGGGAGAATACATATTGTCAGGATGGTGGTCCTACCTCGCATCCTCTATTTATTCCGAACCCTTCCGATTCGGGTTCCCCTTAATGACCTTCGAAATTTACAGGCAGACACCATGAAATTTATATGGGCTGGCAAACGGGCCAGGATCTCCAGGTCCACGATGTGTAGGCATAAATCTCAGGGAGGTCTCTCTGTTCCGTATTTCATTAAGTATTACAAGGCGGCAGGCTTAGCTCAGTTATTCTTGACCCATTTGAAGCCGGAGGCCCTCCCCCTGTGGGTGTTGCTGGAACAGTCCCTTTGTGCTCCCTGGATCTGGAGATCCTTGCTCTGGAACACCACCCCCCTACCCCCTCGACCATACGTACAGCCTCACCATTGTCGCACCACTCATTGATCTTATGGCGGTCTGTTAGATTTAAAGCAGGCTTCCAGTCCAAAATTACACCGCTTTTCCACTTATTTGGTAACCCACTGTTCCCCCCAGGCCTCCGGGCGGAGACGTTCCGGTGGTGGACTTTGAACAACTTCACCTCCCTTTCTAAGTTCTTGGTTAGGGGAAAACTTGTGTCCATAACCGACTTTAAAAGCAAATACACTCTACCTGACAGTGAGTCATTTAATGCCTTACAAATCTTTTCATGTCTTCAATCCCTGAGGATCAATGATGCGAAGTTGGAGTTTACGCCCTTTGAGAGATTTGTCAACTATTCGCTGTACAAACAGGGGTTACTGTCTAGGATTTATGGATTACTAAACACTTTACCAGAGGGGCTTAAGTTGCCATATATGTGGGAGGGGGACATCCAGGAGGAACTTACTGTTTCAAAATGGCATCAATGTTCACAGACCTTGACTAAGACCTCGTGGCAAATTACTCTGGCGGAAACTTCAATCAAGGTTCTTCATAGGACATATTTAGTTCCTTATAGGCTACACCGCATCTACCCAGAGGTCTCTCCTTTGTCTTTCAGGGGGTGTGGAGTGGATGGCACGGTCTATCACATTTGGTGGTCATGCCCAATGGTACAGAGTTTTTGGGGTAAGATACGCGACCTGATCTCCTCTGTGCTGGACTGTGCTTTCCCTCTGAAGCCCACTTTGTGTCTCCTTGGCGACAAACTCTCACGGATGCCATACTCCAAATTTAAGCTGTCTCAGCATATGTTATTGGCAGCCAGGATCCTTATTGCATATAAATGGCGGTCAGCAGATCTAAGCTTTCAAGCAGTAGTTGATAGAATTAACAAGATTTTGCTTTATGAGAGACTAAACGCCATTCGCCAAGATACATATGAGGCCTTTGAGAAGCTGTGGGAACCCTGGATGTCCTCCTCGTATTCAGTGACACTACAGCACAATCTGGCCCGTTATTGATTGCATGCCTCAAGGCACATGTCTTGATAGTACCTGTCTGCAAGACAGTGTGTATGTCGCTATATGTTTCGGCACTAAATTGGTCTATTTAGACCCCCAGGTATGATCTCCGTCTGTTCATGTTATATTATTTTATTTTATTTTTTTATATTTTTTTATATTCTTTTTTATATTTTTTGTTTTTCATATAATATGTACTTTATCATATTCTGTATGGATGTACTGGTACTTATTCATCTCATTTGATTCATGGTACATTTTATTTCAGTGCCATTCTATGTATGCTATATAATATCCGTGATGGTAGTATTAATAAAATACTTTGAAACTAAAAATATAAGAGCATAAAACAATACAATAGATAACAATAATATAACAACAATTAATGGCGTGCAAATACTTTAGCAGTAATATCCTAGCAACAATATATAACAGCACTTAATAAATAAGTTGATAAATAGCAGTTAATGGATAGCTTCAGCGATTCAGAAAAAACGGAGTCTAATCCGGAATTGTCTCTTTGCATATTCCATTTCATAGGCTTCCAATTCTCTATTACAGAGATATTTGGATAGTTTCATGCCGCTTTCAAACACAGTTGTTTGTGAATATTTTTATGCTGCTTTCAAATACAGTTGTTTATAGATATAAATATATAAAAGAACTGCATAAAAGGTTTATAAAATATTCTCCAGAAGTCTATATTCTATAATTATATTTATATATATTTTTAACATTTGATGCATGTACTGTGTATACCTCTCTAACATTTTATAAACCTTTTATGCAGTTTTTATATATTTATATCTATAAACAACTGTATGTGAAAGCAGCATAAAAATATTCACAAACAACTGTGTTTGAAAGCGGCATGAAATATGAAACGATCCAAATATTTCTGTAATAGAGAATTGGAAGCCTATGAAATGGAATATACAAAGAGACAATTCCGGATTAGATTCCGTTTTTTCTGCTAAATCGGCACAGAATAAAAAGAGGATATGACGTGAAGTATGCTTGACCACTGAGAAAGAAGCGAGTTCGTGCTCCGAAACATGTTTGGGTGAACAAGCATACTAAAACTGAAGATCGTACTGCTGGAGCGCTCCAAGAAGAATCAAATAAATTCTCTCACGGTACTCACGGTAAATCAACCCATTCTCTGCAAAGTGGAACCCCAGCAGCTGGAATAAAGAAGTTAAGAGGCGAACCAAACACTGGAGGGGCGGAACTAATATCAAACAGAGACGCCGCCATAGCATGAGGAACACCGACTTTTGAAATACAAGCCGCGATCGGAGTTTCCGAAAGATAAAGATCAGTCTGTTCTCAGAATTGGGGTGGGACGCCGCACCAGAAGACAGCTGAACCGTGAGTAACAAAATATTCAATATGCACAACAGAGAATTCCTTATATAAAAACTAGACTGTATGTATCTGAAGGTGCGATTATCTGCACCGCATAAGAAGAAGAAAAAAAGAAGACATCTAGCTATTGACTTCAGCCACCTTAATAGCTGAATTCCCATAGCTGCTGCAATTAAGAACATTGTTGCTACATTGTTGCTACATCGTACAGATACATTATTACCACTAAGAACATTGGTGTACGTCACATGGGGATTAATACATTGAACTATTGCTAACAATCCAATCCTAGAAGAGATTTTTGGCTCTCTTTTTTTTTTTGCCTTCAATTGCTGCTATCCATTAACTGCTATTTATCAACTGATATTGCTGTTATTTATTAAGTGCTGCTATATATCGTTGCTAGGATATTACTGCTAAAGTATTTGCACACCATTAATTGTTGTTATATTATCTATTGTATTGTTTTATGCTCATATATTTTTAATGGTATTTTAAATTAATTAATAAAAAAAATATGCTTTTCCATAAACCCATAATTTGAGTGCCTGCCCACCATTATTCTATTTTAAACCTATTTACAATTGATGAGGGTGAGTCATATTGGGCAAGAGCACCTGCTTCCAGAAAACCAGTGGAGAGCCGCCTTTTCTGCTATATTTTCTAAGATCTTGTCTATACTGCAACAAATTGCTATGAACTTTGATAGATATAAGTGTGTGTATATGTGTGTGTGTATATATATATATATATATATATATATATATATTCTCTATTCTCCTATTGTATGCTACTACAATTATATTAGAATATGGAAGTGAACTGAACTTGTCTTATTCCCCTCTGTGAATTGGAACACTATCTAACTCAGGTGCTGCTACATAAACTATGATATTTATGGGATATTAATTTATTTGTTTGTGTATGCTCCTGGATCTATCACTATTTTAAATGTATTGCTATTTTTTATTCATTGCTATTTTTTATTGCTGGTCATTATTTTAGCTTCTATATTGATTTATTATATATTAATATATTTTATATATTGATATTATATATAAATTAACATTTAGTATAATTAGTGTAATATTGTATAATTATTTTTTAATACAGAGGTTATCTATCTTTCTATCTATCTATATCTATATACACTCACCTAAAGAATTATTAGGAACACCATACTAATACGGTGTTGGACCCCCTTTTGCCTTCAGAACTGCCTTAATTCTACGTGGCATTGATTCAACAAGGTGCTGATAGCATTCTTTAGAAATGTTGGCCCATATTGATAGGATAGCATCTTGCAGTTGATGGAGATTTGAGGGATGCACATCCAGGGCACGAAGCTCCTGTTCCACCACATCCCAAAGATGCTTTATTGGGTTGAGATCTGGTGACTGTGGGGGCCATTTTAGTACAGTGAACTCATTGTCATGTTCAAGAAACCAATTTGAAATGATTCAAGCTTTGTGACATGGTGCATTATCCTGCTGGAAGTAGCCATCAGAGGATGGGTACATGGTGGTCATGAAGGGATGGACATGGTCAGAAACAACGCTCAGGTAGCCCGTGGCATTTAAACGATGGTCAATTGGCACTAAGGGGCCTAAAGTGTGCCCAGAAAACATCCCCCACACCATTACACCACCACCACCAGCCTGCACAGTGGTAACAAGGCATGATGGATACATGTTCTCATTCTGTTTACGAGAAATTCGGTCTCTACCATTTGAACGTCTCAACAGAAATCGAGACTCATCAGACCAGGCAACATTTTTCCAGTCTTCAACAGTCCAAATTTGGTGAGCTTGTGCAAATTGTAGCCTCTTTTTCCTATTTGTAATGGAGATGAGTGGTACCCGGTGGGGTCTTCTGCTGTTGTAGCCCACCTTTCTTTCCCATTCTGACATTCAGTTTGGAGTTCAGGAGATTGTCTTGGCCAGGACCACAACCCTACATGCATTGAAGCAACTGCCATGTGATTGGTTGACTAGATAATTGCATTAATGAGAAATAGAACAGGTGTTCCTAATAATTCTTTAGGTGAGTGTATGTCCATTATACTGTACAATACACTATGTCTAAATCACCATACCTCATATCGATCATGGAATAAATAATTATAGAAAATTACACTAATTATACTATATGTAAATTTATATATAATATAAATACTGTAATAACATTCAGCCACTATAGGAACATAGCAAATAAATACACTCTGTATCCACTACTTCAGAGAAAAACAAAAAATAAATAAAAATAAATATGGAAAACTGCATCAAGATACAAAACAATATACACTTAAAGGATAAAAAAAAAACTGATGAATGCAATAATATTGATTGTGTATCTGACATACTTGAAGCAAACTCTCTTATTACTTGAAATTGGGACATTCTCTAATAACTTTCTTATCCCCTAAACACTGAAGGTATTTAGATGCAAATCGTGATTCATATGCTAATGAAGCCCTTCATTAGGGTTGCAAGTACATACAAAAGGATCGACTAATGGTGTATATTGCAGTATTATACCTCAGTATTGCTGACTACACTGCCTGCGCCTGACTTGAAGCAAACTATCTTATTACTTGAAATTGGGACATTCTCTAATAAATTTCCTACCCCCCACTCTCAGTATGGCTACAATAGGATCTAAGGCCCCTTTCACATGGGCGAGGTTAAAAATAGGGCTGGAGGGGTTAATTAGGGGTATAATACTCAAGTATGTCAGATGCACAATCAATATTATTGCATTCATCTGTTTCCTACCCCTTACTCTCAGTATGGCTACAATAGGATCTAAAGCCCCTTTCACATGGGCGAGAAGGGGCTGGAGGGGTTAAAAATAGGTCTGTAGGGGTTAATAAGGGGTATAATACTCAAGTATGTCAGATGCACAATCAATATTATTGCATTCATCTGTTTCCTACGCCCCACTCTCAGTATGGCTACAATAGGATCTAAAGCCCCTTTCACACGGGTGAGGAGGGGCTGGAGGGGTTAAAAATTAATAAAAAAATAACAATTTAACTCGCCTTAATCCACTTGTTCGCACAGTCCGTCTTCTCTTCTGTCTTCTTTCTTCAGGACCTGGGTAAAAGACCTGATAAAAATATTGATTGTGTATCTGACATACTTAAAGCAAACTCTCTTATTATCTTACTATCTATTCAAAACAGGGCTGGAGGGGTTAATAGGGGGTATAATACTCAAGTATGTCATATACACAATCAATATTATTGCATTCATCTGTTTACTACCCCCCACTCTCTGTATGGCTACAATAGGATCTAAGGCCCCTTTCACACCAGCGAGGAGGGGATGGAGGGGTTAAAAATAGGGCTGGAGGGGTTAAAAATGAATAAAAAATTATTTAACTCACCTTAATCCACTTGTTCGCGCAGCCTGTCTTCTCTTCTGTCTTCTTTCTTCAGGACCTGGGTAAAAGACCTGTGGTGACGTCACTACGCTCATCACATGGTCCATCACATGATCTATCACCATGGTAATGGATCATGTGACGGACCATGTGATAAGCGCAGTGACGTCACCACAGGTCTTTTACCCAGGTCCTGAAGAAAGAAAACAGAAGAGAAGACGGGCTGCGCAAACAAGTGGATTAAGGTAAGTTAAATTATTTATTATTTGTTTTTAACCCCTCCAGCCCTATTTTTACCCCCTCCAGCCCCTCCTCGCCGGTGTGAAAGGGGCCTTAGATCCTATTGTAGCCATACTGAGAGTGGGGGTAGGAAACAGCTGAATGCAATAATATTGATTATGTATCTGACATACTTGAGTATTATACCCCTTATTAACCCCTCCAGCCCTATTTTTAATCCCTCCAGCACCTCCTCACCCATGTGAAAGGGGCCTTAGATCCTATTGTAGCCATACTGAGAGTGGGGGGTAGGAAACAGATGAATGCAAATGCAATAATATTGATTGTGTATCTTACATACTTGAGTATTATACCCCTTGTCCCCTTATTAACCCCTCCAGCCTTATTTTTAATAGATAGTAAGATAATAAGATATTTTGCTTCAAGTATGTCAGATACACAATCAATATTATTATCAGGTCTTTTACCCAGGTCCTGAAGACAGAAGAGAAGACGGGCTGCGCGAATAAGTGGATTAAGGTGAGTTAAATTATTTTTTTATTAATTTTTAACCCCTCCAGCCCTATTTTTAACCCCATCCAGCCCCTTCTCGCCCATGTGAAAGGGGCCTTAGATCCTATTGTAGCCATACTGAGAGTGGGGGGTAGGAAACAGATGAATGCAATAATATTGATTGTGTATCAGACATACTTGAGTATTATACCCCTTATTAACCCCTCCAGCCCTATTTTTAACCCCTCCAGCCCCTCCTCGCCCATAAGAAAGGGGCTTTAGAGCCTATTGTAGCCATACTGAGAGTGGGGGGTAAGAAAGTTATTAGAGAATGTCCCAATTTCAAGTAGTAAGATAGTTTGCTTCAAGTATGTCAGATACACAATCAATATTAGTGCAGTCATCTGTTTTTTTTATCCTTTTAAATGTATATTGTTTTGTGTCTTGATGCAGTTTTCCATATTTATTTTTAATTATTATTTGTTTTTCTCTGAAGTAGTGGATACAGAGTTTATTTATTAGCTATGTTCCTATAGTGGCTGAATGTTAATACAGTATTTATATTATATATAAATTTACATATAGTATAATTAGTGTAATATTGTATAATTATTTATTCCATGATCAATATGAGGTATGGTGATTTATATATAGTGTATTGTACAGTATAATGGACATATATAGATATAGATAGAAAGATAGATAACCTCTGTATTAAAAAATAATTATTCAATATTAAACTAATTATACTATATGTAAATTTATATATAATATAAAATATATTTATATATAATAAATCAATATAGAAGCTAAAATAATGAACAGCAATAAAAAAATAGCAATGAATACAAAATAGCAATACATTTAAAATAGTGATAGATTCAGGAGCATACACAAACAAATACATTAATATCCCATAAATATAATAGTTTATGTAGCAGCACCTGAGTTAGATAGTGTTCCAATTCACAGAGGGGAATAAGACAAGTTCAGTTCACTTCCATATTCTAATATAATTGTAGCAGCATAGAATAGGAGAATAGAGAATATATATATATTTGTGCTCGTAATTTAATATGTAATGGATAATGTCAGAGATAGAAGTTGGTTGTGGTGTTCCGAAACCAACGTTCGAGTGGGCCTGTAAATAAAAGAGGGCCCACCAAGGGGAATTGTATGTGCCAAGGGGTGCTGGTGGGTGGGAACACTTGAACTCGACGGCAGAGGTGAGTAGGGGCTGGGTGTTTTAAGGTAGGGGACTAACTCCTCCCACAAGGTCAGGCCTAATGGCCTTTCTACTTGTACTCGGAATTTAATATGTAATGGATAATGTCAGAGATAGAAGTTGGTTGTGGTATGCCGAAACCAACGTCCGAGTGGGCCTGTAAATAAAAGAGGGCAAAGAGAAGTTCAAAAACCACACTTTATTGCATTTGTTTACATGACTATATTCCTGAAGGCTAGGCGAAGTTCTCTTTCTGGTTGTGGAATATACGTATTGTATATGGAGGACTTCCAGCGACCCAGTCTCTTTATCATGTGGACCGGGGTGTTAGTGCTAAAGGCTGATGAAGCAGCTCCTATACAAAAGGAATGCCCGGAGAATGAAGTTGGGTTGTGACCCAATTTTCCCAGTAAGGTTCTGACGTGTGTGGTGAATTTTGCTGTAGTGAGTGGGTGCCCTTGTAGTTGTAAGAGTGGTGAGTCTGATAAGTGCGTGCTATAGGTTAACCATAAGAGGTCTAGTGTCTTAACTGGGCACCAAGCATTGTCTGTTGGAAAGAGAGGAATGATTGTGGGGTGTAGGGACTGATTAGTTTTGGTAGATGGGATTGTGAGAATGTAATGGTCGTCTACTTTAGTGAGTTGTGAGGTTTTAAGGCTGTGAGTGGTATCTCCTTGACCAACAACGGTCAATTCTGGTGGTGATAGGTGGAACCGATACTTTAGAGATCCCCTTTAAGATTTTCTTGATGGGGTATGATGACAGAAAGGGGGTATTGTTAGGGAAATTTGTGAGGCTGTGATGCTGCACCTCCGTGAGATATAATTTAATTGTGTTCTGGGATAGTTTTAAGTTTAAGTGGCAAAAAGAGGCAAAAGCCACCATAGTTTGGTTTGAGAAATTACCTTGTAATCCGAATTCAGCTGTAAATTTGTTAAAAATGGTAAGTGCCCTACTGTAGGTGATAGCAGTGTTTGGTGATAGTGCTTGGTGCGTAAGAGTCCTAGCATGGTGCATGAGTGTGTTCAATCCAAGATTAACTTGTGAAATTTCGGCGTTCTGGATGGTTGATGATGGGCTGACGGGAATGCCTGGCAAAACCCCTGAAATTGAGATCGAGACAGAGCGTCAGCAGCCGTGTTGTGAATGCCCGGGATGTGAAGGCAAATTAAGTGAAACTGGACGGTTGCTGCCAACCAAGTCAGCTTGCGAATCAGCCGCATGATGGTAAGAGACGAAGAGCGCCCTTTGTTAATGATGTCGCAAGCTGACGAGTTGCCGGAATAACATTTTACTGCCTTGCCGGACCAGAGGTGACCCCAAGTGTATGCGGCCGCCACAATGGGGTAAATCTCAAACAGAGCTGAAGTTTCTCTAAACCCCGGCAAGGCATCCATCTCTGCTGGCCAGTGACCCCTGAACCAGTGATTGCCAATTATAGCTGCAAAAACCGTGTTGGCTGCAGCGTCAGTGTAGATGCAGGGAGAGGAATCTGAGAGAGGGGGAATAAACATGGAGATGCCGTCCCATTGGGTCAAAAACTTCCCCCACATGAGTAGGTCAGCTTTGGCGTACTGGTCCAACGCGATTGGGCAGGCGTCTGGAACCCCGTGAAGCAGACAGAGGAGCCTGGACACAAAGGATCTACCCTGCGGAACGATGCGCATCGCGAAATTCAGGGACCCCAATAAGGACTGAAGTTCTTTCCTGGTGCATACATCATTCCGCAGGAACATATCTATATCCCCTCTTAGGCGGACCAGTTTCTCAAGGGGAAGGCTGGCGCGGAAGGTACCAGAGTCCAGCTCTATCCCCAAGAAAGTGAGTTTAGTGGTGGGGCCAATGGTTTTAGCGGGAGACAAGGGTACCCCGAGGGTGGCGAAAAGAGCAGAGGTGCTGAGAATATCTGTGGGCATGCGTGTGCTTGGTTCTATGATGAGGAAGTCATCCAAGTAGTGAATGACGGCGTGACACCTAATAATGTTCAGCAGCAGCCAGCATAGAGTTTTTGCGAAAATATCAAACAGCTTAGGGCTGCTTCTGGACCCAAAAGTGAGTCGCATGGAAATTTAAGATTACACTTACCGGTAATCACTTTTCCATAAGCCCATGACAGCACCCTTGAGAGACCGCCTCCATCCAGGACAGGAAACAGGAACTTTCGTGGAGAGCTCATAAGGAGGAGCATGGCCCCGAGACCACCAGTTAATCGCAAGAACTTGTCCTAGACCACACTCCTCTTTTTTTTTTTTTTCTTATATTTTCTCTCTCTCTCTCTCTCTATATATATATATATTATTTTTTTTTCATTAATTCTATACAGGGTGGGAATAAACCCGGGTGCTGTCATGGGCTTATGGAAAAGTGATTACCGGTAAGTGTAATCTTAAATTTCCCTTTCGCCCATGACAGCACCCTTGAGAGACGACTAGAATAGAAATCCCTTTATTTCTTAGGGTGGGACTACCGCCTGGAGGACTTTCCTACCGAAGGCTAGCTGTTCTCTATTGCCTAGGTCCAATCTGTAGTGACGAAAGAAGGTGCCAGGCGACTGCCATGTGGCTGCTCTACAAATCTGTTCTAAGGTAGCGTCAACCCTTTCTGCCCAAGTGGTGGAGACTGATCTTGTGGAATGAGCACCAAAACCCCCCGGGGGAGCCTTTCCAGCTGAAGAATAGGCCAAATTAATGGCTCTCACGATCCATCTGGAAAGGGTTTTAGCAGAGGCTGGGAGACCCTTATTTTTCCCACTAAATTGAATGAAAAGTTTTGAGGTTTTCCTCCACTGACTAGTAACCTCTAGATAATGAGATAGGCATCTTTTTACATCTAAACAGTACAGTTTTTCCTCTTTTTCATTTCTCGGATTTTGACACAGGGAAGGAAGGGTAATGTCCTGTGTTCTATGAAACATAGAAACCACTTTCGGTAAGAAGGAAGGGTCTGGTTTAATGAGTACCCTATCATCTAGGATGTTAGTGTAAGGAGGCGAGGTAGAGAAGGCCGAAATCTCACCAACCCTCCTTGCTGAGGTAATTGCCACAAGAAACGCTGTTTTGAAGGACAAGATTTTTATGGGTAACTGTTTAAGTGGCTCAAAGGGAGGTTCTGTGAGGCTAGTGAGGACCAAGTTGAGGTCCCAGGGGGGAATTGAAGGTCCAGATATAGGCCTAAGCCTGCTGATGGCTTTAAAGAATCTTCGGACCCACGGGTGGTTAGCGATGGGAGAATCAAAGAATGCACTCAAAGCGGATACCTGTACTTTAAGAGTACTTAGCCTCAAATTTTTTTTCATGTCCAGCTTGCAGAAAATCTAAAACCTTACACATAGGTGGGGGATTTAAAGGATTCACCGGATCTTTGGCAAACTTCTGGAAGGTGTTCCAAATTCTGAGATAAATAGAGGAGGTGACATCCTTTCTGCAGGATAGTAAAGTGGAAACTACATTCTTGGAGAGTCCTCTACTTTCTAGGATTTCCCCCTCAAGAGCCATGCTGTTAGGTGTAACTGCTTCACACTCGGATGATTGACTGGTCCTTGGGATAGAAGGTCTTGCCTCTCCGTGAGAATCCAAGGGTCCGTCAAGGATAGCTTCCTCAACCAGGTGAACCAGGTTCTTCCGGGCCAGAAAGGAGCAATTAAGATCACTGTCGTTCTTTCTTGTCTCAACTTCTGTAGGAATCTTGGAAGGAGTCTTAATGGAGGAAAGGCGTAGAGGAGCTGGTTCGGCCAGTGAAGGGAGAAGGCATCTATCCCTGTTGGTGAATCTCTCGCGCTGAGGGAAAAGAAAAGATGACACTTTCTGTTTTCTCTGGTGGCAAATAAGTCCAGATGAGGACGACCCCAAAGTTGAATTATTTGATCGAACACCATTTGGTTCAGACACCATTCCCCCTGGTCTAGTGTATTTCTGCTTAAGAAATCTGCCACCTTGTTTTCTGTACCTTTTAGATGTATTGCCATAAGGGACGGAACAGAAGGAATTATAAGGGAAAAGATATCCGTTGTTAACTGCATAAGATTTTCTGATCTGGTTCCTCCTTGTTTGTTCAGATAGGAGACAACTGTGGCGTTGTCCGAAAAAACCTTTATAGATTTTCCCTGCAGTAAAGGAAGAAACTCTTTTAAGGCGAAAAAGACTGCTCTCAGTTCCCTCATGTTTTGGGAGTCTAGACTCTGCTCTCTTTCCCAAACACCTTGTCTTAAGTACCCTTGGCAACAGGCCCCCCAACCGGAAGGACTTGCGTCAGTGGTAAGGGTAACAAAATTTTGTTGGATCCAAGGGAGCCCCTGGGACAGGTTTGCAGGATTCAGCCACCAGTGAAGGGACTGGATCACTTGTGGGGTGAGTGTGAGAGGTGTATCTAATGGGTGGAGGGAACCCTGCCACTCCTTCAGAATTTGCCACTGTAGGGGTCTGGAGTGAAGATGGCTCCAACTGACCGCTGGTATAGTGGAAGTCATTCTGC
Organism: Bufo gargarizans; assembly: GCF_014858855.1. Lineage (NCBI taxonomy): Eukaryota > Metazoa > Chordata > Amphibia > Anura > Bufonidae > Bufo > Bufo gargarizans. Next base: position 105,322,223 of record NC_058087.1, read on the forward strand.
CCAAGACCGCCATTGCTTGTCTGATAGTAGGGTTCTTTGTCGATATCAGGGACTGAACCTGTTGTATTAATCTCTTAATCTTGTCTTGGGGTAGAATACAGAGTAGTTTCTTGGAGTCCAGCATCATTCCCAGAAAGACACAAACTTGGGAAGATATTAGATGTGATTTTTCCCTGTTTATTTGCCAGCCGAGGTCTTCTAGGATCTGCACTAATTTTTTGAGGTGTACTTCTAGAAGGGATTCTGACTCTGCTACCACCAGGAGATCGTCCAGGTAAGGAATCACTAAAATGTCTCTTTCCCTTACATGAGCCATGACTTCTGCCATGACTTTCGTAAAAAGTCTGGGAGCTTGAGAAATCCCAAAGGGAAGGGCTGTATATTGTAGGTGCTGAATGTGACCCCCTATTGAAACAGCGACTCTGAGGAATTTTTGACAGTCTAGCCGAATAGGGATGTGGTAGTACGCATCTCTTACATCTATCGTAGCCATGAAGCAGCCCCTGAAAAGATGTTTTACAACTGATTGGATCGACTCTATTCTGAATTTTTTGTAAGAGAGGAATTGATTTAAATCCTTTAGATTTATGATAGTTCTGAATGTTCCATCCGGCTTGGGAACCAAAAAAAGGGAAGAGTAAAAACCCCCGCCCTTCTCCGGCACCGGAATTAGAACATTTTTTCGAAGTAGGGATGCAATCTCCTGTTGTAAAGCTAGATTTTTTCCCGGGTTTCCTAGAAAATTCGTAATTTGGAATCTGTCCGGTGGGTGGGAGACAAACTCTAGACAAAATCCTTCCTTTATAACGCTTAAAATCCAGGGACTTGAGGAGATTTTTTCCCAAGCGTAAAGGAAGAGAGAAAGTCTGCCCCCCACGGGAGAGAAACCGTCATTGCTGTGATGGTTTAGAGGTTGAGGAGGATTGGGAACTGAAGAGGAACCCCTTGCTTTTCCTATTCTTGTTGTCTGCTCTGAAGTCTTTCCTCTGCCCCCTAAAAAAATCCTTCTTGTTTTTGCGAAAAAAACTTTGTTTTTTCGGGGGTCTGGAGACAGGGAATCCTTTTTTATTGTCCGAGACTTTATCCAAAAGGTCGTCTAAGACGGACCCAAAAAGATAATCGCCCTGACAAGGAATTGCGCAAAGCTTATTTTTAGATCCAGTGTCTCCCGACCATCCTTTTAGCCAAATAGCTCGTCTGGCTGAATTTGAAAGAGCAGCTGACCTAGCATTTAATTTTAAAGCATCTGCCGATGCGTCAGAAATAAAGTCTACTGCTTTAAGTAGAGTGGGAAAAACGGCTAACAATTGATCCCTCGGGGTCTTATTCTGAATGTGAGATTCTAATTCTTCTAGCCATAATTTCAGAGACCTAGCAGTGGATGTGGCGGCAATATTTGGTTTGAACACTTGAGCTGAGGTCTCCCAAACTTTTTTTAGGTAAACCTCTGCTCGCTTATCCATAGGGTCTTTAAGAGAACCCAAGTCCTCAAACGGTAGGGCCGATTTTTTTGAGATTTTTGCAACAGGTGCATCCAATTTAGGAGGTCTGTCCCAGTTTACTGAGTCTGCCTCGTCAAAGGGATATTTCCTTTTCAAATTTTTTGGGACCAAAAATTTTTTATCGGGTCTTTTCCATTCCTTCTGTATTAAAAACTTTATATTCTCGTTTACTTGAAATACTCTAGATTTTTTCTGCCCGAAGTCACCAAACATGATATCCTGAACGGATCTTGGGTCTTTGGGTTCGTCTACTTTCATGGTCGCACGAACTGCTTTTAGTAAAGCTTCCGTATCATCCGGGGAAAAAAGTGGCCTGCCCGTGGATTCTTCATCCTGGGACGAGTCTGGGCTATCTAGGATTTCTCCTGTATCACTATCCTCTAAAGGATCCGAGTCAGATTTATTAGCCGTGCCTGATCTGGTTCGAAGGGAGGTAGAGGCTACAGAGGGAAAGCTCTTTTTGAAATCTTTCAGGGAATCCGAGACCTCCGTCTTCACCATCTCCCTAATACTCTGCAGAAGGGATGGGGACTCCTCCTCCACTAGTTTCTCAATGCAACATTGACATAATTTTTTCAACCAAGAGGGGGCCAGTTTCTTTTTACAGACGGCACACTCCTTCCCTCTGGTCTTTGAAATTGCCTTTCTAGGGCCCTCTTTTATAGTCTAAAATGCAGGAAGAAAAAAGAGGGAAAAGGAGATTTAGCCTAACTAAAAAGAAATAAGTGATGGGGAATGATCCCCCTTACCCCACCAGGAGTACCGGTCTGCTCTCATGACCCTCCTGTTGATCGGCGCGTTGGGCACTCTCCTCCTCCATGCTGCTGTGGGATAGAGTGACTCCCAGGATCCAAAAGAAATCCGGCTTCCTATAAGGCTGGCTGGCTGGGCTGCTGCTGACCATGCGCCTGTGGGTCCGATCCCCTCGGTCGGGTCCTGCTGAAAACCCTCTGCGGCCTAAGTAGGAGAAGGCACTTCCTACTTCCGGAACGCACGCTATATGCGTTCCAAATACCGGAAGTCTCGACTGAGACCCGGATCTCGCTTGGATCGCGAGATTTTTGTCCCCCCGTCCCCCCCGAGCGCGAGGTGAGGAGGAGGCCCCGGCCCGCCTGAACACTGTCAGGAAGGACCGGCGTGCCGAACGCACCTCTCGGTGAGCCCGGGACTGCAGAGTAGCGGCCAGCGCGGCGTAAGCCAGACCCCAGCAGCAGGCACCAGACTCCGGCCGGCGGCTCCTAGAGGAGACTTATGCCGGAACAGGTAACCCCACTTAGATAAAATCCTCCGGGGCCCTGCAGCCTAGCTTTCTCCTCTTCTCCACGAACAGTCTTCTGTCTAGGACAGGAAACAGGAACTGGTGGTCTCGGGGCCATGCTCCTCCTTATGAGCTCTCCACGAAAGTTCCGGTTTTCTGTCCTGGATGGAGGCGGTCTCTCAAGGGTGCTGTCATGGGCGAAAGGGAAAAATAGTATCTGTTTCGCCATTTAACACTGTGCAAGTGCCAAAGTGATGGGTGCATGGGCAGTAATTTGAATGCGTTGGTAATGTCTGTTTTACTAAGCCAAGCGTTGCTACCAGTTGAAATGATGGTTTGTATAGCGTCGTCTATTTTTCATATTGTAGTGAGAATTTGTCTGCGGGAATGAGTGCGTTGATGCAAGGGACAAAAGATGAGTGCGGTGCCGATAAATCAATAATCATACGCTTTTTATTTGAATATTTGTGTACAGCTATACCAATAGGGTTAGTGTGCCAGGAGGAAAACTGTGAGGAGGTGAAGGGGCCGATCATGAAACCTTGTGCTACTTCTGTGGAGAGGAGAACGTCCGTGGCCTCCGGGTCTAGGCAGGCTGATAGGAGATTGGGGCATTCCAGTATCCCTGGGGGAATGGCCACGAGACCCATGAGAAAGCCCTGGGTGAAACCTGTTATCAAATACTCCACCAGATGTTTACTTGGATGATTTTTTAAATAAAAAAACAGGTTGTCGATATTAACGTCAGTTAGTCATTTGTTAGGGGACAACCTGGCCGGGCACATGGTCTTCGTGTGTGCCCTAAAACAGATGGAGCAGATGTGCAACAATCTACAAGCGCTGAAGCTGCAGGAACCTGCATTGAAGTTGTTGCACACCTGAGCCTTCCCCAAAAAGGAGATGGGCCTACCCAGTTTATCCCGCTGTCCGCCTTCCTGTTTAAGGTGAGGAGTGGAAGAGGATTGAGGGGTGGAGGTGGATGGGTCGGCCATAGAAGGGCACAAATCGGCCAAGTGGGTAGAGGAATTGCAAATGGCGCAGGACGGGGGCCTCAGACCAGCGAAATGGTTCTGTATCCATTTGACACCAGTTAATTCTAACATTAAACTGTTTCAAATGTGTCGCCACTTTCGCTGATATTGATTTATGGTAATCATAAAAAGATGAACCCCCGTACTTGAAGCCCAAATCCACAACTTTATGGAGATAGAGGTCCAGTTCCTCTCTCCTGTGGGTATATACAGAGCAGATGACGTCACGGCATATCCCGAAGGCTAACACAAAATTGGGAATCGACAATTTCTTGTTGAGCCTTGGGTCTCTGGTTTTAAGAACCACCGAGATATCGCCAAAATTGTAAGCCCTGTTCTCCAGTACGTCTTGGGAGGCGATGAGTAATGACACCAGACACACGTCCTTCCCATCTAGGATTTCTTTCCTAATGGAGTCTGGGACGGAGTGAGCTGGTGACACGAAAGGTGACGTGACTGGAGCAGGAGCTTGAGGGGGAAGCGTGGGGACGGGTTCTGGTGCCGTAGGTACCGTCAGGACAAGGGCTGAAGGATCAGAAAGTTACCTTGAGAGCTTGTGCCTGGCCTAGGTTCAGGGGCTTGGTTGGTTAACAGTCTGTATAATTCTGCCTTTCTCGCCGTAGCAGGAAAGGGGATGCCCCTGAGCCTTAGTTCGGTCGTGATTTTGGGTATAGTCCATGCTTTCAAAGACATAGGGGTAGAAGGGGCGAGAGAGGGATACTGGTCTGATAGGAGTGGATATTATATCCTCATCAGGAACCTCATTCATGGGAGACGTATCTTGCGACATTCTAGAAAATTAAATGATGAGTTGGATTTAGTAGGGGCGTCTGAGAAAATATATATAGAAGAGCGAATGAGGCATCTAACTATGATTTGGGCGTTGGGCCGTACCTCCGTGTTAAGGTGGGAGATGGTTAGTAAATGCCTCGGTGAGCTAGGTCTGACACCCAGACCCTGTGAGCCAGTTCACGTACCATCTATGGGATAATTGGTGAATTTTTATGTGATTGTAGAATACTAACCTTGATGGTGATTGTACCCGGGTATATGGAAGACAGGCCCAGCGGTAGTTGATATCGCCGATGAAGCCTAGGGGGTTTGAGACAGATGTAGATCTTTGAGCGTGACGTATGAGCGCCTAATGAACTACTGGGGGCATGATTGAGTGATACGTGAGCGTGGTAAATGACAATGAGGGCTGAGTGCGGCCTTGAACATAACTGAAGAAAATAAAATACTGAAGTGTGGAAACAAAACTATACCTGGATATAAGGGACGAGAACCAGGGTCCAGTGATTATTTTAGGAGAAGTAAAGCTTGTTTGATGTTTTAATGATAGAAGAGACCTAAGGGTTTAAGACAGATGTAAATCTGAGCGAGCGTGACGTATGGGCGTACTATGTGAGGAAGTGAAGTGAAGAGTGGGATAAAAATGAACTATACCTGGATTTATGAACAAGAATCAGGGTTTTGACACATAAGAAAGAGCAAATCGGTCGGTGCTATTGCAGAAAGCGAACCACTTTTTTATTTTTTTATAAATTACACAGTACGGTCTGTGGAGAAAAAAGATTATTTTTCAGGGCTGAGCTTAATTTTGTACGTAAAGGCATAGTATACTATTGTGCGAATAGTTATTGCGTGGTGACTTCCAAGTAAGTGTGCTACTAGCTGCTGCTATAGTTAGGTGTCGGGGAAATACATAATGTGGAAAAAAACTGAAAATACACCTAAGAGCCACTAGGTGGCGCTGACAGGCCAAACTGGGTATGCGATTTGATACAAAGACCGGAGTGAATAAAAGTTTGTGGAAGGTAGGTCTGCTATGCAGAACTAGGCTTTCCCACGTGCTGCGGCATAATTAGAACAGCATGATAACCCTCCCCACCCCAGGTGGGTGCATGGAACTGCCTGGATGCTGACGTGAGGGGGACCGCGGGTGGTCCCCTGTGAATTTCCGACATGTGTGCTCCGGTCCCTTGATGAGACCACCGGGCGGTGTGGTGGGGACCGGGAGTAGCGCAGTGACTTACGATTAGGCTGGAGAGTCAAGACCGGACCGCTGAAACACGCCGTGCCGCCCAAACGTCGGACGCCCGAACCGGAAGTGACGCGGACCTGCAGACACACGCGAACCGGAAGTGCTTGAACACTTGAACTCGACGGCAGAGGTGAGTAGGGGCTGGGTGTTTAAGTAGGGGATTAACTCCTCCCACAAATTCAGGCCTAATGGCCTTTCTACATATATATATTTATATGTATCCAAGTTCACAGCATTTTGTTGCAGTATAGACAAGGTGTCAGTAGTTGGTAAGTAACTATCAATGTCAGCGCTTAGATCTTTTAATGGAATTTGCCATATAACAGAGACAGCAGGCAGTTAGTGAAGGACCTATTTATGGGATATTAATTTGTTTGTGTATGCTCCTGGATTTTTATATGTATTGTTATTTTTTATTCTTTGCTCTCCAGGGCACAGGATTCCTGCTGGAGACCCTTTCACTGCTGGATCCACTGTATAGCGTACGGGAACTAACTAACTGACTGTAGTTCCATGCGCCATCTGGTGTTCACAAACCAACATTGCAGCCTAAATTTTCTCAATGGCTACGCGATTTGGGTTTGCTAATTGAATTGGAAATCACTTTGCACTGCCACGATTCTGAAGGGAGCACTAACGATGCTATATCTGTATATATAAATATATCAGGGGTCAGTACAGTTCTCTCTCCCATCATCTATTTATCTCCAGGACTGTGACTGGGACGAGGGGTCACCCTCTACATCTAGAGGAAAGAAGGTTTGTACACATAGAAGAGGATTCTTTACAGTAAGAGCAGTGAGGCTATGGAACTCTCTGCCTGAGGAGGTGGTTATGGTGAATTCACTAAAAGAGTTCAATAGGGGCCTGGATGTATGTGTGGTGTGTAATAATATTACTGTCACGGCGGACAGGACATCAGATACACAGAAAAATTCATACAAGTATCTAGGCAAGAAGCTGGGAATCAGGGTCACCTCCTGACACTTCCCTACTAGCTCTCCCTATACTGCTATGCCCACATTCAGACCCTTAAGGTGGGAATAATGTGTCCTCGTGCCTGGGCTGCAAATACCCTAAAATCCCTAAGATCTTGAAGGGGAATAGAGCCAGCCTGCTCCCTCAGAACCTGGAGCGGACAGGCATCTCTCTAACAGCCTAGACAGCAAACAACAAGAAAACAATAACCAACTTATCTTTTCTGAGCAGGAAAAGCCAATCCTTCCTTCCTTCCACAGAGCCAGACAGAAGCTATAACCTGCACGGAACACTGGGAGTGGGTGTAATTTAAACCAACAACCCCGCCCAGTGCACCTGAAGGGAGGCGGATTTAGCTAGACTCCAAAACAAAAGACTAGACACGTGGTGCTAATCTGGCAGACCTCTGCATGTAGCCCGAGCAGGGCATGACAGTACCCCCCCTCTACGGGTGACCTCCGGACCCCCCGGACCAACCTTATCCGGGTGGGATCTGTAAAAAGCCCTCAGCAGTCGGCTCGCACTGACATCCAGCGCCGGAACCCATATCCTTTCCTCAGAGCCGTATCCCCTCCAGTGTACCAGGTACCGAAGGGAACCTTGAAGAACTCTAGAGTCAAGAACACTGGAGATCTCGAACACTAGATTTCCATCAACCAGAACAGGAGGAGGCAATGGCGATGGTTCCACCAGTTTCACATATTTTTTCAGTAAAGACCTGTGGAACACATAATGGATCCTCCAAGTCTGCGGAAGATCCAGCCGAAACGCTACTGTATTGACGACCGCAGATATTTTGTACGGTCCAATAAATCTTGGACCCAGTTTTCAAGATGGCACTCTCAGTTTAATATTTTTAGTAGACAACTGAAGGGTTCTATTACAGTCCAAAGCCTATTTTTTTTATATAAGCTTATATTTCATCATGATCTATACATTAATACATTACGCACACAGGAACACGTAGCGGTCAAAGTTCTTGAAAAGCTTCTACTAAGAGGTTTTGCTCACATATCATATATAGCCTTGGACTCTAATAAACGATAAGATAACTTAAATGCGTAGCTGACTAAGACGCGTGTTACTAGTTAACTTAAACATCATGTCATTCAGAACTATATATGTCTCACGATATTAATAATAAAACTCAGAGTGATTTTGAACTGCACAGAAGTGTGTCTTGTCATTGTCACTCTCTCTGGCGTCAGATTTAAGAACCAAATCATGCTGAATACTGAAGTTTTGTACCAGGGGTACACATAAGGGGGAACGTATATTCCTTACAACTTGGGGGCTCTTGTCCGGGATTGGAAAGGTCATCCTCAGGTTTTGGTGAGAAGAGACACCGATTTTTTTGTCCTCTGGCCATTCCGGGGGCACTGGCCACATCTCAATTCAAGTAAGTACATAAGGGACCCTTAGATAGACTTCGCAGTACTGTGTCAGAGATACAGTAAGCATAACTCAGGGGAGTTTTTGCTTTAGGGCTCAGGGAAGTCCAGTAACAAGAAAAGTGCACTTTAGAGGGCTCAGGGAGCCCCGTAAAAGATCTGTTCCGGGAACAGAAAGGACCCAGGGAGTCCAGTAACAAGAAAAGTGCACTTCAGAGGGCTCAGGGAGCCCCGTAAAAGATCTGTTCAGGGAACAGAAGGTTTTTCAGCTTGATTTGATTCTTAAAAATATAATTGTAGAAGTTTTGCATGATAAGTTGTTTGATAATTGTAGAAGTTTTGCATGACAAGTTGTTTTTTCTAACACAGTTATATAAGGGGAAGTGACAGGCTGGGTCGTAAGTGTACAGCTGTCGTCCCAAGACTAACATTCTGTTTTTGTTTTTTGCTATCACTGTTTTGAATTATTTTTGTAAGAAAATAAGTTTTGATAATGGATAGTAAAAAATCTAAGATAGAATACCCTAAACCAGAACCAGGACAAACATGTAAACAATATGTTGCCCGAGTCAGTCCTACAAAGTATTACCTTGTTAACTCATGGGTAGATAATTTGGCAGAGTGGACAGAGGCAATGGAAGCAGTAGACACCTTTCCCAGGGAAGGAGACAATAGCATATACCACATGGACATGGTCAAGGGTCTATGCTTAGGCGACACTGCCGCCTGGCCGTATTTTGAACCTGACCCTTCATGGGATATGGATTATATGCAGAAAGGAGATAGAAGGACATATGATAGAGGTATTTAAACAAAAGTCTTCACTCCCAGTAGCCGTAGCATGCAAGCAAAAACCCTCAGAAAGCGTTAATGATTTCTGGAGGAGATTTATTGATTGCTGGAAATTGGAGGCAGGGCTACCGGTTCTCCAGAATGACAGTCTAATTATTTCCATATTTATTAACAATCTGATAGACTAATGCTTACAGTAAAACAGAACGTCTCCACGTGGACTTCAGACAGCATTAGTTAATGGATAAGTATTGTATGTATCTAGTGTGAGCTATAGAGATCCACTTCCCCCGCCTTCACACAAACACATTCCTGAGATAAGGGAAGCGGGCAGGACATCATGCAGAGTAAGTGATGTGTAATACATTATACAAGACGAAGAATTGTTCGGTCATTTTCTTTCCCAAGCAGTGTAATGTGGGAATCCAGCTTTTAACAAAATGACTGTATGATTATAACATGTATATTGTCTTCTTATAATAGTTGATTAATCACAGAGTGAAGACCAGAAGACATTGGAAAACGCAGCAACAAACAGTGACATACTCTATTAGTAATTCTGGGTGTGGTGTGGATATCTGTTTCCAGGAAAGCTGTGTTTGTCTGTGCTGCAAGTTTTGGAATGAAACAAAGAAATTGTTTGACTGTGTTGGAGGATATATGATTCAGTAGAATGTGAATGGGTGTGGCTTTGAGTTGTAGTGGAGTTAAAAATATAAGAGCAGAGCTGTGTGTGCAATTCAGTTTTTATGTGTGAGGGCAAGGTTATGAGCGGTTTGTGAAATGAGTACATGAAAAATATGTATGGAATACGGTATTTGTTTTTCATATAATATGCGCATTGAGAATTTTATTTTATTTTTTATTTTTCTTGGAAGTTTTTGGTTTTTATTGGTGCCAACAGCATTGATCAAGCTGTACATTTTTTTTTTATTGAAGTCAATGAAAAGTTTGTATGGGCCCTTTGTGTGTTCATGTCTGTATTGTCAAATCTGTTTGTTTCAATGTTTGCAGTTACGTGTTACATGTTAAGTGTTGTGCTTAACATCTGAGCTCTGTTCTTATGGGCAGCTGGCACATTACTAACAGACAGAAGGATGACCGCAGCGTCCGACTAAAAGGGGTGACTAAAGAGTGGGTGGAAAGAGAATCTGAGCCTTATATGTGAATTAATGGGGTTTTGATAAAACCTTTCAAAACTGACTCACTACCACTCAAGACCATGGAAGGGGAATACATCACAGATCATGTATTTAGCATTATACTAGATTGCCCAGTCAGCCTGTTAGGGAGAGATTTGTTCATTAAGCTTGACTTGCAGGTATCAGCAAAAAATCAGGGCATAAGAGTGCACTCAGATCTCATTCCAATCTCTACACCGGGGCCACTGATTCTTGCAAACATACGGGACCACCCAGAACTTAACAACATTAATCCTGCATTCATAGATTGCACACTTTACACAGCTACTGTGAAACCAGGTGTCATCTCAGTGTTCCAGAAACAATACCCGTTGTCAAAAGAGAAACTTGATGGACTTAGGCCAATGATAAAAGAATTCCTACAAAAGGGAATCCTGGAAGAGGTGATTTCACCCTACAGCACGCCCGTGAATCCAGTGACAAAGGCAGATGGTACTACCCGCTTGGTACAGGATTTAAGGGCCATCAACATCATTGTGCCTATACAGGGAGTGCAGAATTATTAGGCAAGTTGTATTTTTGAGGATTAATTTTATTATTGAACAACAACCATGTTCTCAATGAACCAAATTAATATCAAAGCTGAATATTTTTGGAAGTAGTTTTTAGTTTGTTTTTAGTTTTAGCTATTTTAGGGGGATATCTGTGTGTGCAGGTGACTATTACTGTGCATAATTATTAGGCAACTTAACAAAAAACAAATATATACCCATTTCAATTATTTATTTTTACCAGTGAATCCAATATAACATCTCAACATTCACAAATATACATTTCTGACATTCAAAAACAAAACAAAAACAAATCAGTGACCAATATAGTCACCTTTCTTTGCAAGGACACTCAAAAGCCTGCCATCCATGGATTCTGTCAGTGTTTTGATCTGTTCACCATCAACATTGCGTGCAGCAGCAACCACAGCCTCCCAGACACTGTTCAGAGAGGTGTACTGTTTTCCCTCCTTGTAAATCTCACATTTGATGATGGACCACAGGTTCTCAATGGGGTTCAGATCAGGTGAACAAGGAGGCCATGTCATTAGTTTTTCTTCTTTTATACCCTTTCTTGCCAGCCACGCTGTGGAGCACTTGGACTCGTGTGATGGAGCATTGTCCTGCATGAAAATCATGTTTTTCTTGAAGGATGCAGACTTCTTCCTGTACCACTGCTGGAAGAAGGTGTCTTCCAGAAACTGGCAGTAGGACTGGGAGTTGAGCTTGACTCCATCCTCAACCCGAAAAGGCCCCACAAGCTCATCTTTGATGATACCAGCCCAAACCAGTACTCCACCTCCACCTTGCTGGCGTCTGAGTCGGACTGGAGCTCTCTGCCCTTTACCAATCCAGCCACGGGCCCATCCATCTGCCCCATCAAGACTCACTCTCATTTCATCAGTCCATAAAACCTTAGAAAAATCAGTCTTGAGATATTTCTTGGCCCAGTCTTGACGTTTCAGCTTGTGTGTCTTGTTCAGCGGTGGTTGTCTTTCAGCCTTTCTTACCTTGGCCATGTCTCTGAGTATTGCACACCTTGTGCTTTTGGGCACTCCAGTGATGTTGCAGCTCTGAAATATGGCCAAACTGGTGGCAAGTGGCATCTTGGCAGCTGCACGTCTGACTTTTCTCAGTTCATGGGCAGTTATTTTGCGCCTTGGTTTTTCCACACGCTTCTTGCGACCCTGTTGACTATTTTGAATGAAACGCTTGATTGTTCGATGATCACGCTTCAGAAGCTTTGCAATTTTAAGAGTGCTGCATCCCTCTGCAAGATATCTCACTATTTTTGACTTTTCTGAGCCTGTCAAGTCCTTCTTTTGACCCATTTTGCCAAAGGAAAGGAAGTTGCCTAATAATTATGCACACCTGATATAGGGTGTTGATGTCATTAGACCACACCCCTTCTCATTACAGAGATGCACATCACCTAATATGCTTAATTGGTAGTAGGCTTTCGAGCCTATACAGCTTGGAGTAAGACAACATGCATAAAGAGGATGATGTGGTCAAAATACTCATTTGCCTGATAATTCTGCACTCCCTGTAGCTCCTGTTGTACCTGATGTCACTTAATTATTATCTGCCATTCCAGCAGACGCTGTTTGGTTCAGTGTGATAGATCTGAAGAATGCTTTCTTTTCTATCCCAGTTGATAAGATAACCAGACTACTTTTTGCTTTTTCCTTTGACAGACGTCAACTGACCTGGTGCAGAAATGCCTCAGGGATATGCTGATTCACCTGTAGTGTACAGCATAGTCCTCCAAGCGATGTTAAAACCATGGTACCCCCCCCCCAAGGTTCTGTGCTGTTGCAATATGTCGATGATTTGTTACTGTGTAGCATGTCAGCGGAGGCCAGCAGTCAGGATGGTTTATCACTGTTATAATGGTTGTCGGGATGTGGTCACAAAGTGGCACTTGAGAAAATGCAATGGTGTAAAATGCAGGTTGAATACTTAGGCTTTGTCCTCACAAAAGGTGAAAGGAGAATCAGCGCAGAAAGAGTCCAGTCTATTGCGGGCCTGGTCACCTCGCACACCAGGAAAGAAATGTTATCTTTCCTTGGTATGATAAACTACTGTAGACAATGGATTCCTGATTGCTCCTATTATGACAATGTTTTGAGGCAAGCCACTCTGGATGGAAATCCAGATTTGATTAAATGGTCTTCTGAAATGTACAATGCATTTGATTATTTGAAATGTTTACTCATGTCGAGTCCAGGGCTGGGCCTCCCTGACTATAATATGCCCTTTCACATGTTTGCACGCCAAAATTGTAAAACCATGGCGGGTGTACTGACACAAGAAAACGGAGGCATGTTGCGTCCTTGTGTATTTTTCTCAAAGGTAATGCCCACCCCTGTTCAAGGGATGCCGGCATGTCTGTGTTCTCTTGCAGCCTGTGCTATGATAGTAGAGTTGGCAACTCCTTTCACAATATGACATTACACCATTTTGCGCACCACTCATGATGTTGTAGGCCTACTCAAGGACATCCACACTCAACACAGCAGGCAGCTGAGCTCATGGCACTCACTAGAGCATGTATTCTACATACTGATAGACCTGTAACCATCTATACTGAGAGTAGGTGCACACATGGGGTAGTGTGGGACCGTGGTATGATTTGGCAGAGGAGAGGATTCACGGCAGCAGATGGTAAGGATCATGTCTCACAGGGCAATGTGCTGGCAGATAGGGTGGCGAAATGAGTGGCCAAATACAACCCCACAGGTTTGTGTAACCATTGGGAGATGCCATGTTTGGCAACTCCAACCCCTGAGATGTTGCAAATGCTTACTGATCTTCAGTGGTATGCCACTGAACAGGAACAGCAAGACTGGTGTTATCCAGTATTGCAGAAAAATCCTAAGATAGAATTAGAATTAGTCTGCAAAGAGGGGAACTTATGCATTCCCCCAACACAGTGCTTCCATCTTAATAGCACATTTCCACGGAGTAGGACATAACAGCATTGAAATCCTTATGGGTAGGCCCTTTCCAACTCCTTGGGCAAGTCACCCCCTAGTGGTACAGGAAGGCGACATAGACCAGATTTGGGAAGACTATGTCACCAAATTGATACAGGTACTTAACAACACTGAGGAAAAAAGTTGCTTGTAAGTCTCCCTCTTTTCCACAGGAACCCACCCATACAGGGTGGGGGATGAGGTGGTGGTCGAAACACTGAAGAAAGGAACAGCTCAAGGTGATTTCGTATATGGCCCACCTACTACCATGGTTGCAGTAACCAGAACAGCTGTGCTGACTGAACAATCTCCAATTTGGATCCACGCCACCCGAGTGAAGCTTGTGAGAGAAAAAGAGGAGGCAGGAACGGAGGCAGACAGCCTTGGCCTTGAAGAATGACGAGAGGTACTAACAGGGGCAGACAGCCCTGACCTCAAAGAAGATAAATTCCTCGAGATGACTGAAATGTAGTGCCTTGATAATTGCAGTCCCCACCCCAGTAGATGTATTGGGCTCCAACGTTCCCAAGCGAATGACACAGATTTACAGGATCATGATGTTAAATATGGATATGTAAATCCTTATCATGCTTGTTATGACTGTCCTACATATAAGACTCTGCAAAGTAATATGATAGAAATAATCACAGTTCTTGTTACAGCAGCAGAAATATGTTATAATTTCACCTGTGATGAGACACTATTGCCTTCCTGCATACAAGCAAAAATGCAGAACAAGAGTAAGCCAACTATTTGTGATAGAGATCTAGGTAGCTGTAAAAAGATAGTATCGTAAAAAAATTTGCAATGTAATATTACAAAAACAGTACCATCCCTAGATAAACATGTGCCTCTACCAACAGGATGGGTATTGGCCTGGGGAAATACTAGTTAAACGTACATACCGGCCAATATTATAGAGGGACTCTGTACAATAGCTAGGTTGACATTAGCAATGATATCACTAGTCCCAGCAATGCAGACACGACACACGAGAGACACTTCCCTACAGTTACCAGAAAATTGTGATTATAATGTGAATCTCCTCTCTAGAGCAGAATACATGAGTTAAGGGGTATCTTTGATATGGGTACCAGGGTTGGCCATATATAACCACAGGACAATATCAAAACTTGCCTGTTGTATGATAAAACAGATAGCTGTCACTAGTGCAGTTCTGCAAGATATGCTGCTGGATATACAATCATATGAAAAATCTATCTTGCAGAATAGGGCAACTATTGACTATTTATTGCTTCAACATGGTATAGGATGCTCAGCGTGCACAGGGATGTGTTGTTTCAATTTATCAGATCACTCCCGTAGAATAAAAGATAGAATGGGCCAACTAGAAGAGATGATAAAACATATAAAACAAGATGTTGACCAAGGTTGGTGGGACTGATTTTTGACTGGATACCTCACTTTGGTCAAATAGGGTATGTTTTAGGAGTGGCACTCGCCATGGTCGCTGCAATAGTGTGTCTCTGCTGTTGTCTACAGTGTGTGCCCTCCCTTCTTGCCATATGTCAAAAAGTGGCCGAAAGAGGGGTACACTCAACATTCCTCTATACTCCGGTAGAGGTAGAAGAGGTAAACACAACCCCAACAAAGCCTGAGAATTATACTCCTGAAGGGTATATGGAATATCTAAAGGCTTACAAGCAAACTAAGGAAGAACTAGAAAGGAACGAAATGAAAAACCCCCATTATATGTAAATTAGTTTTAAAGAGAGGATTGAATCGTTCTATTACAGTCCAAAGCCTATTTTTTTATAAGTTTATATTTCATCGTGATCTATACATTAATACATTACGCACACAGGAACACGTAGCGGTCAAAGTTCTTGAAAAGCTGCTACTAAGTGGTTTTGCTCACATATCATATATAGCCTTGGACTCTAATAAACGATAAGATAACTTAAATGCGTAGCTGACTAAGACGTGTGTTACTGGTTAACTTAAACATCATGTCATTCAGAACTATATACCGTATTTTTCGCCCTATAAGACGCACCGGCCCATAAGACGCACCTAGGTTTTTGGGGAGGAAAATAAGAAAAAATAAATTTTTAACCAAAAGGTGTGCTGTGTGTTTGGAACGAATGGTGGTCTCTGGATGGCACTATTGCTGGGGATCTGTGGATGACTGACACTTATGTGGGGGATCTGTGGATGACGGACACTGTTATGTGGAGGATCTGTGGATGACGGACACTGTTATGGGGATCTGTGGATGACGGACACTGTTATGGGGGGATCTGTGGATGACGGACACTGTTATGGGGGGGATCTGTGGATGACGGACACTGTTATGGGGGGATCTGTGGATGACGGACACTGTTATGGGGGTATCTGTGGCTTGCACTATTACAGGGGGATCTGTGGATGGCATTGTTACAGGGGGGGGGGGAATCTGTGGATGGCACTGTTATGGGCTGGGGGGGGATCTGTGGGTGGCACTGTTATATATGTGCCATCCACAGACCCCCAGCCCATAACAGTGCCATCCACAGACCCCCCCCAGCCCATAACTGTGCCATCCACAGACCCCCCCAGCCCATAATTGTGCCAACCACAGATCGCCCCCACCGCCAGTATACTAAAATAACATGTTATATTCAATTTATACTTATTAAACATGCCCCCTCAGTCCTATTCTACCTTACATCCGAATCGCTGCTGTAGAAGTGCAGGCAGGCAGGACGGGCGGCCGGCGCGTCTCTTACTGACGTCATTTGCCTGCGCCGCCTGCTTCATTCATAAAGTAGGCGGCACAGGCACGTGACAAGAGTTACGCTGCCGCCCGCCCGCCCGGCCTGAATTCTACTGCCGCGATTAGGATGTAAGTTAGTAATAGGACTAAGGGGGCAAGTTTAATAACTATTATTTGAAAATTACATCTTGCATTAGTATACTGGAGCGGCCGCTATTGCCAGCCCCCAGACCCTCCCCCAGTCCCTCCCCGAGTCCCCGCTCACTGATACATCGCTGCCAGCGATGTAAAACTGCACGCATTCGCCCCATAAGACGCAGGGGCATTTCTCCCCCATTTTGGGGGAAGAAAAAGTGCGTCTTATGGGGCGAAAAATACGGTATGTCTCACGAGATCAATAATAAAACTCAGAGGGATTTTGAACTGCACAGAAGTGTGTCTTGTCATTGTCACTCTCTCTGGCGTCAGATTTAAGAACCAAATCAAGCTGAATACTGAAGTCTTGTACCAGGGGTACACATAAGGGGGAACGTATATTCCTTACAACAACCACACCAGATCACCCACAAACAGGTCCGGATCAGTCACACGTCTCTTGTCAGCCATTTGCTTATACCTCTCGTCCATCTTCTGCAAATTCACTTGGATCCTCCGCCAGATAGAAGACAAGGCAGAAGAAAATCTCTCCTCCTCCGGCATCCCAGAGGAACTAGTACCAGAAAAGGTACCAAACTGAGAATGAAAACCGTATGCGCCAAAAAATTGTGACTTACCCGTGGACTCCTGCCTACGGTTATTCAAAGCAAACTCTGCTAGGGACAAGAATGAGGACCAGTCCTCCTGATTCTCAGCCACAAAGCACCTCAAGTAGGTCTCCAGGTTTTGATTAGTACGCTTTGTCTGCCCATTCGACTGCGAATGAAAAGCCAAAGAGAACGAAAGTTGAATACCAAGCCGAGAACAGGACGCCCTCCAAAACCTGGAGACAAACTGCGTGCCCCTATCAGAAACCACATCCGAAGGAATGCCATGCAATTTCACAATATTATCAACAAAAATCTGCGCAAGAGTCTTGGCATTGGGCAGACTAGCTAACGATATAAAGTGAGCCATTTTACTAAAACGGTCAACAACCACCAAAATTACTGTTTTCCCGGAGGAACTCGGCAGATCCGTAATGAAGTCCATAGACAAGGGCGTCCAAGGACGAGACGGAATAGACAAAGGAAGAAGTGAACCAGCAGGTCGAGTATGAGCAACCTTTGACCGTGCACAGGTTTCACAAGCTGCCGCGTAATCCTCAATGTTCTTACGTAACCCGGGCCACCAAAACCTCCGGGACACAAGGTCAAAGGTGGACTTACCACCAGTATCGTGCTGTTCCTTGAATACCTTGTATTGCAGTCCTTCAGGAACAAACAACCTCCCTGGGGGACAAGAACCAGGTGCCCCGTCCTGGGCTCCCAACACGTCCATCTCCAATTCGGGGTACAGAGCGGAGGCCACCACGCCATCAGCCAAAATCGGAGCAGGATCCTCTGAATCACATCCCCCAGAAAAGCTGTGACACAACGCATCTGCCTTGATGTTTTTAACTGCCGGGCGAAAAGTAACCACAAAATTGAACCTGGTAAAAAACAGTGACCATCTGGCCTGTCTAGGGTTCAGACGCTTGGCAGATTGCAGGTAAGCCAAATTCTTATAATCCATATATACTGTAACGGGGTGAGATGCCCCCTCCAAGCAGTGACGCCATTCCTAAAAGGCCAATTTAATGGCCAGCAATTCTCTGTCTCCTACATCATAGTTCCTCTTGGCGACCGAAAGCTTCTTGGAAAAAAAAGCACAGAGAACCCATTTGCCAGGAGATGAACCCTGTCACAGCACTGCTTCAACCCCCACTTCTGATGCATCAACCTCCACCACGAATGGCTGAGACATGTCAGGCTGCACCAGAATGGGAGCAGATGCAAAACATTTCTTAATAGTCAAAAAGTGCAATGCCTCATCCAACCAGACAGAGACGTCGGCGCCCTTCTTGGTCATATCGGTCAGATGTCTTACAATGGTAGAATAGTTCAAAATACATTTTCTATAATAATTAGTAAACCCCAAAAACCGCATCAAAGCTTTCTGATTCTCTGGTTGGTCCCATTCCAGAACCGCCCGGACTTTTTCGGGGTCCATACGAAAACCAGAGTCAGAAAGCAGATATCCCAGAAATGGAAGCTCCTGCACAGAAAACACACATTTCTCTAATTTGGCATATAATTTATGCTCCCGAAGGATCGTCAAAACCTGTCTCACGTGATCCTGATGGGTCTTTAGATCAGGAGAGTAAATTAAAATGTCATCCAAGTAAACTACCATGAACCACCCCACAAAATGATGGAAAATGTCATAGATAAATCGCTAAATTACCGCTGGCGCGTTCGTCATCCCAAAAGGCATAACCAGATTCTCGAAATGACCCTCGTGCGTGTTGAAGGCCGTTTTCCACTCATCCCCTTCCTTGATTCTGATAAGATTGTAGACCCCTCCTCAAATCCAACTTGGAGAACACCTTGGTTCCAACAATCTGATCAAAAAGGTCGGAGATCAAAGGAAGAGGATACGGATCACGGACTGTGATACGGTTCAATTCCCGGAAATCCAGACAAGGTCTCAGCGATCCATCCTTTTTCTTTACAAAGAAAAAATTTACTGCCACTGGAGACCTAGATGGCCTAATATGACCTTTTGCCAAACTCTCGGCAATATACATCTGCATGACCTCTCTTTTGGGTTGAGAAAGATTGTAAAGCAGAGACTTTGGCAACTTAGCCCCTGGGATGAGATTCACTGGGCAATCATAGTCACGATGAGAGGGCAATTCCTGAGCCCCACCCTCCGAAAAGACATCTGCAAAATCTGAGAGATACTGAGGTAGAGCTGTAGTAGACACACCAGAGATAGATGTGCCAAGACAATTATCCGAACAAAATTCACTCCAACCAATGATCTGTCTTGCTTGCCAATCTATAATTGGGTTATGTTTTGTCAACACGATAACCCTAAGACTATAGGAGCAGGCAAGTCCTTCATGACAAAACAAGACATAATCTCAACATGTGAATCACCCACCCTTAACTGAATACCATGGGCCATGGGCAATATGAGACTCCTTTGAGAAAGAGGGGAAGAATCAATTGCAAAAACCGGAATCTCTCTTTCTACTGTGCAAGTACTTAGCCCCAGACTTTGAAAAAAAAAAGAGAATCAATAAGGTTTACCCCAGCACCACAGTCAATGAATACTTCAACAAAATAATTTATTGAGTCTAGCGCCACCATAGCTGGAAGGAGAAAAGGAGTATTACAGGGAGCTTGCATACCTGCTTGCTCCACCACTCCAGTCACGCTACCAAGAGTCAGGAAGTTTTTTTTTTTCTCTTTCTCATCAACATGCGGTTTAACAAAAGGACAAGCAAAAATAAAATGACCACTTTTCCCACAGTAGTAACATAGTTTATGCAATCTCCTAAAGTCTCTACTACCAGAAAGGAAAGATACCTGACCCAGCTGCATGGGTTCCTCCCCTACCCCAGAGTTACATGTCATATCACCCTGGGGAGCAGGTAAGACGAAACCACTCACAGAAGGGATCCCTTGCACGGAGGGAGCCTTACACCTCTCTCTAATACGTCAATCTAACCGTACTGCCAAAGACATTGCATTCTCCAAAGTATCTGGGTACTCGTGAAAAGCAAGGGCATCTTTCAATCTCTCAGATAACCCCTGACTAAACTGACTACGTAACGCGGGGTCATTCCACCCTGACTCGGTAGCCCATATCCTAAATTCAACTCAGTAAGTCTCTGCAGTATGTTCACCCTGTGATAAATTACACAATTTAGATTTCGCCATCGAGACCCGATCTGGGTCATCATAAATTAATCCCAAGGCTTTAAAAAATTCCTCTACCGAGCAGAGGGCCAGAGAACCGGGCAGCAGAGAAAAAGCCCAGGATTGTGCGTCCCCTTTAAGCAGAGAAATGATTATACCAACCCTCTGACTTTCATCACCTGACGAAGATGGACGCAGCCGAAAATATAACTTGCATGACTCTTTAAAGCGGATAAAGTCATCCACACCCCCTGAAAACCGATCAGGAAGAGCAACCTTAGGTTCAAGGTTGGAGTGACTCCCACCAGCGGAGCCATGAAGCAGACAAGTGCAACAGCATTGCAGAGGTCATCTACCTCCCAAGTTAATTCCTGCATACGATCAACCAACAAATTAATTGACTCCATCTCAAGGCTGCAGCGAAATGGCAGTCTAGGTTATGGCGGGTTATAATGTTACGACGGACAGGACATCAGATACACAGAAAAATAAACAAACAAGTATCTAGGCAAGAAGCTGGGAATAAGGGTCACCTCCTGACACTTCCCTACCAGCTCTCCCTATACTGCTATGCCCACATTCAGACCCTTAAGATGGGAATAATGTGTCCTTGTGCCTGGGCTGCAAATACCCTAAAATCCCTAAGAAGGTGAAGGGGGATAGAGCTAGCCTGCTCCCTCAGAACCTGGAGGGGACAGGCATCTCTCTAACAGCCTAAACAGCAAACAACAAAAAAACAATAACCAACTTATCTTTTCTGAGCAGGAAAAGCCAATCCTTCATTCCTTCCTTACTTCCACAGAGCCAGACAGAAGTTATAACCCGCACGGAACACTGGGAGTGGGTGTAATTTAAACCAACAACCCCACCCAGTGTACCTGAAGGAAGGTGGATCTAGCTCGACTCCCAAACAAAAGACTAGACACGTGCTGCTAATCTGGCAGACCTCCGCACGTAGCCCGAGCAGGGCATGACAATTACAGGCTATAGTTACTAGAGATACTAATTGAGATTGGAGTGGAGAAGGAATTTTTTTGTACAGTAAAGTGAGGAAAATTGGCTACTACCTCAGTGTTTTTGTTTTTTTTTGCCTTCCTTTGGATCAACTTGCAGGATAACAGGCTGAACTAGACGGACAGATGTCTTTTTTTAACCTTATAATACATTTTACTATATTAACATGTTCAGATCTTGTGGTTTCCATAATTCCACGTTTCCTCTTTGGTGTTCCAATTTAAATATTGACAAGTGTATGTTAAAGGGTTTCTGTCATTAGAATTAACCCTATTAAGCTAGCTGACATTAGCGATGTGCTAATGTCAGCTGAACCTAACTAGCTTATTCATACTTGTATCTATGCCCCCTTTACTCCAGAAATCTAATTTCTATAATATGCTAATTAGCCTCTAGGAACAGGAAGGGTGTTGCCCCTGCTCCTAGAAGCTATATTCTCCCACCTCTGGATGTGCCCCTCTGCACCTGATTGACAGGGCCAGGCAGCCTTGGTCTCTTCCTGACGGCCCTATCTTCCATGTATCTTGTGCCGTCCCGTTCAGTGTATGGCGCAGTGAGTGAAGGACTCACTGTGCCAAATACTGAACGGGACGGCGCAGCCGCGAGATACATGGCATACAGGCCGGCAGGAAAAGACCAAGACTGCCTGGCCCTGTCAATCAAGTGCAGAGGGGAGCGTCCAGAGGTGGGAGAACGGAGCTTCTAGGAGCAGGGGAAATGCCCATCTTCTCCTAGAGGCTAATTTGCATATTATAAAAGTTAGATTTCTGGAGTAACGGGGGCATAGATACAAGTAGGAATAGGCTAGTTAGGTTCAGCTGACAATGTCAGCTAGTTTAATAGGGTTAATTCTGATGACAGAAACCCTTTAAAGTTACCTAAACTGGTATAGCGTGCCATCATAAGCCAACCTAGTTCAATTCATGCAGAATGATGGCTCACCAACTAACTGATATATGAAATAGGTTTATGAGCACCCAGCCTGCTGACTACACTCAAATCAGCTATAAAATGTGCAACCCAAATATTATGAAATATGGCTGTCTTTCCAATACATTTTATATATCCATTTATTAGCCATGGCAAAATAATTAAAACAACATAAAACTGTTAAAACATGTACGCTAATTCAGGTACATATGATCCTAGTCTACGACTCTGCTGCGGGACCCTTGCAATTAGAATTGCGATAATTATACAGAGCAGTATTTGCTAACAAAAGGAAGGTATATACATCAGATGCAAACAGGAACATAGCTTCAAATATAGTGTGATTTCAAAGTCAGATATAGTAAACCACGGCACAGTTGTATTGCAAAATAGTGAAGATTCTTTATTCCACCCAAAATTAATAAGAAGCCATTGGCCAATGTTAACAGCCTGTTGTATACATATAAATACATTATAAGTGGTGGCACGTGATCAAAAATCCATGATTCCAGAGATTATAAGATTAAAGGGAACCTGTCACCGGAATTTTGGGTATAGAGCTGAGGACATGGGTTGCTAGATGACAACTAGCACATCCGCAATATCCAGTCCCCATAGTGTGCTTTTATTGTGTAAAAAATGATTTGATACATATGCAAATTAACATAAGAGTCATATCTTACTTGTGTGACCAGAGAAGAGTCATATTTTCAAGCTCTGACTCATCTCAGGTTAATTTGCATATGTATCAAATAGGTTTTTATACACAATAAAAGCACACAGAGCTATGGGGACTAGGTAGCTATGGGGACTAGGTATTGCGGATGTGCTAGCAGCCATCTAGCAACCCATGTCCTCAGTTCTATACCCAAAATCCAGGTGACAGGTACCTTTAAGTCTTCTGAAATAATGATCCCTAAATCCCTTTCCTCAGATACTGAGGTTAGGACTGTATCACTGATTTTATATTCTGCTCTTGGGTGTTTACGCCCCAGGTGCATTATCTTGAACTTATCAACATAAAATTTTAGTTGCCAGATGTTTGACCATTCCTCTAATTTTCATAAATCCTTTTTTATTTGGTGTATCCCTCCAGGAACATCAACCCTGTTACAAATCTTTGTGTCATCAGCAAAAAGACACACCTTACCATCAATCCTTCTGAAATTTCGCTGATAAAGATATTAAACAATATGGGTCCCAGAACAGATCCCTGAGGTACCCCACTGATAACAAGACCTTGGTCTGAATATACTCCATTGACTACAACCCTCTGTTGCCTGTCCCTCAGCCACTGCCTAATCCATTCAACAATATGGGAGTCCAAGCCCAAAGACTGCAATTTATTGATAAGCCTTCTATGTGGGACAGTATCAAAAGCCTTACTGATGTCTACTGTACCTCCTCAATCTATTATTTTAGTCACCCAGTCAAAAAAAGATCTCCCTGAAGTAAACCCATGCTGTTTTTCATCTTTCAATCCATGGTATTTTAGATGTTCCACAATCCTCTCCTTAAGTATGGTTTCCATTAATTTCTCCACTATTGATGTCAGGCTTACTGGCCTATAGTTGTCCGATTCCTCCCTACTACCTTTCTTGTGAATGGGCACAACATTTTCTAATTTCCAATCTTCTGGGACGACTCCTGTTGCCAGTGATTGGTTAAATAAATCTGTTAATGGTTTTGCTAGTTTACAGCTGAGCTCTTTTAATAGCTTTGGGTGTATCCCATCAGGCCCCTGTGACTTATTTGTATTAATTTTAGACAGCTGACTTCGAACCTCTTCTCTGTAAAGACACATGCATCGAAAGATTAATTCGTCTTCTTTACTAACTGAGGTCCTTTTCCTTAATTTTCCTTTGTAAAAACTGAACAGAAGTATTAATTGAGGCAGTCAGCTAGTTCTTTATCTTCTTCCATATACCTTCCTTCTTTTGTTTTTAATTTGGTAATTCCTTGTTTTAGTTTCCTTTTTTCATTTATATATCTGAAGAATGCCTTATCGCCTTTTTTCCCTGACTGAGCTAATTTCTCTTCTGCCTGTGCTTTAGAAGCTCTTATAACTTGTTTGGCCTCTCTCTGCCTAATCTCATAAATTTGCCTTTCATCCTCATTTTTTATTTTTTATTTTATAATTCCTAAATGCTATCTTTTTGTTTTTAATGATTTTGGCCACTTCTGCTGAGTACTACAGTGGTCCTTTTTTTTGCTTTTACTGACAAGCCTAATGCACTTTTCTGTTGCCTTCAATAGTGCCACTTTTAAGTAGTCCCATTTCTCCTGGACTCCAATGAAACTGTTCCAATCTGATAGGGACTCGTATACCACTAATGTAATTTTAGAAAAGTCCGTTTTTCTAAAATCTAAAACTTTTTTTGTTTTTGTGACTCAGTCCCTGTACTTATAGTAAACCACACTGACTGGTGATCACTAGATCCCAAGCTTTCCCCTACAGTAATATCATATACCCAATTCCCATTTGTGAATACTAAATCTAAAAT
This sequence comes from Bufo gargarizans, assembly GCF_014858855.1. Classification (NCBI taxonomy): domain Eukaryota; kingdom Metazoa; phylum Chordata; class Amphibia; order Anura; family Bufonidae; genus Bufo; species Bufo gargarizans. Next base: position 105,346,938 of record NC_058087.1, read on the forward strand.
GGCCTCCTTCCGGGTTGGCTCCTCAACTACTTGCTGTAGAGAACCCCAGTAGGGAATTTAGAATATCTGTACTCTTGGCAGTGCTAGCTATTTTTGTTTTCCAGTTTAGATCTGGAAGATTGAAGTCTCCCTTAATGATAACTTCCCCCTTCAATGTAATTTTAGCCATTTCCTCAACTAGTAGATCCTCTAATTCTTTGACTTGGCTAGGTGGTCTATATATCACACCTACATGAGTTACCTTATGATTAACCTTAAGCTGCAAGGTAACCCAAACTGACTCTAAATTGTTCTCGCTAACTTGTATCAAATCTATTTTATGCTATCTTTCACATACAGGGCCACCCCTCCCCCTTCTTGCCTTCTCTGTCTTTCCTATATAGAGAGAACCCTGGTATTGATATATCCCAGTCATTTCTCCCCTTGAACCAGCGGTAGCACCAGGGAAACATCTCACAACACCATTCTCCTCAAACTTCACACCTCTCATGATGGAATCGCACACCAACAGCTGCTTACTATCAATCCTCCCCTTCTCCTTTTTGTCTTTGGCTGCATTCTTACATACTTTAGGCATAGGAGATTGTTTCTCACCCACTGTGCTTGAGCCATCCTCCATGTTGCTCTTGCACTCTGAAAGTGCTGCAAATGAATTATGGAGAGCTATTATGGAGAGACATTGTGTAGCATTCGCTCATTGGAAATTCATACGCTCAACTTTAAAAACTGTTGAAATTACCAGTGGAAACAACTCGATTGTAACCCTAAAGTATATGCGGCCCGACTATATCCCTGTATCCAATCATAATTTTGATACAATTTCAATAGCCATTCTAACAGACCAGTCTCGACCTGTTAAATTTAGGTACGGTAAAACCATTGTGAGATTACATTTCAGACCATGCAAGGAGGTGACATGCTAAAAATGCTGTCCCAGAGACTGTACAGCGATCCCAGTGTGTATACCCGGTACTATATTAATCAGGCAGGTAATGGGTTAGAGGGATTCCGTGGTGATGAATACATGTACAGGGCTGGCCTTGCTGGCTTCTTTAGAGGCCTTTTTAGGAGAGCTATCCAGCTTTTCAGGAGGGGTATTGAGCTTGTGATACCGCATGTAAAAACTGCGGCCAGAAATATCGCTAAAGACGCCGTCACGAGTATATAATCTGCTGTGCTGGATAAATTAAACCAGCCCCCAAAAGAAAGGCTCGGGCCTTGTTTATGTTGTGAAAAAAAGCAGCTAAAAGAAAATCACGCTCAGGTTCATAGTTTCCTCCTGTGCTCAAGAATAAAACGCTACCGCGTAAAAGACGTAGACGCCAGAAAGCTGTTAGACAATCTTAAGACGACATCTTTTAGTGAAATACCATGGCTTTCATGCATGATGGATCTGTGGAATGTACTAAATCGGAGCTAGATATTTTTGATTTACCCCCGACGCAGACGAGGATTGAAAAATCGCTCTTTGTAGAAGTCCAACCCATAGCTGCCTTGGCCGACAATGTCCCGTTGGAGTTCTTCACTTCAGGCAGTGGCAAATATTATTACGAACTGAACAACACACTCTTGTATATCAATTGTCATATTGTGAAGTCGGATAATACCACTATTCCAGCGGATGCCTGTGTTGGATTGAATAATTACCCAATCGCCACGCTTTTTTGTCAGACTGACGTGACACTCGGTGACAGACTTATTTCACGCTCAGATAATTTGTATAGTTACAGAGCGTACATAGATTTTTTTAAATTACAGCCCTTAAGCGCGGTCGTCGCAGTTTACGGCTGGAGTGCAGGTATCCCCGGGTGTTAGAATAGGTCACAGTCAGGCACTTCTATCAGCAACCGCAAAATACACAATTGATAGAGCCTGTCTCAAGGTGTACAGCATACCGTCTGGTACAAGAATTACGAATCAGGAGAATTTTGTTTCTGGGCAGCTTCCTAAAACAGTAATAATAGGTTTTGTTGAAAATGAAGCCTTTAGCGGCTCATACAATCGTAATCCGTTATGCTTCCACCACTATGATGTGAATCAGGCATCGCTGTACCTGGACGGCCAGCAGATACCCGCAAGGCCCTTTCAACCAAATTTTGAGACTGAATCGGCCGTCTGAGAGTACGCGTCGCTTCTCCATATATCGGGAAAACAGAGAAATGATAGTGGATTAGCTATAGACAGAGATGACTTTATGAATGGCTACACATTTTTTGCATTTGATTTGTCACCAGATCAAGAACCAGGTGGTCATTTTTCGCGCATTAAAAATGGAAATCTTAGAGCAGAGGTGCGGTTTGCAGTGCCAACACCCCACACAGTAAATATGATAGTTTACTCTATAAATACAAATATAGTGGAAATTAATAATAGAAGGGAGATAGTGTGTGACTTTTAACCTAGCAGCCCTGCAGATTTGAGGAATGAATAATCTACAGCTTACGTTTCTGGCTAAATCTGATCCGTATATGAGCTACCTATTCGCGGGTGTATTTCCGTTTGACTTTCTTCCGGACAAACCTGTGCTACAGAGGCCTGCTGCATACATTGTGAATACAGATGATTCCCGTAAACAGGGGAGTAACTGGGTCTTAATTATACTGTATGTAGGAGTAAAATCCTACCACCTGACAGTGCTGCCTGTGTTTTATAGCCCAAACCAAGACCTGGCCTGGAACATTGGGGGGAGCCACCCACCCTGCACTTTGGCTGCTCCCAGTAAGATCCGGCCCGGATTGGCTTTACAGCCGTACTAAATAGCAAAACCATGTCAGCCAGCACTAGCTGCCGCTGAAACATGAAATTACTGACTCTTACCTCACCGAGGCCAGGAATCTCGGTAACCCATACCTTCCATCAATGACTGTCCCTTGCGCCTTGCTACAGTAACTAGATATTCTGTATAAGTTAATAACTCCTCCCATATAGGTGATCTTTATAAAGTGCCAACATATTCCACAGCGCTTTACAATTCAGGGATTCATGTACAAACCGTCATAAATAATATATCAACAGATAAGTCAGTAATTACAACAAGAGGAATGATGACCCTGTTTGCAAGAGCTTACAATCTATGCGATAGGGGTGACACAAAAGGTAAAAGTGCTTGTTTTGTACATTGATCTAACCATCTAGGTAAAATGGGAGCAGATATAAAGCTGCATGAGCTACTCACCAGCCAATATATAAAATGCTTCTGGGTGCATGGGTGTGGTGGAGGGTTTGGTGGAGAATCAGGTTCAGGAAATTATAATAAATGGGATATATATGGAGAGGTGTTAGATCAGGGATGTGATAGGCCACTCTAAAATGATGTGTTTTTAGGGATCGCCTAAAACTGTGTATATTGTGATTTAACCTCATTTCTTGGGGTAGGGCATTCCAGAGAACTAGTGCAACTCAGGAGAAGTCTTGGAGCTGGGACTGAGAGGTTCAGATTATGGCGGATGTCCGTCGTAAATCATTTACAGAGCGAAGAGCACGGGAAGGGTGGTAGACAGAGATGAGATGTAGAGGGGTGCAGCACTGTGGAGAGCTTTGTGGGTGAGAAGCGGTTTAAATTGGATTCTATGCTGTAAGGGCAACCAGTGAAATGACTGGCACAGGGCAGAGGCATTGGAGTAGCGGTTGGACATGTAGCTGACCTTGGCTGCTGCATTAAAGATAGCTTGGAAAGGGGAGAGTCTGGTGAGGTGGAGGCCAATTAATGGAGAGTTACAGTAATCAAGGCAAGAATGGATCAGGGCTACAATGAGAGTTTTCGTTGTTTCCGTAGTGAGAAAGGGGTGGATGGCAAGAGACTGAATATAGGGGGTGAAGGAAAGATCAGTGTCAAATGTAATGCCGAGATAGCAGGCGTGCTGCCTAGGGGTGATGATGTTGCACTGAGAGGGATATATCAGGTTTGGGTAGGTTAGTAAATAGAGAGAAAACAAGAAATTCAGTTTTTAAAAGATTCCTTTTCAGACATGATGTTAAAAACGGTGGAGAGATAGTCACTGATGTTCTGTAATACAGTAGGAGTGATGTCAGGTATAGTGTATAGTTGGGTGTCCTCAGCATAGAGATGGTACTGGAAACCAAATATGCTGATGATTTGTCCAATTGGGGCTATATATAGAGAGAATAGGAAAGGGCCTAGGACTGAACCCTGAAGAACCCCCAACAGCAAGAGTGATAGGAGAAGTAGAGCGGTCAGAGAGATATAAAGGACAGTGTCCTTTAGACCGATAGATTGGAGCATGGTGAGTAGGGGATGGTGATCTAAAGTGTCAAAAGCTGCAGAGAGGCTATGTCATGGACATTCCTGTAAAAAAGAGAAAGGGTTTCTGCCTTGGCGCAAAATCACTGGAGAAGATATTCTTGATTTAATAGAAACAACGCGTTTCGGGGATTAAAAACTCCCCTTCATCAGGTTTCATAATGATACAATAAATAAAACAAAAAGGTACATATTTATAGATACAGCATATCAAAAAAATGCCAAAAAGACGCACCTGGGGGACGCCCCCTAAGGGGAGGGGCCACCCCCAGGTGTCATCCAATGTGCAGCTTCAATTTTTGTACAAGCAAACAATATTGTGAATGTATGATTTAAGGCTAAAACCGCTGGTATATCTGTAAAATTCACTTTATTCATAGCTGGTTTGTTTAGATCATTATTAAGAGAAGACTCCCTGTCACGTGATCGCAAATACAAGCGGTCACATGACATGAGAGACAGGAAGTCAAAGCAACCTCTAGTGTTTTCTATTCCTCTCCCGTAGCTAGGGGGAGAGGCTCACAGCCCACGATACATAGTATGTGTATTGCGCATGCGCGGTAGTGAAGGGACGGCCACTGTATTTTGGGACGTCAGGTGTCATGTGATCGCTCTTTTTCGTTGTCGCCTGATTCATTTGCTGATGCTCTATTTGTCACACAGTGATCCTGGCCATGGAGTACAAGCACAGGGTTGGTGTATATTTTGTGCTAGCTGTCGCTGTTCATTTAGAGCTCTAGTGGATCTATAGCCCATGACAAAATACATATACATAAAATCGAAAATAAAAATCGAAATAAAGGAAATCGAATTAAACTTTCGATTGAAAACATTCAAAATGGAAGATTGGATGAATAATCGAATAATACTCAAAATGAGAATACTGGAGGAATAAATAGATAAATAGATGAATAAATAAATTAATATATCTTCTGACCAAAGGATGGCATGTTTTGCATAATATCTCTACTGGGCAAGCCTCATCCATATCATTATATACAGTGCAAACAGTTATAGTGAAAAGGCTGGCTGTCTGTATATAATCGGAGATATAGTCAGCTGGTGAATGAGTGAAAATAATTTTCTTTATATTGATTATATTCTATAGATTGATTTCAAAGGCCTCATTGAGCCCATAGGTATTCAGGCTATTAAGTTTAAATATCCAGTACATCTCACGACGTTTGAGGTACTGGACATCTTTTTGGAGGTAAATTGGGATATATTCAATAGGTGTTACCGTGAACCCAACACTGGTACCATCGTGGTGTTCGGCCGTGTGTCTGGACACGCTATGTTTCATAAATGTTTTCTTAATATTTGAATGATGCTTGTTGAAATGGTTCCGTAGAGTTTGTATGGTGCGGCCCACATACTGTAGGTGGCAAGGACACTCAAGAACATAAATTACATAGCTGGAGTTGCAAGTTAAATGATGCTGTATTGGAAAGGACTCTCCGGTGGTGTGGCTATGGAAGGATGATCTTTGAAACATATTATTACAGCATAAGGCTCTACGGTGACCACATTTAAAGCTGCCTTTCAGGGCTCTAGTGTCCATATCCTGATCATTATTTGGATGTGTAGCTGGTCTTAGTTTGCTAGGTGCCAGAAGGTTTTTCAGGGTTTTTGCTCTTCTATATGTGAAGCGTGGGGTATCTGGAATGATCTGACTTAATATGGGGTCTCTTTTCAAAATATACCAATATTTCCCCAAGGTTGCCTTTATGGCAGTATGTTTCTGGTTATAGGTTGTCACGAAATTATAGCAGTAGGACTCGAGATCAGTTTTCTCCCCTCTTTTCTTCGCTGGAGCCAGGCATTCTGATTGTGTTAGTGCTTTGGCTCTATCTATGGCGCCCATAATGATGTTATTTGGGTACCCTTTTTTGCCTAAACCTGGATGTAAGGATATTGCTTTGTGTGATGAAATCTGTATCCAGTGTACAGTTGCGCCGAATGTGTTTAAACTGACTGAATGGAATATTTGCCTTCCATTTCCTATAGTGTATACTGTCAAAGTTGAGATAGCTGTTGCTATCTACCTTTTTGAAAAAGGTACGGGTTTTTATTTCATTATTTAAGACAAAAATCTCTAGGTCTAAGAATTCAACTGTCTTCCTATCTGATGTGCCTATAAACGAGATGCCCCAGTTGTTGGTCAATTGTAGATTTCTCGCCATCCCAAAAAAATAAGATCGGCAATGTATCTTTTGAAAAAGATGATATTTGGCCAGAATTTACTTTGATATATGAAAGCTTCTTCAAACATTCCCATAAAAAGGTTCGCTAAACGCGTCCCCATCGCGGTCCCCCTTGTTTGTTTGTAGATCTGGTCTTGAAAAGTGAATGTGTTGTGGGTAAGAATGAATTCTATGCCGTTTATAATAAAGGTTTTTTGTTCTGTAGGCATTTCAGGATTGTTATTTAAAAAAACTGAAACGCAATGTAGTCCCAGTTTGTGGGATATGTTTGTGTATAAGGCTGAAATGTCTAATGTCAGCCAATGGTAGCTTTCTTTCCATTCTAGATCTTTTATAGATATAAGGGATGGAGAGTCCTTTAGATATGATTTTAGGGTTAAAACATATTTCTGGATGTGAACGTCAATATAGTGAGAGAGATTACGAGTGAGTGAGGTCACTCTGGAGATAATGGGTCTGCCTGGGGGATTTATTGGATCTTTGTGGATTTTTGGAAGATGATAGAATGTTGCAAGTGTGGATTCTTTTACTAGGATATATTCTTTCTCTTTTTTTATCCAGAACTCTAGCTGCTGATTTAATTAGTCTCTCAAAATCCTCTCTATCTTTGGTAGACTGGTCCTTAGAGAGTGGTTGGTAGTAGTTAGTGTTTTAGAGTATGTTATGGGCTTCTTTTAGGTACTCCTCTCTGTTTTGAATTACAATTCCGCCTCCTTTGTCGGTGTTTCTTATTATCTTTGTGTTGGACTGTAGATTTTTAAGAGCTATTCTCTCACATGGTTTGAGGTTATGTTTCTTATGGGGGTGTGGTGAGGATCCCTGGTTAATTTGTCTAAAATCATTGGACACTAGGGAATAGAATGTGTCCAAGAAGTTTCCCCTGTGGTGTATGGGATAAAAGCTAGACTGTGGTTTAAGACCTGATGGGATGGCTTTCACTTCATCTCCCTCAGATATTGGAGTGATGTTAGTTACTGTTTCAAGGTTTTTTGTGTTTTCTAGCATTTTAAAGTGTCGTTTCAAAGTTAGTTTTTTAATAACGGTTTTAACCTTAACCCCTAAAGAACAGTCATACATTCACAATATTGTTTGCTTGTACAAAAATTGAAGCTGCACATTGGATGACACCTGGGGGTGGCCCCTCCCCTTAGGGGGCGTCACCCAGGTGCGTCTTTTTGGTGGTTTTTTGATATGCTGTATCTATAAATATGTACCTTTTTGTTATTTATTGTATCATTATGAAACCTGATGAAGGGGAGTTTTTAATCCCCAAAACGCGTTGTTTCTATTAAATCAAGATTAGCTTTTGCATTAAGATCGTCTTCTCCAGTGATTTTGCGCCGAGGCAGAAACCCTTTCTCTTTTTTACCGAAAAATTACTTTTTGGGGGATTGGACACCCTACCGAAAAGAACAAATCTGCGGCTGCAATCTTGGCTAAAAGACTTTATCACTACCAAGTCTTCAGTAGAGTTGTGCCTATTTAAGCACAACCCCACAAGGTGAGTGTGGATAATTCCCACTATATTTATCCGTTGTTTAAACAATATTACCCTATTGTGCGCTTCTATTCTTTTTTCCCTCATTGGGAGGGAAATATAGATTTGTCCCTGACAAAAGATGGACATTCCTGTGGCAGGAGATCGTGAGACTGGCAACACGTGGTTTGATCTGACAGTTTTTTCCTGTGGATCAATTGGCATCTGTGGTTTCTGGTATGGCCACACCCCTTGCCTTAGGTGTTGCCAATGTGGTCATTTAACCTTCCTTATTTATAGTTGCTTCTCCCATAATGCTGTGCGGTTTATAGCTTTAGTTTCAGTTGTGGATTGCTGGTGTGTGGATTGCTGGTGTGTGGATCTCGGCGGAGTTCCTGGTGCTTCCATTGCTTCTTTAAAAGTTGAAAGTCTTTCCTTCCCCTTTTGTATTTTGTTTGGGTTCTGTGTGTTGCATTTCCCTATTGTTTGTACAAACCGGATTCCAAAAAAGTTGGGACATTATACAAATCGTGAATAAATACTGAATGCAATGATGTGGAGGTGCCAACTTCTAATATTTTATTCAGAATAGAACATAAATCACGGAACAAAAGTTTAAACGTAATGTACCATTTTAAGGGAAAATATGTTGAATCAGAATTTCATGGTGTCAACAAATCCCCAAAAAGTTGGGACAAGGCCATTTTCACCACTGTGTGGCATCTCCCCTTCTTCTTACAACACTCAACAGACGTCTGGGGACAGAGGAGACCAGTTTCTCAAGTTTAGAAATAGGAATGCTCTCCCATTCTTGTCTAATAAAGGCCTCTAACTGTTCAATCGTCTTGGGCCTTCTTTGTTGCACCTTCCTCTTTATGATGCGCCAAATGTTCTCTATAGGTGAAAGATCTGAACTGTAGACTGGCCATTTCAGTACCCGGATCCTTCTCCTACGCAGCCATGATGTTGTGATTGATGCAGAATGTGGTCTGGCATTATCTTGTTGAAAAATGCTGGGTTTTCCCTGAAAGAGATGACGTCTGGATGGGAGCATATGTTGTTCTAGAACCTGAATATATTTTTCTGCATTGATGGTGCCTTTCCAGACATGCAAGCTGCCCATGCCACATGCACTCATGCAACCCCATACCATCAGAGATGCAGGCTTCTGAACTGAGCAGTGATAACAACTTGGGTTGTCCTTGTCCTCTTTGGTCCGGATGACATGGCGTCCCAGATTTCCAAAAAGAACTTCGAATCGTGACTCGTCTGACCACAGAACAGTCTTCCATTCTGCCACTCCATTTTAAATGATCCCTCGCCCAGTGAAAACGCCTGAGCTTGTGGATCTTGCTTAGAAATGGCTTCTTCTTTGCACTGTAGAGTTTCAGCTGGCAACGGCGGATGGCACGGTGGATTGTGTTCACTGACAATGGTTTCTGGAAGTATTCCTGAGCCCATTCTGTGATTTCCTTTACAGTAGCATTCCTGTTTGTGGTGCAGTGTCGTTTAAGGGCCCGGAGATCACGGGCATCCAGTATGGTTTTACGGCCTTGACCCTTACGCACAGAGATTGTTCCAGATTCTCTGAATCTTTGGATGATGTTATGCACAGTTGATGATGATAGATGCAAAGTCTTTGCAATTTTTTGCTGGGTAACACCTTTCTGATATTGCTCCACTATCTTTCTGCGCAACATTGTGGGAATTGGTGATCCTCTACCCATCTTGGCTTCTGAGAGACACTGCCACTCTGAGAAGCTCTTTTTATACCCAATCATGTTGCCAATTGACCTAATTAGTGTTAATTGGTCTTCCAGCTCTTCGTTATGCTCAAATTAACTTTTTCCAGCCTCTTATTGCTACTTGTCCCAACTTTTTGGGGATTTGTTGACACTGAAAATTTTAATCAATGTATTTCCTTTAAAATGATACATTTACTCGGATTAAACATTTGATCTGTCATCTACGTTCTATTGCAAATAAAATATTGACATTTGCCATCTCCACATCATTGCATTCAGTTTTTATTCACAATTTGTTTAGTGTCCCAACTTTTTGGGAATCCGGTTTGTACTTACAATTAAAGGACGCTTTGTGGCATGGGGAGTCCGGGAGGAATTTGAGACTGTTCAATTACGTTGGCCTTGACGTATATGACGTGGTTGCGCTCCAAAACCAGCACAACCTCGTTTTCAGTATGCAGAGTAATGCGATTGCGCGGGATTACATGGCTGTGGGCGTTTCTAAGGCGGAGATTATAGAAGATGACTCTGGAAAGATATGACTCCTCTTGTCTATGAGTGGAAAAATATGTACCTGTACCTCTTTTGGGTACATTAGCATATATGGCGGGAAATTTTAAAAAGATGATTAGATGGTCAAAAAAGCTGCAGATTGAAGTCTGGATAAGATATACAGTATATGACTGTGGAAACGCATTTATTAATTCTTAGGGCTGAGTTTAATAGGTCAATTAGAGATGACAGGTTCCCTTAAGTTAACATTTACTGAATCTCAATGTAAATAGCAAGACTTCCTGTAACTGAAGTTTTCTACGTTATCTTTTACTAACCCATTTTAATTTTTTAGGTTTTTATGGATGTAATCAAGTGAGTCTCTCTCTCTCTCTCTCTTCCTCTCTTTCATGTAGATTTGGTTAGGAGTACTGGGGGTCTCGTGATATTGTGGGAACTACTATCTGAATTCAAGGGTTGCTGCTGAGCAAGAGTTTTTTGATCAGTCACTGCAAAAAGGACTTTGTGTGCTGTTCAGCTTGACTATATAGAATAATATAGGCAAAGAAAAGTGAGTTGATGAGCTTTTTTAAAGGAGACAAGGTGATATATATCACCCGGGCATACCAATAGCTGTGTGAGTAACCCCTTTCCCCACAGGAGTACTGTGTGTTTGTTTCCTCTGCGCCCCTTGTCCCCACAGAAGGTACTGTGTGTTGTGCCTTTTCATAGGTAAATGCATTGATATCCAATTCATTCTAGTCAAGATGAATGTGCATTGCCTTTAAGAACCATGCTTGACCATAGTTACAATTTTGTATGTCTTGAGAAGGCCAAAGTAAGGTCACACAAAGGTTTCTACTTTTTAGTGTTATTCTTCTCATGAATGTACCAGTCTGAGAAGAGGCCTCCTTGTCTACTTTTAAATTTATGACAAGAGATAAAGATAATCTCTATGCAGATGGTGATAATTAGCTATACAATTAGGCATTTAATAATGAAGCAAAATATATATGTATGTATTCATTTAATGAGCCTTAGCATAAGACAATCAGTAGAACATATAATATATTATATTATACTGTTATATGTTATGAAGACAACATGTATCCAGTATATTATATATATTTCTCATTAGGAGAATCTTTGTCTCTATAAGTGTCTGTGAAGATGTGTGTTTTGTAACAATTATTCACCTCTTTGGTATGACAGGAGGTACTGATATCTCTGTGAGAAAACAAGGCCATTGAAGTTATTTATGATGTATAAATAAACAGTGTGAGAAACATTCAGAGACGCCTAGAGGTCTGTCTCTAATTGCTACAAGTGTCAGAATTAATCCCTATAGCTTTGAATTAAAGCTTTTAAGGTCAAATGTAGAACATAAGTTTTATTAAAACTCACATAAGTTAACCCTTTATACTAGGATACAAATAGCTTACACAGCAGTGCCACCTAGGTATGAGTAGGTGACATTACAACAGTGCAAAAGTGCATTCTGGGTAAGGTTGACGTCACATTTTTATCAATGGTCACACCCATCTGACAATGATTGGAAAGTTCCAAACTAGGAAGGTGTGTCTAACTGATAAGTTTGTGATCATAAACCATACACAGGAGGGAAACGGACACACACAAGAAAGAGGAGAGGAGAAAGAGAGGAAAGATGTTAAGCTCTTTAGAGGGGTCTATCAAGATAAAAGCCATGGTGAGATGCGCACTAATGGACCACCCAGCTTTCCTAGGAGCAGAAGTGATATTTCTATTAGGACTTGGTAAGAGACACAGAAAATTATATTTCATTTTATTAAGACTAATTTGATAGTGTGGGTGAAATTATACCATCTAGATTGGCAAATAAATAATTCAATTAATTGCTCATCTCCATATTGAGATGTATTCTTGGGATATTGTGAGGCTTCATTCTACCTGCAGAAGAATCATGACTCATAATCTAGCAAAGCATTATTTAATTGTGTGTGTGTGTGTGTGTATATAGATAGATAATTCTTCGCCAAGCTATCTATCTATCTAAGTGATGGTTTCCCACAGGAAAGCCTTATTTCAAGTCCTTCCTATTTAAGATATGGTCTAGGAAAGATCCTAGATCCCTGTTATTTGTCTTAATAGTCTTACCAAAGTTATTTGTGTGAAAATAGTCCAGGATGGGGCAGAAGGATACATTTATCTCTTCTAAGTTATATCCTTGATTGGATTTGCCCATGCCTGAAGTCATGTGATGTGTAGTTGGTTAGAGGGGGGCGAAATGTATTTAGCATTCTATATTGATGTCTAGGATTAGACATGCCCATCCTGATATCATGAGATTTTCTCTGAACAGAAGTAATGTATATAACTTATGTTTATATTTGATATCCTAACCTAATAAATGGCTTGGTTATAATGTGACAAGTTATTTCCACTCACATGTATTGTTAAGCTTGTAATGCTTTATATCAATGCTATATATATTCATTTGCATGTATCATTTGTGTTTATTTACTTATATTTGTGGTCATGGCTACGGGCAAGAGATATCCGAAGAACCCTAGGGAGAAAACAGCGGGAACAACCTAACCCAGCTAGGCGTGTATTGGCTGACCTGACTAAATGGCTTGTTGTGTGCCCTAAGCCATGATCGTGGGTAGGCCTATAAGTGGGCATACCCTGTGGAAATGAGAAGATAAGGGAGGGAGGGTGGGGCACCTGAAAACACACGCCTGTGAGTGAGGGTGTGGCTCGTATATGAAGAGCCTCCGCCCCTCCCACAAATGCAAAGGCAAAGACTTTGCGCGGGGACCTGGTTGACAAGATATGATCGACTACGATCAGAGACTGAAATGCTAGAGGGAATTGCCCTACTTGTTGTTCCTCTGGCAGGACCTGAACGAAAGCATGAACAATTAAAGCATGGTATAAAGCAGACGTAAAAATGCAACCTGAAAGTGAGCAGAGTATTGACGTGATGCGAAAGCAGACACGTGGACGCAGCTCTAGTAGTGAAAGGAGTATAGGACAAGATGTGAAAAGCAGACATGCGGACGCAGCTTTGGATGTGAACGGAATATTAACTTGATGTGACCGCAGACATGGAAAGCGGCTTTGAGTGGGGTATACAACCTGGTGTAGCAGAAGTGCGAACACAACTTTGGGTATAAGCAGAGCATGAAAATTGGTATAAACGCAGCTCTGGTTGTGAGTGGAGCAAGGTGGGAACACCAGGGTGGTGCGTCCAGAGCATGAAAATGGAGTAACAGTAGCAGCTATGGCTGTAAGCAGAGTATACAACATGTGATAACAGGCATGTAATACGGATCCGGCTGTCGGCTGGGGACGGAATGAGATGTCGCGGCCAACAGGTGAACGCAGCTTGAATGTGAGACCAATCTGAGTGAATACCAAGAGTAGAAAAGTGCAGTACAGTAAGGACATGCTGATGCAGCATAAGACATGAAATAAAAGCCAAAAGTGTAAATGCTGCTCAGGATAACAGCAGAGCATGAAAGTGTGAGATTGTGGATAAGCTCTGCCTGTATATTTGTTTAAATTGGATTGGAGCTGTCATTTGGCATTTCGGGCACTTTTTTGCAGCACAGTCAGCATGCTTCTGGGAGAACCAGGAAGTGATGATCTGAGATGGTGGAAGGATTGTGCTGTGAGGGACTGAATCCGATTCCATCCTGGCTTGCGTATGTCCGGCAGTGAATGGACACTCAAGGGAAGGAGAGTACCTGCTGTCCCCTGTCAGAATCCAGCTCTTTGAAAGAGAGGTTGTCCCAGGAAGACCAGTTCCAGTGTATGGACAGAAAACCTTAGCATCAAGCAAGGCCGCACGGTTGCTGAGAGCTTGGTGGCCATCCCGGGTAAGCGGCATCCTAGGGCCCAGAACGGACGCAGGTCAGTACACCTGATTACCAATTGTACTTTAATGTTTGGCGCCTAAAGTAACAGAGACTAGCCTAGGCCTTTTATTAGCTAGTTAGATAGGGTTATAGCTTTGTTAGGCCTCACTGGACTGCAGCGCAGTAATTGACTTGCAGTCTCTGCTGCGTCTGCAACCGGTTAGGTGTGTCCTCTATAGCGGCACAGTACGACTTGTAGGCTCTGCTGTGTATGCCAATGGGCTAGGCCTGTCCCTCGGAGCTGGTGTCAGTGTTGCTTCCTTGTCTGTGACTTAGTGAAATACATGAAGTCTAAAGATGGTGGTAGCGGGGGGGGGGGGGGGGGGGGGTTGACACATGGCAAGGAACAGCTACAGCAAAAGGCCTAAGCAATAAACGCTGCGTCCGATCTCCAAACATGACGTCACGTGCAGCCCGGGTAACTCTTTCTTTGCAGCAAACCAGCTGAAGTAACTTTTCATACGAGACAAACGAAGCAAAGTGAAACTTGTAAGATTTATAGGAACAAACAAAGGTGAAAAGCAAATGGAAGTATTTAGGCCCAACGAGCAAACCTGAGGTAGCAGATTCTGAGGCGAAGCCTCCCGTTTGCTAGCAAAGTCGGATCTGACCGGCCTGGAGAGACTGCCCCAGCCCAACCTACTTACGTAGTATGAAGCGTGCATGCTACAGTAGCAGAGAGCAAAATAACAAGCTCCATGCTGCAAAGAAAGAATCCTACCACCAGAGAAGCTAGTTTGCTACTGACACCCAGCGGCAGCTGTGCACCTGAAAACACACGCCTGTGAGTGAGGGTGTGGCTCGTATATGAAGAGCCTCCGCCCCTCCCACAAATGCAGGCTGACTAATCAGCCTTACCAACATGTTTATAATCTTGTAACCAATAAATCTGCATATTTTTATAATTCCTGTGTATTATTGTATAATGTAGGACTATGTTTTATCATTAACGTCATCTCACGTCAAAAAGAACTTATTTATCTGAGGAAATAGTCGGACTCAGATGTGAATTGTATCAATTAGTTTACTACAATTCACCAGGTCATGATTTTAAGAATTTATGACAAATTTTATACATTAAATTTTTTTATGGTTAATTATTGGTTAATTATTTTTATGACCATAATTAATAATTCTTAATTGAATTATTACAACCTGACAGTGTTCTTTGTGTGTACCCCATCCCCACAGGAGTACTGTGTGTTTCCTGTGCGCACATTCTACTCCAGGTCAATTGGAAGCCCTATGCTTTGGTCAGGTCACTATTCAGACTCTGAGGGCCGCCGTGTCGGTGAGAGCCCTTTTCCTCACACTGCTACTTCTTTTCCTGAGGTCTAACTAGAGTGAACAGAGTCCGTGTGTCGGTGCCAGAAATCCTAGGGCCACTCAGGCGAATCCAGGCATGTGTCGCGGGACAGTCCAGGCATGTGTCGCCGGACACTGTAGGTGGACGCACCTACTTTTAGAAGGCTTGAACATGGGTGTAGGGAAATCTAGGAAACAGAAGGTTAACACTTCTGAGTATAGGACAGCCAAGCAGTACATGAAATCCATCTATGGAAATCCATCTATAACCAATGGACTATAGGAACTGAGTGAACCATCCCCAAAGAAGGGACATTTGGGGTCTGGATTGGGAAAAAGTTTGTCCGTGAATTCCCCACTAGACTCCAAAGCCATGGTTCCCTGCACAAATCCATCGATCTCCAGCAACAGGGCATTCAAAAGTCCCAGACAGAGTGAACTAACACTGTCATGTACTCCCGTCCAGCTAAAGCTACACAGTCCAAGAGAAGCGCTTTTCTCTTTCTCCCTCTCGATCTCTCTCTCATACCTCCCTCATATCTCCATTTAACCTTGAGACGATGTGCCATGTTGAATCCAGTTTCTCTTCGTCCTGGTTTTAAGAACGATGAGAAGGGGGAGAAGTGGTGCAGAAAACAACAATCTTCAAACTTTTTACTAACCATTCTAACCTCTCAACTGTCAATTTTCTAACCTAGTAGGGAATTACGTTGAGAACCATCAGGACTGCCTTTTCTTTGACGGTACTTGGGTCAGATTTTTGCAAAGGCGGCAAAAATCACGGCCGATCCATGGCCTGAATGTTCCGCTGTAACCCTTTTATTCCATCAGGTATGCCCCAAGGCAGCCCCACGGGTTATCACCTGATGTCCACCACCGGATTAGGGAGTTGCTGCCGGACCCAGACTCAATAACCAATGTTCATTCTAGTCAAACAGGTGATTGGGTTGTGCTAAAGAAACATCCAAGGATGGGATATCTTGGGCCATTCCAGGTGCTGCTGATGACGCCAACCTCTCTGAAATTCGAGGGACAAGACAACTGGATCCACACCGGTCACTGCAAGAAGCTGCTCAACTAAGTCAAAGAATGAAGAGTATCACTTTTGTTTATTTGTTTAGTTTAAATTTTAGGGAGGGAAACGCACATCAAACTAGCCAGGGCCACAAGGAGACATTTGTTGATAGCACTAATTTACCATTTCTAGAGGGTAATATCAGCTATAGGTTTAATAATAGCTCTGGCTCCAGCTCCTCGCTTGTTAATCCTGTATGGGTGTCTGGGCAGCTAAGCAACCCATAGATGTGGTAAAGGTCATACTTTTGTGAGATCCTCATATTCCACTAACTTGTGACAAAAAATAAAAACTTCCATGAACTCACTATGCCCATCACGAAATACCTTGGGGTGTCTTCTTTCCAAAATGGGGTTACCTGTCGGGTAGTTATACTGCCCTGGCATTTTAGGGGCCCTAATGTGTGAGAAGTAGTTTGAAATCAAAATGTGTAAAAAAAAAAAATTACAAAAAATACCCTGTGAAATCCTAAAGGTGCTCTTTGGAATGTGGGCCCCTTTGCCCACCTAGGCTGCAAAAAAGTGTCACACAAGTGGTATCGCTGTACTCAGGAGAAGTTGGGGAATGTGTTTTGGGGTGTCATTTTACATATGCCCATGCTGGGTGAGAGAAATATCTCGGCAAAAGACAACTTTTCACATTTCTTTATACAAAGTTGGCATTTGACCAAGATATTTATCTCACCCAGCATGGGTATATGTAAAATGACACCCCAAAACACATTTCCCAACTTCTCCTGAGTACGGCGATACCACATGTGTGACACTTTTTTGCAGCCTAGATGCGCAAAGGGGCCCAAATTCCTTTTAGGGGGGCATTTTTAGACATTTGGATCCCAGACTTCTTCTTACGCTTTAGGGCCCCTAAAATGCCAGGGCAGTATAAATACCCCACATGTGACCCCATTTTGGAAAGAAGACACCCCAAGGTATTCAATGAGGGGCATGGCGAGTTCATTGAATTTTTTTTTTATTTTTTTTTGCACAAGTTAGCAGAAATTGATATATAATTTTTTTTTCTCACAAAGTCTCCCTCTCCGCTAACTTGGGACAAAAATTTAAATCTTTCATGGACTCAATATGCCCCTCACGGAATACCTTGGGGTGTCTTCTTTCCGAAATGGGGTCACATGTGGGGTATTTATACTGCCCTGGCATTTTAGGGGACCTAAAGCGTGAGAAGTCTGGAATATAAATGTCTAAAAAATTTTACGCATTTGGATTCTGTGAGGGGTATGGTGAGTTAATGTGAGATTTTATTTTTTGACACAAGTTAGTGGAATATGAGACTTTGTAAGAAAAAAATAAAAATCAATTTCCGCTAACTTGTGCCAAAAAAATGTCTGAATGGAGCAGTCACCACCAGACATCTGAGAAGCTCTGACAGATGTTCTTCAGAACCTCCTGCTTGAGGTTCCTTTTTGTTTTGCTTTAGTTTTCTCATCTCGTTAGCCTCTCTCAGCTGTCATGTAGTTGCACTGATTGCATCCCTTTAAATCCCTTCCCATACTGCATCATTTTGCGGTTTATACAACTTCCTGAAGTGTGCTGATGCTAGAAGCTGTTACTACTGCATCCACAAGATAAGTCTGTTTTCTTTATTTCTGTTTGCCTGTGGGCTTGATCCTAGGTGACCCTGACTCCCTCCATATTAAGTGTAGGGAGCCGGTGGTCGTGTCCCCTCTTTATTATAGGGTGTTCAGGTGCATACAGTCGAGGAACGAGGATATGCAGTTTTCTACCATTGAGATTTTTGCATAGGCTGAGCAGTAAGGGAGAGAGCTAGGGCTCTTACAGTGCTTACCCTCCTGTTCCTTAGTTTTGGATCAAGTCAGTCGGATCTTCATTTGTGTCTTCTAGTTTTCTGTACACCTTCCATGCCATTATAAACCGCCCAAACCGTCTCAAGCATGGATCCGGTTTCACTTTTGACTGAACACATGCAGGGTCTTTCATTGGAGGTAGCAGATCTCCGTAAAACTGTTTCTCAGTTTCAGGTGACCGGTTCAGCTTGCATTCATGGAGTTTGTTCAGAGCCTAAGATCTCGCTCCCGGATACGTTCTCCAGGGGTAGTGAGAATTTTGTTCGTTTTAGAGAGGCTTGCAAACTCAATTTTCGCCTACTTCCCCATTCCTCTGGTGATGAGGAGCAGAGGGTGGGGATCATCTCGCTGCTCAGGGATAACGCTCAGTCCTGGGCCTTTTCGCTACCGGTGGGGGCACGGCCCCTCTGTTCAGTGGATGAATTTTTTTATTTTTTTTTAGCCCTGGGTCAGATCATATTGCTCTGGCTGAGTCTAGACTACGTCTTTTATGCCAGGGTAAACAGTCCGCAGAGATATACTGTTCATAATTTAGGAGATGGGCAGCTGATAATGGTTGGAATGATGCTGCACTCCGAAGTCAATTTTGCCATGGTCTTTCAGAGGGATTGAAAGATGCATTTGCCTTTCATGAGACCTACCTCCTTGGAGTCTGCCATGTCTCGGGCCGTTCATATTGACAAGCGTCTTAGAGAGAGAGGAGAGATCACTCCTTCCTGTGACACTCAGTCCAAGGACAGTGCGGCGGTCTCATTCAGTGCACAGGGGTCTCAGTTGCTTTCCATTCCCATCTGAGCAGGATCCCATTCAGCTGGGTTTGCTTGCCTCTGACAATGGAGGATTCAGCTCTCATAGGAAGGTTTGTTTCTGTTGTGGAGGTATAAATCATTTGGCAAATGTTTGTCCCTCTAGGAGATTCAGGCAGTTTTTTGAGAGTAATAAAGAAACAAAAAGAAAAAAATCCTCTAAAAACATTCCATCTGTTACTATTGGCAAGGTTAATGCGGAAATTGAAGCTTTTCTGTTTGCTTGTAGTTCCCGTTTTGTCCTACCTGCTACCTACCAGCTGTCAATCTCATTGATAATCAATTTGCTATAACTCATGGTTTCCAGGTATGCACTTTGGGAAAGGATATACCTGTTTTTGCTATTGATTCCGTTCCACTTTCTCAGAAATCGTTAAAGGGCATAGTTCACAATATCCGTTTGATTGTGAGTGATACTCATGTTGAGGATGTGTCATGTTTCGTCCTAAACGGGTTGCCTACTCCTCTAGTGTTGGGGCTACCCTGGCTCACTAAACATAACCCCACCATTGATTGGCAAGCGAGGCAAATAAATGGTTGGAGTGACTTTTGCAGAGAGAATTGCCTCACGACATTTGTTTCTGAGGTTTCTACTAAGACTGTACCATCTTTTGTCTCTGAATTTTCGGATGTGTTTTCTGAGTGGTGTTCAGGACTTGCCCTCTCACAGGGAGTCCGATTGCCCTATTAATCTCACCCCAGGCGTCAAGCTGCCTAAATCTAGTTTATACAATCTCCCCCAACCTGAAAGGGTCGCTATGCGTGCTTATATCTCTGAGTCTGAGAAAGGGACACATACGACCCTCAAAGTCACCTGTCACCGCTGGTTTTTTCTTTGTTAAGAAAAAAGATGGTTCTTTAAGACCATGTCTGGATTTCAGGGAGCTGAACAGTATCACAATTTGTGACCCTTATCCGCTTCCTCTGATCCCAGACCTGTTTAACCAGATTGTTGGGGCTAAAGTCTTTCCAAGTTGGATCTAAGAGGGGCATACAACCTGGTCAGGGTCAGAGAAGGAGATGAATGGAAGACGGGTTTCAATACCCCTGAGGGCCATTTTGAGAATTTGGTTATGCCTTTTGGTTTGATGAATGCTCCAGCCGTCTTTCAGCATTTTGTGAACAGCATTTTTTATCATTTAATGGGGAAATTTGTATTAGTGTATCTAGATGATATTTAGATTTTTATTTTTTTTTTATATATTTTTTTTCTCCTGATTTCAAAACGCATAAGGACCACCTACGTCAGGTCTTGCTCATCCTGCGGGAGAATAAATTGTACGCTAAACTGGAAAAATGTGTGTTTGCGGTTCCAGAAATTCAATTTCTGGGGTTTCTTCTCTCTGCTTCTGGTTTTCGCATGGACCCCGAGAAGGTCCGCTCTGTGCTTGAGTGGGAGCTTCCTGAGAATCAGAAGGCGCTGATGCGTTTTTTGGGTTTTGACAATTATTACAGGAAGTTTATTTTGAATTATTCCTCTGTTGTTAAACCACTCACTGATATGACTAGAAAGGGGGTAGATTTTTCCTCCTGGTCGGTAGTTTTCTAGTATCAAGGAGAGTTTTGCTTCCGCTCCCATCTTGGTACAACCTGATATCTCTCTGCCCTTCATAGTTGAAGTGGATGCTTCTGAGGTAGGTGTGGGTGCGGTCTTGTCTCAGGGTCCCTCTCCTGCCAAATGGCGACCGTGTGCCTCTCCTCCGCAGAGAGAAATTACGATGTGGGAGATAGGGAGTTGTTGGCCATCAAGTTAGCTTTTGAGGAATGGCGCCATTGGCTAGATGGAGCCAGACACCCTATTACCGTGTTTACTGACCATAAGAATCTGGCTTACTTTGAGTCAGCCAAGCGTCTGAACCCGAGACAGGCCAGATGGTCTTTGTTCTTTTCAAGGTTTAATTTTGTTGTCACATTCCGCCCTGGGGTTAAGAATGTGAAGGCGGATGCCCTGTCACGTTGTTTTCCGGGAGGTGGGAATTTTGAGAGGCTCCTGATCTTTGTCCTCCTGGGAGGTTGTTTGTGCCTCTCGCTTTAAGACACAAGATTTTGAAGGAGCACCACGATACTGTCCTTGCTGGGCACCCGGGGGCAAGAGCCACAGTGGATCTAATCGCTCGGAGATTCTGGTGGCCGGCGCTTTGTAAGTCGGTTGAGGGTTTTGTGGCAGCCTGCGAGACCTGCGCTCGTGCCAAAGTCCCTCATTCACGGCCATCAGATCCTCTCCTTCCGTTACCCATTCCTTCCCGTCCTTGAACACATCTGTCCATAGACTTCATTACAGACCTGCCTCGTTCCTCGGGGAAGACTGTGATTCTGGTGGTGGTGGACAGTTTTAGCAAAATGGTGCATTTCATCCCTTTTCCTGTTTGCCCAATGCTAAGACGCTGGCGCAGGCATTTATTGATCACATTGTCAAATTGCATGGTATTCCTTCAGACATAGTCTCTGATAGGGGCACACAGTTTGTTTCCAGATTCTGGAAGGCTTTCTGTTCTCGCTTGGGGGTTCGGTTGTCATTCTCTTCTGCTTTCCACCCGCAGACGAATGGCCAGACGAGCGCGTCAATCAGAATCTGGAGACATATCTGCACTGTTTTGTGGCAGAGAATCAGGAGGATTGGTGTTCTTTTTTTGTCCCTTGCTGAGTTTGCTTTAAATAACCGTCGTCAGGAGTCCTCTGATAAGTCACCATTTTTTGGTGCATATGGGATTTATCCGCAGTTTGGGACATTCTTTGGAGAGGGGTCTTCTGGTTTACCTGATGAGGACAGATTCTCCTCGTCTTTGTCATCTATTTGGCAAAAGATTCAGGATAATCTAAAGAGCATGAGTGAGAGATATTAGCGCGTGGCGGATAAGAGACGTGTGCCTGGTCCGGACCTGAATGTTGGTGATCTGGTGTGGTTGTCTACTAAGAATATCAAATTGAAGGTTCCCTCCTGGAAGTTGGGTCCTAAGTTTATTGGGCCTTACAAAATCTTGTCCATCATCAATCCTGTTGCCTACCGTCTTGATCTTCCTCAGACTTGGAAGATCCATAATGTTTTTCTTAAGTCCTTATTATCCCTTTAAATCCCTTCCCATACTGCATCACTTTGCGGTTTATACAACTTCCTGGAGTGTGCTGATGCTAGCTTCTTGTTTTCTGTACGCCTTCCGTGACAGGAGCCTTACAGGGGGGTTATCAATAACAGGGGGGTAACAGGGAGTCTATATGGGGTGATCACCACCCTGTCATTGATCATCCCCCTGTAAGGCTCCATTCAGATGTCCGTATGTGTTTTGCGGATCCGCGGTGTCCGTGTTTTGCGGATCCACAGATCCGCAAAACACATACGGACGTCTGAATGGAGCCTTACAGGGGGGTGATCAATGACAGGGGGGTGATCAGGGAGTATATGGGGTGATCTCCCCCCTGTCATTGATCACCCCCCTGTAAGGCTCCATTCAGACGACCGTATGTGTTTTGCGGATCTGATCCGTGGATCTGTAAAACACATACGGATGTCTGAACGAAGCCTTACAGGGGGGTGATCATCCCATAAAGACTCCCTGATCACCCCCCTGTAAGGCTCCATTCAGACGTCCGTATGTGTTTTGTGGATCCTGATCAATGACAGGGGGTGATCAGGGAGTCTATATGGGGTGATCACTTCCCTGTCATTGATCACCTCTCGGTGGGCTAGGCTCCATTCAGATGTCCGTATGTGTTTTGCGGATCCGATCCATGGATGCATGGATCCGTAAAACACATATGGATATCTAAATGGAGCCTTACAGGGGGGTGATCAATGACAGGGGGGTGATCAGGGGTTAATAAGGGGTTAATTAGTGACGGGGGGTTTAGTGTAGTGTGCTGCTTGGTGCTACTTATTACAGAGCTGCCTGTGTTCTCTGGTGGTCGATCCAAGCAAAAAGGGACCACCAGAGGACTAGGTAGCAGTTATATTAGATGCTGTTATCAAAACAGCATCTAATATACCTGTTAGGGGTTAAAAAAAAAAAATTGCATTTACAATCGTCAATGAACAATCGTCGCTGGCAAGCTGTAGATCCACTCGCTTACCTGCCGATCCTGTGAACGCGCGCCTGCGTGCGCGCGTTCACAGGAAATCTCGCGTCTCGCCATATGACGCATAGATGCGTGACTCTGCCTGAGACAGCTGCCTCCGGAACGCGATCCTGCATTAGGCGGTTAAAGAGTTTTAACTGTTGAAAGGTACTATGTTTAAAAAAAAAAATTAATTTGCAATTTTTTTATTTTTTTTTATTATAGAACGGTAGACAACTTAAGTGAAAATTTTGGTTCGCAGACCCCATTGCTAGAAGTGTCTGAGGCCACAAACTTCAACAATGGTAGAGGACCAACCACTGGTGATGGAACAATAAGACAGACGAGCTAGAAGAGTCAATACAGATTCCGGTTAGATCTCCGCCAACAAGTAGATATGATGGTGATGGAGTATCTAAACCGGAATCGGTCTGACGGAAGAAATTACATTAAAAGGGCTGGCTCCTTGCTTCCGCCTGGTGCCCGAAGAACGGCAAACACGTTGCGTTTCGGCTATTGCAATGCTTATGGACCTTTTTTCAGGCCCCCAGGAGCCACATCATCTGATGGACTATATGATGAACGCCCGAAATGCCATGCTTCAGGTCAATCCTCGTTCAAGTCACCGTCCTGATCCCCCTATGGTCCATCTTCCAGGCCCTTTCATGAGGGATTTATGACCTTAAATTTTTTTTATTTTGGTTTGGTTTATTAAAAATAAATATTTACCCCCCAAAAATATTTTAATGTTATTTTTCACTATAAAGTTTTTTATTTTTTCATTTTTTTTCATTTTAGTTTGAATTTAATATTGATGACCTATTATAAATTTAGGTCATTTGTATTAAAAATGGTCTCATGCACACGAAAGTTGATGCTTTTGTTCCATGCATTTGGTACCGCATTTTGTGGTCCCCAATACACAGAGAACTGAAGTTCAGCAGTCGGGACTGATACAGACCCATTCTACTTGAATGAGTCTGTGATTTGTCCATTCTGCATCACTGTGATTGAGGATCCATTCAAGTGAATGGATCCACATCAGTGAAGATCACAGGGACAGGTGGCCGTGTATTGTAACGTGAGCGCTGCAATACTGCAAGGAGTAGGTTACGGTCATTTGCTCACAAAATACTATTTGGATCCATATTTTCATCCATGCTCACCCTGCGTGAGCAACAGAGGTTATTAATGCTCAAATATTCTCCATTGCTATTTTCTTGTTAGTGCATGGAAAAGACTAAGGAAAATTTAAAAGTTATGCAGATGCTTCTGGCAAGTAGTGTTTTTGATGTCACTAGCTCAAATGGGCTGGCACTCGCACAGCCCTAGCCTTTTAGCAGACCAGGTCAGTGCAGAAGTCCACATGTTAGTGCTATTGACATCACCAAACACAGTGCTTGGTAGAAGCATCTGCCCATCAGTGACAAAGTATTGGCCAAATAAGGAACCCATTTCCATGCCCGATCAAGTGATGTGCAAATGAGAGCATTGGAGTATGAAATGCTCCAATTCTCACATTGCAGTGTCTACATGGATGAAATTATGATGTAATATACTTACCTTTTCTGCGTAGAAGGACTTTCTCTGTGGATTGCGGGCCTGATTACGTCTGTTGTCCTTTTTCAAAGCTGAACGCATACATATACAATTTTATTAATAAAAATGGAACATGTTCATGTTCAGCTGTGAGGACATAAACAAATCTAAAAGTTGGTTCCAGCTGGTCCAGGCCGGCTCAGGTCTAAACTGACTGAAGATGTCATATTTAGGCCCAAATCTGCATCTGTTGAGGCATCGTGGATCCTGGTGAAGTTGTGTAGCAGTACACAAGCCTGTATCACCAGGGTGGCATTGTCCGGATTCATCTGTATGGATGACATGAATACTCTCCACTTAGTGGACAGTATTCCGAAAGTGCACTCCACATACCGATGGGCGCAAGTCAATCGATAGTTGAAGATGCGCTTCCTGTCATCCAGATCGCGTCTAGGGAAGGGCCGCATCAGGTGTGGTGCCAATGCAAATCCTTTGCCACAATCACAAATGGAGCCGGCGGACCTGCAGATCCGGGAAGTCTACTGGGCTCTGGCAGGGCAAGCTGGTTTGTCTGAAGCCGTTCACACATTCTGGAAGCACTAAAGATGCGGCTGTCTAAAGTGCTCCCATAGGCCCCGATATCCACAATTACAAACCTGTAGTTACTGTCAACAAGGGCCATCAGAACTACAGAAAAATATTGCTTGTAATTGAAGTACCGGGACCCTGAGTGAAGCGGCTTCTTCACCCGGATATGCTTACCATCCAGTGCCCCAATGCAGTTAGGAAACTGCGCAGATTGGCTACGTATCGCCGAGGGATTTTACCAATCTTCTGCCTTGGGGGTGGGCATCACCTCTTCTCTGAGACGCTGCCATATAACTGTACAGGTATGACAGACGATCCAAGAGATTGTAGAGATTCCAAGCAGAAACTCAAAATGCAACGAAGCAAAAGATTTTCCAGTAGCAAGGAATCTGAAAAATACAAAAAAGGAAAGAAACATAAGTTCAAACTTTCATTATAATATATTTATATTGAATATATAGCAGTGGTAGCGAACCTATTGCACGGGTGCCAGAGGCGGCACTCTGAGCCCTCTCTGTGGGCACCCACACCCTGGAAAAAGTATGAGTGTACCAATATGACCTTTCCTGCCATTCATCAGCGCAGGATGCACCATGAACAGCACAGGCAGGACACTGAATGTAGACAGGCTATTATAGCTACTACATGATAAAGTACATGAAAGATATACTATATTGGACTGTAGGATTCAGATTAACTTGCCACGTTGGCACTTTGCAATAAATAAGCGGGTTTTGGGGTTGCGGTTTTGGGCACTCGATCTCTAAAAGGGTCGCTATCACTGATATAGTGTATCTAAAAATGGCACATTCACTTACCTCAGGGTGACAAGCAACTGTTGTTCTGCAGATATGCAGTGCCTCATGCTGGTGTCTAGGAAATTAAGGTCAGGATGTAGAGAGACCAGCAGATGATCGAATGCTTCCATGGACATCCGGCAATAGCTTTTGAACTTTATAGGGTCACGTCGCAGATCGTTGTATAACTTGTGAAATTGTCCTTTCTGAAGGCGCTGAGCAACAATGGGATGGACCCCCTGCCGTCTCCTCTTCCTCCCCGGTTCTTCATCCAGCATAGATGACTGCCGTCTGAATCGCCGAGAGAGAAGCCAGTAAAATAGTACATTATCCATGTCTTCTGCCATGATGATCGCTGAGAAATCGGTAGAAAACTATGCCAGCCAAGCAGAGGTTTCTTACACAGCTCTGAATGACACCAAAAGCACAATAAAATGGCGACTGTACTAGCACCATGTGCTCAGTTTTATACCCCCTTTTGGTTTTTCCTATGGTACCCTAGCAACATCTTTTCCGCCTTCTTTTTCAGATTTTTGCGGAAACACGGATGCACTTTTGAAAAAAAAAAACGCAACACGGATCCGCAAAAAAAGGAACGTAAATCTGGAAAGAAAATATACTGACGTGTGAATGGAGCCTAAGGCTCCATTCACACGTCCGTGATGTGTTGCGGACCCGCAATACACCAGCCCAGCACCCCCATAGAAATGCCTATTCTTGTCCGCAAGCTGCGGACAAGAATAGGACATGTTCTATCTTTTGCGGAGATGCGGACCTGAAGATCGGGGACGCGCTCCGCAATTGCGGATGCAGACAGCACACTGTGTGCTGTCCACATCCATTCCGTCCTCATAGAGAATGAATGGGTCCGCACTTGTTCCGCAAAATTGCGGAACGGATGCGACACATTCTGCGGACGTGTAAATGGAGCCTAAATCCTTCCTTTACTGTATATTTCTAATTCCTTTCCAATCCATTTCTGTAGGCAGGTCTGCTTCAAATCCTCATCCCAAAAACTTTATGTGTATTTAGCCTTAGTGTATTCACATGACATATTTTTGGTCTGCAGCCAATCCACATTTTTTGAGGACCCATTCATTTCAATGGGGGCAAAAAAAGATGTGGACAACACCATGTGCTGCCTGCATCTGAATGTCTGTTCTGTGGCCACCCCAAGAATATAGAACCTGTCCTATTCTTGTATGTTTTGCAGGGAAAATTTTCCATTGGCAATACAGGGTGGGCAATATATATTTATTGGCAAAGCATGCAATATGAGGAGGGAGGTCGATGGAGGATTATATACTAGCACTACTGGTGGAAACGGAGGAGCATTATACACTGGAGCCATTAAATATATATATATATATATATATATATATATATATATATAATACAACAGATGATGCAGCAGCACAGTCAGACGTTGTGCGCTGGGTGCAATATTCCTCAGAGAGGCTGGCTTGTCCTCCAACATGTATATTCACCAAATGAAGAGGCAGCACTTCCAGTCATGGGTGATAGGGTGACGACCCCAAACTTTATTCCCAGCAACGTTTCGGCCTTCTCTCTGAGGCCTTTGTCAAGCTACAACAATGCTAAAATGTGGGCTCTATATACCCACAATTCATTACAAAATCAGTGCAATTAATGAAAACCAGTGTAGACAATTAAGTCACATGACCATCCAACACTATATTGTCACATGACTATACAAGTGCAAATCTTATTTATATCACATAATAAAACCATCGTACAGCGTATTTTACATAATAATCAAAGTGGGTCATACATCATATGTGTCGCATATCATAAATGCGATGTACAGACATCAATACTCAAAATATTACATCCAGTGTTCACTATCTCCTAGGTGGTCACAAGTGTACTAACCATAAAGAGTTAAAATCAATATACAGCTGTATCTTATTATTAAAATCGGTAAGACCAACCGTCATGGCGTAGCCCAGTGTGCCTGCTTCAGCGTCTCCCCGTCTGTCAGGCGCATGCGCCGCGACGAGCGTCATGCGTCACCCTCCCCATATGGCCGCGTCATCACGCACGCTCCCTGGAACGCAACATCGCCCAGTGGAACGCATCGCTGACGGAGCGGCCACAGGGGGCAGGGCAAAGGCAGACACCCATCCGGATCGCATTACCAGGCGTCTGGGGGGCGTGTTAGTAACCTGGGTGACGACATAGACAACTATCCCAGAAGGGGAC
The DNA here is from genome assembly GCF_014858855.1 of Bufo gargarizans. Lineage (NCBI taxonomy): Eukaryota > Metazoa > Chordata > Amphibia > Anura > Bufonidae > Bufo > Bufo gargarizans. Next base: position 105,375,224 of record NC_058087.1, read on the forward strand.
CAGACATAGTCACTCAGCACAATCAGGGGACCGACATAGGATGGAAAAGCAACGATGAGTACAATAGGGGTCATCACCATATTAACGGCAAATATAGCCGAAGTGGTGCCTTCCCCCTTGTCAACATCATTGCTGCCATCTTTAGCTAGTATGCAGATATAGAGGGAGGAATCCTTCCCATCTCCCTGCCTAATACTATAGTATAGATAAAGAGGCCGTCTGGCTTACAGATTCCCGGCCAGAAATTGCCTCTCAGTTCCTCTGGAAAAATTGCCGGTCGGATAATCTTGACGTGCAGTTTGTGACTTGTCATGGTAGCCCCTCCCGAACAGCAATCTATGGTCACCATCAAGCTTGCACACTGGGGTAGTCCATATACGGTCCGGTCCAACTGTAAGACAAAGGTTCTTCTATTTTCCTCAAATCTCTATCTATAAATATAGAGGGAAAAAGGTGTAAGTAGATTCCTACAACATTCTATAAAAATAGCATTGTTGTATATCATCCCCATCAAGCAGGACTAATAGTGTCACCCCCACGCCTGGTGAGCAAGTAGCACATTACCTATCCACATAATTCCCATCTGCACTCAGCATTGAGACCTGCGGGCCTAAGAGTACCTAACTTGTGTATCCACATAATCTCGCGCTGTTTCAACTTTTTCTCCCTATCACCTCCCCTTTTAAGTGGGGGGATATGGTCAATCACCCTGAACTTAAGGTCCTTTTCCCTGTGTCCAGCCTCAACAAAATGTTTAGGTACTGGGAGGTCCCTTCGTTTTTGGCGGATAGAATACCTGTGATAGTTCATTCTCGTCTTAACATCACATGTAGTCTCCCCAACGTATAGGAGACTACATGGACATAACAACAAGTATACGACGAATGAACTGTCACAGGTCAAATAGTGTCGGATCCCAAATACCTTGTGCGTAACTGGATGCGTAAACGTATCTCCCTTTAGCATATAGCTGCAATTTACACAATTCAGACATGGATAGCTTCCGCATTTCTTACGGCCTATATATGTCTGGACTGTGATTTTCTCACCCGCTACCTCTGCTTTAACCAATTTATCTCGTAAATTCTCAGTTCTCCTATAGGACATTAGAGGGGGCACTGCAAATTCATTAACATGACCAAGATTACTATGTAATATAGGCCAATGCTTCCTGATGGCCTTGGCCACCTGATCACTGCCCTCTGTATAGGTGGAAATGAATGGTATTCTGGCTTGATTGATCACTTTCTCAGGTCTCCTCTGATCTAAATCGTCCAAATGTTTTTGGACTAATTTTCTTGGGTATCCCCTATGCAGAAACTTGTCGGCCATCTCAGCTAATCTTTTATTTTTCAATGGTGAATCCTTCACTATGCGTTGAATACGAAGAAATTGACTCCGTGGCAAAGACCTTACCATCGGCCGTGGGTGGCAGCTTTTAAACTTTAAAAGTTTGTTGCAATCAGTCGGCTTAATGTAAAGGTCTGTTACCAACCTATTGTCCTGTTTCATCACCATGGTGTCCAAAAATTGAACCTGCTCGGTGGAGTGCGTCAGAGTAAACTGGATTTCTGGATCCATATTATTCAGGAATAGGTGGAATTGAGCCAATTCATCCTCATTGCCCCCCCAGATGACGAACACGTCATCAATGTATCTCCACCACCCCAGCACATGGCTGAAGTGGTGGGACACATAGACGTGTTCAGTCTCCAGGCCGGCCATGAAGATATTGGCGTACGTGGGCGCCATGTTAGACCCCATAGCGGTTTGTCTTACAGTTGGACCGGACCGTATATGGACTACCCCAGTGTGCAAGCTTGATGGTGACCATAGATTGCTGTTCGGGAGGGGCTACCATGACAAGTCACAAACTGCACGTCAAGATTATCCGACCGGCAATTTTTCCAGAGGAACTGAGAGGCAATTTCTGGCCGGGAATCTGTAAGCCAGACGGCCTCTTTATCTATACTATAGTATTAGGCAGGGAGATGGGAAGGATTCCTCCCTCTATATCTGCATACTAGCTAAAGATGGCAGCAATGATGTTGACAAGGGGGAAGGCACCACTTCGGCTATATTTGCCGTTAATATGGTGATGACCCCTATTGTACTCATCGTTGCTTTTCCATCCTATGTCGGTCCCCTGATTGTGCTGAGTGACCTTGTCTGGTCCCCTTCTGGGATAGTTGTCTATGTCGTCACCCAGGTTACTAACACGCCCCCCAGACGCCTGGTAATGCGATCCGGATGGGTGTCTGCCTTTGCCCTGCCCCCTGTGGCCGCTCCGTCAGCGATGCGTTCCACTGGGCGATGTTGCGTTCCAGGGAGCGTGCGTGATGACGCGGCCATATGGGGAGGGTGACGCATGACGCTCGTCGCGGCGCATGCGCCTGACAGACGGGGAGACGCTGAAGCAGGCACACTGGGCTACGCCATGACGGTTGGTCTTACCGATTTTAATAATAAGATACAGCTGTATATTGATTTTAACTCTTTATGGTTAGTACACTTGTGACCACCTAGGAGATAGTGAACACTGGATGTAATATTTTGAGTATTGATGTCTGTACATCGCATTTATGATATGCGACACATATGATGTATGACCCACTTTGATTATTATGTAAAATACGCTGTACGATGGTTTTATTATGTGATATAAATAAGATTTGCACTTGTATAGTCATGTGACAATATAGTGTTGGATGGTCATGTGACTTAATTGTCTACACTGGTTTTCATTAATTGCACTGATTTTGTAATGAATTGTGGGTATATAGAGCCCACATTTTAGCATTGTTGTAGCTTGACAAAGGCCTCAGAGAGAAGGCCGAAACGTTGCTGGGAATAAAGTTTGGGGTCGTCACCCTATCACCCATGACTGGAAGTGCTGCCTCTTCATTTGGTGAATATATATATATATATATATATATATTGTGGAGGTTAGCTGTACAAATGGTAGGCAGTCGGCAGGGTTGGATGCAACATAAGGGTTTTATTGGAAAAAACCCAACTCAAATTTGTTCCAACAGGATGGCTTGGCTTCAGCCAATCAAAGTTCAGTCACATAAAGCACTTATCTTCAGCCCTCATGTGTCATATAACAGTTCAAATTTTACACAGGCAAAAATACAGGAGTCACCTTTCTGCAGAATCTTGTCTTTTCCCTTTCTCAGGGACACTGTGGAGATGAATGCTCCTAAGTCCTCTGCAGACCAACACCAACCACACACTGACAGTGAGTCTTTTAAATTAGCTTCCAGCTGGGTGAGGTGGTAACACAGGAGATGGAGTATGGGAGTGACCTTCCCACCCAAACTCTTCAGTCACTCCTAAAGCCCGGACCCAAATTCCAGCTACCACAAACTCAGCAATCTAACATCACTGGTTGCCATTTACCTCTGGGATTTACATCACTGAGAGCAGCAGCCTCAGTGACACATACTTACCATCAATAACCTCACCCTTTGGATGCTTACATATTCCCCCCCTCTGCCCAAGGCCAGGGGACTGGGCACTTGACCCTGATAGACAGTAAATCCTTGACAAGGCATCAGCATTAACATGAAGCCTCCCTGCCCTGTGCTCTACCACAAAATTAAAGTCCTGCAACTCCAGGAACCACCGTGTTACCCTTGCATTGTTTCCTTTATTTTGGCACATCCATTTTAAAGGGGCATGGTCAGATACCAAGCGGAACTTCCTACCTGCCAAATAGTACCGCAAAGCCATGAGGGACCACTTTATTGCCAAACACTCCCTCTCCACTATTGAGTAGTTTCTCTCACAGGATGCGAGTTTTCTACTCAAATATATGATCAGGTGTTCTTCCCCGTTTACCTCTTGTGACATTACTGCCCCTAACCCAAGCTCTGAGGCATCGGTCTGGACAATAAACTCTTTTGAGAAGTCTGGTGCGATCAGCACAGGCTGACTGCATAGTGCTTTTTTTTAAGGTCCTGAAACGCCTTTTCTGTCTCTTGAGACCACTGTACCATTACTGACTTTCTCCCTTTTGTGAGGTCTGTTAATGGTGCTGCAATGGAGGCAAAGTTCGGGACAAATCTGCGGTAATAGCCAACAATCCCCAAGAACGCCTTCACTTGTTTTTTTGTCCGAGGCTGTGGCCACTTCTAAATTGCCTCCACTTTGTTTACCTGTGGTCTTATTGTGCCCTTACCTAAAATATACCCGAGATAGCGAGCCTCCTCCAACCCAATAGCGCACTTCTCCGGGTTAGCAGTAAGGTCAGCTTTCCTGAGGGAATCCAGTACGGCATGTACCTTACCTAGATGGGATTCCCAGTCTGTGCTAAAGACCACAATATCGTCTAAGTATCCTGCTGCGTACCTTCTATGGGGCCCCAAGACCCTGTCCATTTCCCTCTGGAAAGTGGCGGGTGCCCCTTGTAACCCAAAGGGCATCCTGGTATATTGAAAGAGCCCGTCTGGGGTGGAGAAGGCAGTCTTTTCCTTTGCCTCCTCTGATAGGGGAATCTGCCAGTGCCCCTTGGTGAGGTCAAGTGTGGTAATATACCTAGCTGGTCCCAACCTTTCAATTAATTCATCCACCTGGGGCATAGGATAGGAATCGCATTTAGAGACTTCATTTATACGGCGGAAGTCATTGCAGAACCGCCAGGTCCCATTTGGTTTAGGCACTAATACAATGGGGCTGGACCACCCACTTTTGGATTCCTCAATAACCTGCAGAGCTAACATACGCTTTACCTCCTCAGAGACCGCTTGTCTCCGAACCTCAGGGATTCTGTATGGTTTAATGTTTATCATTACCTTGGGGTCAGTGACTATCTCATGCTGAATGACATCTGTAGTGTCTGGCAGGTCCGTAAAGATATCCCTGTTCTGCTGTAGAAACTCCTTGGTTTCTTGTTTTTGGGGTTTGGACAGGGTGTCACCTATTGCAACCTTTTCAATATCTGTGTGACAATCCATTTGTTTTTTTTTTGGCTGCTACCAGGGACTCTCTATCCTTCCAAGGTATGGGTACCACCAATTGCTCCACAATTTCATCACGCATCTTAGTAACACGATACAGTAAATTATCACTGACAGCAAAATGAGGAAACCTTTGATCAGCATTAGGCTCCTGAGGTACCTCATTTAGTACAGTTACATTTTCCCATGCATGTTTCAGGGTGGAGTCTCGTAACTGAGCAGTCCCAAAGTTCTCCCGAAACACACTTCCAAGTCCGGTACATTCTGCTCAGGGTTAGACTCCTCACCCTCATCCCCAGCCAATACTGCAAGGGGAAAACTGTCTGATACCTCAATGGTCACCCCTACAGCATCTGTTTGGGCTTCTCCCCCTAAAGGAATTGGGCGGAAAGAAGGTGAACATGCAACAGGCGTATCATTACAGTGGGAATGAAACCAGAGATCCCAGAACAACGGAAAATCACGTCCCACAATCAATGGATGTAATAAGTCTGGTACCACACCCACTTCATGGGTCACTGTCCCGCAGCCAGTCCCTACAGTCACTTTGGCCAGCGGATAATGCTTAGTGTCCCCATGGATACAAACCACCCCCACCCGCCTTTCAGGGATGACCAGGTCATGGGGTAAGGCAGCACACCAGAGGGTGACCAGGCTACTCGAGTCCAAAAGGGCCACAACACTTACCCCGTTTACCTGGAGTTGACGCTCCTGGGGACCTGGTTCCTGCAGGGGTGTAGCACTGCAAACAGGATGAGCAAACATGGAGAGGTGGCGGGTGGCACCACACTCCATTGGCTCCTCCCCCTGGGGACAGTGTGCTGCAATATGCCCCGGTTGCTGACACTTCCAACAACGGACCTTAGGTTGGCCTTCGAGTGGGGCTTCAGAACGGGGGGGTACCTTTCTTGGAATGAAAAACCTCTTTCCCTGGGGGGAGCCACCCAGGCTTTGTCTGTTGGCTAGGTCCTCCTGCTCAGAGGTAGAAATGGCTGTGGAGGTTGCTCTCTGTCGACGACCACCAGAGGATCCCATGAACTGCTGTGGTTTACCTTCAGGCCTCAGACAGGTCTCTGTAGTCGTAAACCGCTCCACAAGTGAAACCAATTGATCCAGGGTTTTGGGGTCTCCTTGAGCAACCCAGCGGTGAATGTCCATAGGAAGTCCACTCACATAGTGGTCGAGCACAATTCGTTCGACAATGTCTGCTGTAATCAGTGTCTCAGGTTGTAGCCACTTGCGCACAAGGTGTAACAAATCAAACATTTGAGAGCGGGCGGTTTTTTCTCTTCAAACCACCATTCATGGACTCTGCGAGCACGGATAGATAAGGTGACTCCCAGTCAGGCCATGACTTCTGCTTTAAGGATATCATAGTCTTTGGCCTGCTCTGCCGTTAAATCAAAATATGCTTTTTGCGGCTCCCCAGTCAAATAAGGCGCCAGAACCTCAGTCCATTCAGCCGCAGGGAGTTTCTTCCTTTCCACAATCCTTTCAAACACTGCCAAATAGGCCTCTACGTCGTCATCTGGGGTCATTTTTGCAAGGCGCGGTGCACTGCTTTTTATACATTCACAGTCCCAGCAAACTCCTCCATATTCCTTGGCTGAGCTGACACACTCTCTCTCAGGACTGCGATCTGTTCCAGCAACAGACGGTTGGTTTCCTGCTGGGCAGCACTGACCTGCACAAACTGCTTAACCAGCTCCTCCTTGGCAGGAGTCTCACTGGGCAACAATGTAGCAGCCTTTATGCAGGACATAAGCAGATTACAGAGCAAAAATTATGCAGCCGTTACCCTTAGCAACCACTTGCCCGCATCCGACACCATATGTGGAGGTTAGCTGTACAAATGGTAGGCAGTCAGCAGGATTGGATGCAACATAAGGGTTTTATTGGAAAAAACACAACTCAAATTTGTTCCAACAGGATGGCTTGGCTTCAGCCCATAAAAGTTCAGTCACATAAAGCACTTATCTTCAGCCCTCATGTGTCATATAACAGTTCAATTTTACACTGGCAAAAATACAGGAGTCACCTTTCTGCAGAATCTTGAGATAACCTTTTGCGAATACAAAAGGGGGGACATGGTGTCAGGGAACACCCACCCCCTTTTGGTATGTGCAAAGGTATGTGGAAATGAAAGGGTTACGTTTAATTACTTACCTGTAATGAGTGCTGGACTGAAATTGACCTCGTGGATATTGGATGATTGTGATTGGTCTGCTGGTAACGGTCAGCACGAATCACCTGTAAGAGAAGAAGATTTCAGTTACTTACAGCGCATTCAGCAGTTGACAGCGAAGTATTCGGACCAGCTCAGCGATGGAGGACCTCATGAGACAGCTTGTGGAGAGAGCCGCGTCCCAAGGTGGTGAAGAATGGCTACGATCCTGTCTTTTGATGGAGACAAGCACCGGGAATACTACTCTGCATTCTGATAATTCTGTCTGTGCTGCTTTTCACATTGAGAGTGCAGAGCCAGTGACGAATGCAGAGGTCATCGATGTCGATCCGCCTGCATTATCGCAGCCATATTCATCTCCACGGAGGAAGAGGATTCGCAAGGAGAAACATCATTTTTCTCCAGTTCGGCATTCAAAAGGATCCAGGCAGAAGAAAAATGCTGCGCTACCTGGCGCGAGCAGAGGGTATGGCAATCGCAAGCAGCTGCCGCATTTATCATCCGACAGTTTAACGGCAGCTGCTCGTGCCTCCTGTGCGATTATTTTGCAGCAAGATTTACAATTAGAAGATTCAACTCCTTCAACAAGTAAATCATTGCAAGGTAAAAATTTACCTACAGCTAACCCTGTATATAATTCTGAGGATCAGTCTATACTGTCTTCTACAAATAATATTCAATTATTCAAGGAATTTTTATCCTTCTTGGAGCAGAGAGATAATGTACAAGGGATAGATATACCTTGGTCTCCCCCTGTAGAACATATTGCTACTGAGGGTCAGTGTATTTCGGATCAACATGATGGCTGAAGAGCATGAAAAATGTTTTTTCCCTTGTACTGACGGAAATAGTGGAGTCAAGGATATTTCTTTCAAAGAAACCTTACCTTGTGAAATGTTTCCACTAGGTTTCCATTAATCCGCAAGTACAAAGGAAAAAATATGGAACCGTGAATACATAGATTTATTAACTCTTTTACCATCTGTTAAAGATAAAAAAAATGAAGATGATAAAAAGAAAGTGAACACACAGAAGAGCATTTTTGCCTGGATTCAGGCTTTTTGTATATTCGCTGCAGTTTTAGGAGAAAAACACTTGTCTCTTTGTAGCGGTCTGTTTCATCATTTAGAATCAGTTTTGGAGGCTTATAGAAGTTTTGGAGGATCTGCTTGGTTTAACTATGACGAGTCGTTTAGACAAAAACTAGCGGTTTACCCTGACCTTCGTTGGGGATTCAAAGACGTTGGATTATGGCTTAATTTAATGCTGCCCCAACGCTCTCATAATTTTCGTATCCAATCTCCAAGGAAAGGATTCTGTTTTGCCTATAATGAATCCTCCTGTAAATGGCAAAGTAACTGCAAATATAGGCATGAATGCTCTTTCTGTACAGGTGCTCACCCCTCATTCAAATATTTCAAAAAGAATGTCAATAATAAAGAAGGAAATAGAACAAGTGACTCCTCTGAATCTGGAAAGATTAATTCAATGTATAAAATTCTTTCCAGACAGGGAGAAGGCCTGTCACGTACCGGCAGGACAGGTAGTGGATCCTCTGGACCAGAGAGGCGATGGCGCGGGTTGTACTAAAGGACCGGTTCTAAGCAGTTACTGGTCTTCACCAGAGCCCGCCGCAAGGCGGGATGGATTTGCTGCGGCAGTAACTACCAGGTCGTGTCCCCTAGTAACAACTCGACCTCTCTGGCAGCTGATAAGGCGTGGTACACAGGGAGAAGGCAAGAGCGTAGTCGGACGTAGCAGAGGTCAGGGCAGGCGGCAAAGGTTCTAAGGCGAGTAGACGGTAGCAACGGGTTCGGCAACAGGCAAGGCAAACAAACACTGTGGAACGCTTTCTCTGAGGCACAAGGCACAAAGATCCGGCAGGAAGCTGTGGGAGGAGAAGGTATAAATGGGCAGTGCACAGGTGCAGCCTAATTAAGTCAGCACTGCCTCTCACAAACCTTAACCCTTAATATCCCTTTTGGACCAGGCACCAATCACTGGTGCACTGGCCCTTTGAATCTAAGAGTCCCGGCGCACGCGCGCCCTAGAGAGCGAGGACGCACACGCCGAGACACTGGAGTGCTGCCTGGGGGCATACGCTGTGAGCGCTCCGCGGCCAGCAGGGGACCCGGAGCGCTCAGCGTAACAGTACCCCCCCTTTGGTCTCCCTCTCTTTTTGGTACCGAAGAACTTGCGGATGAGACTGCGGTCCAGGATGTTCTCCTCCGGCTCCCATGACCTCTCCTCAGGACCGCAGCCCTCCCAGTCGACCAAAAAAAATCTTTTTCCCCGGGAGATCTTGGTCGCCAAGATCTCCTTGACAGAGAATATATCGGAGGTACCGGCGACAGGGGTGGGAGAAACAAGCTTGGGAGAAAAACGGTTAAAGACAGCAGGTTTAAGAAGGGAGACATGGAAGGAGTTATGGATTCGGAGGGAGGGAGGAAGATGGAGCTGATAAGAAACTTGATTGATACGACTCTTGATTTTATAGGGTCCCAAGAAACGAGGGCCCAACTTGTAACTTGGGACCCTAAATCGGATGTACCTAGAGGAGAGCCACACCTTGTCACCCGGCCGAAATTCCGGAGGAGATCTGCGTCTCTTGTCAGCTTGAACCTTCATACGGGCGGAAGCCTTGAGGAGCGCAGCGTGGGTTTCTCGCCAGATGGAGGAAAAATCCTGTACAAGACTGTCCACGGCAGGTACAGAAGAAGGAGTGGGAGACTGTGGCAGAGGTGGAAGAGGATGACGGCCAAAAACGACAAAGAAAGGAGACTTGTTAGAGGCAGAGGATTGTTTGTAGTTGTAGGAGAACTCCGCCCAGGGAAGTAGATCAGCCCAGTCGTCATGGCGTGAGGATACAAAGTGACGCAGATAGTCACCCAAAATTTGGTTCACCCGTTCTACTTGGCCGTTAGACTGAGGATGGTACGAAGAAGAAAAGTCCAATTTGATCCCGAGCTGAGCACATAGAGCCCTCCAGAATTTGGAGACGAATTGTACCCCACGATCCGAGACAATATGTTTGGGAAGGCCATGGAGACGGAAGATGTGTTGGAAAAATTGTTTGGCCAACATGGGTGCAGAGGGTAGACCGGGCAGGGGTACAAAGTGAGCCATCTTGGAAAAGCGATCCACCACGACCCAAATAACGGACTTGCCATGGGAGGAGGGAAGATCTGTAATAAAGTCCATGGCGATGTGAGACCAGGGAACTTCAGGAATGGGTAGAGGCAAGAGGAGACCCGCTGGTTTCTGGCGGGGCGATTTATCCCGGGCGCAAATCATACAGGCCTGGACGAAGTCCGAGACATCTTTCTCTAGAGAAGACCACCAGTACCTTTGGGAGATTAGTTGGAGAGACTTTTGCACCCCTGGATGACCGGCAAAAGGGGAGGCGTGGCCCCACTTGAGAATTCGCAGCCGCTAACGTGGGGGTACGTAGGATTTGCCAGGAGGAAGAAGGTCCACGGGAGCGACTGTTATAAGGCGTTCTGGAGGGATAATATATCGAGGTGTTAACTCGTCGCCCACCACATCAGAGGAGCGAGACAGAGCATCTGCCCTAATGTTCTTACAAGCTGGACGGAAATGGATCTCAAAATTAAAGCGGGCAAAGAACAGAGAACAACGAGCCTGACGGGGATTTAATCTCTGAGCAGACTGGAGATAAGCCAGGTTCTTGTGGTCCGTGAAGATGTACACAGGATGTGTGGCGCCCTCGAGTAAATGTCTCCATTCCTCCAGTGCCAATTTAATAGCCAGCAGTTCCCTGTCCCCAATGGAGTAGTTTCTCTCTGCGGAAGAGAATGTTTTAGAAAAGAAGCCACAAGTAGAAGTCTTGCCCCGGGAAGACTTCTGGGTGAGGACAGCTCCGGCTCCCACCGAGGAGGCATCCACTTCAAGAGAGAAAGGCTTGGTGGAATCTGGTCTAGAGAGAACGGGTGCAGAGGCAAAGGCGCATTTCAGGGACTGGAAGGCTTCCTCGGCTTGGGAAGGCCAGGATTTGGGGTTAGCTCCTTTTCTTGTGAGGGCCACGATAGGAGCTACCAGAGTGGAATAGTGAGGGATGAATTGCCTGTAGTAATTCGCAAAGCCCAGAAATCTTTGTATGGCTCGGAGACCAGAGGGGCGTGGCCAATCCAGAACCGCCGAGAGCTTGGCTGGGTCCATTTGAAGTCCTTGGGCTGAGATAATGTATCCCAGGAAAGGCAGGGAGGTCCGTTCAAAAATACATTTTTCAAGTTTAGCGTACAGGCGATTTCTCCTAAGACGAGTAAGAACTTGTTGCACATGGACCCTGTGTTGATCCAAATTGGAGGAAAAGATCAGGATATCATCCAGGTATACGACCACGCAGGTATAAAGTAAGTCCCTGAAAATATCATTGACGAATTCCTGGAAGACAGCAGGTGCGTTGCAGAGGCCAAAGGGCATCACCAAATACTCAAAATGGCCATCCCTTGTGTTAAAGGCGGTCTTCCATTCGTCTCCTTCCCGGATACGGATCAGATTATAGGCCCCTCGAAGGTCCAATTTTGTGAAGATCTTAGCCCCTCGGAGACGATCAAATAGCTCAGAGATTAGAGGCAGAGGGTAACGGTTCTTGATGGTAATTTTATTAAGACCTCTGTAGTCAATGCAGGGGCGGAGGGAGCTGTCTTTTTTTGTCACGAAGAAAAAACCGGCCCCAGCAGGAGAAGAAGATTTTCTTATGAATCCTCTCTGTAGGTTCTCACGTATATAGTCTGACATGGCAAGAGTCTCAGGAGGTGAGAGAGGATAAATTCTGCCCCGAGGTGGAGTAGAACCGGGTATCAGGTCGATCGGGCAATCATAGGATCGGTGAGGAGGAAGGACCTCAGCTTGTTTCTTGCAGAAGACATCTGCGAAGGAATGGTATGGCTTGGGCAGCCCAGAAGGCGGAGAAACTTGCGGGTTCTGTTTGACCAGAGCAGGCTTGAGACAGCGGTCCGAACAGGAGGAACCCCAACGCAGGATCTCACCAGTGGACCAATTCAGGACAGGACTATGACGTTGAAGCCACGGCAGACCCAGGAGGAGTTCGGAGGAACAGAAGGGAAGGACAAAGAACTCTATAGTCTCGGTATGAAATATTCCGATGTCCATCTGCAGAGGCTGGGTACGGAACTGTACGGTGGCAGAGAGTCTCTCACCGTTAACAGTAGAGATGAAAAACGGCTTGGGTAGACGGATTACTGGAATACGGTACTTATCAACCAAGGAGGCGTGAATGAAGTTGCCAGCTGAACCGGAATCCAAGAAGGCGGCTGCGGAGAAAGAGGACTTGGAAGAGATGATCAACTGCACGGGTATGATGAGACGTGGAGAGGAAGAATCCACACCTAGCAACGCCTCTCCCACGTTTACTAGGTGCGAGCGTTTCCCGAACGCGGTGGACAGAGAGGACAATCTCTAAGGAAGTGCTCGGTACTGGCACAGTACAGACACAGGTTCTCGTTTCTGCGGCGGCTTCGTTCTTTTTTTTTTTTTTTTTTTTTTTTTTTTTTGTCATTCCATATTTTATTAATTTTTAAGAGAAATAAGAGAAACATACATTGTTAAGACATAAAAGTAAAAGAAACAAAAATAAGAAGAAAAGCAAGGAGGAAAGACATGGCTACACAGTCAGCTTTCTATACATCATCGTATTATTAACTGAGGCTTAGCCAATACACATATCAAAGAACATACCAGACAAATAACACAAAAAAAAATAAAAAAAAAAAAAATACATGCAGTGCAAATTACTAAAAGACTTTGTACCACGTTGATTTTATATAGGCATATCTGTATATATATATGTATATATACATATATACGGCATTGGATCAACGGTATCCCAAATACATGCAGATATATTAATCAGGGGATGATAGAGCTAATGGAGAAACTCTCCATACTCCCCATTCCCTCTCAAACCTCGCGCCTGCTTCTACAGCCCCTGCCAACGCCCGCTCATGTATATAGGTAGAATTTAACCTACAAACAATTTCAGCTACGGAAGGGGCGTGACGTAATTTCCAATTTTTAACTATAGCTAATTTGGTTGATAAGAAAAGATGACCCATTACTACCCTCCCCTCACATGGTAATTGAACCAAATCAATCCATAAGAGGGCCAGAGAGGGAGATGGCAGGAGCTGGAAACCCAACAAATCCAAGGCAAGACAAAATATAGCCTTCCACAAATCCCGTATTCTCGGACATAACCACAAAATATGATACAATGTACCCCTATTGCCGCATCCCCTCCAGCATAAATATGAAAGGTCAGGAAACATATGATTCAAACGATCTGGGGTGAAGTACCACCTTAATGTGGTCTTCATCAAAGATTCATAATGTAAAGCACATCTGATATTTTTATTTATGCAAATAAAAGCCGTAGACCACTGCTCGTCAGTGATCTTCAGCCCCAGATCTCGTTCCCATGAGATCAATGGTGTCGTTTTAACAAATGATCCCTTATTTCCCATCATCATGTATAGAGGCCTTAAACGTGTACTTTGTGGTGGGGTCGCTGACCACAGCCTAAACACCTCCCGGTTGCACACCAGATTAAACGGATAATTAGCTTTAAAAAAATGTCTAATACACAAATATTTATAAAAATCTGTGTGTGGGACCAGGAACCGCTCATGGAGGTAGTCAAACGGGCCAAGGGTATCTGATATAAACAATTTGGAGAGAAGGTCCAATCCGCCCAGCGCCCAAGACGACACCGAAATATTCGGAATTAGAAAATTCAATATGGTTACTGGGGCGCTGGGCGGAAAGGATCCAGACTCCAAAGTGCATAATCCATGGAATCGAAGCCAATTTTTCAAAGCCATACCTACTAAGGTCGGGAGAGGTGGCCAGTTAAATGTCGGGCAAAGAGCCGCAAGTAGAAGAGCTTTCAGGTTCCTACCAGGAGATAATATTGATTCAATTTGTGCCCATTGTTTCACCTCATTATCTACCCACCATTCCCTCAGTTGTGATACCTGCGAGGCTAAAAAATACTCATAGATATTCGGGAGACCTAATCCACCCTGAAGTTTAGGTTTCTGCATTATTGCCGTTGCTATTCTAGGTTTGTGTCGTTTCCAAATTAACGCGTTAATCAGTTTAGAACATTTCTGGAAAAAGTTACATGGGGGCGTAATAGGTACTGTCTTGAATATATACAGAAGTTTTGGTAGTGTAAACATCTTAAAGGAGGCGATGCGACCTACCCAAGACACCTCATACTTAGCCAGTTTATCTAAATCCCTCTCCACTATTTTTAACAATGGGATATAATTTGCCACAAATAGCTTCTTAAATGACACTGTAAGTTTTATCCCCAAATAGTCTAATTGGGAGTTTTGCCAGTCAAAATCAAAGCTATTCTTCAGCTCCTTCATCTGATCAGGGGGAATATTTATTAAGAGAGCCTGAGACTTAGAAGGATTCAGTCTATAGAATGAGAGGTCACCAAATCGGGTTATTACCTCAATTGCTGCCTTCAGAGATGTTTGCGGATTAGACAGCATCAGAATAGTATCATCTGCATATAGACTAACTTTATGTTCTATACCCCCTATGTCAACTCCTTTCATCTCAGAACATTGGCGGAGAGCCTGAGCTAAGGGCTCAATAGTCAGAGCAAACATCAAAGGGGACAGTGGGCAGCCCTGGCGTGACTCCGTTCTTGCGGAGTCAGGCGTGACCGATCCACCTGCATGGCTTCCACGGCGGAAAGCCCAGTAGCGGGTTGAGGTGGACGCAGAAAAACGGGAGCCAGACGAGGAAAGCGTCTAGGACGAGCTTTTTCCTTTTCAAGGAGGAGTTCCTCTTGTCTTTCGGCGAAACGTTTGTCTATCCTAGTGGCCAGCAAGATCAGGTCACTAAGAGTGGAAGGAAGCTCACGTGCAGCCAGAGCGTCCTTTACTTCACTATTAAGTCCCTTCTTGAAGGTGGCGCAAAGGGCTTCATTGTTCCAGTTCAGCTCAGAGGCCAGGGTGCGGAACTGAATGGCATAGTCACCCACGGAAGAACCTCCTTGGGTCAAATTTAGTAAGGCAGTCTCTGCGGAGGAAACCCGGGCAGGATCCTCAAAAACATTCCGGAACTCTAGGCAGAAGCTCTGGACGGAAGCGGTGGCAGGATCTGCGCGGTCCCATAGTGGTGTAGCCCAGGCCAGGGCCTTCCCGGACAGCAAACTGAGAATAAAGGCTACCTTGGCTCGCTCAGAAGGAAACTGGTCGGACAGAAGCTCGAGGTGGAGAGAGCACTGCGACAAGAACCCACGGCACTGCTTAGGATCTCCGTCATATTTGTCTGGTAGGGACAAACGGATTCTGGAACCGGTGGCAACTGCAGGCGGAGGTGACGCAGCAGGAGCAGATGGAGGAGCTGGCTGTTGCTGAGAAGGCAGGAGCTGCTGCAACATGGCGGTCAGCTGGGCCAGCTGTTGACCCTGCTGGGCCACAATAGTGGTGAGGTCCGCTAGGCTTGGCAGGGGAACATCAGCGGGATCCATGGCCGGATCTTACTGTCACGTACCGGCAGGACAGGTAGTGGATCCTCTGGACCAGAGAGGCGATGGCGCGGGTTGTACTAAAGGACCGGTTCTAAGCAGTTACTGGTCTTCACCAGAGCCCGCCACAAGGCGGGATGGATTTGCTGCGGCAGTAACTACCAGGTCGTGTCCCCTAGTAACAACTCGACCTCTCTGGCAGCTGATAAGGCGTGGTACACAGGGAGAAGGCAAGAGCGTAGTCGGACGTAGCAGAGGTCAGGGCAGGCGGCAAAGATTCTAAGGCGAGTAGACGGTAGCAACGGGTTCGGCAACAGGCAAGGCAAACAAACACTGTGGAACGCTTTCTCTGAGGCACAAGGCACAAAGATCCGGCAGGAAGCTGTGGGAGGAGAAGGTATAAATGGGCAGTGCACAGGTGCAGCCTAATTAAGTCAGCACTGCCTCTCACAAACCTTAACCCTTAATATCCCTTTTGGACCAGGCACCAATCACTGGTGCACTGGCCCTTTGAATCTAAGAGTCCCGGCGCACGCGCGCCCTAGAGAGCGAGGACGCACACGCCGAGACACTGGAGTGCTGCCTGGGGGCATACGCTGTGAGCACTCCGCGGCCAGCAGGGGACCCGGAGCGCTCAGCGTAACAAGGCCCTTCTACTAATTGAAGGTTTTTTTTCTGGCTTCTATGTGCCGGAATTTAATGGTCATGGTTGTGTTTTAGTTAAAAAATGCGTTTTCTGTTATTAATAAAAAAAAAAGGTTTTAGAAAAAATCTACAATGAAATTGCGGAACATAGAATTGCAGGCCCTTTCTCTTCCCCCCCTTTCAAAAATTTTAGGATTTCACCTCTCGGTTTTGTTCCCAAAAAAGAGCCAGGTAGCTTCCGCTTAATTCATAATTTGTCTTATCCAGTTAATTTTTCCCTAAATGATTCCATTGATAAGGACTCTGCTTCAGTGCATTACGCTTCTTTTGATCAGGCTTTACATTTTTTAAGGAAAGCTGGACCAAAAGCGTTATTAGCCAAAGAGGACATAAAATCTGCATTTAATCAATCCGTCCGGTTATAATTCATTAGGCTTTTATTTGGATGGTCAATATTTAATGGCATGGCATTACCCATGGGGTTTTCATTATCTTGCCAATATTTCGAGGTTTTTTCTACTTTCCTGCAATGGATGCTTGAGACTCATTATAATGGGGGTTACACCATACATTATTTGGACGATTTTTTATTCATTGGAAATCACCAGTCTGATGATTGTGCCAATTTATTAAAGACATTTAGATTTATATCTTCATATTTCAATGTTCCTTTGGCAGAAGAAAAAACGGTTTATCCAACTACCTGTATAAAATTCCTGGGCATTGAAATTGATTCGGTTAATATGTTGTTTAGGATTCCTGAAAAAAAAATTAACTCTGCTAATAATTTTTTTTTATTTCAATGTAAAAAGACCACTGTAAAGATTTTACTGTCAGTTTTGGGATCTCTGAATTTCATCTCTAGAGTCATTCCTTTAGGTAGGGTGTTCTCTAAACGTCTCTATGCATCCATTGCAGGAAAGAAAAAAGCGCACGATCATATTAGGATTACTGCAGTTTTAAAAGAAGATATTCTTATTTGGATTCAATTTTTTAATTTTTTTTATGGATGTTCAGTTTGGCAAGAAGATTTTGTCGATTCAGATTCATTGAAATTATTCACTGATTCTGCTGCTTCAGTTGGATACGGGGCATTTTTTTAATAAACATTGGTCTGCAGAATCTTGGCCTAGTTCATGGAAGGATAAGGCGTTTATGAAAAATATGAATTTTTAAGAATTATTCCCGGTCTTAGTTTCTTTGAATATCTGGAAGGATCTCTTTAGAAATAAACGTATACTTTTATTGTCTGATAATAAGGGTTTTTTTTTTTTAATTAATTGTCTGTCTGCAAAATCTGTTGAAGTAACAACTACGTTAAGATTTATAGTCTTATTTTGTTTGGAAAACAATATTTGGCTCAAGGCTAAATATGTCGAAGGTAAACAAAATGTAATTGCTGACTCTTTATCTCAGCAGGAATTCCAGATATTTAGGAAGTTAATACCGGATGCAGATTCAGAAGGGATACAATGTCCACCGCAGTTGTGGGAGATAATGCTGTCTTAATTTTTGACTTATTAAAAAATGCGCTTGCAAGTAACACTTGGGCAGCGTATTTGTCAGCCTGGAAAATTTGGGCGACTTTTTGCAAAGTTAATAATTTTAATATTTGGGATTCTACTCCTGCCTCTTGTATCCATTTTGTGTTAGAACTCATTAAATCAGGTAAGACAGGTAGATATGTTCAAAAAATCTTGACAGGATTGTCTTACTTTCAAAAATGTTTTAATGTAACTCCTATATCGAATAATTTTTGTGTAAAACGATTTATTAAGGGAGCTGACAAGTTGGCACCAGTGAAAGAAAGGACTATTCCTTTATGTACAGTTTATCTTACTAAATTTGTAAAGTATTTACCTGATTTGTGTTCATCCTCTTATGAGTCTTCACTTTTTAGCACGGCATTTATAGTGGCCTTTTTTTGTGCACTTCGAATTTCTGAATTTGCAGCTGAAAAAAGAAATGCAGAACCACCTTTGTACTTATCTGATATAAAAATTTTCGACAATAAGGTCTGTATTTTTATAAAGAAATCCAAAACTGACCAAAATGGTCTTGTTACTTGGGTGTCACTAAATACAATTCAAAATACGGATATTTGCCCAGTTTTGGCATTAAAAAAGTGGTTAATTTTTCGTTCTAATTCGTTTGGGCCATTATTTATCCATGTTGACCACTCCCCTTTAACTAGATATCAATTGAATTACATGTTAAAAAAATCTAAGTCTCATTTCAAATTGAGTGATGTAAAGTTATCATCTCATTCTTTCCGCATAGGTGCGGCAACCTATGCGAACAATATGGGTCTTCAGACTAACATAATAAAGAAATTGGGCAGATGGAATTCTGACAGATTCAAACTTTATATCAGGCCAGAATTACTTTTAAAAAACTAATTCTTTGTTTCAGATACCAAGAACATTTGGATTGTGGGGTCTGATTTGGTTTCCGAAGCCTGTAACCGTTCAAGGTTGAGGTTTAATTCAGATAACCTCGGTTTTGGTAAGAACATAAACATATTCTGGAAAGGTATTCCTAACTTTATGACTGCGAGATGTGGTTAATACTTGTTATCAAATTAATAAAATATGGCCCACTCCAAATGTATTAATTTTATATTTAGACGGTAGTGATTTGGGCATTATTAAGACTCATATTTTTATGGAAGATTATACTTGTAAGATGAGAGTACTTCAAATGATTCTGCCGTCTACTATGTTGGCATTTTCGGACATAATTTCAAAATGGGAATGGCAATCTACTCATATGCGTTTCCTAGAAATAATAAAAAAGAGAATCAACAAACACCTTGAAAAAGCGATGATTTGTTTTAATGGTTTTAATTGTAGGCACTCTGAATTGGAGGGCTTTCTCCCTGGGCTCTATAATTCTGATAAGAGTTCTTTGTCGGAAATAGGTTTTGACATTTTTTATGTCGGTTTACAAAATTTAATAGATTTGGCTACGGGGGTTTAGCCATCTAGCTGTTGTTGATGGCAAAAGGGTAATAGTCGCTCTTTGAGCGGACTAGTTTGGGTCTTAGACAAGGTATTGGATTTAATTGGTTCTTATGAATTAAATAATTTGGATTGTCTAAGAATATGAAACGCAAAAACACCGTGGCCTTTATATACCAAAACAATTTAAAATGTTAAAAATAAAATATCTTATTATTTAATTTGACAATGTCTAAGTCTCTTTGTGTGTTTCAATTTTGGTTAGTGGTGGAATATGACACCGTGTCTTTTCCCTTCTCAGGAACACTGTGGAGAGGAATGCGCCTAAGTCCTCTGCAGACCAACACCAACCACACACTGACAGTGAGTCTTTTAAATTAGCTTCCAGCTGGGTGAGGTGGTAACACAGGAGATGGAGTATGGGAGTGACCTTCCCACCCAAACTCTTCAGTTACTCCTAAATCCCGGACCCAAATTCCAGCTACCACCAACTCAGCAATCTAACATCACTGGTTGCCATTTACCTCCGGGATTTACATCACTGAGAGCAGCAGCCTCAGTGACACATACTTACCATCAATAACATCACCCTTTGGATGCTTACAATATACACAGACACCTGAGGGGCATTATAATACAGTGCAGTAACTGCAGAGGGCATTATAACTACATGGGGACCTGCAGTGGCGGCATTATAAATACTGAGGGCACTATGATATTACTTGGGAATCGTTGCATTGCTTGTTATTGAAGGAGATCGCTGCTATTACATGTAGCGATCTCATTCAAACTACTGGGAGGAGCAAACACTAATGCCATCGCTCCTCCCCATATAGAATAGGTTGGGAAAGGGTTTAATCACTCTCAGTCTCAAAGTTTTATTTTACACTTCTGATTGTAAAGTACATTTTTTATACCTTTTGCTATATTATTTTATTTACTGTCCTTCTGTGTTCATTGTGCCTATAGTCATAGTTTTACTTTACAATTAAAATATAAAACCCAACAGATACATGTGGTTATTTTATTTAAAAAAATATTTTACTTACAATAACACCAAATCAAAAGCACACATATAATATTACACAAAAATGTATTAGTAGAACAAATCATACAACAAACAACATATCACAAAATAAAATAATTAGCAGCAATACATGAAGGTACTATGACAGTCTTATTTCATCCTAGTCATTCAAGGCCGCATTGTCACATCTACATAGAGTTTGCTGTGCCAGTAATTATTATACTCCTCCTATCCATGATTACAAAACAAGAATACCTGTGCAAAACATGGAGGGAGATCATATTTTGTTGTTGTTTTCACTAAGTTCATCCCCCAAGCTGGGCACCAAAATCCTGCGAGATGTGATTGCAATCACATGACCCATTTGCAGTCAAATCGTGCATTAGTGATCACATGATCTATTTGCGATCACACAATAGATTTGTGGTCACATGACCTGCTTGGTCATGTGACCTTTCAACATCACATGACTCTGAGCACCATATTAGTGAAGGCAAATATGCCAATACTTTTATTATAAGATGTAATTTGATCCCCCTGGCTAAAAGGATTACCGTACAAAGTGCCTGAAAGAAAAAGAAGGATCAACCTCATATTTTATTGACAAACCAAGAAATCCCAAAAAGAAAAAACAAACAATGATATACCTATATTCTCTGGGCATTACAAGCCCATTCAGTCCAAAGGTAATTTATACAAGAAAATACCTAAATATTAAAGTGCTAAGGTGCATAATGATCTAAATATATGAAGATTGATAATATAAGAAAAATAATAAACAATATGATGACAATACTACTACAAATTAATAAAATATTGTTGCATGTCATAATTACAACAGCATATTGTCATGATTCAAACGACGAGCTGAATATTTGAAAAGTGCAGTGCCAAAAAGTGCAGGTGCTTGTGTAAAGTGAAAAGGGTGCTAGAAAGTGATAATGAGAGAACTTATATACACAATACGAGCAGCATTCTTACATAATAAACCCATTGGAATATTGGTAAATCATATTATTCATTATCTTCCATAAGTGCTATGTGCATGATCCCAAGGGTCCAGCTCAGTGTCTTTCCATATAGGTCTAAGTCCTCCTGCTTTCATCACAGACAATCAAAGATGGTTATCACCGGAAATATGTTATGGAAGTACTAAGACAGTCCTCCTACTTTCATTACAGGCAATCAAAGATGGTATACGGGGTAGTATTCCAACTTATCAGGTTAATTCCTGTTGGGATTTTTCTCTGTAAGGTTACAGTAGCTACTGGTATGGGACTTGTGCAATATTATTTGTAGCTAGATGGGTACATAGGTGCACTTTAAAAGATTTTAAATGATATGTGTTTAATAATTACTGGTACAGCATACCCTATGTAGATGTGACAATGTGGCCTTGAATGACCAGGATGAACTAATACTGTCATAGTACCTTCATGTATTGCTGTAGCACCCTTTTACTAGCATGAATTCACTGCATGTCACTTTGCACAAGCACCTGCACTTTTTGGCACTGCACTTTTCAAATATTCACCTCGTCGTTTGAATAATGACAATATGCTGTTGTAATTATGACATAAATAGCTGTAACCAGCAAATTATACAGCGCGGTGAACAACCGTAAATTCCTATACACTGCAAAACAAGCCCGCGAATAGTTACTACATGAATCTTTATTGAACAAATATAATGACATACATGATAAAAAACAATCAAGAAATGCAGAGGAGTGTGGATAGAACCAAGAATAGTGCAGTAATAATGTTGCAAGAAGTCACTGTTGTACATGTGATACACCAGAAAAGAAGATGTGCTAAGTATGGCCCTACATGCAAGTATATATTTGTGCCAGTAAAATGGCATATGCAAGGTTTAAGCACGCATAAAAAGTAGGGACAAACAGCATAAAAGTGGTTTACCACTATAATGCTGGTAAAACAAACCAACAACAGTGACAAGCATAACCATATGAAAAGATACCCAACCTGGCTGGAGGAACGGCCCGATGTCCGTTTCACTAACTCGCTTTTTCAGAGGGCACAATACAACTGCCATAAAACCAGAACTATATACTCCCAACATGCCTTGCGTCAACCTATCCGGAGGCCGGTGCCAGATGGGTAAGGCGTTACACCTGAAGGACACTCACACATACCACATTAGACAGAGATGGATGTTGTGCGTCATGACGTAGTTCAGATGCGCCTAACATCATGTGACAGCGTGTTGCATAGGAGGATACGTCATAAACAGGCATCCGAAATCCGCCCATACATGGAGCCGACACCCTATCATATGCTATGACCGTAGGCCATAAAGACGAAAATGATGTTTCTAAAACAATATTTTCAAGATAACGTCGTGGCACCCTGCTTAATTTTGTCGCCATTGACTTCAATAGGCAGGCGAATTTTAAAACCCACAGGGACTCTTTCTAGCCACAGTAGTGATGGAAAAGTTGTTTCAAGGGGACTAACACCTGGACTGTGGCATGCCGGAGGGGGATCCATGGCAAAACTCCCATGGAAAATTACATAGTTGACGCAGAGTTGGATTTTAATACAAAAAGGGCATTTATCACCTAACAATCCAATTTTTTTTTTTGAACAACGTGGTTTAAAACATCCAGTGTGTGTATACGATCAGGTATGATGTTGTATAGATCAGGTAGTGTAAGGGTTACGCCCGCTTCACAGACATTGACAGACCAAACTCCCCTTTTAATGCACCGCAAACAACTGCAAACAGTCCATTTGCCCAACAGCAAACTTCCCATTTGCACAAGGTTGGATACCAAGCTAGCCATGTCCCGTTGATGTCATTGAAGGTTTCTTCCTCCACCCAGCCACGTACAACACCAAGGGTCCCCGAAAGGTGAATTGAATTGATTTTCGAATGGGGAGATGGTTAAAAAAAAGCTGGCTCCCTCCCCTTTGTTTGAATCCACGCCACGGTCACTGCGTCTGCGCTGTGCAATTTACTGTCACACCCGATATGAGTGGTATTTTCTGTAGTACCATTCTCATCAGTTTAATCCCTGTTATGTAACGTCCCCAATCTGGGGTCCATTTATTAAATTGATTTTTCAAACGGGGAGATGGTAAAAAAAAAAAGCTGGCTCCCTCCCCTTTGTTTGAATCCACGCCACGGTCACTGCATCTGCGCCGTGCAATTTACTGTCACACCCGATATGAGTGGTATTTTCTGTAGTACTATTCTCATAAGTTTAATCCCTGTTACGTCCCCTATCTGGGGACGTGTGTCGAATTGATTAATCATTGTCGAATTAACGACATCCTGGAATAATTTTGTTCTGAGCTCTGTACTTGCTTTGTATTGGAATTGATGGGGATTTTTTAAATTGTCTGCATTATTTCTAATAAACTATTAGGAGACTTTATTATGATTTTATTATTTTATGTATTAAAAACCCATACAAAAAAGTTTTTTCTATGAAAAATTATCCAGCCGATCGCTTTTAGTCTGATCATAATGAAGCAACGGCCTTATCTGGGGTGTGGCAACATTGCCAACACACTCATAGAGGTGATGATCGCTTCATTGTGATACCCAAGCCCCTTCACCACAACAAGGTACCGATCACGAAGGGGAATTGACACATGTATGTGCTTTTTTTTTGTTTTGTTTTTGCAGCCACAATGCAGCACTAGAGGCCAAAAAATTAGGCATGTACACATGCCTGAAAAATTTGGTATTGTTGCTTTCCAGGCAGAAAGTCGACTAAAACATTGCGGCTTGAACCCTAGTTGGTGGCGGAGAATTCACGAAAGCCATCCGGTATGCAGACATTAAATACAGCAGCGTGGGGACCATTTTGAGGCCAAGGCATGTCATCAGGCCTTTTGTTAGACAAACGTATCCCCCACTGTCAGTCCCTTCGGTATCCATGCCTCATTCACCTTAATGAAGGTGAGGTAATCAACACTTTTTTGACCGAGGCAACTACAACACATCTGTAAAGTGTCCTGTCCTTGCCTCCGTGGTCGTGGTAGGAGGAGGATTACTTTCCCCTCCTCCCCTGTTAGATTCCCGTTGTGCTGTGACATCCCCCTTATAAGCTGTGTAAAGCATATTTTTTAGTTTGGTTTTGAACTGCTGCATCCTTTCTGACTTCCGGTAATTTGGTAACATTTCCGCCACTTTCTGCTTATACCGGGGGTCTAGTAGCCACCCAGTACAGGTCATTCTCCTTCATCCTTTTTATACGAGGGTCCCTCAACAGACATGACAGCATGAAAGACCCCATTTGCACAAGGTTGGATGCCGAGCTACTCATTTCCCGTTCCTCTTCCTCACTGATGTCATTGACAGTCTGTTCTTCCCCCCCAGCCACGTACAACACCACAGGTCCCAGATTGGTGACAACAACGAGCACCCTGGGATGCCTGCTGTGGTTGGTCTTCCTCCTCCTCAAAGCCACATTCCTCCTCTGACTCCTCTTCCTTATAATCCTCTTGCAGCGTTGCCGCAGGTCCGGCAAGCGATGATGACAAGGCTGTTTCTGGTGGTGATGGTGACCACAACTCTTCCTCTTCCTCTTCACGCTCATCTACAGCCTGATCCAGCACTCTTTGCAGGGCACACTCCAGGAAGAAAACAAATGGGATGAGGTCGCTGATGGTGCCTTCGGTGCAACTGACTAGGTTTGTCACCTCCTCAAAAGGACGCATGAGCCTACAGGCATTGCGCATGAGCGTCCAGTAACATGGCAAAAAAATTCCCAGCTCCGCAGAGGCTGTCCTAGCACCCTGGTCATACAAATACTCGTTGACAGCTTTTTCTTGTTGGAGCAGGCGGTTGAACATTAGGAGTGTTGAATTCCAACGCGTCGGGCTGTCGCAAATCATGTGCCTCACTGGCATGTTGTTTCGGCGCTGAATGTCTGAAAAGTGTGCCATGGCCATGTAGGAACGCCTGAAATGGCCACACACCTTCCTGGCCTGCTTGATCACGTCCTGTAAGCCTGGGTACTTAGACACAAAGCGTTGTACGATCAGATTACACACATGTGCCATGCACGGCACATGTGACAACGTGCCCAAATTCAATGCCGCCAACAAATTGCTTACATTGTCACACACCACTTTGCCGATCTCCAGTTGGTGCGGGGTCAGCCACTGATCCACCTGTGCGTTCAGGGCGGACAGGAGTGCTGGTCCGGTGTGGCTCTCTGCTTTCAGGCGAGTCAACCCCAAGACAGCGTGACACTGTAGTATCCGGGATTTGGAATAGCCCCTGGGGAGCTGGGGGGATTCAGTTGATGTGCAGCCAGACGCCGCAGCAGAAGAGGACTCAGCCGAGGAGGTTATGGAAGAGGATGGAGTAGAGGAGGTGGCAGTAGGCCTGCCTGCAAGTCGTGGCGGTGTCACCAACTCCGCTGCAGAGCCACGCATTCCATGCTTGGCAGACGTCAGCAGGTTGACCCAATGCGCAGTGTAGGTGATATACTTGCCCTGACCATGCTTTGCAGACCAGGTATCAGTGGTCAGATGGACCCTTGCCCCAACACTGTCTGCCAGAGATGCCATGACTTCCTTTTCAATCACTGAGTAGAGGTTTGGGATTGCCTTATTAGAAAAAATTCATCCGGGTACCTTCCACTGTGGTGTCCCAATAGCGACACATTTTTTGAAGGCCTCAGACTCCACCAGCTGGTATGGTAAATGCTGGCGGGCTAAGAGTTCCGTCAAGCCAGCTGTCAGACGCCGGGCAAGGGGGTGACTCTGTGACATTGGCTTCTTATGCACAAACATTTGCTTTACAGACACCTGACTGTGGGCAGATGAGATGGAACTGCTGAAGGTGAGAGGCGGAGTGGCGGGTGGTTGAGAGGGGGCAAGGAGGACAGCAGTGGTTGACGTGGCTGAAGATGCTGGACCAGGAGGAGGATGGTGGCTTTGAGGTTGTGTGCTGCTTCTACTCGTCATCATGTCTTGATCCCATAGGCGTTTGTGATGTGCGATCATGTGCCTTTGCAAAGCAGTTGTACCTAGGTGGGTGTTGGATTTCCCACAATTCAGTTTCTTTTGGCACAGGTTGCAAATGGCATCGCTGTTGTCAGAGGCAGACACACAAAAAAAATGGCACACTGCTGAGCTTTGCAATGACGGCATTCTGGTGATGGCAACAGCATGCGTTGGCGTGCTGTCTGGCTGACCCCGGGTGCCGATACATGCTGTCTGACTGTGCCACTAGCTCCTTGCGACAACCTCCCCCTGCTTCCAACTCGTCTCCTCCTTCTCTCTGTCTCCCCTTCTGAACTTTCCCCCTCTTCTTCTTCTTCTTCTTCTTTTCTTCGAGCAGGCATCCACGTGGCATCGACGGACACATCGTCATCATCAACCACTTTACTTGTATCTGACACCTCAGCAAAGGAAGCAGCAGCGGGTAAAACATCATCATCACACTGTACGTCCATGTGGTAGTGGTAGTGGTGGCGGCGGGCGGGAGAGTGGTAACTTGAGAGCAGGTGACCAAAGCTGAGCTGGAGGAGGATGGTGCGTCAAGGTTCTTAGCGGAAGCTGTTGAAGATTGGGTGTCCTGTGTAAGCCAGTCAACTATTTTCTATTTTTTGGAGTTCAGGGTACGTGGCCTCTGAACACTGGGCATTATTCCAGGGCCAGTGGAAATCACAGCACCACGACCACGACGGCCCCTGCGGGAATATTGCCCAATGGAAGATTCGGAGGGATCCAACACAAAGTTACCTCCCTTATTACCTACAAAAGTAGGTACGTGGTGTATCTCATTAAATGCACTTGTGGTAGGTTTTATATAGGTAAAACTATCAGGGGTCTCCATGAAAGAATTAGGGAACATCTAAATTCCTTATCCACAGGAAAAGGCTCTATGCGATTGATTGATCATGTGAGGGAGGAGCATGCAGGTGACAGCTCGACTCTTAGTTTTGCCGGCATAGAAATATTGCATAATTTGCCACAGGGGGGCGATAGACATAAAGAACTCCTGAGACGAGAGAGTAGATGGATACTATGTTTGAACGCAATGGGACCCTTGGGTTTAAACGATAATAAAGATATGCGTATATTCCTGTAGAAACCTGATCTCCCTGGGATATGTGCTACATGTGTAATTGTAGCAATAAGGTATTGTTCTTAACTTGCTGTATTGCTATTTGTCTTTCAGCTGTGACATGGGTTGCTCTGACGCACAGAGGTAGGCGCCGACCAGTGCAATACCTGTTGGGCTCAGGAAATTCTGCGTCACAAGCTGGCTGTTTTAAAAGACCAGGTGAATTGAGCACTTGATTACGGGCCAGAGGAAGCACTTAGGTGTGAAACGGCCGTCGCCCATTCAGCTGGTTACATCACTGTATTTGTTGTCCGCTGCCCACTGCCAATAAAAATAAGTTTTGTATCAGCGCAAAAAAGGGGTGAGTGCCGTCCGTTTTTTCTACTATTGCCTACGATGTTCATTTGATGTAACTTGCTTGTTACACATAGGACAGAGTACCGCCAGCCAGCTCTCCGGGTTAATAGAAGACGCACTCGACTTCACCCTCATTGACGTTGTCCGTGCTATTATAAAGGAAAAGGGTTGTTACTTATTTTACTGCAGTGCCACGCCGCCTTTCTCTTCTTAACTGCCCCTGCGGGGTGGCCTGCCTCTGCCTGTCATTTTTTTTTTTATGTGAAGTGGTACTATGCGTGCCAAGCTATATAAGTGGTGGGCAGTGGGCCCAGTACAGTCTGTGTGGGCCTGACACACTTGCAAATGTGATTATATCACAGAAATTTTTTTAATAGAATTTTTTTTCATCTGCAAGGTATTTGAGTTTATGACACCCTGTAACGGTATGAGTGGAGGCCTAGCCACTAGCCAGTATATAGTATGTGTGGGCCTGACACACACGGGCTTGCAAATGTGATTATATCACAGAACATTTTTTAATATAATCTTTTTTTATCTGCAAGGTATTTGAGTGAATGACACCCTGTAACGGTATAAGTGGAGGCCTAGCCACTAGCCAGTATACAGTATGTGTGGGCCTGACACACACGGGCTTGCAAATGTGATTATATTACAGAAAATGTTTAAATATAATTTTTTTGAATCTGCAAGGTATTTGAATGAATGACACCCTGTAACGGTATGAGTGGAGGCCTAGCCACTAGCCAGTATACAGTATGTGTGGGCCAGAAAAATATTAAATATAATTTTTTTTTATCTGCAAGGTATTTTCTGTCACACCCTGTATGAATGTGCACACAGTGCTGTCTGTGACTGAGCCTGCAGCCTCTCACACACGGGCAGCCAGGCAACTGCAATATATATATATATATATATATATATATTTTTTTTTTTTTTTTAAAGCACACTGATGTACCATCCCTGAAAAGGGCTTTTTGGGGTGCCGTCAGCACGCTGTCCTTACAGCAGATGAGTCTGTGGACACAGAACAATGCCCTAGCTAACGCTTTCCCTATTTAATCAGCAGCAGCAACACTCTCACTCCTCTTACTGTGAATGCAGCTTCCGAATGAATCTAAAATGGATGCTGTCCAGGAGGTGGGAGGGTCTGGGAGGGAGGGTCTGCTGCTGATTGGCTGGAATGTGTCTGCTGACTGTGAGGTACAGGGTCAAAGTTTATTCAATGATGCTGTATAGGGGCGGACCGAACATCGCATATGTTCGCCCGCAGCGGTGAACGCGAACGAGCTATGTTCGCCGGGAACTATTCGCTGGCGAATAGTTCGGGACATCACTAGTTATAACTTGCGTCCAAGTAATTAGATTACATGATAAGTGGTTTTCACATAAAATTTTGTATATAGTTGCAGATATGTAAAATTAAACATTACTCTTATTGCATCGCATATTACTGGAGTTCTCTTTCATTGTCTCTAAAACAATCACATGATCGGGCTAAAAACCTCTGCACAGCGGCTGCTTAATAACATCAGTCACATGATCGGCAGGTAATCAAACCTCTTATAGACACACCCATTAAAACAAGTATGAAATAACATGATACGTAAATGAACCATAGTAGTGTATCCTACTCATGCAATAAGAATATTGCCACAATTGTATAATCATAAATATATGTAACAAAATACCTACATAAAGTGCTGGTGCAAAAAGAGAGTGGTGAGGAAAAATTATCATAAGTGACAGTGCAAAAAAAAGAAGAAAGTGCAAGTGCAAAAAGGTCCGGTCATTCTGGTGACCTCAAAAGGATTCAAATTCTAATGAATTTGAATCCTTTTGTTCTAATTATCTCCAGCCCGGCTGGAGATAATTAAAGCATAATAGAGAAAGAGGAGACACCTCCGCTCCCTCTATTATGCTCATTCCGGCATCGCAATTACCATTGCGATGTCCGGAATGCCGAGAGCTGCAGACGGGAGATCAAAGGATCTCCCGCCTGTCAGCCAGTACACGCGGCCCTGCGGCGCGCGTGCAGGGATGCATGGGCAGGCGCGGTGACGTCATCTCACCGCGCCGGCCCACGTGTCCCTCACAGTGGTGCGCGCTCGCGCGCCGCTGTGTGTGGGCGGCACGGAGTGCGGGCGGCTGGACATATAAGTCCGGCTGGCCCGACACTAGGGAGAAGAGAGCCGGCCGCCCACCCTATCTGAAGGATCATCCCCTGGACTGACGAGCCCCCCTGGACAACGAGCAGGACCCTAAGTATCGCTATTAACCCCCCCACTATCCCACCAACGAAACCCCATTAACCCCCACTATCCCACCAACGCTATTAACCCCCCCACTACCCCACCAACGCTATTATCCCCCCCACTATACCACCAACGCTATTATCCCCCCACTATCCCACCAACGCATTCCCCTGGTTATTATATTAACCCCTGCCATACCCTCATTCCCTTGGTTCCCCTGGTTAACCCCTGCCATACCCTCATTCCCTTGGTTATATCTGATTCCCCTGATTAACCCCTGCCATACCCCCATTCCCTTGGTTATCACCCCTGCATTGGTTTGTGGTCTGCTTTACCCCAGCACGACCACCGTAGATCCTCTTCGTACACCTTAGGAATATAATTAGTCAGGTGGGTGGGTTGTTAATGTTACTTGTATGTGTGTATTGTATAGTTAGTTTTTGGGTGGAATTTGGGAACGTGTAGTGTAGTTGAGTACTGTATATTTAGTGTTGTGTTGTCAGTATTGCGTGCGTAGTGTATTGTAATAAATACTGTGTTACTTGTACCCTTGGTGTAGTGTGTACTTGTTAGCGGTAGTAAGTAAGGCGCATGCAGCTAGTATAGTGATTAGTGTAAGGCATAGCGAAGATATTGTGTAATTGTTATATAAAGGTATAAATAGGCGGAGTCTTCACTAGACGGCTCCTCCTATTTAGGAATATTAATTATCGATATTCGCATAATATTGGTGATTAATATTCCCCCTTTACATTGGCGAGCCAGGCCCACTGCGTAGATTTTGCGTTTGTTTTTGGTCTTAAGGCTAAGGGTCGCTAGTACTGTGAATTAGCGGGCAGGAGAGACGCGGTCAGCGGAGTGTCTGAGCGTCTAGGACCCGATAATTCGGACAGGAGAAGCGATACTTCCCTTACAGTACCAGAAATAAAACAAAATCCTTTGCAGAGAACTTATAGTCTATCTGTGTACTAATATTTTTGTATTTGCTTTACACGGTCACCGTCGCTGGGGTGTGAAGAAGAATACGTCACGGAAAGAGATCCATCTTCGTTGGAGGTACATAGAAGTCCGGCTGGTCGGGAAGAAGCGTTCCGGAAGAAAAGGACTTCTTTCAAGCAGCTGCAAGGGACGGGAGAGTACAGCACCAACAAGAAGATGGAGGCTCAGAAAAATGTGAGTATGAACTTCTCCACACTCCAACACTTAGCCAAAAACAGCACTTTTAATCCCATTGTTCCTGCTACATACAAATCCGCTGAGCTGCTGTGGTCCACTTTACTGGACCAGGTGTACGCTCATGACCAGGTTTGTATTAGTAGGAGTGTCTTTAACAAGACCACCAAACGCCTCCAAATGCTAGCCAAATTGGTTCTTTCCTATGAGGATACCATTTGGAAGGCGGAACACACAGAGACACTTGCCAGCACAAGAAGGGCAGGGGAGGTTGCGGACAAGGCAAACTTCCACTTCAATTGTTGTGTTGATAACTATAGAAGAATTCACACACTAGAGGTTCAATTACAAGAGGAAGCCCAGTGTACGGTCGAGAGGGGAAGAGAAATCTGCGTGTTAGAGTCGAGACTCTCGGATAAGGACAGTCTCTACTCTGACTTGGACAGAGAGCTACTCCGGCTGTACACTGAGATTAATCAGTATAGGAACAATACGGTATCTACGGATGCCCTGATTGTTCAGATGAGGGAGGACCTGGCTGCAAAGACGCAAACAATTGCAGACTTGCAGCGGGCAATCTCCAATTTGTCCAGGCCTAGTACCAACGGTATGGTGCCCACGAAACAAGTTTGTGTTTCGGGAACGGCACAGGGGGAGACAGCGGCGACAACGCCAGGGTCTTCGACGGATAATACATCCGCAGTGGTAGACACTAGGGGACATGTGGAGCGGTCACTACGATTCACCCCGACACCCGGGGAGAATAGGAGTAGCAACCGTTACCAGGAACAGGACAACGGTTGGGGAGAGGAGAGTGGAGGAGTATATTCCGCTTCCAATCCGCCAACACGTCTGGAAAAACAGGAAGAGATGTATCCTAACCATTCAAGTATGGAAAGGATAAACTTCCTGTTACGGATCTGCAAGGAGATCCCGAAATATGATCCCCATGTAGATCCGTTCACTTCATGCGATATTTTCGAAGGTCACTGTAACAAATATTCAGTGGCTCCGGAATATCGCATGGAGCTGTTCAGATTATGGTTACCAACACACCTTAATCAAAGGTATGAGGTAACGGGGAGGATGCAACCCACGAATGGCCAGTTTCATGATAAGGAAGAACGTCTCTCCATACTCACGAGACTGGCCACGGGTCACTGGGATGTCACTCCAGAGGTCCTGTCAAAATTCAAGCCTACTATACATGATGAACCCTTGTCATTGTGTAGTCGGTTTGAAGCAATGTACAGGAGGGTTACCAAAGATCAGGGTATTGGGATTCCACAAGGCATGGTGCGCATGTTTGTGGAAAAATTCCCATATCTTGATACTGCAATCCGGCTGAGTGCAGCTAGGGAGCCATCCCTCACGGACGCAGCCATGATTATTGAGCAGTGTAGACAAGACATACTGCTCAGTAAGAAGTCTGTGAAAGTGAGGGAGCGTGTGCCTGTATACGGTAGGTCACAAGACGACCCCACGGCCCCACCGTTGGAAAGGGCAGGAAACTTTCGTTGTTTCCTGTGCTTACAAGAGGGGCATATAAAAAGAAATTGTCCACAGTGGTTAAACATTAACCGGACAAATTCGGATAAAAATGGCAATAATAACGTTTCAGGATGAAACCCAATTTTGCCAGGCCTGTGGGGGGACAGGGTGATATGAATCTGGGACATTCATCAGGGCAAGCACCAAAATGCTTGGCGGTCATGAATGTCCCAGGGGGCGTGGAATCAAGAGATTCCACACCTAAGGTTCAGGAACAGAGCGCAAGAGTGGCAGTATTTACCACACAAATACCTACTGGGAGTCTGGTGGATATCGAATGAGGATTAGGGGTCCCTAAAGAGTTGGCACCAGTATGTCCAATCATACTGGATCCTTCAGGGAGACCCCATATAAAAGCCACGATAAAAGATAAAGAAACGGAAATCATGCTTGATACTGGGGCGGAAATTTCCATTACCAATATCAAGCATGATCTACTCCCCAACAGCCCTCAGTGTGTGGTGATCGGATTTGATCACCAACAAGGGGGGTGAAGGCCCACAGAATTGATGAGGTAATCATTCAGATTACCAGGTGCACAACCCTCAGGATACCCATGTGGTATTACCCTGGTTCTGATAACATTATCGGAACCGATGTAATGACACAAAATGGGTGGATCCTGGATCTGGCAAATTGCATTGTGTGGAGAGGTCCCAGACAAGCCAAGGTGTTTGTCATTCAACGCCAGTATCTGGGACCACCTTTACCAGCAGTAGATAACTCTACTGATGTGCTGGAACACAAGTGGCCTGAGGTCTCACACAATCCAGACCTTGAGCCTATTGTGTACAAGCACCCTGATCTGTGGGCGCAAAGTAAGAATGACTGTGGCAGACTGATTGGCGTTTTGGTAGACATACAGGGTCCTGACCCTCCACCTCAACGCCAATATCGATTTCCACCAGAGGCCACCCATTCAATTATGGACACAATCCTTGAATTGAAGACTAGGGGTGTGGTCATTGAGGGCAACTCAAAGTGCAACAATGCCCTCTGGCCAGTTAAGAAAAAGGACACGAATGCATGGAGGCTGACGATAGACCTCCGTGTCCTTAACAAATACACCCCAACGTCAGCCCCAGTGGTGGCCCAAACTCCCGACATCATGGCCAGAATAAGTGGCAAAAGCCGCGTATTCTCGACCAACGATGTTGCCAACGGGTTCTTCTCCATCGAACTCACGGAGTCGTGTCGGTACAAATTTGCCTTCACGGTGGGGGACAAACAGTACATGTTTGCGGTACTGCCCCAGGGGTTCCATAGCAGCCCCACGTATTTCCATCAGGCATTGGCGGCTGTGCTGAGTGTATTCTCACGACCGGAATGCCTTTTACAATACGTGGACGACTTGCTTTTGCATACAGAAACCATGGAGGAACACTTGGTTCTGTTGAAAGAGCTGCTAGGACTCCTGGCAAAGTCAGGACTCAAACTGAGTCCCCACAAGGCATATCTGGCTAAAGCAGAGGTAACTTTCCTTGGGGTCCAAATTTCCTGTGGAACCAAAGGTATCATGACGGCCCGTGTGGAAGCCATGGTAAAGTTACCCAGGCCTGGCACCCTTCAGGATTTGGGAAAATTCCTGGGGGTTGCCAACTTCATGAGGGAGTTCATAGAGGATTTCGCGGCCAAAGCGAAACCTCTCTACGAACTCCTTCGAGGAGAGGAACCCTCAATCAAAGGATGGTCCAATGCGCAGGAAGAGGCCTTTTCAACCCTGAAAAGGGACCTCTCCTCGGCGCCTGTGTTGGCCACTCCACATTCAGATGGGGAACTGGCCATACAGGCGCATGCAGGGATCGAGTCTATCGCAGCGGTCCTGGTACAGAAAGTAGGCTACGAGACCAGACCGCTGGGATATTTCTCCAGGCTGCTTTCGCCCGTCGAACGAGGGTTCGATGAATGCGCCAAGCAATTGGCAGCCATACACTATGCTGTTAAGACCACTGAGCATATTGTTGGCTTCCGGCCCCTCACTTTGCAGACTCCACATTCACCGTTGACCCTTTTGCTCCGTGATACTCTCCCTGGAGTCTCCCAACAGAGATTCGGGAGATGGATCATGGATCTCAGCGGCCGGAATCTGCAGGTGGACCAAAAGGCCAAGTATGTTCTGTCCCAGTTGCTTAACCTGACTGGAACTGAACATGACTGTGGCCAACCGGTAATGGACGACTCTCCACAGATGTTCAGGACTGACAAGCATCCAGATGACAGAGTCATCTTTGTTGATGGCTCTCGGTTCTATCTGGATGGGGAATATGTCACAGGTTTTGCTGTGCTGGATGAGACCACTGGTACCCAGAGTCTTGTCCGGTTACTGGGTCACATGTCCGCACAGCGGGCAGAGCTGGAGGCTGTTAAAGAGGCTCTGCTTCTTCACCCTCCAGGGAAACGAACTATATATAGCGACAGCTCATATGTAGTTCGCTCCCTCACATTGCACCTGGACGTTTGGAAGAGAAGAGGATTTGTGGACAGCCAAAACAAACCTCTGGCTCATGTGTCAGTCCTGAAGGAGCTGTGGGAGTGGGGTATGGCACACGTGGCGGAAGCAGCCATCATAAAAATCCCGGAGCATCAAAAAGGGGATGAACCTTTGACAATAGGTAACAACCAGGCAGACGAACTGGCAAAACTAGCAGCAGTATCTGGGACCTTTAGGGAACCAGGCACTGAGCCACTGCCCGCATTCCGGATTGCAGCACATACCCATCTGAGTGACAGCCCGGTGTCATTCGAGGAGGAACAAGCTAAGGATCCTCTTCTAATGACACACATCCAAGTACCACAGCATCCCTGGTCCTTACAACAGGGGATCCTGTGTTACGACACCGGTACACAGTCGCTTCCTCTCCCGGTGGTTCCACAGCATCTGCAAGCAGAGCTGACACGGTTGAACCACCAAATGTTTGGACATCTTGGCCGGAATAAGCTCTTGCCTCTCCTGAGAGACAAATTGTACTGGCCCGGAATGTCCAACACAGTAGAGGAGGTTACGCAACAGTGCCTGGTGTGTGCTCAGGTTAACCCAAGGGCATCTGCCTTGAAGCCAGTGTTACAGCGGGTTCCTCCTGCTGATGGTCCATGGTCCGCTATCCAAATTGATTTCATCGGACCTTTGCCAACTGGGAGTCGTAACTGTCGTTACGCCCTGGTGGTAGTGGATGTCTTCTCGAAGTGGGTAGAAGCCATCCCTACGGTCAATGATTCGGCCTCCACCACTGCCCGTGTTCTCTGGGAACAAGTTCTGTCACGATGGGGGATCCCCAGATTGATAGAATCCGACAGAGGGACCCATTTCACGGGTAAGGTCATGAAAGCGCTTTGTGGTCTCCTAGACATAAAGCAAAGGTTTCATGTCCCTTATCACCCTCAGTCAGCGGGCATCGTGGAGCGGATGAACCGGACCATCAAAACCCGGCTTTCAAAGGCATTGCTGGAGAAAGGTTCCTCTTGGGTAACCTCCCTTCCAGCTGTGCTAATGGGTATCCGAGCCACAGAGGCCTCTAGTACCTGTATCTCCCCATTTGAACTCATGACCGGACGTAAGATGCCCCTATGTCTACCAAACGAACCCCAAGTGTCGGAGCCCACGAAGAACGCCATCGCTAGGGACTTGTTTCTTCAACAGGTTCAGCAGAACCTGAAGGAGTTACTGCCTCATGCAGCTATACGGTTACACAAACCGTATCTACAGGGGGAAATACCTATGCCCTCTGTTGGAGAAATGGTAATGGTGAAAGTCTTTCGTCGGGTCGGCCCATGGGACGCAAACTGGGAAGGACCGTACAAGGTCCTTGAAGTGATGGGGGACACCATGCTGAAGGTACAAAGGCCTATCGCGAGCAAGAAGAAATCCCGTAGACGCCAGGAAGTTTTTTGGATTCACATCGACCAGGCCAAAGCCACCCGAGCCTCCCCAACTCAATAACGAAGACCGTTCCGAGTTGGGTGAGGGGGGGGGGGGGGAGGAAAGGGCTTGGTGGGTCGAAGGTGAATCCAATACACTTATACACATTCCATCTCATTACAGAACACAAGAGGGAGACACTCCATGGGACCTCACTACCAGGGAAGAGCTAGGCATCCTCTGAATGGGATACGTATCCAGCTTGTGACACTGGTGGTAAGCATGTTGGTGGCAGGCTCAGCCTCTTCAGGGGAGGACCTGGGGACTAATATTGGTATGGCCAGCATATCACTTGATGGACCCGGCCTTTTAATGGTGGAATGTTTGGGTGGCAAAATCCTGGAACCATACGAGAATGTTACCTTTACACCAGGTCAATGGTATCTGTATGGTTTCCAGAGAGAGGGTTTTGCCAACGGTGTAATTCAGCATTATACCCCGGTGGAGAATGTGTCTGCCATACAACATGACTTGCACGCTCTCTGTCTCAAGGAATACAGGCATTTTCAGGACTTGGACCCTGTACCTATCAAATCCTTAACCACTTCAGCCCCGCTAGGTGAAACCCCCTTCATGACCAGGCCACTTTTTACACTTCGGCACTACACTCCTTTCACCGTTTATCGCTCGGTCATGCAACTTACCACCCAAATGAATTTTACCTCCTTTTCTTCTCACTAATGGAGCTTTCATTTGGTGGTATTTTATTGCTGCTCACATTTTTACTTTTTTTGTTATTAATCAAAATGTAACGATTTTTTTGCAAAAAAATGACATTTTTCACTTTCAGCTGTGAAATTTTGCAAAAAAAACGACATCCATATATAAATTTTTCGCTAAATTTATAGTTCTACATGTCTTTGATAAAAAAAAAAGTTTGGGCAAAAAAAAAAAATGGTTTGGGTAAAAGTTATAGCATTTACAAACTATGGTACAAAAATGTGAATTTCCGCTTTTTGAAACGGCTCTGATTTTCTGAGCACCTGTCATGTTTCCTGAGGTTCTACAATGCCCAAACAGTAGAAAAACCCCACAAAATGACCCCATTTCGGAAAGTAGACACCCTAAGGTATTCGCTGATGGGCATAGTGAGTTCATAGAACTTTTTATTTTTTGTCACAAGTTAGCGGAAAATGATGATGATGATTTTTATTTTTATTTTTTTCTTACAAAGTCTCATATTCCACTAACTTGCGACAAAAAAAAAAAAATTCTAGGAACTCACCATGCCCCTCACAGAATACCTTGGGGTGTCTTCTTTCCAAAATGGGGTCACTTGTGGGGTAGTTATACTGCCCTGGCAATTTAGGGGCCCAAATGTGTGAGAAGAACTTTGCAATCAAAATGTGTAAGAAATGACCGGTGAAATCCGAAAGGTGCACTTTGGAATATGCGCCCCTTTGCCCACCTTGGCAGCAAAAAAGTGTCACACATGTGGTATCACCGTACTCAGGAGAAGTTGGGGAATGTGTTTTGGGGTGTCATTTTACATATACCCATGCTGGGTGAGAGAAATATCTTGGCAAACGACAACTGTTCCCATTTTTTTATACAAAGTTGGCATTTGACCAAGATATTTTTCTCACCCAGCATGGGTATATGTAAAATGACACCCCAAAACACATTCCCCAACTTCTTCTGAGTACGGCGATACCAGATGTGTCACACTTTTTTGCAGCCTAGATGCGCAAAGGGGCCCAAATTCCTTTTAGGAGGGCATTTTTAGACATTTGGATCCCAGACTTCTTCTCACGCTTTAGGGCCCCTAAAAAGCCAGGGCAGTATAAATACCCCACATGTGACCCCACTTTGGAAAGAAGACACCCCAAGGTATCCAATGAGGGGCCTGGCAAGTTCATAGAATTTTTTTATTTTTTTTCGCATAAGTTAGCGGAAATCTTTTATTTCCGCTAACTTAGGACAAAAATTTCAATCTTTCATGGACTCAATATGCCCCTCAGCAAATACCTTGGGGTGTCTTCTTTCCAAAATGGGGTCAGTTGTGGGGTGTTTGTACTGCCCTGGCATTTGAGGGTCTGCGCAATCATTACATGTATGGCCAGCATTAGGAGTTTCTGCTATTCTCCTTATATTGAGCATACAGGTAATGAGAATTTTTTTTCCGTTCAGCCTCTGGGCTGAAAGAAAAAAATGAACGGCACAGATTTCTTCATTCGCATCGATCAATGTGGATGAAAAAATCTCTGCCAAAAAAAAAAAATGGAGGGGAAAGGCGTCTGCCAGGACATAGGAGCTCCGCCCTACATCCATACCCACTTAGCTCGTATGCCCTGGCAAACCAGATTTCTCCATTCGCATCAATCGATGTGGATGAATAAATCATTGCAGGGATTTTTTTTTATATATATATATATATATATATATATATATATATACAAAGTGCTTGCCAAAGCATAGGAACGCCGCCTCCTCCTCAGCTCGTATGCCTCGGCAAACGTATCTGTCACTGCAGAGGAGAAAATCCCGTCTTGCAGCGCCGCATACACCGACTTGCGTGTAATCTGACAGCAGCGCAATGCTTCTGTCAGAATGCACATCGGTGCTGCAGCTAGTAGATCGGTTGGTCCACTTGGAAGGTAAAAAGACAAAAAAAAAAAAAAAAAAAGAAAAAACCAGGCCACAACGCAATAATTTTATTAACTTTGGAACAGAACATGTAACTTTAACTTTTGGAACTAAACATTAACCTGTTTGCTTACCTGTTTTTTTTTTTTTTTTTTTTTTTTACCTTTATAGAACAAACCTCTCCTTCCCCATGGGTCAATGTGCAAAGCGCAAATCGCCCAAAGATGTGGCGAAGTGCGTTATGCACTTTGTCCCATGTGAAAGGAGACGTTTGCAGCAGCTGTGAGTGAATGGGCCCTAATAGCCCTGTGTGCCTATCCTGGTGAGATGTGATCCCTATGCTAGGTGTACCTGTGTGTGGTACTTTCGGAAACACTCCCCTAAGCATAGGGCAGGGTGGTCGGGACAGTCAGGACAGAAATAGCGGGTGTCACGCCTTATTCCACTCCTGCTACAGACACAACATTTTTTTCGGGGTGGCGGTCGGTTTGAGGTACCAGCAACGACACTGGGGAAGTGTCGCTCGTGTAGACGGCTAACTACACTGGTGGATGGGGCCACGGAACCTCCTGGATACAGGAGGTTCGCGATGATCTCTTCCTGAAATTTGAGGAAGGATCCAGTTCTCCCAGCCTTACTGTAGAGAACAAAACTATTGTACAGAGCCAATTGAATTAAATATACAGACACCTTCTTATACCAGCGTCTGGTGCGTCGGGAAACTAAATACGGAGCCAACATCTGGTCATTGAAGTCGACCCCTCCCATGTGGAGGTTATAGTCGTGGACTGAGAGGGGCTTTTCAATGACACGGGTTGCTCGCTCAATTTGTATTGTCGTGTCTGCGTGAATGGAGGAGAGCATGTAAACGTCACGCTTGTCTCTCCATTTCACCGCGAGCAGTTCTTCGTTACACAGTGCGGCCCTCTGCCCCCTTGCAAGACAGGTGCTAACGAGCCGTTGGGGGAAGCCCGCGCGACTAGTTCGCGCGGTACCACAGGCGCCAATCCGTTCTAGAAACAAATGCCTAAAGAGGGCCACACTTGTGTAGAAATTGTCCACATAAAGATGGTACCCCTTGCCGAATAAGGGTGACACCAAGTCCCAAACTGTCTTCCCACTGCTCCCCAGGTAGTCAGGGCAACCGACCGGCTCCAGGGTCTGATCTTTTCCCTCATAGACCCGAAATTTGTGGGTATAGCCTGTGGCCCTTTCACAGAGCTTATACAATTTGACCCCATACCGGGCGCGCTTGCTTGGGATGTATTGTTTGAAGCCAAGGCGCCCGGTAAAATGTATTAGGGACTCGTCTATGCAGATGTTTTGCTCAGGGGTATACAAATCTGCAAATTTCTGGTTGAAATGGTCTATGAGGGGCCGAATTTTGTGGAGCCGGTCAAAAGCAGGGTGGCCCCTGGGACGGGAGGCGGTGTTGTCGCTAAAGTGCAGGAAACGCAGGATGACCTCAAATCGTGTCCTGGACATAGCAGCAGAGAACATGGGCATGTGATGAATCGGGTTCGTGGACCAATATGACCTCAATTCATGCTTTTTTGTCAGGCCCATGTTGAGGAGGAGGCCCAGAAAAGTTTTAAATTCGGAAACTTGGACTGGTTTCCACCGGAAAGGCTGGGCATAAAAGCTTTCCGGGTTAGCGGTGATAAATTGTGTGGCATACCTGTTTGTCTCTGCCACGACTAAGTCTAAAAGCTCCGCAGTAAAGAACAGCTCAAAAAATCCCAGGGCCGAATCGATCTGAGCTGTCTCAACCCGAACTCCAGACTGGGCGGTGAAAGGGAAAACTACGGGTGCGGCTGAAGTTGGGGACTGCCAATCAGGGTTTGCCAGCACCTCTGGGATTCTAGGGGCTCTACGGGCACGTCTTTGCGGTGGCTGCGACGGGGTCACTACTGCACGTGCTACCGTACCAGCTTCAACTGCCCTTCTGGTGCTCGCTACTTCACCAGGTTGTACGGCAGTGCTGGTACTAGGTCCAGGAAGGGCTGGGCTGCTGGTGTATGCCTCACCACGTAATCCGACAGCACCAGCCCCACTCTGCTGCTCTTGAAGCGGATCCTGCGCAACCTGCGGTCTAGCGACACGGGGCCGGGTACGCCTGGTGCTATCAGGGACCTCAGCCTCCTCGTCCGAACTTTGGGTCAGAGAGCCACTGCTTTCTACAGGTTCGTATTCTGACCCGCTGGATTCATCAGATGAGGGTTCCCACTCCTCATCCGACTGGGTCAGAAGCCTGTAGGCCTCTTCAGAAGAATACCCCCTGTTAGACATGTGGGCAACTAAATTTCGGGGTATTCCCTGAGACTACCCAAGAAAAAAAAAGCAAGCCTGTCTTACAAATGGGAGGCTAGCGAAGTACCGGAGGCTGCTGCGGTTGATAAAAAATATCAAAACTGATTTTTTTATCGCCGCAGTGCGTGTAAAGTGAATGTGCAGCGATCCAAAAAAAAATTTTTTTTTGTCACTTCGGTGGGGCGGGCGTGGGTGTACGCACGTGTGGGCGACCGATCAGGCCTGATCGAGCAAACACTGCGTTTTGGGTGGAGGGCGAACTAAAGTGACACTAGTACAATTATAGATCTGACCGTGATCAGTTTTGATCACTTCCAGATACTATAAAAGTACAAATGCTGATTAGCGATACGCTAATCAGCGAATAACGGACTGCGGTGCGGTGGGCTGGGCGCTAACTGATCGCTAACTACCTAACCAAGGGACCTAAACTATACCTAAAACCTAACGGTCAATAACAGTGAAAAAAAAAAGTGACAGTTTGCACTGATCACTTTTTTCCTTTCACTAGTGATTGACAGGGGGGGATAAAAGGGGTGATCAAAGGGTTAATTGGGGTGATCTGGGGGCTAAATGTGGTGTGGTGGGTACTCACAGTAATGATGTGCTCCTCTGCTCCTCTGCTGGAACCAACCGACCAAAAGAAAGAGCAGAGGAGCACAGCAGCCATATAACCCCATCATATTTACTAATATGTGGGGTTATATGGCTGCTGATTGTTTTTTTTTAAAAATCAGCAGCCTGCCAGCCAAAGATCGTGGCCGGCAGGCTGCTGACGAAATACTCTTCTGCGAAATGCCGGCCCGCGATGCGCATGCGCGGGCCGGCTGTGACGTAATCTCGCGTCTCGCGAGAGGACGCGCCGATGCGTCCAGGAGGAACTAATCAACCACCTCCCGGATGCATCGGTGCGTACAGCGGTCGGGAGGTGGTTAAGATGGGTGTCTAGGAATCCACACCTGCACCCTTACCAGCAAGTGAGAGCCAACACTACCTCAGTGTTGTGTACAAAGGAGGGTTTGCTGAGTCCTGAAGATGTCACTGGAGCAGAGTACAGCGGTTGGTATATCCTGAAAGCTACCTTCCTAGGGAAGGATAGCAGAAACGGGTTGAGGGTTAGGACATATTTCGATAGGCCCATTCCGGTAAAAGGCACCCTGAAGGCTTATTGTATGTTGAGGGATTCCCAGATGATTATCACCAGGGAATCCAGTTATGTACAGGGACATGTATCCACAGATTACTTGCGAACCAGCATAATGATGTTAAAGTTAAATTGCAGTGACTCTGATCAGGCCATCTGGAATGATCAGAGTGGTCCGGTAAAACTGGAGGGTTTGTATCGAGCCACAGTTTTAAAGGTACGGACCGATGCCAAGGACCCAAGGTATACGCAGTCGAAGGGGTACAGGATACCCAGATGGTGATGTTGGACACTAATCCCTGGAGGTGGGATTTAGTGTGTAATGGGGTGGACACCCCTACAGTGGATGTATGGATGGATGGTACCCCTATGACTGAGGAATACCGGGGTAGGTATGTGTCTTCCGATTGGACAGACCCCAGAGGCAGGGACATTAACTTTGACATCAATATAGATGGTTCATTCAAGTGGCCTTTTTGCGAGGCAGCCGACGAAGGGTGCTGGACCTTTACTCAATGGGTCTATCTGTCTCAAACCAAACCCGTAGGGAAACTAGTGTTACAGGCTGGAGAAGACGAACAATGGTATCCATTCAAAGGATGGGGACAGGTCTGTGTTACGATAGTAAGGGTCCCCTACGAAACAGAAGGTCTCCAACCAGTAAGAACACATTCGGACTCTTGCACCACCCCTATCCATCAATTGGCAGACCCTGTAGCTCCTCAACTGTCATCCCCCTGGAAGATCATCACGGATGCAAAATTCATCCTGTTTACCTGGAGAATTTCCGTGGATGACTTCAGAGTGGATCACTGGGATCACAGGTGTGAGGAGTTCGTTAGGAACCAAATTGACATGGTAAGAGGTTGGATAGAGGCGGGGCAAGAGGTCAGGAAAGACGACTCTCGACTCAGGAAGAACAGGGGGAGGAGAGACCTGGTGGCTATGAGACTTGGCAGAGGTGCTTTGGGAGTGGGTGCCCTGAACACTATGGATATGGAAGTCCTGAGAAGTAAGCTTGGGGAGGTTGCGCGACACGCCGGGGAGGGATTCAAGACCCAGATTGATGTAGACCACGTCTTAGAGGGTTTACAACACTCGCACATTGATGCCACTACCTCTCTATCTTCCGCTATACGTGAGAAGTTTAGGAGGTTAGTTGTGGGTCTTTTGGAGGAGCAGGATCGGGCTCAGCTTGCTCTGGCGTGTACGCAGGTCCAGAGCGAACTCTCGGACAACCTTAAACATATTGTCACGGCACTTCATAAAGGCCACTTCCCATTCAACCTCCGTCAGCGAATAAGCCCACTAATTTCTCCTTTTGCCATTAATCACACCAACTGGTGGGTGGTTCAGTGGCATGGATGTCAAAATTTTACCTGCACTGCTTCGTCCCTGGCACCTGTATCCGGTTGCATCAGACAAGGATACAGTGTCATCAATCTAGGAACAATGATTAACAACC
The DNA here is from genome assembly GCF_014858855.1 of Bufo gargarizans. NCBI lineage: Eukaryota > Metazoa > Chordata > Amphibia > Anura > Bufonidae > Bufo > Bufo gargarizans. The sequence goes on from NC_058087.1 coordinate 105,419,345, forward strand.
AGACGGTGCTTCATCCCCAGCTCCCCTCGGGTGTTCTAACCTATGAGGAGGGCCATCCCTCTTTGTTTGATACAGAGGGATGTCGGATAAGGGAGAATGCCATCCTCTGTCAGGGTAGTCGGGAGAGGATGCTCAGACACCAGTGTTGGAACACCGAGGGGTCCTGTGAGATGAAGGCCAACCCAGTGCCCTCATCCTCTTTGAAATATTTTGGGCAGGGGTATTGGTGTTGATACCAAGGGAGTGATCCATCATATGCAATTTTTGGACTTAACTGCACCGAACGAGGAACACTCCGCCCCAGAGCGTACTGCACCCTTAGTCCCGTTTTAGGTTTGAACGTCGCAGAGCAGCAGGGAAGAACCTCGATTACCCCAGAGAAAAGACTTGACATCCGCCCGATGTTCCTGTAAGACTTTAGAAGATTCCTCTTGGTTTCGGCAAAGAACTTAGACATCTCTTGATGGATTTTAGCCAAGAGGAAGAGATCATACAACGTCTTTGGGAGACGGAGAAGCAAGCCACCATTCAACTCACCCATGACCGAACAAAGATTACCGCGGTTGCCACAGCATTGGACAAGGACTCAAAGGTTTCGTGGTGGGAGAGTCTTTTCGGATATAGTCCTAAGGCAACGTCATTTTTCAATTTATTGATACACCCGGTGATAGTGCTTCTGGTTCTGGTTGGACTCATGTACCTTGGACTATGGTGGATGTATCGGAGAGTCAAGAGACTAACGGACCAACTAAACCAGAACCAGACGGCACTCCACGAAGTCAACCGCCGAAGGCTCAGGACATGACTCCACAAGAAGTCCTGAGGCCTAATCACCCAAAAGACAGGACAATTGGACTCAACTCTTGGGTTTGGGGGGGAGGGGGGGAGGGGGGTTGGGGGCTATTGTGTAAATAGGTGGTGTGAATGGGGATAGAATAGGGCACGATAGGGACAGGCCCCCTCTGGTTGCCATTTGCCGCTTTGACCCCTGAACGGTAAAGACCATGAGGGAAAACCTGGATGTGTAGTGTAACGGAGGTATTCCCGTTGTTAGAATTTAGGTACCGTGACATCACCTCTATTGAAGATATATATCTGACCTGCCTTGTAAAGACCGATTCAGCTGTCCATGGGAGAACCGCACCCATCCTTCAATCAAGATGGAACAAGACATGCTTAAGGAGAGTTGGCGCAGAATGGAGACTGAGACTGCAAGGGTGGACCCACTCCAGATTCTTTGGGCGTGGACGACACCTGAAGATCGGCAGCAAGGCCAAGAGACGGCGAGGGTGTGGTCATTCTAAACTTCAGGAGTGACCAACACCGGAAGAAGTGAGAAGAAAGACCAGTCAAAGACTGCGAGGTTCAAGCCACTCCGGACAGTAGGAGGGGCTGATACCGTAACAATCAAGGTAGAAGAGAGTTCCTGGGAAAAGAAGATGACGGTGTATCCTGTGGATGGGGGAGTCGGTTACGGTGAAGGGCAGGTCGGAGGAAGTCATCGGGTTAGATGATGTCTAGGTACCTAAGAGACAGGGTGCACTCCGGTTTTCCTGGACCATTACCAAGGATGGGGTTGAGGGGGGCAAAGATGCGTCCACCCTTCCCCCCAAGAGATTGTCGCATTTCCGACAACAGGGGGATTGTTGAGGAAGGGTGGCGCGTATTGTATGGGTGTGTGTGTATGTGTATGTATTGGTGGTGCAAAGGACGATGTGCGCAGATGTGCCCAGCACCTGCGCCCATCCGCCTCCGATATTCCCCAGGGGCTCATCCATGCCCCTGTGGGAATTCATATAGTGTGGCCCGCGAATGCATATACATATACACATGTATATATACCTATGTGCCCATTTAATATGTGATGGGCCCCTTTAAATATGGGATGGGCCCCTTTAATAGGTGATGGGCCCCTTTAATATATATGTGCCCCTTTAATATATATATATATATATATATATATATGTATGTGTATATATATGTATATATATATATATGATGTGCCCCTTCATGCCCCCTGAAGTAATGTGCCCCCGGAATCCACACACAGCCCCATATAACATTAACCCCCCTTACATGGACCCAGATGCATCAATGTGAATGTGGCCCAAGCATTCACATTGATGCATTCTGAGTAAAGGCGCCAGGATGACCGGATAAGGTCCGGTCATTCTGGTGACCTCAAAAGGATTCAAATTCTAATGAATTTGAATCCTTTAGTTCTAATTATCTCCAGCCCGGCTGGAGGTAATTAAAGCATAATAGAGAAAGAGGAGACACCTCCGCTCCCTCTATTATGCGCATTCCGGCATCGCAATTACCATTGCGATGTCCGGAATGCCAAGAGCTGCAGACGGGAGATCAAAGGATCTCCCGCCTGTCAGCCAGTACACGCGGCCCTGCGGCGCGAGTGCAGGGATGCGCGGGCAGGCGCGGTGACATCATCTCACCGCTGTGTGGGCGGCACGGAGTGCGGGCGGCTGGACATATAAGTCCGGCTGGCCCGACACTAGGGAGAAGAGAGCCGGCCGCCCACCCTACCTGAAGGATCATCCTCTGGACTGACGAGCCCCCCTGGACAACGAGCAGGACCCTAAGTATCGCTATTAACCCCCCCACTATCCCACCAACAAAACCCCATTAACCCCCACTATCCCACCAACGCTATTAACCCCCCCACTATCCCACCAACGCTATTATCCCCCCCACTATCCCACCAACGCTATTATCCCCCCCACTATCCCACCAACGCATTCCCCTGGTTATTATATTAACCCCTGCCATACCCTCATTCCCTTGGTTCCCCTGGTTAACCCCTACCATACCCTCATTCCCTTGGTTATATCTGATTCCCCTGATTAACCCCTGCCATACCCCCATTCCCTTGGTTATCACCCCTGCATTGGTTTGTGGTCTGCTTTACCCCAGCACGACCACCGTAGATCCTCTTCGTACACCTTAGGAATATAATTAGTCAGGTGGGTGGGTTGTTAATGTTACTTGTATGTGTGTATTGTATAGTTAGTTTTTGGGTGGAATTTGGGAACGTGTAGTGTAGTTGAGTACTGTATATTTAGTGTTGTGTTGTCAGTATTGCGTGCGTAGTGTATTGTAATAAATACTGTGTTACTTGTACCCTTGGTGTAGTGTGTACTTGTTAGCGGTAGTAAGTAAGGCGCATGCAGCTAGTATAGTGATTAGTGTAAGGCATAGCGAAGATATTGTGTAATTGTTATATAAAGGTATAAATAGGCGGAGTCTTCACTAGACGGCTCCTCCTATTTAGGAATATTAATTATCGATATTCGCATAATATTGGTGATTAATATTCCCCCTTTACATGGGCAGTGTGGTAACTGCAGAATATCAAAATTTCCCCCAAAAAAATACAAAAATTGTATCATTAAACAATACTTTTTTCTGAAATATTAAAGACTTTTTAACATGCAATTCAACAAGTGTAATCTATATAGTGGAATATCCGTGCAAGAAATAATATATTGGTAGAACAAAAAGAACAACGAAAAAGCGAATTTTGGCACACATAGCGAATATATAAAAAGGGGTATGAAAAACATTATTTGTCTCTACGTTTTAAGCATAAACACAACAAAGACCCCACAGGTATCAAATTCGCAGCTTTAGAGCAAGTTAAAACACACTGGAGAGGGAGGGATCACATCCTTAAGATATCTAGACAAGAATCAAGACGCATCTATGTATTTGATACTTTACAACCGGGGGGCCTAGATTCAGATTTAGAATTATATGGATTTCTATTGATATATGGGAGGATCCCGCTCTAATGGAACATTATGTGTCAGACTGTTTTACCATGAACTAACCCCTTAGACGAACACCGCAAAAAAATAAAAACTGTGCTAAATAAACCATTATTTTGTCAAAACCATTTTTTGTCACCTTACATCACAAAAAGTATAATAGCAAGCGATCAATAAGTCATACGCACCCCAAAATAGTGCCAATCAAACCGTCATCTCATCCCGCAAAAATCATACCGTACCCAAGATAATCGCCCAAAAACTGAAAAAACTATGGCTCTCAGACTATGGAAACACTAAAACATAATTTTTTTTGTTTCAAAAATTAAATCATTGTGTAAAACTTACATAAATAAAAAGAAATATACATATTAGGTATCGCCGCGCCCGTAATAACTTGCTCTATAAAAATATCACATGACCTAACCCCTCAGGTGAATACCGTAAAAAAAAAAAAAAAAACGGTGTAAAGAAAAAGCTTTTTTTTTATCACCTTACATCACAAAAAGTGTAATAGCAAGCGATCAAAAAGTCATACGCACCCCAAAATAGTGCCAATCAAACTGTCATCTCATCCTGCAAAAATCATACCCTATCCAAGATAATCACCAAAAAAACTGAAAAAACTATGGGTCTCACACTATGGAAACACTAAAATAATATTTTTCTTGTTTCAAAAATGAAATCATTGTGTAAAACTTACATAAATAAATAAGAAGTATACATATTAGGTATCGCTGCTTCCGTGACCACCTGGTCTATAAAAATACCACATGATCTAACCTGTCAGATGAATGTTCAAAAAATCAGTTTTTAATACCTTGAGTTTCTAGAATGGGGTAATTTTTGGGTGGTTTCTATTATACAACCAAGAGATGTTAGGCTAGGGTGTAAAACAATATGTGTGTACATAGATAAAGAACCTAAAAAGTCACACACATATATATATTTGATAATGCTTTATTAGTAGAAAAACACATTAATTATTACATATATGGCGGTTTCAATTAATGGTAAAAAGTGCAGGAGTATAAAGTGACAAGTGCATGGAGCCACCCAACCAATCCAAAAAAGTTGATATATCTGATAGGTAAGATGGTACGAAAGGTAATAGGACGATTAAGAGCAATGCAATGAATGGTATGAGTCCCAATCTTGTGGGCCGTGATCTTCTGAGTCATGTGATTACTGCTACACGGTAGATTTACTATGGACCGTCCTGGTTTTTGCAGCGCATGCGCTAGGTTTGTAGATAGACAGCGCACTACGAGGGAAGTCTGTCTCTGCGCTTGTTATTCCGCGAGATCCCCGAGATTTGGGGTGTGACGTCTTGTGGGCGCATCCCCGCTCGGATGAACACGCGCACGCGCAGTGGTTCTTTTCCCCGGCAGTAGCGCTCTGCGCATGCTCCTCCCGCTATGTGTGGATCGCGAGACACTTCCGGGTTCGGCGTTCATTGTGAACACCTGTAAGATTGCCTGGGAGGTCTCCCGGTCTGCACTAGCTTCTATTGGCTATCTTGATGGGAGAAGCAAGGCGAAACGCCCGTCGGGTAAGGAGCCATCACACTATCCTCTCCGGTCAGTATAGGTTACCATGGTCAGTTCTATTGAATTGTTGTTTGCAGGCGGATTAGCATTGGTTTATTGATATTTATATTTTACTGCTTACCGCTCTGCACACTACGAGTGTGGACTTATTGTCTTTCCACTTATACACCAGTGACCCTTGGTAGTGTAATTAGGACGTTGTGCTTTTTTGTAAGTATTATTGGGACTCATACCATTCATTGCATTGCTCTTAATCGTCCTATTACCTTTCGTACCATCTTACCTATCAGATATATCAACTTTTTTGGATTGGTTGGGTGGCTCCATGCACTTGTCACTTTATACTCCTGCACTTTTTACCATTAATTGAAACCGCCATATATGTAATAATTAATGTGTTTTTCTACGAATAAAGCATTATCAAATATATATATGTGTGTGACTTTTTAGGTTCTTTATCTATGTACACACATATTGTTTTACACCCTAGCCTAACATCTCTTGGTTGTGTAATTAATTTTTTCCTGTATTTTTTACAGAAGGCTATTCCCTACGGGACAATGAACTTTCGGTCACGAGATAATTCCTGGTCTTCCCAGGTGGATGCGGTTTTTGCAGGGGGTATTGTGGCAGTAGGTGATCCGGGTCAGAGGAACATCACTGAGCTTAAAGCTCAGCTCAAACATATGCTACATAGAAGGATGAAGGTGTGGTGGAATAGGGCCACTCTTGACAAATACATTACTAGAGGTCTGATACCGCGAGGTCTAAGGGTTCAGACCTTTCCCTCATATGGTAGGGATGATGAGGACTTCTGTAAAAAATGGGAGTCCATTTGTGGCACCTGCTCAGGCTCTCTTATGCGCCTAATTGTGGAGCTTAACACAAAAACCCTAACAACATTGGAATCGGAGATTGGCGTGATGGAGGAACAGCTATCCCAGAAATTATCGATGGATGAGCTTGAAGCCTTCAAAAAGGAGATTGATGAAGCCTTTATATCATGGGAGCGGCAAATCAAGGCCGCAAAAACTAAAAAATTTCAGCGGGATCTCCTTGATATGGAAAATAACCGTGTTTACCGTTGGAGAAATGCGGTACAACCAAGGGGCACACGATCCATGTCCATCTCATCGAACACCTCTATGAGCGATGATGGGAATCCCCCACCAGCCAAGGATCAGAGATATCCTAAGAGACTCCCTAAACGAAGAGGGACTACTAGTTACCACACTGGCCAACGCGGTCCCAGCAGTACTCACCAGCTGCAGGTAATCAATCTCTCTGATCATGTTTTGACTCATGATCAAATGTCGATTTTGGAAAAGGGACTCTCGTTCTCACCAACTTGCAATCTCGACCTCTTTTCTGTAGTGAAAGATCTTCACCTCTTCGCAAGAAAATTGGTTTTTAAAAAATTATTTAGTGGTAAAAGTGATCCGTTATTTCCAACGAGACTTGAACAGGATGCCTTGGCAACACTTAATGCACTTTTGGATGAGCAAGAAGTCACGTCAATCACGGGTGAGTTCCCTAAACATCTCCTACCCAGGTCTAGCAAATTTCCCCCCCTTTCCCTATTCCCCAACGTAGACATGTTTGTGAAGTTGGTGGAGGCAGAACTACGTGGGATTCCCACTAGTGGGGGAAGGGACAATTGTACTAGGGGTGAGAGAACTGCTCTTCGTGAGATCAGTGGTTGGAGTGATGTGGCGGTGAAACCGGCGGACAAGGGTGGGAACATTGTGCTGTGGCCAACCACCCTCTATGAGAGGGAGGCGCGCAAACAGCTCAGCAACGGTGATTGCTATCAAAAGCTCACCTTCAACCCGTCCATCAAATTCAGGGCTGAGTTGGAAGCCTTGTTGATGACGGGGGTGGATGCTGGAGTTCTATCTGCACAGCAGTGTTCCCACCTCTTGTCCGCCCACCCAGTGATTCCGACATTATATTTTCTCCCCAAGGTGCATAAGGCCCTGTCGAACCCACCCGGGAGACCGATCGTCTCTGGAACTAACGGGATGATTGACCCCATATGCAGATACGTCGAATACTTCTTACATCCTTTGGTGGAGGAACTCCCCTCATACTTAAAAGATACGATGGATGTGCTGAAGAAGGTCGAAAGTATCCACTTGGAACCGGACATGCTGATCGCCACCTGCGATGTCGAATCGCTTTACACCTCGATCCGACACCAAGATGGACTGGAGGCGACACCATTTTTTCTGCAGACAACAAATTGGGGTAAGGAGAAGTGTAAATTTATACTGTCCTTGTTGGAGTTTTTGCTGACCCACAATTTCTTCACGTTTGGGGGCTCCTTCTACCTACAGCTCCAGGGAACAGCGATGGGGGCCTCTTGTGCGCCCTCATATGCAAACATATGAGAGAAGGAGCCTCCAACGATGCAGAGCTTTACTAGCATGGCCAATAGACATGAAAAGATGAAAAAACAATCTCAGAATAGCCTGGATAAGTCAAAGCGTTTTAAAGTTATCACCACATAAAGGGACACTGGTCAGATTTGCAAAAAATGAGCTGGTCCTTAAGGAGTTAAGAGATCCAGATCAGGTTTTGGTGGGTTCCCTTAAAGAGGACCTTTCACCTCGAAAAACATTGTGAACTAAGTATCCTTACAAATACAGCGACGCCCAGGGATCTCACTGCACTTACTATTATCCCTGGGCGCCGCTCCGTTCTCCCGTTATGTCCTCTGGTATCTTCGATCAGTAAGTTATAGTAGGCAGAGACTGCCCTTGTTCTGCTGGGCGTCTCCTCCTCCTAGACTGTAGCGCTAGCCAATCGCAGCGCACAGCTCACAGCCTGGGAGTTTTTTTTCCTCTCAGGCTGTGAGCTGTGCGCTGCGATTGGCCAGAGCTACAGCCTAGGAGGAGGAGACGCCCAGCAGAACAAGGGCAGTCTCTGCCTACTATAACTACCCGCACAGTGTTTGCGATATTTAAAGGATTACAGGATCAAGAAAGATTTCTATTCATGATTTATTCAACATCCTTACTACTCGCTTCATTCAACACCCCCTTGAGACATCACGTGACAGAACCACAAGCTCCGTCACACAAGTCACGTGAAGGAGCATCATATGAGATGCCAGTTTCACAGCGGAATTGAAACAACACAGCCGCTGTACAAAGATTCGATATATACAGATTATACAGCAATACGAAGGCGGGTGAGTCTTTATACACCACAAGGGATGCCTCTGGTGGAGACGCTGAAGCAACTATAATGTGAGTAGATCCAGTCATGAATACTTGCAAGTAAAGTAAGATATTTAGAATTTAAAGGGAACCTGTCATGTGGATATTTGATTATAATCTAACTAATTATATACAATCATTAACTACTAAAAGTGCCTTAGATGTATTAACTTACTGGTGTGACAGATGGTTACCTCATAATATACACACAAAGATGACATATGCTAATGAGCTGATTTGAGTCCAGCGTGATGTTAGTGAGTCCAGCGTTTTTTAAATTCAGAGCTATAGCCACTCCCCTGCTCACCTGCTGCTGATTCATATGGAAAATAACTGTCAATCAGCAGCAGGTAGGCGGGGAGAGTCAGGAGCTCATGAATATTCAGGACTCATCATTATGAGCTGGAGCTGTTAAATACAAGATGTTGGCAGATTGACTGGGTCAATTTAAGAAAGTGACCCAGCATTTTGCTAAGAGAATCAGTCACTTATTTATGTTGCCCTTAGTTAGGACACCATAAAACTGGTGACAGGTTCCCTTTAAAGGATTGCCGTTTTTTTCTTATATGCGATCATATGGATGAACAGATCAAATAATTTTGTACATATATTCCTAATGATGAACTAAGTGACATCATCTATTTGATACTAGATCATTCACACTGGTTTCAATTTATGAAATACTATACCATGGATTGGTTTTGAACCTCTCGTTTATATATCCACGAATGTCATCGCTTTTCTAATAGCTCAAATTTCTGGACGTTATATACATTTTAGCAAGATCCAGTTTTAAGTGGATGTTGATTGGACATTTTTTTATTTTTTTTATTTTATTATATTTATTATTTGTTCGATTTTAGTATCCTTGTATATGGTGAACTTATTCTATTTTATATGGTCAACTTATCGATTTTAGCATTTATGCGAATTAAACAATTTTAATCTACCTACCATAAATCTTTGGTTTTAGATGTGTTTTGGATGGTGAGTGCTTGTTTATATTTATTGAATTTACCATATTTTATTACACCAGTGACTGGATTGGCCACTTTTAAACTAAGCACCTCTACCATTAATAAATTAGATAAGTGAGCCACTATATCAACATATAAATCTCAAGAAATGTAAAGATAAGTGATCAGTTAAGTTTGAACACATCTGTATATTACAGTGATACATAGAGCACTATTCCAATCACAGGCATGGTAATCATGATTATGTTAGCATATCTTTCCTTTTTTCAATAGTAAGACTTTTGATCCCCAGCAATGCATAATGATATAGACTTATAAAGTAAATTATATATGCACATATATTATACAGACCATACATTTTATATACCTTATTTTTGTGCAAATTCATATTTAGCAGTGTGTCTGTATAATATATGTGTGTCTAAGGCTGGGGATAGATTGTTTTGGGATTCTGTGTCCCTAGTAAGGTATTGTCTGTCAGAACATATAGCTACACCCTTTTTTTTGCACACCTTTTTATGCTACAAATGGTTGGATACACACTCATCTCTGCTATCCTTCAGTGAATCACAGTAATCAAAGTGATCTAATGCACATTAAACCATATTGTATATCACTTTTTATTGATATCACAAAAGTTGGATTCCCACTTGTCTCAGGTATTACAGGGTTTCCCCGGCTACAGTCAGGTCCATAAATATTGGGACATCAACACAATTCCAACATTTTTGGCTCTATACACCACCACAATGGATTTGAAATGAAACAAACAAGATGTGCTTTAACTGCAGACTGTCAGCTTTAATTTGAGGGTATTTACATCAGGTGAACGGTGCAGGAATTACAAGAGTTTGCATATGTGCCTCCCACTTGTTAAGGGACCAAAAGTAATGGCACAGAATAATAATCATAAATCAAACGTTCACTTTTTAATAATTGGTTGTAAATCCTTTGCAGTCAATTACAGCTTGAAGTCTGGAACTCATGGACAACACCAGACGCTGGGTTTCATCCATGGTGATGCTCTGCCAGGCCTCTACTGCAACTGTCTTTAGTTCCTGCTTGCTCTTGGGGCATTTTCCCTTCAGTTTTGTCTTCAGCAAGTGAAATGCATGCTCAATCGGATTCAGGTCAGGTGATTGACTTGGCCATTGCATAACATTCCACTTCTTTCCCTTAAAAAACTCTTTGGTTGCTTTTTTTAGTATGCTTTGGGTCATGGTCCATCTGCACTGTGAAGCACCGTCCAATGACTTCTGAAGCATTTGGCTGAATATGAGCAGATAATATTGCCCGAAACACTTCAGAATTCATATAGGGACCCGATCTCTTCCATCAGCATGTTTTTTTAAATTGTGTTTTATTTTTTGTCTTTCACTGTGACACGGTTTTACTCTGACGCTCAGGGGTAGGCGCCGGACTGGCGCAGTACCTGTTGGGCGCAGGTAATAACGCGTCACAGGCTGAATCTCTTAAAGAGCAGGTGTAGGGTTCACTTGATTAAGGGCCAGATGAAGCACTAAGGTGCGAAACGGCCGTCGCCTATTCAGCTGGTACATACTTGTATATGTTGTCCACTCTCTACCGAAAATAAAGGGAAAATTGTTACAGCGCAAAGCGGTGAGTGCCGTCCGTTTGTCTCTACCTGTATACACTTCAGAATTCATCCCGCTGCTTTTGTGAGCAGTCACATCATCAATAAATACAAGAGAACCAGCTCCATTGGCAGCCATACATGCCCATGCCATGACACTACCACCACCATGCTTCACTGATGAGGTGGTATGCTTAGGATTATGAGCAGTTCCTTTCCTTCTCTATACTCTTCTCTTCCCTCTGGTACAAGTTGATCTTGGTCTCATCTGTCCATAGGATGTTGTTCCAGAACTGTGAAGGCTTTTTTAGATGTCGGTTGGCAAATTCTAATCTGGCTTTCCTGTTTTTGAGGCTCACTAATGATTTCCATCTTGCGGTGAACCCTCTGTATTCAGTCTGGTGAAGTCTTCTCTTGATTGTTGACTTTGACACACATACACCTACCTCCTGGAGAGTGTTCTTGATCTGATTAACTGTGGTGAATTCTTCGTTCATCCACCACAGTTGTTTTCCATGGTGTTCCAGGTCTTTTGGTGTTGCTGAGCTCACTGATGTGTTCCTTCTTTTTAAGAATGTTCCAAACAGTTGTTTTGGCCATGCCTAATGTTTTTGCTATCTCTCTGATGGGTCTGTTGTGTTTTTTCAGCCTAATGATGGCTTGCTTCACTGATAGTGACAGCTCTTTGGAACTCATCTTGAGAGTTTACAGCAACAGATTCCAAATAGCACACTTGAAATGAACTCTGGACCTTTCATCTGCTCATTGTAATTGGGATAATGAGGGAATAACATACACCTGGCCATAAAACAGCTGAGAAGCCAATTATCCCATTTCTTTTGGTCCCTAACAAGTGGGAGGCACATACGCAAACTGTTGAAATTCCTACACCGGTCACCTGATTTGGATGTAAATACCCTCAAATTAAAGCTGACAGTCTGCAGTTAAGGCACATTTTGTTAGTTTTATTTCAAATCCATTGTGGTGGTGTACAGAGCCAAAAATCTTAGAACTGCGTTGATGTCACAATATTTATGGACCTGACTGTATATGTCTGATACACACTAAGTGCTAGGCACCAGACTGAAAGAGCATGCACTTGCTTTACCATAAGGCCTCATTCACACGACCATATGGTCACTGAAGGGATATTTGTAACTCCATTATGTCTGTTTTAACAATGTGTATTGTGATAACATCTTGTTCATGCACTGTTTCAAATTCCCCCTCACTGGAATTTGAGAGTCTTCGCCTGTCCTTGGACCGTTTCCTGAGACCCTTAAATTCCTGAGTGAAAACAGTCACACCTTATATGGTCATTCCAGTTTAACCACCTCAGCCCCCCTAGCTGAAACACCCTTAATGACCAGACCACTTTTTACACTTCTGCACTACACTAGTTTCACCGTTTATTGCTCGGTCATGCAACTTACCACCCAAATGAATTTTACCTCCTTTTCTTCTCACTAATAGAGCTTTCATTTGGTGGTATTTCATTGCTGCTGACATTTTTCCTTTTTTTTTGTTGTTAATCGAAATTTAATGAAATTTTTGCAGAAAATGACATTTTTCACTTTCAGTTGTAAATTTGTTTTTAAAAAATCTAAATATAAATTTTTCACTAAATGTATTGTTCTACATGTCCTTGATAAAAATAAAATGTTTGGGTAAAATAAAAAAAAATGGTTTGGGTAAAAGTTATAGCATTTGCAAACTATGGTACAAAAATGTGAATTTCTGCTTTGTGAAACAGCTCTTTCTGAGCACCTGTCATGTTTCCTGAGGTTCTACAATGCCCAGGCAGTAGAAAACCCCCACAAATGACCCCATTTCGGAAAGTAGGCACCATAAGGTATTCGCTGATGGGCATAGTGAGTTCATAGAACTTTTTATTTTTTGTCACAAGTTAGCGGAAAATGATGATTTTTTTTTTCATTTTTTTTTCCTTACAAAGTCTCATATTCCACTAACTTGTGACAAAATATAAAAACTTCCATGAACTCGCTATGCCCATCATGAAATACCTTGAGGTGTCTTCTTTCCAAAATGGGGTCACTTGTGGGGTAGTTATACTGCCCTGGCATTTAAGGGGCCCAGATGCGTGAGAAGTAGTTTGAAATCAAAATCTGTAAAAAATGCCCTGTGAAATCCAAAAGGTGCTCTTTGGAATGTGGGCCCATTTGCCCACCTAGGCTGCAAAAAAGTTTCACACATGTGGTATCGCCGTACTCAGGAGAAGTTGAGGAAAGTGTTTTGGGGTGTCATTTTACATATACCCATGCTGGGTGAGATAAATATCTTGGTCAAATGCCAACTTTGTATAAAAAAAATGGGAAAAGTTGTCTTTTGCCGAGATATTTCTCTCACCCAGCATGGGCGCTAAACTACCTAACCAAGGGGCCTAAACTATCCCTAAAACCTAACAGTCAATACCAGTGAAAAAAAAAAGGGACAGTTTGACAGGGGCAAGAAGGGGTGATTAAGGGGTTAATTGGGGTGCAGGTGGGTGATCTGGGGCTATGTGTGGTGTTTGGTGCTACTCACTGTGATGCCTGCTCCTCTGCTGAGACCAACCGACGAAAAGGACCAGCAGAGGAGCAGGGAAGCCATTTAACACATTATATTTACAAATATAATGTGTTATCTGGCTTCTGATTCTTTTTTATATTTTTTTAATCATCAGCTTGCCAGCCACGATCATTGGCTGGCAAGCTGATGACGTGACCCCCCCTCGAACTTTTGCCGGCCCGCAATGCACATGCGCGGGCCGGCTAAGCACGTCATCTCGCGTCTCGCGAGATGACGCATATATGTGTGACTCTGCCTGGGACTGCTGCCTCCGGACCGCGATCCTGCGTTAGGCGGTCCGGAGGCGGTTAATGCATACTAGCATATATGTGTCTACACTATGTAAATTATACTCCCTGCTTCTTTAAAAGGCTGAACTGAGGGGCAATAAAATTAGAGTGAATTTGTACAGACCTGTGTTTTCTTGTATCTGATAAGTTCATTCTCCTGGCGCCAGATAGACTTAATTCAAGCTGACCACCGAAAATCTGGTATCAGGGATACCATAAGCAAAGAGTCCAAATTGCCTTACAGCTTTGGGGGCTCGCCCGGGATCAAGAGTGTCATCCTCGGGTCCGGTGAGAAAGACATTGATTTTGTCCTCCATCTCATCCGAGGGCACTGGCCACGCCTCGACCCAAGTAAGTTGAACCATCTACTTAAGATTTCGGTAGGTCGCTGTGTCAGGGACACAGACAAGGCTCAGGGAGCCAAGGCTCAGGGAGCCTAAGGTGATTATAAGGGACTCCGGGAGTCCACAGCACCGCGGATAGATAAAGTGCACTAAAAAAATACTGTTCAGGGAACAGAAGGTTATAAGCTTGGATTAACTCTTATCACTTCTAAGATACTTATACTATATATACAGTACAGACCAAAAGTTTGGACATACCTTCTCATTCAAAGAGTTTTCTTTATTTTCATGACTATGAAAATTGTAGATTCACACTGAAGGCATCAAAACTATGAATTAAAACATGTGGAATTATATACATAACAAAAAAGTGTGAAACAACTGAAAATATGTCATATTCTAGGTTCTTCAAAGTAGCCACCTTTTGCTTTGATTACTGCTTTGCACACTCTTGACATTCTCTTGATGAGCTTCAAGAGGTAGTCACCTGAAATGGTCTTCCAACAGTCTTGAAGGAGTTCCCAGAAGTGCTTAGCACTTGTTGGCCCTTTTGCCTTCACTCTGCGGTCTAGCTCACTGCAAACCATCTCGAATGGGCTCAGGTCGGGTGACTGTGGAGGCCAGGTCATCTGGCGCAGCATCCCATCACTCTCCTACATGGTCAAACAGCCCTTACACAGCCTGGAGGTGTGTTTGGGGTCATTGTCCTGTTGAAAAATAAATGATGGTCCAACTAAACGCAAACCGGATGGAATAGCATGCCGCTGCAAGATGCTGTGGTAGCCATGCTGGTTCAGTATGCCTTCAATTTTGAATAAATCCCCAACAGTGTCACAAGCAAAGCACCCCCACACCATCACACCTCCTCCTCCATGCTTCACGGTGGGAATCAGGCATGTAGAGTTCATCCGTTCACCTTTTCTGCGTCGCACAAAGACACAGTGGTTGGAGCCAAAGATCTCAAGTTTGGACTCATCAGACCAAAGCACAGATTTCCACTGGTCTAATGTCCATTCCTTGTGTTCTTTAGCCCAAACAAGTCTCTTCTGCTTGTTGCCTGTCCTTAGCAGTGGTTTCCTAGCAGATATTCTACCATAAAGGCCTGATTCACACAGTCTCCTCTTAACATTTGTTCTAGAGATGTGTCTGCTGCTAGAACTCTGTGTGGCATTGACCTGGTCTCTAATCTGAGCTGCTGTTAACCTGCGATTTCTGAAGCTGGTGACTCGGATGAACTTATCCTTCGCAGCAGAGGTGACTCTTGGTTTTCCTTTCCTGGATCGGTCCGCACGTGAGCCAGTTTCTTTGTAGCGCTTGATAATTTTTGTGACTGCACTTGGGGACACTTTCAAAGTTTTCCCAATTTTTTGGACTGACTGACCTTCATTTCTGTGTATCCACCTGACTTCTCCACAACGCAACTGATGGTCCCAACCCCATTTATAGGGCAAGAAATCCCACTTATTAAACCTGACAGGGCACACCTGTGAAGTGAAAACCATTTCAGCAGACTACCTCTTGAAGCTCATCAAGAGAATGCCAAGAGTGTGCAAAGCAGTAATCAAAGCAAAAGGTGGCTACTTTGAAGAACCTACAATATGACATATTTTCAGTTATTTCACACTTTTATGTTATGTATATAATTCCACATGTGTTAATTCATAGTTTTGATGCCTCCAGTGTGAATCTACAATTTTCATAGTCATGAAAATAAAGAAAACTCTTTGAATGAGAAGGTGTGTCCAAACTTTTGGTCTGTACTGTATATATAGTATAAGTATCTTAGAAGTGATAAGATTATCTGTTTGTGTGAGATACTGACTGGGTGGTAAGTGTACGGTCACATCCCACTGTTATTGTCAAATTGATGTATTTTGGGTTAACTACTGTTAATGTGTAAAATTGTTTGTGTTGTGGAGGACCGCAAGACGCCCCACTCCTTCGGCTAGGATTAAAATCTGCTGACCCGGAGACAGTGAACGCAAGTGGCGGTCCAAAACAGCAATAGTCGATAGGGGTCCAAAGACTATAGAGAGACATTAAGATACGAATCCGCTGATAAGTTGACAGGATTTTTTGTCGGAGCCTTCACGGTTCAGTACAGCCAGTCCTGACAGCGATTGTCTTACTTATTCTTTGAACTAAAAATATCAACATGGCAGGACAAGGGTCAAAAACAGATTACCCCAAACCTGAGACGGGAGCAGTGCAGTTTCTAGGTAAAATTTCTCTCAGGGCGAATGTCAAAAAAACTCCCCCCCCCCCCCCATCAAAACTGCTCGATGAAATCATATCAGAAGAGTACTTGCAACCGTCTCACCATATATTTATTTTTTTAGAGCACACAAGATTTATTTAGGGCAAAATAAAATCATAAATTACTGCTTAAACTGCTAAAAGTCCTAGGCAGAGTAATAGAGAAGAATTGCATTATAAAGCAAGGCAATGCCCTTAGAACAGTAGTCATGAAATACAATCATCAATAATGTGCAAAACAATAATGTGCAGATATACCTTTTTATTCATTTATTTATTTTATTGATACACCATGCTGTACAGTATATACAGGATGTACAGGATTATAATATATGCTGTACAGCATGGTGTATGAACTATGCTGTATATTGGCATGGTGTATGGATTATATGTACATTGTATAGCATGGTGTATGAATTATACTATATATTGTATGGCATAGTGCAAGGATTACTGTATACTGTACATAAAATGTATGGAGGTTACACCATCCCGAACAATAAACAGTATAACCCCTACACAATGTAGAGGTATACTGTATATTGTGTGGCACGGTGTATGCTATGTGTATAACATAAACATACTCCACATGAAAACTTACAGTTACTTGGTTTGGACCTTGGGGGTCTCGGACACCACTTCGGCTGGGGGGCAACGTCTAAGAACATGCCGTCCACTGGGCAGTATGTTTCTTTGGTTCTTCCTCTTCAGACTCTGTACATGAGGTAATAAGGGGTAATATAACTAAGGGGGTATCAGAGTACATTATTATACAGGGCAGGGTAATATAACTCAGAACTAGGCCTATCAGACATCATACAGTTATAATGACACTAGGGCTGCAGCTAACGATTATTTGAATAATCGATTAGTTGTCGATAATTTAATCGATTAATCAGGAAAAAAAACTAAAAATGACAAAAAAGGGGTTTATATAATCTTACTTGAAAAATTATTAAAACAAATTGTGAATGCCACTGTTATGGAGGATCTGTGGATGGCACTATCATGGGGAGATCTGTGGATGGCACTGTTATGGGGAGGGGGACCTGTGGATGACAATGTTATGGGGAGAGGGACCTGTGGATGACTATGCTATGGGGGGATCTATGGATGACACTATATAGCATCTTATGCTATATGTGTCATCCACAGATCCCCCTCCCCATAACATTGTCATCCACAGATCTCCCCATAACAGTGCCATGCACAGATCCCCCTTCCCATAACAGCCCTGGCCCTGCCGCTCACAGCAGTATTCCTTAACCGGCAGTAACTTTTACTTTACTTTACGTTACTTTTACTTTACTTCTGCTTTTACCTTACAATGAAGCTCCAGTAACAGGCAGAGCAGGTGGCGGCGTAACGTCACTTACTCACGTGACGCGCCTGCTCCACCTACTTTATGAATGAAGCAGGCGAGCATGCGCGTCACGCGAGTAAGTGACGTTACGCCGCCGCCCGCTCTGCCTTTTACTAAAGCTTTATTGTAAGGTAATAAAGATGCAGTGATCTAAAGTTCAAGGACCCGCAGGCATAGCGCCTGACCGCCCGAATAGCAACGAATCGGCCGATTATTCAATAACGGGATTTGTTCACAACGAATCCTGTTATTGAATATTATCTATAACGTTGATTAATCGTTGCAGCCCTAAATGACACCCACAGCAGCCTCCATTCTAAATAATGTCCATAGTGATCCTTATTAAAAATAATGTCCCCCACAGTGGCCCCCATTTTCATGACCCCGCATCGGCCCCCACACCCCATTGTAATTAATGCCCACCCACAGCGTCTCCCCATTGTAAAAAATGTGTAACCACATTGCACGGACGGTCACAGTGACGCACCCAGTGACCCACTGTCCCACAGACTCAGGCTCTAACTCACAGCAGGCTTCTTTCTCAGCACTGCTCCGGGCGGGCGGTAACAGACAGGCAGGCAGTGCGGGCGGCGGTGCTCACCTCACTCACTGTATGTCACGTGGCACGTGACGTACAGTGAGTGAGCGCCACCACCCGCAGAGCCTGCCTGTGGGGGACATTATTTTTAATAAGGATCACTATAGACATTATTTAGAATGGAGGCTGCTGTGGGTGTCATTATAACTGTATAATGTCTGATAGGCCTAGACTAGTCCTGAGTTATATTACCCTGCCCTGTATAATAATGCACCCTGATACCCCTTAGTTATATTACCCCAGAGGGGTAATATAACTAAGGGGATGGGGTATCAGGGATGGGTACATTATTATACAGGGCATGGGCAGGGTAATATAAATCAGCTCAGGACTAGGCCTATCAGACATTATACAGTAATGACACCCACAGCAGCATTCTAATGTCCATAGTGATCCTACCTTATTAAACTTAATGTCCCCCACAGTGGCCCCCATTTTCAGAAATCAGATATCTCCCACAGTGGCCAGCGCCCCCCATTGTAATTAATGCCCACCCACAGACCACAGTGTCCCCATACTGTCCCCATTATTGATGTTGAGGGGGGTGGTTCTAATGAGTCAGAAAACAGAGCAGTGTCAGGAAGTTAATTGATGGCACTAGCAAGAAAGAAAGTGCCCCAGTGTCTGCAATCAGAAATGCGCTTGTGTTAAATGTTTAGAAATGAACTGGTTACATTTTGTTACCCTAATGATATGTGTATGTTTAAATAGGGAAATAGGGAAGACCCATAGCCTGGTCAGTTAATGGATAAGTATTCTACCTAGTGTGAGAAAACACAGTATTGTCTGGTGCAGTATCTGTAAAAGTTTGAAGAATATTTAAGACGGTTGAACGTCCTGTGATGGACTGCTTCACTTCCCCTGCCTTAACATTCCTAAGATAAGAGAAGAGCAGGAAAAGGAAAAGGGGGGAGGGAATCATGCAGAGTAAGTGATGTTATATGTGTAATAATCGAGCTTTTAACAAAAATTATTATATATTATTATATATTAATCACAGAGTGAAGACCAGAAGACATAGGAAAACATAGCACAACAGCGACCATCAGCAATTCTGGGTGTGGTGTGGCTATCTGTTTCCAGGAAAGATGTGTTTGTGCTGCAAGTTTTGGAATGAAACAAAGAAAACTGTGTGGCTGGGTTGAAAGACATAAATGATTCAATGGAATGTGAATGGGCGTGGTTATGAGCTGTTTGTTAAAATGAATACATGAAAATGTGAATGTGTATGGAGTACGATATTTGTTTTCATATAATATGCGCATTGAGAATTTTATTTAATTTTTCTTGGAAGTTTTTGGTTTTTATTGGTGCCAACAGCGTTGATCGAGCTGTACATTTTTTTTTAAATGGAAGTCAATGAAAAGCTTTTATGGGCCCTTTGTGTGTTCATGTCTGTATTGTCAGATCTGTTTGTTTCAATGTTTGAAGTTACGTGTTACATGTTAAGTGTTGTGCTTAACATTAGAGCTCTGTTCTCATGGGCAGCTTTGACACTACTGACGGACAGAAGGAGGACCATAGCATCCGACTAAAAGGGGTGGACTCAGATGACTGAGAGTGGGAGGAAGGAGAGTAGGATTCATGGTAGATAGTGGTGCAACCTCAAGTGTGTTAAGTAAAGATTTGTACAAAGGACCACCCAGAGTTTAACAACATTAACCCTGCATTATGGTCTTCAAATGAATATGACACAGGATTATAGATTGCACACCTTACAAAGCTACTGTGAAACCAGGTGTCATCTCAGTATATCAGAAACAATACCCGCTGTCAAAAGAGAAACTCGATGGACTTAGGCCAATGATAGAAGGATTCCTACTAAAGGGAATCCTGGAAGAGATGATTTCACTCTACAGCACGCCCGTGAATCCATTGACAAAGGCAGATGGTACTACCTGCTTTGTACAGGATTTAAGGGCCATCAACAACATCATTGTGCCTATATCCCCTGTTGTACCTGATGTCACTCAATTATTATCTGCCATTCCAGCAGACGCTGTCTATTTCAGTGTGATAGATCTGAAGAATGCTTGCTTCTCTATCCCAGTTGATAAGGTAGCCATACTACTTTTTGCTTTTTCCGTTCCCCAGACCTGAATCCAATTGAGCCCTGTCACCATCTATACTGAGAGTATGTACGCACATGGGGTAGTGTGGGACCATGGTATGATTTGGCAGAGGAGAGGATTCATGGCAGAAGATGGTAAGGATCATGTCTCACAGGGCAATGCGCTGGCAGATAAGGTGGCAAAACTAGTGGCCAAATGCAACCCCACAGGTCCGTGAAACCATTGGGAGATGCCATGTCTGGCACCTCCAACCCCTGAGATGTCGCAAATGCTTACTGATCTTCAAAGGTATGCCACTGAACAGGAACAGCAAGACTGGTGTTATCCAGTATTGCAGAAAAATCCTAAAACAGGATTAGTCTGCAAAGAGGAGTAGCCATGCATCCCCCAACACAGTGCTTCCATCTTAATAGCACATTTACATGGAGTAGGACATAACAGCATTGAGATACTAATGGGTAGGCCTTTCCCCTCACAATGGGCAAAACGCCCCTTGGTAAAGCAGGAAGGGGACTTGGACCTGATCAGAGATGAGTATGTTACTAATCTGATCAAGTAACACTGAAGAAAAAGTTGCTTCTAAGTCTCCTTCTCTTTCACAGGAACCAACCTACCCATTCCGGGTAGGCGATTAGGTGATGGTCAAGATCTTAAAAAAGGGAAAGGAACCAGGAAGCTTCACCTACGGACCACCCACCGAGGTAGTCGCGATCACCAGAACAGCAGTTCTCACTGAACAGTCACCCACTTGGATCCACTCCACAAGGATTAAAGCTCGGCTAGCACAAATGGTAATGAATGTAAGCTTTATTATAGTCTCAACACGAGACGGAGTGTATTAAAATACAAATAAACAACAATACAATGGTGGATAGAGAGCACTCAGAATAATATGGTACACCACTAAATAACTAGACGTATCAAAGCTAAAGAGATGATATAAATATCATAAAATGTATATATGGGCCAAACAAGATATCAAATATACACTGCTCAAAAAAATAAAGGGAACACTTAAACAGCACAATGTAGCTCCAAGTCAATCACACTTCTGTAAAATCAAACTGTCCACTTAGGAAGCAACACTGAGTGACAATCAATTTCACATGCTGTTGTGCAAATGGGATAGACAACAGGTGGAAATTATAGGCAATTAGCAAGACTCCCCCAATAAAGGAGTGGTTCTGCAGGTGGTAACCACAGACCACTTCTCAGTTCCTATGCTTCCTGGCTGATGTTTTGGTCACTTTTGAATGCTGGCGGTGCTTTCACTCTAGTGGTAGCATGAGACGGAGTCTAGAACCCACACAAGTGGCTCAGGTAGTGCAGCTTATCCAGGATGGCACTTCAATGCGAGCTGTGGCAAGAAGGTTTGCTATGTCTGTCAGCGTAGTCTCCAGAGCATGGAGGCGCTACCAGGAGACAGGCCAGTACATCAGGAGACGTGGAGGAGGCCGTAGGAGGGCAACAACCCAGCATCAGGAACGCTACCTCCGCCTTTGTGCAAGGAGGAACAGGAGGAGCACTGCCAGAGCCCTGCAAAATGACCTCCAGCAGGCCACAAATGTGCATGTGTCTGCTCAAACAGTCAGAAACAGACTTCCATGAGGGGGATATGAGGGCCTGACATCCACAGGTGGGGGTTGTGCTTACAGCCCAACACCGTGCAGGATGTTTGGCATTTGCCAGAGAACACCAAGATTGGCAAATTCGCCACTAGCGCCCTGTGCTCTTCACAGATGAAAGCAGGCAACACCAAGCACATGACAGACGTGACGGAGTCTGGAGACGCCGTGGAGAACGTTCTGCTGCCTGCAATATCCTCCAGCATGACCGGTTTGGCATCGGGTCAGTAATGGTGTGGGGTGGCATTTCTTTGGAGGGCCGCACAGCCCTCCTTGTGCTCGCCAGAGGTAGCCTGACTGCCGAGATGACTGCCGAGATGAGATCCTCAGACCCCTTGTGAGACCATATGCTGGTGCGGTTGGCCCTGGGTTCCTCCTAATGCAAGACAATGCTAGACCTCATGTGGCTGGAGTGTGTCAGCAGTTCCTGCAAGGCGAAGGCATTAATGCTATGGACTAGCCCGCCCGTTCCCCAGACCTGAATCCAATTGAGCACATCTGGGACATCATGTCTCGCTCTATCCACCAACGTCACGTTGCACCACAGACTGTCCAGGAGTTGGCAGATGTTTTAGTCCAGGTCTGGGAGGAGATCCCTCAGGAGACCGTCCACCACCTCATCAGGAGCATGCACAGGCGTTGTTGGGAGGTCATATAGGCACGTGGAGGCCACACACACTACTGAGCCTCATTTTGACTTGTTTTAAGGACATTACATCAAAGTTGGATCAGCCTGTAGTGTGTTTTTCCACTTTAATTTTGAGACTCCAAATCCAGACCTCCATGGGTTGAAAAATTTAATTTCCATTTTTTTTATTTTTGTGTGATTTTGTTGTCAGCACATTCAACTATGTAAATAACAAAGTACTTCAGATGAATATTTAATTAATTCAGATCTAGGATGTGTTATTTTTGTGTTCCCTTTATTTTTTTGAGCAGTGTATATAGCTAACCAAAGCTATCAGGACAAAATCAGGATCAAATATAATACATGACAGAGTATAAAGTGCATAGTGCGAATCTAACAAAGTGCATGAGTATATTATACTGAAATGCCCATTAGGGAGCCATAAGGTGAATACCTGAGTGGTGAACCAACAGAGCACCTGGGGGCCAAACCCCATGTTACAATGGAAAATAATACAATCTACAGAACACCGATCCCATTACAATGTTTTGCACTCGCGCGGAAAAATCGTGCGTGTTCCCGCAACGCACCCGCACATTTTCCTGCAACGCCCATGTGAAAGAGGCCTTAGTGTTTCGTTTTTCTTTTTTTGTGGTGGGAGCTGTCACTATGGGGGGGGGGGCTGGCACTATGGGAGGATGGCACTATGGGGGGGAGCTGGCACTATGGCTATGGGGGAGCTGGCACTATGGGGGGACTTGCACTATAGGGGGATCTGGCACTATAGGGGGCTGGCACTATGGGGAGCTGGCACTATGGGGGGGCTGTCACTATGGGGGAGCCGTCACTATGGGGGAGCCGTCACTATGGGGGAGCCGGCACTATGGGGGAGCCGGCACTATGGAGGGAGCTGGCACTATGGAGGGAGCTGGCACTATGGGGGGAGCTGGCACTATGGGGGGAGCTGGCACTATGGGTGGGGAGCTGGCACTATGGGTGGGGAGCTTGCACTATGGGGGCATTTCTTACTGGCACATTATGGGGGGGCATTATGGGGGAGAGGAGCACTATGGGGGTATCTGGGGGCTCTAAAGGGGATTTTTTTAATTATTGGCACATTATTGGGGCCACTATAGGGGAGAGCGGCATGCGGCACTATGGGGCATCTGGTGTTACTATAGGGGCATTATTTGGGGGCACTATGGGGAAGTAGGGCCTCTAAAGGGGCCTTTTGTATTGGCACATTATGGGGGCACGATGGCATTTGGTGGCACTAAGGGGGCATTTTTTACTGGCACATTATGGGAGGCACTATTGTGGAGAGCGGCACTATGGGGCATTATTTGGGGGCACTATGGGGGAGTGGAGCACTATTGGGGCATATGGTGGCACTAAGAAGGGACATTTTTTACTGGCACATTGTGGGGGAGAGGAGCACTATAGGGGCATCTGCTGGGGGCACTAATAAGGGGAATTATTTTACTGGCATATTATGGGGGAGAGGAGCACTATGAGGGCATTTACTGGGGCACTATATAGAGGTATTTTATACTGGCATACATTATGGGGACATTAGCTCAACTGCGGGAACTAAGCGGGGGTATTTCATGTACTGTCATATTATAGGGAGAATTAGTACTACTAGGGGGTATTATGGGACGCTTTACTACTACTGGGGCACTATGAGGAACATGATTACTAGGGCACTATAGGGGCATTATTACTACTAAGTGTGCTCTGGCAGAGAATTATTTCTATTGGTGGGATTTTGGGGAGCACTGTTACTTTGGCGGCACCCTGGCACAGTATCAGCTTAGCACAATTATTTTTGAGGGACATTATCTTTATACTATTAGTGTCTGGGCGCAGTTATTTTTTAGAGCACTGTGTGCCAATATTTGTTTAAGGGGGCACTATCTGTGTGGTAGTAGTATTTCCAGGGGGACTGTTTCTGCAGTATAGTATTGGGGGTGGCAGGAAAGGGTGTTCAGAATATGTGAAGATGATGGAAATGTGGGAAACTAATGTCTGTTTCTCTATCTCTGCAGAGACGGGAGATGGCAGAAAAATCATCATGACGGTCTGGTCTGAATGGAGAAGATGAGGAAAGAGAACGTCTACAACAAAGGTGACATCACTGGATGTAAGAGGTATGTGGTGCTATATAGGAGAGGAGATGCTCCAGCTCCTCCCCCTGCCATTTGCAGAAGGAGGATTCAGAGCTGGGTGAGGACGGCGAAAAGGGGGCAGCAGGCCACGGGCAGGAGGCAGATGGTAGGGGGGAACCACAGGCCTTGAGCAGGATCTGGGGAGGCAGGAGAGCGGAGGAGCTTCCTGGCTGTAGCATGCTGTTTATTGTATAATGTGAAGCAGGCAGTGCAGCCAGGACAGGCCTCCCCTCTCCGTATGATGTGTAGAGACAGGCCTCAACTATAGAATTTCAGCTGTACAGTGTTTTTTGGAAGTGGCCTATTATATGTAGGAGGGGCTTTTAATAATAGGCAGGGCTAAAATGGGCCACTTGACTGGATTTGCCCCCCAGGACTAAGGGCTGTTTCACACGAGCGGATGCCGTGCGTGACATCCGCTGCGTGAATGACAGCCAAGACCCGATGCGGACAGCAGAAGCACGGAGCATTAACATGACTGATAATGCTCCGTGGCGCTCTGTAATCTCTTTACTACAAAATCACAGTGAGATAAAGTTGTCACTGTGATTTCATAGTAAAGAGATCACAGAGAGGCACAGAGCATTATCAATCATGTTAATGCTCCGTGCTTCTGCTGTCCCCTTGGGGTCTTGGCTGTCATTCACGCAGCGGATGTCACGCACGGAACCCGCTCGTGTGAAACAGCCCTTAGGCTACCAGCCCTCCCCTGCCCCTCAATCAACATTTTTGTAAGCATTCTGTATTAAGAATGCTATTATTTTCATGTACGGTATACCCATGTTATAAGGGAAAATAAAAAAATCTATAGAACACCTAACCCAAACCCGGACTTCAGTGAAGAAGTCTGGGTTCTGGTCTGGGTACCACATTCAGTTTTTTCTCATGCGCATG
Organism: Bufo gargarizans; assembly: GCF_014858855.1. NCBI lineage: Eukaryota > Metazoa > Chordata > Amphibia > Anura > Bufonidae > Bufo > Bufo gargarizans. The sequence goes on from NC_058087.1 coordinate 105,445,275, forward strand.
CAAAACTATTACTGAACACAATCGCAGTCAAACTGACTGAAATTACGCGCCTACTCGCACGATTTTCCCTGAACGCACCTGCATCGCATTCAGCCCTCACCCACGACGCCCGTGTGAAAGAGGCCTTACAGTAGAGGTGATGACTGAATCTATATACAGCTCTTCGCCTCCACTGACGAGCAGGCAATTATCAGCAAGGAAAGGTACTTTTATGATAGCCTTCTCGGTTGGCACATGAACTTAAAGGGTGCCTTCAAACTGCACATTTTTTAAAGTCAAATTAACTACAATTGAAACCAGCTACATTCATTTAAATCAAGTAGTAAAGAAAATGGATTTGTGCCAGCGTCATTCACTTGAATGGAACTGGTTTTAAGTCATGGAAAATTCTGCCACAATATCTGCGTGTGAAGGTGTGTTAACTCATAAAGAGTGTAATGTCCATACCATGTTTGTTATTTGTATCATATAATTACCAGTAAAAAAATAGTATATAATTTATCACTGCACATAAATTGCATTGTTTTGGTTTTGATAGGCAATCAGAGAAACTGTAAGGAATCATCCTGCTATGTCTGTTTAGTTTAGACTGCTTGTGCAGTCCTCTTGCCTGGAACTTGCTCTCTGGTTTGTTCCTTCTCTTTGCTGCTTACTCTGCTACTTCAGGACACCTGCCGACCACTCGCTGGGTTTTACCCTGACCTCTTGTCTGGATTCCTGCCTTTATCTGCATTCCTGCTACCTCCTGTTCAAGACTCCGGTACCTCCTGTGTTTCGACCTTGTCCCTGCCATTGCATTCCAGCAGTATTCTACTAGTATTGTGACAGAATACTGAAGCCTAAAATGGAGTCTGCTGGGACTGGGAATTCAGAGGTTCGCATTAAGCAACTGCAGACTGCTAATATGCGCACCGAGATGCAGACTTTAAAAAATAAATATGACGCCTTTGAAGGACAGACTTCCCACAACATCCAAATTTATGGACAAGCAATTTAAGAGCTACGTGGTACCGTGCAGACATTATCTGACCAGATAGTCCACTTGGAGAATCAAGTTTCTACACCACCCGCTACAGTGCCTGCAATGACTCCTAAGTTGCCACCATTTAGATTTGGTGGAGACCGCGACAAATTCCGGGGATTCCTCAATCAATGTAGGCTATACTTTGATGCAAATTCAACTCAGTTTCCTACTGATAGATCTAAAGTCTTATGTATTATTATGCTGCTGACACATTGCCTGGGCTAGTCCGTTGATTGAGACTCAAGACGCCCGGCTAAATCACTTAGAGGACTTTATCGATGCCATGAGTCAAATGTTTGACGATCCAAATCGAAGTGCTACAGCTGAAGCAGCATTATTAGCATTGCGCCAGGGCAGCAACCCTGTCACAGAGTACGCAATGGAGTTCAAGAGGTGGTCTGTCGGCACCGATTGAAACAACGCAGCGAAAATGTCTTTTTTAGGAAAGGACTATGCAGCGCATTAAAAGATGAACTTGCCTGTGCGGAGGCCCCTTTAGATTTGGATGCTTTTATTAACCATTGCATTCGAATCGATACTCGACTGTCTGAATGAAAACAAAAGAAATGGGCTAACTTGAATTATGATACTAAGTAGTCCCCTTCTTTTTCTGTCTCCATTTCCAAGGAACCCCATGGAAAGATTTATAGAGAATCAGGAAGTGAGCCTATGCAAGTAGATTCCATACTAAGACGCAAAAGCATTGATTGACGGGAGCACAGGCTCTTGGACTGCCCTAGCCGCCCGTGGAGGTTGTGGCAGCTATTACAGAGCCTGACTTTTCAGATAGAGTATCGATTGCTTCAGAAACAGAATTATCTGAGAAAGCAATCATCTATTCCATTTCATCGGTGGCCCCTCATATTAAGAAAAATAATAAAGACTCCCATTGCTTCATTTCATTAAGTTCTTGATTAACTCTCAGTAGATATCCACCACTGCTGTGGGGGACTTCGGGGCTAGTGGCAATTTCATGGACCTTTCTTTTGCTCAAAGACATGGAGTTAAATTTCAGAGAAAACTCTCACCCATGGTAATGGAGACCGTAGATGGATTTCCACTGAGCTCAGTGGATCAAGAGATGGAACAACTTGAAATCATTATAACACCCCATCACCGTGAAGTCCTATCATTTCTATTAATCTCTTCTCTACATTTCCCTGTTATTCTAGGCCTATTTTCACGGGCTCGCTCTCCTCAGCACTGTTGCCATCCCTTTGCTGTTACCATGAAGTACAGAGTCCTTTTCTGCATTAGCGACGCTTGGAATGGTCTGAATTCTTCCTTCAACCAATCCTTCCTTATCCCATTGACCGTGATCCACGGAAAAGGGCACAGACCTGGGAAGCAGACGCAGAGCCTTCCCTGCAAGCTGGATGGGAAAAATCCAGCAAGGCGATCTATAGGTGTTGTGACTCATCAATAGGTGTTGTGACTCATCTGGTAAGCAAATTCAGTGCATTTGTATTATTATTACTTGTAAGGTTCTACACACGAGGTGCTGCCTCATCTTCCCTTTTTTTTCTTTCCATGTACTTCTAAGGGAAAAAAATACAATTCGGGTAGTAGTTGACAAGCTCACCAAGGCTGCACATTTAATTTCATGTACCGGCCTACCTTCTGCCAAAGATTCCGCTGACCTTGTAGTTCAGAATGTGTTTAGTTTTCATGGAGTTCCTGATTAAGTTATCTCGGATCGTGGGGTGCAGTTTACATCAAAATTTTTACATAGTTTTTGCACAGCACTTGAGATTGATATAAATATATAAACCGCCTTTCACCCACAATCTAATGGACAAACTGAACATACAAATCAGACTCTGGAACAGTATCTTCGATGCTATATCTATCATTTACAAGATTTTTGGGTTGATCTGCTTCCTGTGGCTGAGTTCTCTTACAATAACTCCCAAAATGCCTCCACCAAGCAAACTCCTTTCTTTGCAATTTTGGGGTATCATCCAAATATTCTTCCCAAATTCCCCGCTGTTTCACCTATGCCAGCAGTTGTGGAAAGGATCTCTGCATTACAGCAAAATGTATTCCTACTAAAAGGAACATTAGAGAGGGCTCAAGAAAATTACAAGAAGAAAGCAGATACATTTCATAGACCAGCACCAATCTTTAAAATAGAGGATAAAGTATGGCTTTCCACTAGAAATTTGAAACTTAAGGTTCCTTCACCAAATCTAGGACAGAAGTTTGATGGGCCTTATAAGATTATCGTGATAATTAGTCCAGTAGCTGTTCAGGTCCAGCTCGCACAATCTATGAAGATTCATCCTGTTTTTCATGTGTCCCTACTAAAGCCTGCCATACCCAACTCTTTTCCGGAACGTGTCCCTCCTCCCGATGCGGTAGAGATAGATGGGTAAGAATAGTATGTTGTAGAGAAAATCTTGGACTATACAATTTTCAGGAACCATCTACAATGCCTCATTAAGTGGCAGGGTTATGGGTCTGAAGAGAATTCTTGGGAACCGGTGAGTAATATTAATGCTCCCCGACTGATTAAACAGTTTCATCAAAGACATCCTGGGAGACCAAGTCAGGTCTCGTCCAGAGGCCGCTGTTGAGGTGGGAGTAATGTCAAGAATCATCCTGCTATGTCTGTTTAGTTCAGACTGTCTTGCCCTTAGGTTTTCCCTCAGTTAAGATGGTGGATTGTGTCTCAGCTGGGTGCCACCTTACTTCCTGTTTCATATATAAACCTCTCAAGCCTGTTACACATTGCTTGAGTAGTGTGTTTTGGCTCCTGCTTCTGCAGTCCTCTCGCCTGGAACTTGGTCTCTGGTTTGTTCCTCCTCCTTGTGGTTTATCCTGCTGTAAGACCGTGAACTGGGGAGGGACCGCCAGGATACAGCGAAGTCATGAAATATGGAAAGCGGCACAGACACCAGCTTCTGATGCAAAAACAGTAACTTTACTGAACAGTAGTATTAGTAATGACAACCGTGGTTACAGAGAGTATATATCACATATATATCAAATACAATAAACACCTCACACTCCTTTCTCTTGCCCCAAATTACACTGTTCATGTGCCCTGAGTACTCCCAGCCTGGACGCTGGAGTGGCCTTGTAGTGTAGCAACAGTGGAGTGTCCAGAATACCCTATACCCCAGGCTCAGAGTCATGGTACCAGCCCAAATGAAAAATCGTACCCAAAGCGGCGTACATAGCAGAGCCCGCAAGTCGATACTGTGCTGCCGGGTAATGGACCTGACCGCTAGCGCACACGGCAGAGCCTATAAGTCAATAACCATGCCGCTAAGTCACTGACCTGGGTATGTCCTATGTTTACTGGTTGCTCCAGACAGACAGCAAATCCTTGCCACAACATGTGACCCTGCAGAACCTGTACTCTGACCCTCTGTTCCGATCAGCTTCCTGACGCCGGTACTCATTCTTGCGAACAGAATCCGGATCCACGCGGTTCTCTAATGCAGCTCACAAAATTCTTCTCCAAGCTGAGCAACTCCACCTCTCCTGGTAGCTTCAAAAGATCCACGGCTCTTCCAGCCTTCCAGGACCCAGTGTCACGGAAGGTGTACAGAAAACTAGAAGACACAAAATGAAGATCCGAATGACTGGATCCAAAACTAAGGAACCAAAGGGAAAGCCCTGCAACAGGCCTGGCTCTCTCCCTAACTGCTCAGCCTATGCAAAAATCTCAATGGTAGATGATCGCATATCCCCGTTCCTCGACTGTATAACCCCTAAACACCCTATAATAGTGACACGACCACCGGCTCCCTACACTTGATACGGAGGGAGTCAGGGTCACCTGGGATCCAGCAAACAGGAAAACACAAATGAATGAACAAAACTTATCTGGAGAAGACTCAGTAGTAGCATCCAGCATGCACACACTCCAGGAAGTTGTATAAACCGCAAAGTGATGCAGTATGGGAAGGGATTTAAAGGGATGCAATCAGTGCAACTACATGACAGCTGAGAGAGGCTAACGAGATGAGAGAACAAAAGCAAAACAAAAGGAACCTCAAGCAGGAAGTTCTGAAGAACGTCTGACAGAGCTTCTCAGATGTCTGGTGGTGACAGTACCCCTCCTTCTACGAGTGGACTCCGGACACTCAGAGCCCACCTATTCAGGATGGGACCTATGAAAAGCCCTGATGAGACGAGTGGCCTTAATGTCCGTCACTGGGACCCACATCCTCTCCTCAGGACCATAACCCTCCCAATGAACGAGGTACTGGAGAGAACCGCGGACAACACGAGAATCCACAATCCTAGAGACCTGAAATTCAAGATTACCATCAACCACAATCGGAGGAGGAGGCAAAGATGAGGGTACAATGGGTTGGATATAAGGTTTTAATAAGGACTTATGAAAAACATTATGGATCTTCCAAGTCTGAGGAAGATCAAGACGGTAGGCAACAGGATTGATGACGGACAAGATTTTGTAAGGCCCAATAAACTTAGGACCCAACTTCCAAGAGGGAACCTTTAATTTGATATTCTTAGTAGACAACCACACCAGATCACCAACTTTCAGGTCCGGACCAGGCACAAGTCTCTTATCCGCCACACGCTTATATCTCTCACTCATGCTCTTTAGATTATCCTGAATCTTTTGCCAAATAGATGACAAAGACGAGGAGAATCTGTCCTCATCAGGTAAACCAGAAGACCCCACTCCAGAGAATGTCCCAAACTGCGGATGAAACCCATATGCACCAAAAACATGGTGACTTATCAGAGGACTCCCGACGACGGTTATTTAAAGCGAACTCAGCAAGGGACAAAAAAGAACACCAATCCTCCTGATTCCCCGCCACAAAAACAGCGCAGATATGTCTCCAGATTCTGATGGACTGTCTGGCCATTCGACTGCGGGTGGAAAGCAGAAGAGAATGACAACCGAACCCCCAAGCGAGAACAGAAAGCCTTCCAGAATCTGGAAACAAACTGCGTGCCCCTATCAGAGACTATGTCTGAAGGAATACCATGCAATTTGACAATGTGATCAATAAATGCCTGCGCCAGCGTCTTAGCATTGGGCAAGCCAGGAAAAGGAATGAAATGCACCATTTTGCTAAAACGGTCCACCACCACCAGAATCACAGTCTTCCCCGAGGAACGAGGCAGGTCCGTAATGAAGTCCATGGACAGATGTGTCCAAGGATGGGAAGGAATGGGTAACGGAAGGAGAGGACCTGATGGCCGTGAATGAGGGACCTTGGCACGAGCGCAGGTCTCGCAGGCTGCCACAAAACCCTCAACTGACTTACGAAGCGCCGGCCACCAGAATCTCCGAGCGATGAGATCCACTGTTGCTCTTGCCCCCGGGTGCCCAGCAAGGACAGTATCGTGGTGCTCCTTAAAAATCTTGTGTCTTAAAGCGAGAGGCACAAACAATCTCCCAGGAGGACAAAGATCAGGAGCCTCTGACTGGGCTACCTGAACCTCTGCCTCCAATTCAGGATAAAGAGCAGAGACCACCACCCCTTCAGCCAAAATGGGACCTGGGTCTTCAAAATTCCCACCTCCCGGAAAACAACGTGACAGGGCATCTGCCTTCACATTCTTAACCCCAGGGCGGAACGTAACAACAAAATTAAACCTTGAAAAGAACAAAGACCATCTGGCCTGTCTCGGGTTCAAACGCTTGGCTGACTCCAAGTAGGCCAGATTCTTATGGTCAGTAAACACGGTAATAGGGTGTCTGGCTCCCTCTAGCCAATGGCGCCATTCCTCAAAAGCTAACTTGATGGCCAACAACTCCCTATCTCCCACATCGTAATTTATCTCTGCAGAGGAGAGTTTCTTCGAGAAAAAGGCACACGGTCGCCATTTGGCAGGAGAGGGACCCTGAGACAAGACCGCACCCACGCCCACCTCAGAAGCGTCCACCTCAACTATGAAGGGCAGAGAGGTATCAGGTTGTACCAAGATGGGAGCGGAAGCAAAACTGTCCTTGACACTAGAAAAGGCCTTACGCGCCTCTACCGACCAGGAGGAAAAATCTACCCCCTTTCTAGTCATATCAGTGAGAGGTTTAACAACAGAGGAATAATTCAAAATAAACTTCCTGTAATAATTGGCAAAACCCAAAAAAAGCATCAGCGCCTTCTGATTCTCAGGAAGCTCCCACTCAAGCACATCGCGGACCTTCTCAGGGTCCATGCGAAAACCAGAAGCGGAGAGAAGAAACCCCAGAAATTGAATTTCTGGAACCGCAAACACACATTTTTCCAGTTTAGCGTACAATTTATTCTCCCGCAGGATGAGCAAGAACTGACGTAGGTGGTCCTTATGAGCTTTGAAATCATGAGAAAAAAATCAAAATGTCATCTAGATACACTAATACAAATTTCCCCATTAAATGATAAAAAATGCTGTTCACAAAATGCTGAAAGATGGATGGAGCATTCATCAAACCAAAAGGCATAACCAATTTCTCAAAATGGCCCTCAGGGGTATTGAAGGCCGTCTTCCATTCGTCTCCTTCTCTGACCCTGACCAGGTTGTATGCCCCTCTTAGATCCAACTTGGAAAAAACTTTAGCCCCAACAATCTGGTTAAACAGGTCCGGGATCAGAGGAAGCGGATAAGGGTCATGAATTGTGATACTGTTCAGCTCCCTGAAATCCAGACATGGTCTTAAAGAACCATCTTTTTTCTTAACAAAGAAAAAAACTGCGGCAACAGGTGACTTCGAGGGTCGTATGTGTCCCTTTCTCAGACTCTCAGAGATATAAGCACGCATAGCGACCCTTTCAGGTTGGGAGAGATTGTATAAACGAGATTTAGGCAGCTTGTCGCCTGGGGTGAGATTAATAGGGCAATCGTACTCCCTGTGAGGGGGCAAGTCCTGAACACCACTCTCAGAAAACACATCCGAAAATTCTGAGAGAAAAGATGGTACAGTCTTAGTAGAAACCTCAGAAACAGATTTTGTGAGGCAATTCTCTCTGCAAAAGTCACTCCAACCATTTATTTGCCTCGCTTGCCAATCAATGGTGGGGTTATGTTTAGTGAGCCAGGGTAGCCCCAACACTAGAGGAGTAGGCAACCCGCTTAGGACGAAACATGACACATCCTCAACATGAGTATCACTCACAATCAAACGGATATTGTGAACTATGCCCTTTTACGATTTCTGAGAAAGTGGAACGGAATCAATAGCAAAAACAGGTATATCCTTTCCCAAAATGCATACCTGGAAACCATGAGTTATAGCAAATTGATTATCAATGAGATTGACAGCTCCTCCACTATCTACAAAAATCTCACAAAAAATGTTCTTGCTCTCTAGCGCCACCCTGGCAGGTAGGACAAAACGGGAAATGCAAGCAAATGGAAAACCTTCAATTTCCGCATCAACCTTGCCAATAGTAACAGATGGAACGTTTTAGAGGATTTTTTTCTTTTTGTTTCTTTATTACTCTCCAAAAACTGTCTGAATCTCCTAGAGGGACAAACATTTGCCAAATGATTTATACCTCCACAACAGAAACAAACCTTCCTATGAGAGCTGAATCTTCTATTGTTAGAGGCAAGCAAACCCAGCTGCATGGGTTCCTGCTCAGAAGGGATTAAGAGCGACTGAGACCCCTGTGCACTGAATGAGACCGCCGCACTGTCCTTGGACTGAGTATGACAGGAAGGAGTGATCTCTCCTCTCTCTCTAAGACGCCTGTCAATACGAACGGCCCGATACATGGCTGTGTCCAAGGAGGTAGGTTTCTCATGAAAGGCAAATGCATCTTTCAATCCCTCTGAAAGACAATGGCAAAATTGACTTCGGAGTGCAGCATCATTCCAACCAGTATCAGCTGCCCATCTCCGAAATTCTGAACAGTATATCTCTGCGGACTGTTTACCCTGGCATAAAAGACGTAGTCTAGCCAGAGCAATACGATCCGGATCATCATATATCTGACCCAGGGATAAAAAAAAAATCATCCACTGAACAGAGGGGCCGTGCCCCCACCGGTAGCGAAAAGGCCCAGGACTGAGCGTTATCCCTGAGCAGCGAGATGATGATCCCCACCCTCTGCTCCTCATCACCAGAGGAATGGGAAAGTAGGCAAAAATGGAGTTTGCAAGCCTCTCTAAAACAAACAAAATTCTCACTACCCCCGGAGAACGTATCAGGAAGCGAGATTTTAGGCTCAGAACAAATTCCATGAACGCAAGCAGAAACGGTCACCTCAAACTGAGAGACAGTTTTCCGGAGATCTGCTACCTCCAGTGAAAGACCCTGCATGCGGTCAATCAAGGTTGAAACCGGACTGTAGAAGACTCAGTAGTAGCATCCAGCATGCACACACTCCAGGAAGTTGTATAAACCGCAAAGTGATGCAGTATGGGAAGGAGCTTCTCAGATGTCTGGTGGTGACACCCAGACCTCTCTCTCTCTCTCTGGGAAGCCTTCTGGATCGCTGACCCGGGCCTGGTCCTTATCCGATGGGGACTTACACCAACTCGCAGGTCCTTCCATCCACCATGAGGCCTCACAGGGTCTGTAACCACATTCCACGGTCCAACTGACCTTCCGGGAACCGATCCTTTCTCCCTTGGCAACATCTGCATTGCTGACAGGTATCAGTCACTTCTGACATTGACTTTGACTGCTCTAAGTCCCACAGACCTGAGGATGGCCCTGGATCTTGTATACAGCCTCTGCACAAGCATGTCTCCTCATGTCACTATTTCCTGCTCAGTCTGGCACACAGCAGCATGAGTCATCATCTGTTTTGCATATCTAGATTCGGCAGTAACTTCGCTGTGAGGGGAAACAGCAGCCTCTTGTGGCAGAAAACAGAATGACAGTCTCAGAAACAGCATTCAAGAATCAGTGGCTATTTCTCCATCTTACACTCCAGGACACCTGCCAACCGCTCGCTGGGTTTCCTCCTGGCCTCTCGTCTGCATTCCTGCTACCTCCTGTTCAAGACTCTGGTGCCTCCTATGTTTAGGCCTTGTCCCTGCCATTGGATTCCAGCAATATTCCACTAGTATCGTGACAGAAACTGTAGTTACTGAATTTGAATCAGAAGAAGAGGTGTAGTGGAATCTACAGAGGTTATTCTTTTTTCTTACATCTATGTGAAGCACACTTTTTTGGGGTCAAATATTAGGGTCTTTCCAAAACCTTTACAATGATTTGGGGGGCCTCACACCTGGGACAAATCAGCTGTTTGAGACAGGAACAGTACTCTTGTAAGCACCGCTGCCTTCTCGCAGTATAACATAGATGAGTGACGACACATTCATCAGCTTAGCCCCAACTCGTCCCCATATAAGTGAATGGGGCTGAGCTATTATACCAAGTACAGCCATCATACAATGTAAATAATTGTGCATAAAAACTTCTGCGAGCTCCGCTGCCTTCTCAAAAAGGCTGGTCAGCAGGGTCCCAGGTGTCAGACCCCTACTGAACAGATACTGATGACCAGATACCGATCCAGGATTGGTCATCAGTTAAAAAGAGTAGTGATGAGCGGCAGGGGTCATATTCAAATTCGCGATATTTCGCGAATATTTTTTAGAATATTCGTCGAATATTCGAAAATTCGCAATTTTTTTCTTGAAAAAAATCTGCAAGGTAATGATTGTGTAATATGCGAATTTTCGGATTCAAATTTTTATTGCGAATTTTTCAACTTACAACTATTAGACAAAGAAGATTATAGCACTATATTAGCTAAATTGCTCTATATTCGATTTTTCAAATATTCGCTATATTGCTATAACAGTTTTTTCAAATATTCGTAATATAGCAATATAGCGAATATTCGAGAAAAACGAATATAGAGCAATTTAGCTAATATAGTGCTATAATCTTTTTTTTATAGTTGTAATTTTTTTCCAATCTGAACTTCAGATGAGAAAAAAATTACAACTATTAGACAAAGAAGATTATAGCACTATATTAGCTAAATTGCTCTATATTCGTTTTTTTTTCGAATATTCGTTATATTGCTATAACTTTGTTTTTTCGAATATTTGTAATATTCTAAAACAAGAATATATAGCAATATAGCGAATTTTCGGAAAAAAACGAATATAGAGCAATTTAGCTAATATAGTGCTATAATCTTCTTTGTCTAAAAGTTGAAAAATTCGCAATAAAAATTCAAATCCGAAAATTCGAATTACGAAAATTTGCATATTACACAATCATTACCTAGCCGATTTTTTTTCAAGAAAAAAAAAATCGGGCATTTTCAAATATGACCCCTGCCGCTCATCACTACTCCTAAAGTCAAGTATATTGCAGCCTTCTTATTGGCCCACAAGCTAGAAGCAGGAAGGGATCATGTGTACTGATTTAAAAATAAATAAAAAAGAAATCGGAAAAAAATCGAATATTCGAAATTACGAATATATATATAACTATATTCGAAATATTCTCGAATTTTCGAAGTACCTATATTCGCGATAAAAATTTGAAATTCGAATATTCGTGATCAACACTAAAAAAGAGTAATGGCTGGTTTAGATGGGCTGAAGAAGTGGACGATTGTCAGGAAGGAGATAATTCCTTCCCAACAGTCAGCAGCTTAATCAGTGAAGGAGACTGCGCATTTACATGCAGCAATCTCCTCCACAGTATGAGGACAAGGGATATCTATAGTGATCCCTCGTCCTCATATAGAATCATTGTTTCATATGATCTATTGTCCGTATGTTCTGTTGCCCAGGCACAGATCAGTGGTCCCTGCATGAACCACAGGCTCACCCTATGAAATCAGTGTTTTGCTTGTTCATCGAGTGATAAGCGGCACATTTAGATGGCCTAATTGTCAGGACGAGCAGGAACATTTGTTCTCGAAAATCTTTCTGGTAATCGTTTCATCTAAATCCACCTTTAAGAAAACCAGTTTAAGGGTCCATTCACACATCTGGAACTGTTTTGCAGATCCACAAAACACGAATACCGGCCCCTGTGCCGCACATGGCCGGCCCTATGATAGAAATGCCTATTCTTGTCCGCAATTGCTGGGCCACGGAACGGAAGTATAGATGCGGACAGCACACGGTGAGCTGTCCACATATTTTGCGGCCCCATTGAAATGAATGGGTCCCCACCCAATCAGCAAAATTGCGGAACGGATGCAGACCCAGAACTACTTTAACCCTTAGGATAAGCAGGGTCTGAAATCCCAGCGCCGTAGTTATGGCGCTGTGTACACCCGGTCCCTGAGTGAAATTGCTCAGTGACCAGGGTACGATGGCTGCTCTGTACGGCAGGCAGCCATGTTTCCTAGGGGCACAGTGAAGTATTTCCGCCCCCCCTGCAGCCCTGATATCTGCTATTGGCTGGATTCCGCAGACATGCGCATAGCAGCTCTGGCTGGATACGGAGCTGCAGGGGGGGGGCGGGGGTGTCTCATGTGGAGGTGACCGGTGCTGAACAAGTCAGCACCTGTCTCCTCCTAGGACAGGCAGGGGACATCAGTGTTTTGGGTCCCCTGCCAGTGCTGCTATTGGCTGGAACACCGCTCCAGCCAATGGCGGCGCTATAGCTGCACAGGAAGAGGCAGAACTTCCCTGCATGCAGCCATTCTAGCTAGTGACTGCATGCAGAAAGGTTCTGTGTCTTTTTGTGCTGCTGTTGGCTTGCTAGGACTTGTAGTGCATCACCACTGTGATTTAACCCGTTCCTGCTGAAAGAAGAACAAAAGAAGAAAGAACATCTGGAATAGTTGCATATTTTATTTTTTTTTCGCAGCTATTCCATATGCCTAAACCCTCCCGTCCTATTTTTACGGGCGCCATTTGGTCCTACAGGACGCTGTCCCGTTGAGACGGCGTACCGACGGGCTCGGAAGGCGAGACGTTCCGATCTCCTAAAAGAAAAAATAAAGAAAAATAATCCTGACATTCGCTTCATTACAACTTTCAACAGTAGTCACAATGAAATTAGTGAGGTGCTATCGAAATACTGGGCTATACTGAAAGTAGATTCCCAATTGGGTGAGATGGTTGCCGACCACCCACAGATTACATATAGACGTTCTAAAAACTTGAGGGATCACCTAGTATGTAGTCATTATACAACAAAAAATCCTGGTCTATTTGGATTTAGAGGTCCTAGGTGGGGCAACAAACAATGTGGGAAATGTGTGGCATGTCCCAATATGGACAGAACTGATGTCTTTTGGGACACCACACATGGTAGAGAATATCAGATCACCTATTCCATTAATTGTACTACAATGGGTGTAATCCACTGGGCCATATGTCCCTGTAACAAAATTTATGTTGACTACTCGCCAGTTCAAAAAACTGATTTGCGAACATGTGTTGGTGATAGAGGCGGCTAGGGATACTACGGATTTGGAAAGGTTAACAACTATACCTAGACATTTCAGAGAAGTACATGATTGTGATGGTTCTTTACTCTGTTTTAGGGGCATTGATCATGTGAGGGTGTCCCCAAGAGGTGGTAACTGGAAAAAAACTCTTGCTCAACGTGAAACACGGTGGATTTATATCCTAAAGTCTGTCACACCACTAGGTTTGAATGATTACACTAGTTTTGTTCCTCTTTTGTAGGCTCCTCTATGCTCCCCTGACCTGGATCTTGATGATCACCGGGTAAGTTTTAAATAAAATTTGTAATACAAAGAGATTTTATCCTTTTGACAGTTGGGTTTGTTATTTATCTGAATTGTACCGGTGGTTGTCAAATACTTACCTATCTGTTTCTTTCCCCCTCTCAGACTTTTTTTTTGTTAGCCTCTTGAAATTACATCCGTCGATTGATGATGACGATTATAAGTGTCCTAATTGGCCAATGATGTTCATAACGGGAGGATACCTATTTTTACCGCACCTAGGATGCTTGGACTTTTATAAATTTGGTTCTTATATTTTGGTCTGGCCCCTCTCCCTTACTTGTTTCCTATGTTTGAAGTATAGGTTTCAATACCGGATATTATGTATATTTTTATATTACCTGATGGATTTGATTGATGCATATATTATGGTATTAATTATGCTTATTTTTTTTATATATTTTTTTCATTTCTGTTAAGAATAAAAGCCATTGACATTTCACAACATCAAAATCTTGATCTAACATACGTGGCATTCTAGTACAAATAATGTCGAAACCTAATACAAAATCTTGATACATTTTTATTTTATCCCCAACCCTTCCCCCCCATTATCCCCAAACTCCCTTTACCCAAAAGGTTATTCTGACCACCCGTATTATTATGATTTAAGGAACGTACTGTGAAGACGTGTCAATAAGGTTTGAAAAATAATCTCTAATATACTATCTAGACGTTTTTTTGTTTTTTTTTTTATCCTCCTCAAACTGCTAACCTTCCCAAGTTCCCTCCTAATTGGGAAACAAGGTACCATTTCATTTGTTTGAAAGGAGACATTAGTTCCTGTATTTCTTTATCTGATAGCGCGTCTGAAATACATTTCTTCCATTTTTTCATGAACCCGCCTACTGTCTTTTCCTTATGTGTTTCTATCTACAATCTTTCCAAATAAAGTATATGCTTCATCGTACCCATGACCTCTTCCCATTCAGGCACCTCTGGTTGCAGCCATCTTCTCAAGATTGATTATTTTTTTTACTGACATGAGTAAAATGTGTATACTTCCCTCAGCTACCCCCTGGCCTTGCTCATCAGATTGATCCCTCAGGATGTACTGAAAAATACACTGTAGAGGGTTAAACTATACCTCTATCCCCCATGCCCTCCAGATATAATTAACGGTTCGGGACCATAGTGGTTGCAGTTTTGGGCAAGTCCATAAACTATGCAAAAGTCCCACCTTCGGCAAAGCACATTTAGGACAGTGTCTCAGGTAATGGGCTGGGGCCTCTCTGTAAGACAAGTCGAATGCATAAGTAGCCCTATGCAGTATACACAGTTGTGTTTCTCGCCATTGCTCATTTAGGATTGCTTTCCTGATAAATTCTAAACCCTCCCTCATCTTTTTAGATACGCTTTGATCCTCCAGCTCCCTCTCCCAGATATGGAAGGCTCTATCTACCAGACCCAACATTTGTGTACTATGAATTTTGTAATATATTGCCGACAGAGAAAGCATGGATACCTCCTTGCCTAAAAGCGTGTCAAACCATAACATTCTGTCAGCTTCACCCAAACTTCTCAGACTGCAATCTGCAGTAAGATTTTATCTGTTGATAAGGGAGGAAATGCGGAGCTGGCAGTTGGTGTTTAGCTTTGAATTCTTCCCAGGGAATCAGGGCCTGACCGGTGGTGTCCAACATATGATACAACTTATGTATACCTTTTATGTCTCCAAAACCGAAACATCTTATTTTCCTTTCCCTGGGGGGAAAGATGGCAAAGACCACAGTGGCATCTGCGGTGACACATAGAATGGAAGCCTATAAATCTAATGGCTTTCCATTACATAATTGTATCTCTCAGGACTACATATAGTTTGATCTGGGATGGGATGTCATGTAATTTCGTGTGTAGCAACACCGCCAGATGCCACGGATGGCCAATTCTTGTTCCAGGGAAGTAGCTGAGAAAAAGAAGGTGCCCCATACCCAAACCCCAATGTGCCAAAACAGCCGCCAAATTATAGTGCCTAATATTTGGCAACTGGAGGCCACCTTCCCATTTTAGCATAGTAAGTTTCTCATAAGCTATACGTGGTCTTTTGTGCTTCCACAGAAAGGCAGTAAATGCCGATTGGAGTTTTCTGACATCATTGTGTTGCAGTAATAGAGGGATTGTCTGCAAGGGATATAGGAGCCTAGAGAAGCAGGACATTTTAATCAGGTGAGGTCTTCCACTTAATGAGAGAGGAAGAGCTTTCCATTTAATCAAGTTCTGTATTATATTTTGAATCAGGGGAGGATAGTTCAGAGAATATAGTGCTTTCGAGGAGCACCCAATCTTTTTACCTAAATATTTCATATAATCTTTTCTGACCTCTACATTGTTATATTGCCGCGTGTCATTTTTCTTGTAATTGAGAAAAAGGATTTGGCTTTTTGAAACATTTATTTTATAGCCCGTTGCCGAACCGTAATAAATTAGGACATCTAATATCGCTTTGATGTAAAGCAAAAGATCATCAGCAAAACATGCTAATTTGATCTCTGTCTTCCCTACTTCAATTCTTTTGAACAGGTCGGACTGTTTTAGATATAAAGCAAGTGGTTCCAAAGCTATGTTGAACAATAGTGGGGATAAAGGACAACCCTGTCTAGTTCCTTTCTCTAGCGTTATTTTATTGGAGAGGAAGCCTGGCATGTATATTTTCGCTTGGGGCTGTGAGTACAGTGCTGTTAAACTGTTGCAAAATTCTCCCGTGAAGCCTATGGTGTCAAGAACCAAGTCAAGCCATTTCTAACTTACGTTGCGTTGTCTCCCTCCCAGCCCATCTTGTACCGTAAGGACTTTCCTTATGTTTGTTACCACCAATCTACCTTGCATGAAACCTACCTGGTGGTCTCGGATTATAGACGGCAACAGAGAGGCTAGTCGATTGGCTAATATTTTTGAAAGGAGCTTGACGTCTTGTTAAGTGAGATGGGCCTATAAGATCCGGTCTTTATCAGGTTTGGGAAGCATCTTTATATAAGCCAACTGGCCTGATAATGGCGAGCTAACACCTTTCATGATAGAATTATATAAGGGGGTGAGAGTGGGTACTAATCCCCCCAACAATACTTTATAAAATTCTGCCGGGAAACCGCCAGGTCCCGGAGCTTTATCATTTTAACCACCTCAGCCCTCCTAGCTTAAACACCCTTAATGACCAGACCACTTTTAAAAATTCTGCACTACACTACTTTCACCTTTTATTGCTCGGTCATGCAACTTACTACCCAAATGAATTTTACCTCCTTTTCTTCTCACTAATAGAGCTTTCATTTGGTGGTATTTCATTGCTACTGACATTTTTACTTTTTTTGTTATTAATCAAAATTTTAAGAAATTTTGGCCCAAAAAAAGTCACTTTCAGTTGTAAATTTTTTTAAAAAAAGGCATCCATATATACATTTTTCACAAAATTTATTGTTCTACATGTCTTTGATTAAAAAAAAATGGTTTGGGTAAAAAATGCCCTGTGAAATCCGAAAGGTGCTCTTTGGAATGTGGGCCTATTTGCCTACCGAGGTTGCAAAAAAGTGTCATACATGTGGTATCGCCGTACTCAGGAGAAGTTGGGGAATGTGTTTTGGGATGTCATTTTACATATACCCATGCTGGGTGAGAGAAATATCTCGGCAAAAGACAACTTTTCCCATTTTGTTATACAAAGTTGGCATTTGACCAAGATATTTATCTCACCCAGCATGGGTATATGTAAAATGACACCCCAAAACACATTCCCCAACTTCTCCTGAGTACGGCGATACCACATGTGTGACACTTTTTTGCAGCCTAGGTGGGCAAATGGGCCCACATTCCAAAGAGCACCTTTCGGATTTCACAGGCCATTTTTTACAGATTTTGATTTCAAACTACTTTGCACGCATTTGGGCCCCTAAAATGCCAGGGCAGTATAACTACCCCACAAGTGACCCCATTTTGAAAAGAAGACACCCCAAGATATTTTGTGATGGGCATAGTGAGTTCATGGAAGTTTTAATTTTTTGTCACAAGTTAGTGAAATATGAGACTTTGTAAGAAAAAAAAAATCTAAATTTTTCGCTAACTTGTGACAAAAAAATAAAAAATTCTAGGAACTCGCCATGCCCCTCACGGAATACCTTGGGGTGTTTTCTTTCCAAAATTGGGTCACTTGTGGGGTAGTTATACTGCCCTGGCATTTTAGGGGCCCAGATGCGTGAAAAGTAGTTTGAAATCAAAATCTGTAAAAAATGCCCTGTGAAATTCGAAAGGTGCTCTTTGGAATCCTACCTAGGCTGCAAAAAAGTGTCACACATGTGGTATCGCCGTACTCAGGAGAAGTTGGGGAATGTGTTTTGGGGGGTCATTTTTGTTATACAAAGTTGGCATTTGACCAAGATATTTATTTCACCCAGCATGGGTATATGTAAAATGACACCCCAAAACACATTCCTCAACTTCTCCTGAGTACGGCGATGCCACATGTGTGACACTTTTTTGCAGTCTAGATGCGCAAAGGTGCCCAAATTCCTTTTAGGAGGGCATTTTTAGACATTTGGATCCCAGACTTCTTCTAACGCTTTAGGGCCCCTAAAAAGCCAGGGCAGTATAAATACCCCACATGTGACCCCATTTTGGAAAGAAGACACCCCAAGGTATTCAATGAGGGGCATGGCGAGTTCATAGAAATATTTTATTTTTGGTTTTTGGGCACAAGTTAGTGGAAATAGATTTTTATTTTTTTCTCACAAAGTCTCACTTTCCGCCAACTTGGGACAAAAATTTAAATCTTTCATAGACTCAATATGCCCCTCAGCGAATACCTTGGGGTGTCTTCTTTCCAAAATTGTGTCATTTGTGGGGTGTTTGTACTGCCCTGGCATTTGAGGGTCTCCGCAATTATTACATGTATGGCCAGCATTAGGAGTTTCTGCTATTCTCCTTATATTGAGCATACAGGTAATGAGATATTTTTTTTCCGTTCAGCCTCTGGGCTGAAAGAAAAAATGAACGGCACAGATTTCTTCATTCACATCGATCAATGTGGATGAAAAAATCTCTGCCCAAAAAAAAAAAAAAAGGAGGGGAAAGGTGTCTGCCAGGACATAGGAGCTCCGCCCAACATTCATACCCACTTAGCTCATATGCCCTGGCAAACCCGATTTCTCCATTCACATCAATCGATGTGGATGAATAAATCATTGCCAGGATTTATTTTTTACTTTTTTTATATATAAAGTGTTTGCCAAAGCATATGAACACCGCCGCCTCCTCAGCTCATATGCCTCGGTAAACGTATCTTTTACTGCAGAGGAGAAATCTCGTCTTGCAGCGCCGCATACACCGACTTTTGTGCAATCTGACAGCAGCGCAATGCTTCTGTCAGAATGCACATCAGTGCTGCAGCTAGTCGATCGGTTGGTCCACCTGGAAGGTTAAAAAAACTAAACAAAAAGGAAAAAACCAGGCCGCAACGCAATAAATTTTATTAACTTTATAATAACATTTGAACAGAACATATAAACTTTATTTATCTTTTTGAACTGAATGTTAACCTTTTTTCTTACTGGTGATTTTATTTTATTTTTTTAACCTTCATAGGATAAACCTCTCCTTCCCCATGGGACAATGTGCAAAGTGCAAATCGCCCAAAGATGTGGCGAAGTACATTATGCACTTTGTCCCAGGTGAAAGGAGAGGTTTGCAGCAGCTGTGTGTGAATGGGCCCTAATAGCCCTGTGTGCCTGTCCTGTGAGATGCAATCCCTATGCTAAGTGTACCTGTGTGTGGTACTTCCGGAAACACTTCCCTAAGCATAGGGCAGGGTGGTCAGGGCAGTCAGGACAGAAATAGTGGGTGTCACGCCTTATTCCACTCCTGCTACAGACACAAAAAATTTTCGGGCGGTCGGTTTGAGGTACCAGCAATGACTCTGGGGAAATGTCGCTCGTGTAGACGGCTCACTACACTGGTGGATGGGGCAACGGAACCTCCTGGATACAGGAGGTTCTCGATGATCTCTTCCTGAAATTTGAGGAAGGATCCTGTTCTCCCAGCCTTACTGTAAAGAACAAAACTATTATATACAGCCAATTGAATTAAATATTCAGACACCTTCTTATACCAGCGTCTGGTCCTGCGGGAAAGGAGATAAGGAGCCAACATCTGGTCATTGAAGTCCACCCCTCCCATGAGCGAATTATAGTCGTGGACACAGTGACACGCTTTTCAATGACACTGGTTGCTCGTTCAATTTGGATTGTCGTGTCTGCGTGAATGGAGGAGAGCATGTAAACGTCACACTTGTCTCTCCATTTCATTCTTCATTACACAAGGCAGCCCTCTCCCCCCTTGCAAGATGGGTGGTAACGAGCCATTGGGGGAAGCCCTTGCGATCGCGCAGTGCCACAGCAGCCAATCTGTTCTAGGAACAAATGCCTGAAGAGGGGCACACTTGTGTAGAAATTGTCCACATAAAGATGGTACCCCTTGCCAAATAAGGGTGACACCAAGTCCCAGACTGTCTTCCCACTGCTCCCCAGGTAGTCAGGGCAACCGACCGGTTCCAGGGTCTGATCTTTACCCTCATAGATCCGAAATTTGTGGGTATAGCCTGTGGCCCTTTCACAGAGCTTATACAATTTGACCCCATACCGGGCGCACTTGCTTGGGATGTATTGTTTGAAGCCAAGGCGCCCAGTAAAATGTATAAGGGACTCGTCTACGCAGATGTTTTGCTTGGGGGTATACAAATCGGCAAATTTCTGGTTGAAGTGGTCAATGAGGGGCCGAATTTTGTGGAGCCGGTCAAAAGCTGGGTGGCCTCTGGGACGGGAGGTGCTGTTATCACTAAAGTGCAGGAAACGCAGGATGGTCTCAAATCGTGTCCTGGACATGGCAGCAGAGAACATGGGCATGTGATGAATTGGGTTCGTGGACCAATATGACCGCAATTCATGCTTTTTGGTTAGACCCATGTTGAGGAGAAGGCCCAGAATTTTTTTTAATTCGGAAACTTGGACGGGTTTCCACCGGAAAGACTGGGCATAAGAGCTTCCCGGGTTGGCGGCTATAAATTCAGTGGCATATCGGTTTGTTTCTGCCACAACTAAGTCCAAGAGCTCCGCAGTCAAGAACAGCTCAAAAAATCCCAGGGCTGAACCGATCTGAGCTGTCTCAACCTGAACTCCAGACTGGGCGGTGAAAGGGGGAACTAATGGTGCGGCTGAAGTTGGGGACTGCCAATTAGGGTTTGCCAGCACCTCAGGGACTCTAGGGGGTCTACGGGCCTGTCTGGTGCTCGCCACTTCTCGCCACTTCACCATGTTGTACTAGCAGTGCTGGTACTAGGTCCAGGATGGGCTGCGCTGCTGGTGTATGCCTCACCACGCAATCCGACAGTGCCAGCCCCACTCTGCTGCCCTTGAAGCGGATCCTGCGCAACCTGTGGTCTAGCAACACGGGGCCGGGTACGCCTGGTGCTATCAGGGACCTCAACCTCCTCGTCCGAACTTTGGGTCAGACTGCCACTGCTTTCTACAGGTTCATATTTTGACCCGCTACATTTGTCAGATGAGAGTTCCCATTCCTCATCCAACTGGGTCAGAAGCCTGTAGGCCTCTTCAGAAGAATACCCCTTGTTTGTCATTTGGTCAACTAAATTTAGGGGTAGTCCCTGAGACTACCCAAGAAAAAAAGCAAGCCTGTCTTACAAATGGGAGGCTAGCAAAGTACCGGAGGCCGCTGCGATTGATAAAAAATATCAAAACTGATCTTTTTTTATCGCCGCAGCGCTTATAAAGTGATTGTGCAGTGATCAAAAAAATAATAATTTTTTGTCACTGCGGCGGGGCGGGCATGGGTGAACGCATGTGTGGGCAACCGATCAGGCCTGATTGGGCAAACACTGTGTTTTGGGTGGAGGGTGAGCTAAGGTGACACTAATACTATTATAGATCTGACTGTGATCAGTTCTGATCACTTACAGATACTATAAAAGTACAAATGCTGATTAGCGATATACGCTAATCAGCAAATCAGTGACTGCGTTGGGCTGGGCGCTAAACGATCGCTAAACTACCTAACCAAGGGCCTAAACTATCCTAAAACTATCAGTCAATACCAGTTTACACTGATCACTTTTTTCCCTTTCACTAGGTGATTGACAGGGGCAATCAAGTGGTGATCAAGGGGTTAATTGGGGTGCTGGGGGGTGATCTGGGGCTAAGTGTAGTGTTTGGTGGCTACTCACTGTGATGCCTGCTCCTCTGCTGAGACCAACCGACCAAAAGGACCAGCAGAGGAGCAGAGAAGCCTTTTAACACCTTATATTTATAAATATAAAGTGTTAACTGGCTTCTGATTAGATTTTTTTAAATCGCCAGCCTGCCAGCCACGATCATTGGCTGGCAGGCTGGCGACAAAATAAACTCTAACTTTTGCCGGCCCCTGATGCGCATGCGCGGGCCGTCTTTGACCGAAATCTCGCGTCTCGTGAGATGACGCACCGGCGCGTCCACCCGGAATAACAGGGCCGCCACCAGGACGCAATCCTGCATACGGCAGTCCTGAGGAGGTTAAAGGGATTTTATAGTCGTCTTTAGTTCATCTTCCGTAATCTCTCTATTCATAGTGGCACATGCCTCTTCCGACACTGAGGGTAAGTTTATTTTATTCAAAAGGTCTATGGCCCTTTCCCTATCAAAGGGATCCTGGGTGTAAAGGGATTGAAAATATTCACCCAATACTCCCACGATTTCCTCTGGTTTGGTTTGAAGGGTTCCCTTCTAATCTTTCAGGGGGTGATAATGGGCTTGCTTAATGTACGGTTTAGTAAGATTAGATAATAACTTTCCTGCCTTATTACCATGTTGAAATAAATCTGCCTTCTTGTGTTCCCCATACCATTTGGTTGCCTGTTCTAAGTTATAGTCAAAAGTGTGTTTGGCTGTTACCCACAGTATTTTATTTGACTCCGTTGGGTGGTGTAGAAAGGTTGTGTATGATTCCCTGAGCTTCCTAGTGGCTTCATCAAATTTTCCCCTAGCTTCTTTTTTTTTTTTTTCCTTATAGTGTAAGCCATTATACGACCCCTTAAAACAGCTTTTGCCGTATCCCAAAAGAGGGCGTAGTTTGAAGCATGGTCTTTGTTATCTTGAGACAATTCCCACCACCAACCTCTAAGTCTGTCAGCAAAATCTTTGTCAGATAGAAGGTGTTGGGGGAGTCTCCATATAAAGTTTGACCCATGGGGTACCTCATCAATTATCTGCATTATTACCGGGGTGTTGGAAGTCAACATAAGTTTGATACAAGGTGATACACTTTGATGGACTTGGATGTGTTGGTGGGGGAGCAATGGACTACTGTCATCCTCGTGTAAATAGCAATGTCAATAGGCCTAACATCTGAATAAGCCTGAACATCTTGTTTTCATCCTGTCGTAAACAGCATCTGAATAAGACTGAACAGTTTGCTATTTCTTGTCGTAAAAGCTGCAACAATAGCAATGTGAATAAGCTTGACATCTGACTGATGAGATTGGAAATGAGATAGGGTTCCTGTTTCCACTGTCCTGATGACTCAAAACCAGCCCCTGTGGTGTTATACACAATGGACTGCGCATTTGTAATGGTGTAGGCATCCTGTCGGCCCTAAAAGGTCTGATTCTCAAGGAAGTTTAAATGGACAGCTGTTGACTTATCTGCCTCAGACCCAATGCACACTACAAGGACACCAGCGCCATCCGCAGGAAGGTGGCAGTTAGTGCATCAATATGAAGGAGTTGACTCAGATCAGATTCCTGCAAGTTCATTGGATAAATGGTAATGAAGGAGGCCAGAAAATACTGGAGTAAGGGGTGGAATTGTGGGTGTGAATGTGGTTTGATTTGATATACATATATACACACACACACACATACACACACACTAGATCAATGGTAGTTAGATAGATATATATTCTTATATTAATTATTGCCATTGCTTAAATCCGGATTCCTCATCTTTCAAAGAACATACAAGGAAAGTCAGCAGAAACCCTTGGATACAACACAGGGCATGGTCCGATATAATCATGTCAGATATCTTCACAGATTTAGTTTTAAGCAGAATGTTTGGAGAGGCTAAAAAATAATCTAGTCTTGACCAGGACATCTGAGAATGTGAAAAATGTGTAAACTCTCTTTCCATTGGGTGATGGTGTCTCCACACATCCACCAATCCTGTGGTATGAGGTAGTAGAGAAACAGTGTATACACCCCTATCCTCGGGTCCCTTCTGTGTATTACTTTGGCGTCTGTCTTCTATCTTGTCATGTACTCTATTGAAATCCCCTGCTACCACCAGATGGCCTCTGCCCTCTTGCAGGATATTAACTTCCAGTGTCCTGTAGAAGTTTTGTTGGGAGGAGTTCGGAGCATACACGTTATAAATTGTGATAAGCCCTGTTGGTGATTCCAATACTAATTTCAGTAGTCTACCCTCCTCGACTGAAGTGACGGTTGTTACATTATATTGTAAGTGTTTGTGCAAAAGGATAATAACACCTGCCTTTCTCCTCAAAGATGGGGAACCTACTACCTGACCCACCCAGGATTTTCGAAGTCTCCAGAAATCTGGTTCCTCTAGATGTGTCTCCTGCAGCAAGGCCACATCGGCATCCAATTTTTTAAGGTGCCTTAAAATAGTGGTGAGTTTAGATTGGGATCTTAGTCCCTTCACATTCCAGGTCACTATACGCATGATGTTAGGAGTGAAGTGGTAACTGCATGAGGCACACCCAGGCAAGACAGGCCCGGAGTTTTAAAATTACTCCATACTGAGTACATCCCAACTCGAATCACTGAGCCTATAACTCTCTTCAATGTCAGAATCACCTTTCGCCCCTCCCTTGCCCTTCCCGTAAACAACCAAGCCCCTTTCCCATAATGCAACGTTAACAACCAACATCTTGACTTCTCTTTTTTCGCACATAATAAGGAATAGCTGTTGCTACTAGCTAACTCACATTGACACATTTCCGGATCCCTCATTACTCTCGACCACTTGCCCTTTTGCAAAAAATTACTCTTTGCAGACTAGACATATTCACTACGTATAGCTGTTTCCCAGAAAACACAAGCAGCGACTCTCCCTCCCCCGCTTTAACTTTAAGGATACAGATGTTCCCAACAACATTTTTGGGGGAACTCAACATTAATCTCACATGTCCCCTCAGCAAAAGCTGCGTTGTCATCCCCACTCTGAGTCTTGCCTTTGGGATAGTTGCGCCAGCTGGTTCTCTGGTGCGGTCGTCAACCTTGGAGATCCACGACTGGAATGCCTGCTCTCCTTTCTTCCTCTAGCAGAGAACATGCTCCTCCATGACAGATTGGTTTGAGAGGCGAGGATGTCATCTTTTTTTCCTAGTCCTTCTTGAGCCTCTTTCGGGGTAAGGAAGGTTGATATAGATCCATCCGCTTGAAACACCCTCAACGTTGCAGGGTATTGTAGTGTAAACTTGATCTCTTTCTTCACTAAAGTGGAACAGACATCGGAGAAAGCTCTTATGTGTCTCACCACTTCCGCTGAATAATCGCCAAATAGCAGTAACTTGTTGCCCCGTACAATTAGCTGTTGCGGGTTACGCCGATACTTGTTGAGGATCGCTTCCTTCACTGCGTAGTTTAAGTAGTTCACAATAGTATTTCTGGGTCTAGTTTTACCCAGCTCTTGATCCTTGGGTCTATGAGGGCCCAGTCTGTGGGCTCTTTCTACCGTAAATGAACCTTGGAGACCCAGGCTTGAGGTATCTCTATGGCACATAACTGTGACAGTTGGTTCGGCGGGATTGCTTCCGGTAGCCCCACTATCCGCAAATTGCTTCTTCTGGAGCGGTTTTCTAAATCATCTATCTTCTCCTTTAAGGCCTGATTGCTGCGGAGCATTTCTTTGTTCCAGATCCGCAATCTGGATGGTGTGTTGGGATATCTCTTGCTGTAATTGTAGCAGAGTTGTGAAGACTGTGGCTTCTAATGTGGCTTTTATATCTGGTGCCAGTAATTGCGCCACCGCAATTGCCATCTCCTTACAGGAGGAAGGTAAGTCCTGCCCTGGGCTGGATGATATCTCACTGACCTCCATCGTAGCCTTGTCGGGCTCAGTGCTGCGCTGGGGAGGCTGGGAAGCTGACCTTGTCAGTCTGTGGGACTTGTCTGTCGCTGCTGCCGTCATCTTACTTCGCTGCCGCTGATTTTCCTTCTGCTGCGGGAGCGGCGACACAGGTACTCGGGAGCCGCCTCTCTGGAGAAAGTTCTCCATAAAGTCCCTGGGGACTCAAAGGGTGTGTTTGCGGGGTTAACCGCTACTTGAAGCACGGCGGCTCACCGTTATTCGGGCAGAGAGGCAAGGAGCGTTCTTTACACCCGGCTGCTCATGTGTGCCCCGGAACCAGAAGTCTAATTATGCTTATTTTATGTGTGGTCTCCAATTGTGTCAACTATTTTGTTGCACTTATACAGCACTTTTTGCACTGGGCACTTTCTTTTCACTTTTGCACCATCTTAGTATTTTCACTTTTTCTTTGCATGGTTTTCTTGTCCGTTTCACTCTGTACAATTTATTTATTCATATATATATTTATGTATTCATGTATTTTTATATATATATATATATATAGATATATATATCTATATATATATATATATATATATATCTCCAAAGGATGGCAGGGCAGCACTCCTCACTTCAAGTGATGCAAATGATTCAGGTGCCAGCGTTTTCCCCTGGGTCCTGGGGTCCAAACACAATCCAAATAAATGTAACGCAGCACTTCTTAGATAAAAAGTGAAAAAATACAAAATTTATTCAACACATGTTGATACAGGCAACGTTTCAGCATAAAGTGACTGTGCATATATAAAAACATTTCAGGAAGTAATCAGTGCTAATTTCATGTTTAATTCCATACTGGTGCATATAAAAACTCCATACAAAACAATTCATTCTCTTGTGACAATTCATAGTGCAGACACCATCGGATCCCCTCAGGTATAGGCCTCATGCACACGACCGTTTTTTTTTAAGGTCCGCAAAACGGGCCTCCGTTGTTCCGTGATCCGTGTCAGTTTTTTCATCCGTTGTGCTTCCGTGTGTCTCCGTGTCCGTTTTTTTTGCGGACCGTACAAAATCATGGTCTGTTGAAAAAAATGAATTTTTACTAACTCCACCCTAGAAACTGGTATAAATCAAGGGCACCTGAGTTTGGTTTTGTGGCCATTTTCTGTAGTCTTTCCAGAGTACAGAGGTTATTTTGGCTGCTACTCTTTGCTGTATCACCATGTCTGATTCAGAGGAAGAGGTCGTGCTGCATTGGCTGGTTTCTCGGCGTTGGGGACAGCGCACTCCTTTGTTGGAGGAGGAACCGCGTAGAAGGCGACGATTTTGGGTCCATCCGATTGTTTCACAACGTTACCGGAAAGGACACTTCCATACCCTCTACAAAGATCTGCGGCTGCATCCTGAGAAGTTCTTTGCCTTCTGTCGGATGTCAGTGGGTACCTTTGATCGCTTGCTGTCGTCTCTACGTACTGTCCTTACCTTTATGGACACCAATATGAGGCGCAGCATTTCACCTGAGGAAAGGCTCATCGTCACGTTGAGGTAAGCAGTATAGTACTTGTAAAGTTACCCCAGTAATGTGCCGTGCTTGTATCTTGAGGAACATGTGCCAGAAAATGGCTGCTGTTAGACATGTGCTACTGTTTGCTTAACCCCTTAGGGACACAGCCTTTTTACACCTTAGGACCAGGCCATTTTTTGAAAATCTGACCAGTGTCACTTTAAGTGCTGATAACTTTAAAACGCTTTGACTTATCCAGGCCATTCTGAGATTGTTTTTTCGTCACATATTGTACTTCATGACACTGGTAAAATAAAGTTAAAAAAATATTTTTTTTTGCATAAAAAAAAGTCAAATTTACCAAAAATTGGGAAAAATTTGCAAATTTCAAAGTTTCAGTTTCTCTACTTCTGTAATACATAGTAATACCCCCAAAAATTGTGATGACTTAACATTCCCCATATGTCTACTTCATGTTTGAATTATTTTGGGAATGATATTTTATTTTTTGGGGATGTTACAAGGCTTAGAAGTTTAGAAGCAAATCTTGAAATTTTTCAGAAATTTACAAAAACCCAATTTTTAGGGACGAGTTCAGGTCTGAAGTCACTTTGCGAGGCTTACATAATAGAAACCACCCAAAAATGACCCCATTCTATAAACTACACCCCTCAAGGTATTCAAAACTGATTTTACAAACTTTGATAACCCTTTAGGTGTTGCACAAGAGTTATTGGCAAATGGGGATGAAATTTGAGAATTTCCTTTTATTGCCTAATTTTCCATTTTAACCCATTTTTTCCACTAACAAAGCAAGGGTTAACAGTCAAACAAGACTGTATCTTTATTGCCCTGACTCTGCCGTTTACAGAAACACCCCATATGTGGCCGTAAACTACTGTACGGCCACACAGCGGGGCGTAGAGTGAAAGGTGCGCCGTATGGTTTTTGGAAGCCAGATTTTGCTGGACTGGTTTTTTGACACCATGTCCCATTTGAAGCCCCCTGATGCACCCCTAGAGTAGAAACTCCATAAAAGTGACCCCATCTAAGAAACTACACCCCTCAAGGTATTCAAAACTGATTTTACAAACTTTGTTAACCCTTTAGGTGTTGCACAAGAGTTATTGGCAAATGGGGATGAAATTTGAGAATTTCATTTTTTTGCCTAATTTTCCATTTTAACCCATTTTTTCCACTAACAAAGCAAGGGTTAACAGCCAAACAAGACTGTATCTTTATTGCCCTGACTCTGCCGTTTACAGAAACACGCCATATGTGGCCGTAAACTACTGTACGGCCACACAGCGGGGCGTAGAGTGAAAGGTGCGCCGTTTGGTTTTTGGAAGGCATGTTTTGCTGGACAGTTTTTTTGACACCATGTCCCATTTGAAGCCCCCTGATGCACCCCTAGAGTAGAAACTCCATAAAAGTGACCCCATCTAAGAAACTACACCCCTCAAGGTATTCAAAACTGATTTTACAAACTTTGTTAACCCTTTAGGTGTTGCACAAGATTTAATAGAAAATAGAGATACAATTTCAAAATTTCACTTTTTTGGCAGATTTTCCATTTTAATATTTTTTTTCCAGTTACAAAGCAAGGGTTAACAGCCAAACAAAACTCATTATTTCTGGCCCTGATTCTGTAGTTTACAGAAACACCTCATATGTGGTTGTAAACTGCTGTACGGGCACACGGCAGGGCGCAGAAGGAAAGGAATGCCATACGGTTTTTGGAAGGCAGATTTTGCTGGACTGGTTTTTTTGACACCATGTCCCATTTGAAGCCCCCCTGATGCACCCCTAGAGTAGAAACTCCATAAAAGTGACCCCATCTAAGAAACTACACCCCTCAAGGTATTCAAAACTGATTTTACAAACTTTGTTAACCCTTTAGGTGTTGCACAAGATTTAATAGAAAATAGAGATACAATTTCAAAATTTCACTTTTTTGGCAGATTTTCCATTTTAATATTTTTTTCCAGTTACAAAGCAAGGGTTAACAGCCAAACAAAACTCATTATTTCTGGCCCTGATTCTGTAGTTTACAGAAACACCCCATATGTGGTCGTAAACTGCTGTATGGGCACACGGCAGGGCGCAGAAGGAAAGGAATGCCATACGGTTTTTGGAAGGCAGATTTTGCTGGACTGTTTTTTTTGACACCATGTCCCATTTGAAGCCCCCCTGATGGACCCCTAGAGTAGAAACTCCAAAAAAGTGACCCCATTTTAGAAACTACGGGATAGGGTGGCAGTTTTGTTGGTACAAGTTTAGGGTACATATGATTTTTGGTTGCTCTATATTACACTTTTTGTGCGGCAAGGTAACAAGAAATTGCTTTTTTGGCACCGTTTTTTTTTTTTGTTATTTACACCATTCATCTGACAGGTTAGATCATGTGGTAATTTTATAGAGCAGGTTGTCACGGACGCGGTGATACCCAATATGTATACAATTTTTTTTATTTATGTACGTTTTACACAATAATTTCATTTTTAAAACAAAAAAAATGTTTTAGTGTCTCCATAGTCTAAGAGCCATAGTTTTTTAAATTTTTGGGCGATTATCTTAAGTAGGGTCTCATTTTTTGTGGGATGAGATGACGGTTTGATTGGCACTATTTTGGGGTGCACATGACTTTTTGATTGCTTGCTATTACACTTTTTGTGACGGAAGATGACAAAAAATGGCTTTTTTTACACCGTTTTTATTTTTATTTTTTTACGGTGGTCATCTGAGGGGTTAGGTCATGTGATATTTTTATAGAGCCGGTGAATACGGACGCGGCGATACCTAATATGTATACTTTTTTTTTATTTATGTAAGTTTTACACAATGATTTCATTTTTGAAACAAAAGAAATCATGTTTTAGTGTTTCCATAGTGTAAGAGCCATAACTTTTTCAGTTTTTGGGCGATTATCTTGGGTAGGGTATGATTTTTGCGGGATGAGATAACGGTTTGATTGTTACAATTTTGGCATAGATGCGACTTTTTTGATCACTTTTATTACCTTTTTTGGGAAGTAAGGTGGGCAAAATTCCAATTTCATCATAGTTTTTAATTTTTTATTTTTATGGCGTTCACCGTTCGGGTAAAGTAACATTACCGTTTTATAGATCAGGTCGTTACGGACGCGGCGATACCAAACATGTGTAGGGAATTTTATTTCTTTCATTTTTAATCAGTGATAAATGTGTTTTTTGATTTTTACTTTATTTTTCACTTTTTTCACTTTTTTTTTGACCCAGACCCACTTGGTTCTTGAAGATCCAGTGGGTCTGATGTCTACATAATACAGTACAGTACAATATATAGTACTATACTGTATTTTACACTTTGTCTGAACAGATCTATGCCTTTCAGCATAGATCTGTTCAGCACCATGGACAGCAGGACGCCTGAGCAGGCGTCCTGTTGTCATGGGAACCTTCCCCGTCTGCTCAGTAGTGGCCAGAGCTGCGCAGACGGGGAAGGGTAAGGACGAGGCTCTGGGGGGGCTGTCTGGGGGCTCTCTCCCTCTCCATTCGGGGGACTGCAAAGGCACAGCAGCCCCCCGATGGGAGAGGGAGGGAGCTCCCTCTTACTGTTAACCTTTTCCATACAGCGGTCCGTACGGACCGCTGTATGGAAAGGGTTAAACGGCTGACATCGCATCACCGATGTCAGCCGTTTATACCAGGGTGCCAGCAATGTGCTGGCACCCTGGTATACCCACTAGACGCCAACGATTACGCAATGGGAGGCGGGCGGGGGATCGCGATCCCGCCTACCGCACCGCCCGCCTCCCGCACCGCCCGCACCGCCCGCAACCCTCCCCCTGCACCTCCCACCGTGCCCAAATAACTCAGGGGTGCAGGGGGAGGAATACTGGACAACGTTTTGAAACCTAAAGTTTCTGATCCCCGCGGTCAGGGACCGCGGGGATCATAAACTGCAGATATCGCAGCAAACCGCAGGTCTGAATTGACCTGCGGTTTGCCGCGATCGCCGACATGGGGGGGTCACGGGACCCCCCCGCGCATTTAGCCTAGGTGCCTGCTCAATGATTTGAGCAGGCACCGGGTTCCGATCACTGCCAGCCGCACGGCAGTGATCGAAAATGCACAGGGCGTACATGTACGCCCTGTGTCCTTAAGTACCAGGGCACAAGGGCGTACCTGTACGCCCTGTGTCCTTAAGGGGTTAAAGTTAGCTTAATTTGTCTGATTGCTAAATTTAATTTGTGCTTTAAAATCCAGGTAATCACTGTCATATGACATTCTAAATTGAATTTCAGTTTTCCACCTTTCTGCAAGTTTGCAACTTGTGTTCAGGTAACGTTTAAGAGACAATGCAATAATCCAATGCACTGGACAGTAGTTTGTGTATAAAGTTGAATTATTTCGTCAGTCAGCCAGGTTCCAGCAGGCAGTAACCTGCCTGTATGAGTGAATAACTCTCTTTTTGGTTTCAAACTACTGTCGAGTGCTGTGTATTATTATATTGGCTTGAAGAGTTGGTGCCCTCAGTCAGGAGCCCTTTATGCATGCATCCCCCAGTTTGTCGCCTAGATACCGCGCAGGACGTTATTTTGTGTGAGTTTTGGTTCAATGAAACTCAAGGGTTTTTCAGGTACCATACTAATTGTGTACAATGTTAACATACTTCTGAAGTGGCGGGAAAATGTCATCATTTCCAAGGCTCCAAACACAGTTGTGCACTTGTGTTAATACTGGCCTCATCCCAATAGCTGGTATTGTTTGGCTCTTAGCCCTTTACTACGGGTTTAAAGGGGTTTGGCTTATTCAACAAAGGCCATTAGGTAGTGTGATGGAGCTGTTTAGTTAACAATGTGATCCCCAAATTTAACCCACAACTTACCACATATTCGACTTTCAAAATTCGTTTAGCTTCCATGTATTATTCATCACAACTATAATAGACTGTCTACATTCAGTGCTGTATGTCCCGTTCTTAGTGTGGCCTCTGCTGATGAATGGTATGCAAATGCAAAGTTATTTGATTTGGGTTTTTCAATTGAGATTTAAGGGTGAGCGTGTGGCCAAAGACAGGCCCTAGAGTGCTGCCTCTGGCGTCCGTGCCATAGGTTTGACTCGATTGCCCTTTTTTTTTGAAAATTATTTGGTTCTAAAACATTAAATGTGATTCCTGCATCTGCTGTGCACTTTGTTTTTGTGTCGAATTTTAACTTTCTTTTCCATTTGCCTACAGATTCCTTGCTACTGGTAACTCATTTGCATCCCTGCATTTTGAGTTTCTACTCGGAACCTCGACGATATCTCGGATAGTCTGTCACACTTGTCAAGTCATCTGGCAGCAACTCCGAGAGACGATGATGCCGCAGCCCAAGGCGGACGATTGGTTTCGGATTGCTGAGGGCTTCCAAATTTCTGCGCAGTTTCCAAACTGCATCGGGGCAATGGATGGCAAGCACATCCGTGTGAAGAAGCCGCCTCACTCAGGGTCCCGATTCTTCAATTATAAACAGTTTTGTTCGGTAGTACTGATGGCTGTTGCTGACAGTAACTACCGGTTTATAATGGTTGATATTGGGGCCTATGGAAGCACTGCTGATGCTCGCATCTTTAGTGCTTCTAGAATGGGTGAGCGGCTTCGTGCCAACCAGCTTGCCCTGCCTGAGGCCAGAAGACTGCCCGGATCTGCTAGTCCGCCGGCTCCATTTGTCATCGTGGCGGATGAAGGGTTTGCATTAACTACCCATGTTATGCGGCCCTTCCCAAAGCGTGGTTTGGATGTCAGGAGGCGTATCTTCAACTACCGGTTGACTCGTGCCCGTCGGTATGTGGAGTGCGCTTTCGGGATACTCTCCAGCAAGTGGAGGGTGTTTTTGTCATCCATACAGATGAATCCGGATAATGCTACCCTGGTGATTCAAGCTTGTGTTGTTCTACACAACTTCACCAGGATTCATGAGGCTTCCTCTTCTGGTGACATGGAAGACCTTCCGACGTCATCAGAATTGGGTTTGGATCGGACCCTGCATAGGCGACCTGGGACTGCTGGACTTGCAGTTCGGGAACTCTATGCAGACTACTTTTCAAGCCCCGAGGGGTCCTTGCCATGGCAGAGGGACGCAATTCGTGGCAGTTTTTGAAATCTTCTGGTCTCATTAGTGTTTTTTTATTTTGTAGATAGTTTGCAAATATTTACTGTGGTATAGTTGAGTGTAGGGACTCGCAAGACACTGAGGACCCTTGACGTGGGCTTGCGGGCTGAGGTTTGGAGAATTCTATTTTTAAAATACCTAATCTTTGCATTTTTTCCCCGTTTTTCTTTGGGGCGATGACTAACATCAAGGAATTTTGATTTTAAAATTAGAATCCCCAAACCTTCTAATACCTCTTTACCAATTTTTAATACAAAAAATTCTCTTGCAAGATGAAGTGTGTTTGGGGCTTTTTTTTGGGTAATATCTGTTGTGACTAAAACTGGTTGAAGTGTTCCACTGTGTTGTATAAATGAAAAAACATAAGTCAATTGATTGTTTGTTAAATATTTTAACTGAAAAACAATAAAACTTTTTTTTTGTTTTCAAAAGGAGTAATTTTGTGACTTACTAATGCAAGCAATAGCAGCACACAAACCAAATAAAATAAAATTTACAAATCAAATAAGTCTCTTGAAAACGAGCCAGGGGCGTACGACGACGCCGGACGCACCTGGGCTGGTTGAGGGGGAGCAGCAGCAAACATGCCCACATTAAAGGACTGGGCAAGGGGAGGGTTCTGCTCTTGGGAGCCCTGGAAAGTGGGACCCCCAGATTGATGTCCATGGAAAGGATGTGGTGCCTGCTGAAATGTTGGTGGCTGCTGATTCATAGCCACCATATATTTATGCAATAAATTGTTGATATCCCCTAAAATGTCTCCCTGGTATGGCAGGGAGAACATTTTAAGGACCAACAAAAGGGAGGCCACACATTGTTGCTGGCTCGCTTGGGGAACGAGCTTCAGCATTGGCGCAAGCCCCCTAAGCATAATTTCTTCATGCCCATCAGTCCTCCTCTGAGCTAGGAACTGGATGACTCGGGCATCTATCATTTCCCGATTCGCTAGCTCAGAGGACGACTGACGGGCATTCCTCCTACTCCTGGGCTGTGGTCTTGTTTCAGGCCTTTCAGGTTCCCCACCACTGGTTGCCATGGGTGGTTCAGTGGTTTCCAACACTGGGGAATGTTGGGGGCTGGATTCCGGGGAAAATACAGCAGGGGTTTCTTCACCGCCCTCCTCTGATTCGTCACTGTCCTCCAGATTGTCCACAGTTCTGTAGATATAAATCACACAAATGTAAATAATTATTGATTTTTCAAGTTGCCAATCCAACATCCCACATCCCAAACTATTTTTGGACAATGAATATGGCTAATATATGTATGTGCATGCAACATATATCACAAAAGGTCTAATAAACCATCTATTTGACAATTTCAAGCAAATGACACTTTGCATACTTTACTCATTTGGGCAAATGTGATATGTACAGTGTTTCAGTAGCGTACGTTTAAACCACTAAACAAAGGGGTGTTGTTTGGGAGCCAGATTAGAATCTTGCAGGTTTGGCCTTAGCCAACAGAAGAGATTCTGGCCTTCTCGGCCATCCGTACTGAAGAAATGTGCCACCTTAACTGGTTCTAAATTTCACTACCAGCATGTCCTAATGTCCAAATAGCTGAAAACATTCCCCTGATGCTGGGGGATGCATTTTTAACGTTGCCAGAGTGTACCAGTATGGATGTGCCTGACGACATTTACTCGTCCAGCTCAAGGGTCAGGCCGGACTTTTATTTCTGGTAAACCAAGAACAATGGGGTAAGAGAACCCCTTGATAGAGTTCCAGGGTGTACTGACAATCCGTTATAAATCATGGTATAAGTTATACAAATTTGGATATTATACTGGTCAGATGCTAGTCAAGGAACATGCACACAGCAAATTTAGGCATTCCTATTTGCAAAAATATTTAAATGTGCCGCAAGAGCAATGTGTCCACCTTCCCAATCAGGGGTATGCTGGCGAATTTTATCCAACTGCCATCGGACAGACGATTTGCTGTAAGCCAATAGCCGCATATCCTCTCAAAATGCCCATAGTTGACGAGGTAAGTAACTTACTTTGAATAAGTTGGTTACACTAAAAACCAACAATGAGTAGGCATCATTTTCCAAATACACAACAAAAAGGGAGATTTCTCTCAAATGTAGTGGATACATTGGTGGCTCTGGCGATCCTGTCGAAAGGCAACCCCCTTATGTGTGAAGAAAACCTGCAACTTCCAAAATTGCATCACACACTTGGAGTAAGGCAAGGTCTACACGACAACATTTGTGGCGAGCCATTTTGTAGCACCAATGTTGCGCATCAATTTTTAGAATGGCAGTGTCACGAGGGTATCGAGAACCACGCCTGACTCCGTTGTACCCGGGGTCAGGAGGTCGCAGCGGTTGGCTGCACACTCTATGTAAGGTAGGGATGTTTCCTTATTGTAGCTTTCTGGGTTAGCAATGCAAACCCTTTTCGCTCACTCAGGGATCCGTAGCTCCTTCTCTCAGCTGTTCCTTGTCCAGCACTCCCAACCTCCTTATATTCCTCTCTCACACTTCTCTGGTTGCCAGAGATAGAGCTTCCTGCCTGGGCATCTATCCTGACCCACTGGAGCTGTGTTGCTGCGTTCTCGGATGGTTGTTTCAGAACGCTACCCTCCGGATCCCTGTTGGACCTTTGTGGACTGCTGTGGTCGTCCACCTGGGTGTTTGGGTTTGTTTGTATTTGTCTGTCCTCTCCCTGGTGTTTCCCTCTTAGTGCAGTGGTGCGGACTAGCGATCCCACTGGCCCGTTCACTATCTAGTTCTCATTTCTGTGAAAGCCAGGGTTTAGCCACGTGATCGCCGCACGGGTGAGGAACCCGTGTAGGGATGTCAGGGCAGTCAGGTGCCTGCCGCAAGGTGAGTTAGGGGTCACCACCTTTCCCTCTCCGTTGGCCAGGGCTTTCCCTGTTTTCCTCCCTGTGTGTGACGCTGGTCATTACAGGCAGTCAAGGGTGTCGCACTGCAACATGCGACATGCTGCGATTGCAACGCCACTGTCGCCTAAAATCCATTGTCGACTGATTTTAGAGCAAAAGACACATCGCAGTCGTCAAATGTCGCATGCTAGAGTGCAACAACAAAAACTGCCTTTTTAAAAGTTGTCGCACAAGATGATGGCATCAAAATGTTGCCCCACAACTGTTGCATCCAAACTTTTTGATGCGCACCAAATGTCGTCGTGCAGACCGAGCCTAAAGGTATAACACATATATGTTTGCATGGTGTTTTCGGACATGAATTGAATCAAAATGTTTTTATGACGGTAACAAATAAAACTTACGGCCTCAACTCCATCACCGGACGAAGGAAGCTCAGCTGCTGAGTATAGATGTAGGGCCTTTTGCGGGATGTCCCTTCTCCGCTGCGGCCCTTTTCGTTGAGCTCCCTCCGGAACTGGTCCCTGCAGCTGTTCCAGCGGACCTTGACATTTTCACTGTCAAAACAAACATCCAAAGTTGAATAAACTGAGAATTCCTCAAATTTGGATTTTTCAAAAGAAAAGCGCGTTGAATTTATGGAATGATTAAAATTTAAAAAATGCACTTCTCCACTTGTGGGTGAAAGAGAATGGTAGACAATTTCATGAATGGCGAAAATATGGGGAGATTGGCTTTTCAAAAGACTATTTCATGTAACTGCCAAGAGAGAGAAGATTAAAGATACTGTTCAACATGGCACATGTGTTCAAACTTGCCCAAAAAAGCCACAGAATACATTACAACGGTGGGCAGAAGGTAAGGTGGGAACAGACATTAAAACAGGAAGGGGGCGTAAAAAAATACTAGAAAAGTAGTACAAACATACCCAGTGGCGTAAAGATAAATGACTGGCCACAATGACAAATGTCAAAGATGGCCCCCCTACCACAGTAATTTGTTTGCAACACCTTCCTTACAAGCCACCTCAAGTCCAGTGGCTAGTAATGAACACTCTCTTTTCTCAGGATGCAGTTTCTAGCTTTTTTAGATTACCTATACTGTTCCTGTATATCTAACTGTGCAGACACTGTGGAGGGGTCCATGACAAAGTATTTAAATCTACTCCCCCCTCTTCCCGGATAGGGCCTTTCAAGCTCATGGACCCAATGTAGCTGCTTCACCTGCTTCGCCTACAGCTGGGCCCCTACATGTACATACCACGCGAGCAGGGATGCTCAGCGTGCGTCCCTTCCGCTGTTGCAAAATAACAACTCCCAGCAGGCCTTCAGGTACAGCAGGGCCTAGTTGGGAGGTGTTGTTTAACAACAGCTGGAGGGCCACATGTTGAGCATCCCTGCAATACACAATTAAGCCAGGCCTCCTATGGGACATGATTGGGAATTCTCTGAAGTAATTTACTTTTTCTTAAGGGACTACACAAGTACCAAACCTCTTTGCGACATTGCTTGCACGTACCTAGTTCTGCACGACCTCTGTTATCCTCTTTATCCCACTCGCGTGGCTTGAGGAGACGGGCCACTTTCTCCCATGAGATCTCCTTCCGTACGCGGTCCTGATAGGCGGAGGAGCGAGTGTCCCATAGCTCGGGCCTTTCTTGTACTAATGTTATCAACTTCTCAACATTCCATTTGGGCATTTTGTCTGTTTGATAGTGAACTTGCACCAAACTTCCTGATGACAATTCTTGTCTGAGGTAAATCTCCTCACAAACAAGGCTTGCCAATCGTCTACTTTCAACTTCCTGTCTCCTTTTTTTTTTTTTTTTGTGCAAAATGACTTGGAGACAGGTCTCCCGGCAACCAATCCGCAGAAAAAACGGACGCGGATGACACACGGAAGGCTTATAAGGTGCATCCGCGTTTTTTCACGGACCCATTGACTTGAATGGGTCCGCGAACCGTGATCCGTGAAAAAAATAGGACAGGTCATATTTTTTTCACGGACTGGAAAAACGGATGACGGATGCGGAAGCCAAACGGTGCATTTTCCGAATTTTCCACGGACCCATTGAAAGTCAATGGGTCCGCGAAAAAAGACGGAAAACAGAACAACGGCCGCGGATGCACACAACGGTCGTGTGCATGAGGCCATAGTGTATGACATTTTCGTGCTTGTCTTCAGTTTCATAGCACTGTATACTCATGTTTTCCCAAATAGTGATTAAAACATCCATGGCTTGCTCCAACATAATTCTCACCTGTAAGAAAACCGCAAAACAGGAATCCATAAAATTCAGTTACCTTATGCTCTCACGGCACTATATCACAGATGGAGCATTCCCCCATCTCAGGATGTCTCTCTGTACACTGCGCCTGCACTGCCCTCATACCGCCGTGAGTCATCACCCGGTGTTAGAGGCAGGCCAATCTCGCAGCATGCTCTCACAGCGCTACATTAAAGATAGAGCGTTCCCCCAACTTGGCGTGTCTCCCTGTTCACTACGCCTGCGCCACCATCGCAGCGCAGCGCATCACAAACCCGGCACCCAGGGCAGACCAGCACTGCAACACGCGCATGCCCTGCACCCCACGCCTGCAACAGGGCGAACACCGAAGGAGCACCAAAGTTACCAAGTCTGGAAACCTGGTTAACCATCAGTATTACATTGTGCAGCATCTTCATGTCGCCCAAGATTCACTAGAAGCAGCAATAAAACCTTGTATTGACCCCAGCCTGAATTACATAATCATTATAATTGTTACCGGTATTTATTGAGGACTATATTAGATATGGTATACGGTCTGGCATTTTTGGATCTATATATAACCCTAAAAGATGGTGTAATCAATACCAAAACCTATAGGAAACCCACAGCGACAAACAACTTGCTAAGGTGGGAAAGTTATCATCCAGAAAATCTAAAATGTGGTATCCCTAAGGGACATTATTTGCGAGTTCGTAGGAACTGTACCACACAAAAATACTTTTTCAGCCAGGCTAAAGATCTAAAAAGTAGATTTAATCAAAGAGGTTATCCAGATCACCCTTTACAAAAGGCTTTCAAGTCGGCCTTAAACACTAATAGAATGGACCTTTTATCACCAAAGCCAAAAAAAATGAAATGGACCGAATTTCCATATAATTGGAACATATGATACCTGCAATAGAGAAGTGAGAAATATTTTCCTAAAATATTGGGATATGCTACTATTGGATCCGGACATTCGTGATATTCTCCCAGCTAAACCAGCTATTAATTATAGAAGGGGGAGATCGTTAGGTGACAGATTTGTTCACAGTCATTATACACCAGTTCCAAAACCCGGCACATGGCTAGCTAGAAGACCCTTGGGGACTTTTAGATGCGGCTCATGTATAGCCTGTCCCTACATAAATCAAACTAAAATCTTCACTAGCAATGTAACTAATAAAACATATAAAATTAGGGATTTAGCAAATTGCAAAACCACCGGGGTGGTGTATTTATGCACATGTGTGTGTCAACTTCAGTATGTCGGTAAGGCCTCTTTCACACTTGCGTTGTCCGGATCCGGCGTGTACTCCACTTGCCGGAATTACACGCCGGATCCGGAAAAACGCAAGTGTACTGAAAGCATTTGAAGACGGATCCGTCTTCAAAATGCTTTCAGTGTTACTATGGCACCCAGGACGCTATTAAAGTCCTGGGTGCCATAGTAGTAGTGGGGAGCGGGGGAGCAGCATACTTACCATCCGTGCGGCTCCCGGGGCGCTCCAGAATGATGTCAGAGCGCCCCATGTGCATGGATGATGTGCCATGCGATAACGTCATCCATGCGCCTGGGGCGCCCTGACGTCACTCTGGAGCGCCCCGAGAGCCACACGGATGGTAAGTATGCTGCTCCCCCGCTCCCCACTACAGTTTACCATGGCTGCCAGGACTTTAGCGTCCCGGCAGCCATGGTAACCATTGAGAAAAAGCTAAACGTCGCATCCGGCAATGCGCCGAAACGACGTTTAGCTTAAGGCCGGATCCGGATCAATGCCTTTCAATGGGCATTCATTCCGGATCCGGCCTTGCGGCAAGTCTTCAGGATTTTTGGCCGGAGCAAAAAGCGCAGCATGCTGCGGTATTTTCTCCGGCCAAAAAACGTTCCGTTCCGGAACTGAAGACATCCTGATGCATCCTGAAGGACGGACTGTCCATTCAGAATGCATTAGGAAAATCCTGATCAGTATTCTTCCGGCATAGAGCCCCGACGACGGAACTCTATGCCGGAAGACTATAACGCAGGTGTGAAAGGGCCCTAAAACGAAGC
Source organism: Bufo gargarizans (assembly GCF_014858855.1). Lineage (NCBI taxonomy): Eukaryota > Metazoa > Chordata > Amphibia > Anura > Bufonidae > Bufo > Bufo gargarizans. The sequence goes on from NC_058087.1 coordinate 105,485,759, forward strand.
GCGAATTCAGAAGAAGAATTGGGGACCATTTGGGAGATATCAAACATAAGAGAGATACCACCCTCTCCAGACATATTCATGATCTCCATGATGGGAACCCCAAGTGTCTTAAATTCAGCGCCGTTGAGGTGATTCGCCCTTCTCCAAGGGGAGGAGATTTGGATAAAAAAATCTTGCAAAAAGAGGCCGAGTGGACCTACCGATTGAAAACGGTGAGCCCACTCGGTCTCAATGAAATTCTATCTTTTGGTTGCTTTATTTAAAACGTGCCCAACTATTTGATGGACCTTTTTGATTATATATAACCATATAGATTTATTACATCATATGGTGTGTATACTAATATATTCTTTTTTGAAAACTTGGTATACTCAGTGACTGATCGTGATTGTAATAAATTACAGACCAGATAAATAATATTGTTATCAGACCGGAATAGGTCTCAATCTAATCATCTTATATGTGCTAGTGGGAATTGGCACCTTAGGTAGGACATCCCGTGTATATAATATGTAACAAGAAGAGATCCTCCTTTTTATTCCCATTTAGCGGTCCCACCTTATTAAACCAACTTCCGTTGCCCCATATATGTATATATATATATATACCCTCTAAGTAGACTTTAAAATAACCCTATATATCCATATATGCACATGATTGCCTAATCATTATATATATGCAGGCAAAGTATAGGTATTGCACATATAGTTATTATCATTGTATATTCTTAGGCAATCTATAAATATATGTATATTACAATTTAGAATATATAGGGTGTTTTAATGGTTGGAACGCATTTGCGTTCCACCGTTTTACCCTCACCGCCTTCCGGCGCATGTCGCCTGGTTTATGGCCGCTTTGGAACGCATATGCGTTCCATTTCGGGCTACGTCACATCCGGTACATATGACCAACTTCCTGGTCATTATGCGTCTCGCATAGTATGACGCGATCCGGCGTGCGTTCCACGGACGCCCAATGAGAAGAGTCTATGCATCCACAATGATGCACTTCCGGATGAGGTACCGATGGTGGTGGAACGCACGCTGGTCTCCAATAATCATGAGGTACACACCGGTCTATATTTTCAATTATCTAAGTGGGTATATATAGGGGAGCAGATCCAGACATTACTCTGGACTGCACTATTCAGTTGGATTATCTATAGAGAAGAGCGACTGTGCTATTGGCGATTGTACCATACTCTTAGATATTTTTTGTATCTTCTTGTGGACATCCCCTGATGAATCCGGTGACTACTTTATCGGAGGAAACGCGTTGGGATCAATATAAATTTTTGGGATTAATATCCAATTAATAATTTTTGTGTAATTTGCGGACATTTGGGAGTTTTGTATCCTATAGGGTCAGAACAACAGGGTCAGCCACCGATAAGTGGGGTCGCTCCTTTAGGGGGTGATTCTCCCGCATTTAGGCGGGAGACCTCTCCGCTTTTAGGCAGGGCCATAATAGCTGGCTAGGGACTCATATCTCCCAGCAACCATACTCTCTCTGCCTAAGGGGAGCTAGTGATTTTTAATACGATTTTTCTTCAGTACATCTGCTGTGAAGAGCTCCTCCTGGAACCCTGGTGGACCCCTCTACAAAATTCATTTATTCGTTGTGGCCGGATACATCTCCTTTAACTTTCATCAAACCGTGAGTGGTGACTATATAGTCCAAAATTGCAATTTGAAAGTGTATATATTCAAGGTCTGCTAAAAATACACAAATTTATCGTTTACATGCAGTTATCAAAATTCTCATTGTGGGACTTATTTTAAATATATATCGATATAAAAGTTACGTTTTAGTAGGACAATTACTCAGTGATATATAGATATGGTATTGACCACAATCTATGTGACCTCTTGGGAATACTACCCGGTATATTCAACACATGAACATTTGCATACATATACTCACATATTAAAGTCCCTCTGTAATAATAGTAACGATTAATATTATAAGGTAACTGAAATGGATAAAACCTGGGTAAGCAATCTCTCCCGCAGGTGTCCACAACTCTCAATAAGTAACTGCGGAATATAAAAAAAATATCATAAATAAGTTGCACAATCCTTATATCATACTGTATCATCTACAATGACTTGAGTGTCGCCACAAGGGTAGCGGCAATTTGTGCGCCATCCACTACATACCTCAGTTGATCATTTCTGAGGTCACTCTAAATTCTGTTTAACCCTTTAGGTTTCAGTGTATCCAAGCTATGGATCCACCTCAATTCATTTTTTTTTTAGGAAGGACACCCTGTAGGAAGGACACCCTGTCTCCCTCCCTCTTTGGCATGGCCACATGATCAAACAGGGGGGGGGGGGGTGTCTGTCACGGATGGTGTTGCAGAAAACTAGAAGTCACAAATAAAGATCCAACTGACTTGATCCCAAACTAAGGAACATATGGTTGAGCCCTATAAAAGCCCTAGAGCTCTCCCTGACTGCTCAGCCCATGCAAAGATCTTAATGATAGAAAATTGCATGCCCTCGTACCTAGACTGAGTGACACCTGAAAACCCTACAATAGTGAGAGGACATGACCACCAGCTCCCTGCACTTAATACAGAGGGAGTCAGGGTCACCTAGAATCAAGCCAACAGGAAAACACAAATAAAGGAAAAGACTTATCTGAGGAACCAGCAGTTGCAGCATCTAGCATTGAGCACAATCCAGGAAGTTGTATAAACCACAAAGTGATGCAGTATAGGAGGGGATATAAAGGGATGCCATCAGTGCAACTAGATGACAGCTGAGAGAGGGAACCAAAATGACAAAAACGAAACCAAAACAAAAGAACCTCAAGCAAGAGGTACTGAAGAACGTCTGTCAGAGCTTCTCAGAGATCTGGCGGTGACAGTACCCCTCCTTCTACAAGTGGACTCCGGACACTCAGAGCCCACATTCTCAGGATGGGACCTATGGAAAGCCCTGATGAGACGAGTGGCCTTAATGTCCACCACTGGGACCCACATCCTCTCCTCAGGACCATAACCCTCCCAATGAACGAGGTACTGGAGAGAACCGCGGATAATGCGAGAATCCACAATCCTAGAGACCTGAAATTCAAGATTAGCATCAACCACAATCGGAGGAGGAGGCAAAAAGGAGGGTACAGTGGGTTGGACATAACGTTTTAATAGGGACTTGTGAAAAACATTATGGATCTTCCAAGTCTGAGGAAGATCAAGATGAAAGGCAACTGAACTGATGACAGACAAGATCTTGCAAGGCCTAATAAACTTAGGACCCAACTTCCAAGAGGGAACCTTCAATTTGATATTCTTAGTAGACAACCACACCAGATCACCCACATTCAGGTCCGGACCAGGCACACGTCTCTTATCCGCCACACGCTTATATCTCTCACTCATCCTCTTCAGATTACCCTGAATCTTTTGCCAAATAAATGACAAAGACAAGGAAAATCTCTCCTCATCAGGTAAACCAGAAGACCCCTCTCCAGAGAATGTCCCAAACTGCGGATGGAGCCCATATGCACCAAAAAATGGTGACTTATCCGAGGACTGCTGGTGACGGTTATTCAAAGCAAACTCAGCAAGGGACAAAAAAGAACACCAATCCTCCTGATTGTCAGTCACAAAAAAGGCCTTCCAGAATCTGGAAACAAACTCTGTGCCCCTATCCGAGACTATGTCCGAAAGAATGCCATGCAGTTTGACAATGTGACAGCGTTTTAGCATTGGGTAACCCAGGAAAAGGAATGAAATGCGCCATTTTGCTAAAACGGTCTACTGCTACCAAAATCATAGTCTTCCCCGAGGAACAAGGCAGGTCCGTAATGAAGTCCATGGACAAATGCGTCCAAGGATGGGAAGGAATGGGTAACGGGAGGAGAGGACCCGATGGCCGTGAATGAGGGACTTTGGCACGAGCGCAGGTCTCGCAGGCTGCCACAAAACCCTCAACTGTCTTACGAAGAGCCGGCCACCAGAATCTCCGAGCAATGAGATCCAAGGTAGCTCTGCTCCCGGGTGCCCAGCAAGGACAGTATCGTGATGCTCCTTAAAAACCTTGAGTCGTAAATCGAAAGGCACAAACAACCTCCCAGGGGGACAAAGATCAGGAGCCTCTGCCTGGGCTGCCTGAACCTTTGCCTCCAAAATCAGGGTAAAGAGCAGAGACGACCATCCCTTCAGCCAAAATGGGACCCGGGTCTTCAAAGTTCCCCCCTCCCGGAAAACAACGTGACAGGGCATCGGCCTTCACATTTTTAACCCCAGGGCGGAACGTAACAAAAAAAATAACACCTGGAAAAGAACAAAGACCATCTGGCCTGTCTCGGGTTCAGACGCTTGGCTGACTCCAAGTAGGCCAGATTCTCATGGTCGGTAAACACGGTAATAGGGCGCCATTCCTCCAATTTGATGGCCAACAATTCCCAATCTCCCACATCGTAATTTCTCTCTGCGGAGGAGAGTTTATTTGAGAAAAGGCACACGGTCGCCATTTGGCAGGGAGGGACCCTGAGACAAGACCGCATCCACACCCACCTCAGAAGCGTCCACCTCAACAATGAAAGGTAGAGAAACATCAGGTTGCACCAAGATGGGAGCGGAAGCAAAACTCTCTTTGATACTAGAAAAGGCCTTACGCGCATCTACCGACCAGGAGGAAAAATCTACCCCCTTTTAGTCATATCAGTGAGTGGCAACCGCAAACACATATTTTTCCAGTTTAGCGTACAATTTATTCTCCCGCAGAATGAGCAAGACCTGATGTAGGTGGTCCCTATGAGTTTTGAAATCAGGAGAAAAAATCAAAATGTCATCTAGATACACTAGTAAAAATTTTCCCATTACATGATAAAAAATGCTGTTCACAAAATATTGGAAAACGGCTGGAGCATTTATCAAACCAAAAGGCATAACCAAATTCTCGAAATGACCCTCAGGGGTATTGAAGGCCGTCTTCCATTCGTACCCTTCCCTGACCCTGACCAGGTTGTATGCCCCTCTTAAATCCAACTTAGAAAAAACTTTAGCTCCAACAATCTGGTTAAACAGGTCCGGGATCAGAGGAAGCTGATAAGGGTCACGAATTGTGATACTGTTCAGCTCCCTGAAATCCAGACATGGTCTTAAAGAACCATCTTTTTTCTTAACAAAAAAAAAAAAAACTGCGGCAACAGGTGACTTCGAGGGTCGGATGTGTTCCTTTCTCAGGCTCTCGGAGATATACGTACGCATAGTGAGCCTTTCAGGTTGGGAGAGATTGTATAAATGAGATTTAGGCAGCTTGGCGACTGGGATGAGATTAATAGGGCAGTCGTACTCCCGGTGAGGGGGTAGTTCCTGGACACCACTCTCTGAAAACACATCCGAAAATTCAGAGAGAAAAGATGGTACAGTCTTGGTGGAAACCTCTGTAAGAGACCCTGAGAGGCAATTCTCTGTGCAAAAGTCACTCCAACCATTTATTTGCCTTGCTTGCCAATCAATGGTGGGGTTATGTTTAGTGAGCCAGGGTAGCCCCAACACTAGAGGAGTAGGTAATTCGCTTAGGACGAAACATGACAATCTTCAACAAGAGCATCACCCACAGTTAAACGGATATTATGAACTATGCCCTTTAACGATTTTTGAGAAAGTGGAGCGGAATCAATAGCAAAAACAGATATATCCTTTCCCAAAGTGCATACCTGGAAACCATGTGTTATAGCAAATTGACTATCAATGAGATTGACAGCTGCTCCACTATCTACAAAAATCTCACAAACAATGTTCTTGCTCTCTAGCGCCACCCTGGCAGGTAGGACAAAACGGGAACTACAAGCAAATGGAAAACCTTCAATTTCCGCATCAACCTTCCCAATAGTAACAGATGGAATGTTTTTAGAGGATTGTTTTCTTTTTGTTTCTTTATTACCCTAAAAAAACTTCCTGAATCTCCTAGAGGGGCAAACATTTGCCAAATGATTTATACCTCCACAACAGAAATAAACCCTTCTCGGAGAGCTGAATCCTCTATTATTAGAGGCAAGCAAACCCAGCTGCATGGGCTCCTCCTCAGAGGGGATTGAGAGAGACTGAGACCCCTGCGCACTGAATGAGACAGTCCCACTGTCCTTGGACTGAATATGACAGGAAGGAGTGATCTCTCATCTCTCTCTAAGACGCCTGTCAATACGAACAGCCTGAGACATGGCAGACTCCAAGGAGGAAGGTCTCTCATAAAAAGGAAAATGCATCTTTCAATCCCTCCGAAAGACCATGGCAAAATTGACTTTGGAGTGCAGCATCATTCCAACCAGAATCAGCTGCCCATCTCCAAAATTCTGAACAGTATATCTCTGCGGACTGTTTACCCTGGCACAAAAGATGCAGTCTAGATTCAGCCAGAGCAATACGATCTGGATCATCATATATCTGACCCAGGGCTACAAAAAATTCATCCATGGATCGGAGGGGCCGTGCCCCCACCAGTAGTAAAAAGGCCCAAGACTGAGCGTTATCCCTGAGCAGCGAGATGATAATTCCCACCCTCTGCTCCTCATCACCAGAGGAATGGGGAAGCAGGCGAAAATGGAGTTTGCAAGCCTCTCTAAAACAAACAAAATTCTCACTACCCCTGGAGAACGTATCCGGAAGGGAGATCTTAGGCTCTGAACAAACTCCATGAACGCAAGCAGAACCAGTCACCTAAAACTGAGAGACAGTTTTACATAGATCTGATAGATCTGCTACCTCCAGTGAAAGACCCTGCACGCGGTCAATCAAGGCTGAAACCGGATCCATGCTTAAGACGGTTTTGGAGGTTTATAATGTCACGGATGGTGTTGCAGAAAACTAGAAGTCAAATAAAGATCCAACTGACTTGATCCCAAACTAAGGAACATATGGGTGAGCCCTATAAAAGCCCTAGAGCTCTCCCTGACTGCTCAGCCCATGCAAAGATCTTAATAATAGAAAACTGCATGCCCTCGTACCTAGACTGAGTGACACCTGAAAACCCTACAATAGTGAGGGGACACGACCACCGGCTCCCTGCACTTAATACGGAGGGTCACGTCAGGGTCACCTAGAATCAAGCCAACAGGAAAACACAAATACAGGCTTAAGACTTAACTGAGGAACCAGCAGTTGCAGCATCTAGCAGTGAGCACAATCCAGGAAGTTGTATAAACCGCAAAGTGTTGCAGTATGGGAGGGAGTGCAACTAGATGACAGCTGAGGGAGGGAAACAAGATCACAAAACGAAACCAAAACAAAAGAACCTCAAGCAAGAGGTACTGAAGAATGTCTGTCAGAGCTTCTCAAAGATCTGGCGGTGACAGTGTCCCTCCTAAAAAAATGCGAATTGAGGTGGATCCATCGCTTGGATACACTCAAACCTAAAGGGTTAAACATAGAATTTAGAGTGACCTCAGGAATGATCAACTGAGGTATGTAGTGGATGGTGCACAAATTGCCGCTACTCTTGTGTCTGGCATTGTAGATGATACAGTATGATCTAAGGATTGTGCAACTTATTTATTATATTTGTTTATATTCCGCAGTTACTTATTGAGAGTTGTGGACACCTGTGGGAGAGATTGCTTACCCAGGTTTTATCCATTTCAGTTACCTTATAATATTAATCGTTACCATTATTATAGAGGGACTTTAATATGTAAATACTGTATATATTTTGATATACTTCACATCATTAATGAATTGTCATTAATGTAATTATGTTTGACTTACGCATAGGATTTTTATACATTGAAGGTTTTGTGTACTGTGGTACCCTAATATAATGATTGTTGCTTTTAGGATAGGGCAGTAGGGTTACATATTTCATTAAGCTTTGGGGCCAATTTGTATACTTGCGCATGCCGATCACGTGATGATTATCATCTGATACGGCACTTGGTGCGGCTGGCTGTACCACATGAGAGCTCACCTGATGTGTCGTCATGCTGTGTGTGATCGCGTGGTATGCTGTAATATTGCGGGGTTATGGACCCGAGTCCTCCTACGTGATGTGATGTATCGCAAGATTGCAGACACTCCGGTCGCACATCCCGATCAATTACCGCGCACCTAAGGGGCTTGTGTATTGGCTGCTGGCCACTTATTAGTGGTATATAGGTGGGGTTGGGGGATAGATAGTTTGTGCCCTGTCAAAAAGCACAACTGTGAAACGGACGTTGGGCCGTTCCTTCCAATCCAGGTCTGTAGCATTATTTACATTATTGCTCTTGGTCATTATCTTTGTGATCCAGCCGTTCCCATTGTTGGGTACGGTGTGAATTCACTTAGTGGTATTACTTTTTAGGAAGCTGGTTGGCACCTTATACTGTTAGTAATGTGGGGTCACACTTTTTATGTAATTGAGTGACTGCCTTATTATAGTTCTTATTCCTGCGATTGGAGGGACTTTGTCTCCTCTTTTTTTGCACTCCTCTAGTACATGTATTTTTATCTTTTAATGACGTGGATATTATCTGATTATATAATTACGTTTTCTGCTTATCAGTTTGTGTGGCGTAGAGTTCTTATAGGAGTTTAAGTTCTGGTTTCACGCATGGTATATGGTATGATGATATATACATTGGAGTTTATTACGCCATTTGGTCCGTGCACTTTTTTCTTTTCTTTTTTTACCATTTTGCAGCTCTGCACCACTTTTTCTGCATGCGACCTGTGACCGCCAAGTGCTGTTCAGTGCGTACCTGCCTGATCAGCACTTGGGGATTATTTGTGCTGAATTTCACCACTGTTTGCTGTAGTGAATTTTCATACTACGGTTTTTGCAGGCACGCACGATCTGTATGCGTGCTGGCTACAGAGCACCGGTTAGTAGTGTGCTCAGCAGGGGCGTTGTTAGGTCAAAACATTTGGGGCTTGAGCCCCGGATGTTTTGACCAGTGCCCCGAATGTTATGCTGGCAGCAGTGACATAACTACCAGGGAAGCGGCTGAGAAGGCAGCCTGACACCAAGTGTCTTAATTATCTAATGCAGTTTTTCGTGCCAGCGCAGTCATTTCCACACAATCTCCTGCACAGCCTGTAGCCTGACTCCGCCCACTCATGTGACTGATCATGTGCTCCTGACATCATGAAAGGTTCTTTTGCCCACTACGAACTATCATCTCCTGAGGTAGGACATGGGTGGTGACTAAATACTATACTCCGTAAGGACCTGGTCCTCACCAGTGATGAGAAATAGCCGACATTAGAGGAGCTGTCTATTTCCCATAATTTGTAGGGACCTCTTCTGCTTCGTTGATCTGGTTATTGAACTCTGTTAGGATTTAGTTGTTTCTCAATGACTTGGCTCAATTCCCTTGTCTATTAGGACCTGGTTATTAACTATGTCCAGTAACTCATCTTCTACATGGATACAGTGTTATCTAAATAACTTTTTTGTATACTATGACTATTTGTCACAAGGGTGTCAAGAGCCACGCCTGACTCCGTTGTACCCGGGGTCAGGAGGTCGTAGCGGTTGGCTGCATGCTCTATGTAAGATAGGGATGTTTCCTTAATGTAGCTTTCTGGGTTTGCTTTGCAAACCCTTTTGGCTCACTCAGGGATCCGTAGTTTCTTCTCTCGGCTGTTCCTTGTCCAGCACTCCCAATCCTCCTTATATTCCCCTCTCACACTTCTCTGGTTGCCAGATATAGAGCTTCCTGCCTGGACATCTATTCTGACCCACTGGAGCTGTGTTGCTGCGTTCTCTGATTGTTGCTTTAGAACGCTACCCTCCGGATCCCTGTTGGACCTTTGTGGACAGTTGTTGTCGTCCACCTGGGTGTTTGTGTTTGTCTGTGTTTGTCTGTCCTCTCCCTGGTGTTTCCCTCTTAGTGCAGTGGTGAGGACTAGCGATCCCACCGGCCCGTTCATTATCTAGGGTTCATTTCAGGGAAAGCCAGGGTTTAGGCACGTGATCGCCGCACGGGTGAGGAACCCATCTAGGGACGTCAGGGCAGTCAGGTGCCAGCCGCAAGGAGAGTTAGGAGTCGCCACCTTTCCCTCTCTCTTGGGCAGGACTTTCCCTTTTTCCTCCCTGAGCGTGTTGCCAGTCATTACATTATATCTGGCCCTTATTTTTTTTATTTTTATTTTTTACCTACTTAGAATCCAGTATGGATCAAATTGCTGCTCTGTCCGAACAATTTTATGGCCTGTCTTTGGAGGTGGCAGGATTGAAGGCGTCGGTCCTCCAGCAACAGCAGCAATTACAACAGACTGCAAGCCCAGCGGTTGCTACTGGTAACCAGGTTGTTGCGGAACCCAAGGTCCCTCTCCCTGACAGATTTTCTGGGGGAAGGGACAAGTTTTTGACTTTCCGTGAGGCCTGTAAATTATACTTTAAACTGCGCCCTTACTCCTCTGGTAATTGTCATGGAACCATGAACCAGACGTACAACAAGAGATAAGTGGAAATAAGAAGGCTTTATTGAAAATCAAGCTGTAAGGCAAAAGTCCAAACGGATGGCTAAACCGAAGCAGGGTCTTGCGAAGCCAGAGGTCAGGAACCAGAAGGGTAGTCAGACGAAGCCAGGATCAGGAACCAGCAGGGTAGTCAGACGAAGCCTGGATCAGGAACCAGCAGGGTAGTCAGAAGAAGCCAGGATCAGCAACCAGAAGCAGCAGCAGTCTTAGAAGCATGTGAACACAGGAGGACCAAGCAAGGAACTGAAGCCACAGACCTCCTATATATATGAGCTAGGCATCCAGCTCCTCCCAGTGGGAAGGAGAAGCCGCAGGGTGGGAGGCTACAAGAAACCCAGAAACCAAGATGGCCGCCAGCACATGTCAAACGAAGGAGAACAGCAAGAAGGTAAGACCATGACAGTACCTCCCCCTCAAGGGCCCCTCCTCCGCGGAGTAAAGAACGGTTTCTGAGGGAAGCGTGCGTGGAAGGCTCGGAGCAAGGCAGGAGCATGGACATCTGCGGAGGGAACCCAGGAACGCTCCTCTGGACCATAACCACGCCAATGGACCAAAAACTGCACCCGACCGCGGACCAGGCGTGAGTCCAGGATATTGCTCACCTCATACTCCTCACGATTGCCCACTTGGACCAAACGAGGCCGAGGAACCGAGGAAGTGAAACGATTACACACCAGTGGCTTCAACAGGGAGACATGAAACACGTTGGAGATCCGCATGCCAGGAGGAAGCGCAAGGGCATAGGCTACCGGGTTTACCCTGCGAAGCACTCGGAAGGGACCAACAAAGCGAGGCGCCAGCTTGGGAGTGGGCACTCGAAGGTTGAGGTTGCGGGTGGACAACCATACGCGGTCTCCGACCTGGTAGGAAGGAGCGGGCGCTCGTCTGCGATCAGCCTGGAGTCTCTGGCGCTGCGCAGAGACCTCAAGGGACCTCTGGATCTGTACCCAAGAAGCACGTAGGACGGATAGGTGATCCTCCACAGCCGGAATATCCTGGGGAGAGAATACCTCCGGTAACACGGCAGGTTGGAACCCATAATTGGCCATGAAGGGAGACGTCCCAGAGGAAGAGTTCACCGCCGTGTTCCTGGCAAACTCAGCCCAAGGCAGGAGGTCAACCCAATTGTCTTGGTGATCGGAGACATAGCAACTAAGGAATTGCTCCAAGGCCTGGTTGGATCGTTCTGCGGCCCCATTGGACTGAGGGTGGTAGGCCGAGGAGAAAGAGAGATGAATTCCCAACTGGGAGCAAAAGGAGCGCCAGAACCTGGACACAAACTGACTCCCCCGATCCGACACAATCTCCTTGGGCAAACCGTGCAACCGGAAGACCTCCCTGGCAAAAATCGTGGCCAACTCTTGTGCAGAGGGTAACTTCTTGAGAGGAACACAGTGGCACATTTTGGAAAACCGATCCACAATCATGAGAATGACCGTATGGCCTCGGGATGCAGGGAGGTCCACAATGAAATCCATCCCCAGGTGTGACCATGGACGCTCCCCGGTGGCTATGGGTTGCAAAAGGCCCAACGGACGGTGCCGAGGGGACTTACTCTGGGCACAAACGGAGCATGCCGCTACATATGCGGCGATGTCGGAACGTAGAGAAGGCCACCAGAACAGACGTGAAACAGCCCAGGACAGCTGATTCTTTCCAGGATGCCCCGCGGTCTTGGAGTCATGGTAGGTTCGCAACAACCGAGTGCGCAACTCCTCAGGCACAAAACATCTGCCGTTGGGTCTCCCAGAGGGAGCACCAGATTGAGCCGCCAAAATCTGCTCACCCAGGGGAGAGGTCAGGCTGGTGCGAATGGCGGCCAGGATCTGATTCGGAGGTATGACCGAAGTCGGAATCGACTCCTCCCCGGACAGCTCGGAGTACTGCCGTGATAAGGCATCCGCTCTGATGTTCTTGGAACCGGGTAGGTAGGAGACCACGTAATTAAAACGTGACAAGAACAGAGCCCATCTGGCCTGACGTGGTGTCAATCTCTTGGCCTCAGAGAGGTAGGTCAGATTCTTGTGGTCCGTCAGGATGAGAACCGGAACCACCGAGCCCTCGAGCAAGTGCCTCCATTCTTTAAGGGCCTGCACGATGGCCAATAACTCCCTGTCACCAATCTGATAGTTGCACTCCGCGGAAGACAGTTTCCGGGAGTAAAACCCACAAGGAAGCAGAGGGCCCTCTGGTGTTCTACGCTGAGACAGAAGGGCGCCTACTCCCGTCTCAGACGCGTCCACCTCGAGGACAAAAGGCAACCCAGGGTTGGGATGCGACAGAATCGGAGCCGACACAAAGGCGGATTTTAGAGCCTCAAAAGCTCGGATGGCCTCGAGCGGCCAGACCTGGGGATTACTGCCCTTCCTGGTCAGATCCGTGAGAGGCTTGGCTAGCATGGAAAAGTCCCTGATGAACTTCCGATAATAATTGGCGAAGCCCAAAAAGCGCTGCAGGGCACGAAGACCACTGGGCTGGGGCCACTGTAAGACAGCCGAAACCTTCTCAGGATCCATGGAGAACCCCTCAGCGGAAATGATGTAACCTAAGAAGGTTACCTGGGATCGGTGAAATTCGCATTTCTCAAGCTTACCGAACAGCTTGTTCTCTCGTAACCGTTGCAACACTCGTCTGACATCCAGAATGTGGGCCTCCATGGATTCAGAATATACCAAGATGTCATCCAAATAGACCACCACACACTGCTGCAACAGGTCACGGAAAACATCGTTGATGAATTCCTGGAAGACTGCGGGCGCATTGCACAACCCAAAGGGCATAACCAAGGATTCATAATGACCGGTCCTGGTGTTAAACGCGGTCTTCCACTCATCGCCCGCCTTGATCCTTACCAGGTTATATGCCGCCCTCAGGTCGAGTTTGGTAAAGACCGTGGCCCCTTTGAGGCGATCGAACAGCTCGGAAATCAAGGGTATCGGGTAAGCGTTCTTGATCGTGATGCGATTGAGACCCCTGTAATCGATGCAAGGCCTCAACTCACCGCCCTTCTTTTTCACAAAGAAAAATCCAGCCCCTGCCGGGGACGAGGATTTGCGAATGTGTCCGCGTGAAAGCGCCTCCCTCACGTACTCCTCCATGGCCTTATTCTCCGCTACCGACAGTGGATAGACTTTGCCACGAGGAGGAACGGCACCAGATTGTAACTCTATGGCACAATCGTATGGGCGGTGCGGAGGTAGGGCAACCGCACGCACCTTATCGAATACATCCCAGTACTCCTCGTATTCAGGAGGCAACAGAGAGTCCGAGGAAGTACACAGCAACTTGACAGACCCATGGATGCAACTAGCCCCACACTGCGGTGACCACGAGAGGATCTCGGCCGATCTCCAATCGAAAGTCGGATTATGCTTCTGGAGCCAGGGGTACCCCAAGACCACCGAGTAGTGTGGAGACGAAATAACCTGGAGACAGACCGACTCTCTGTGAACGGCACCAATGGCCATCCCCACTGGAAGGGTCTCATGAGTCACGTGTGGCGGCAGAAGGGGTCTGCCGTCTATCGCCTCAAGAGCCAGTGGGGAACCTCGAGGCTGCAGAGGAATGGAATTGGCGGCAGCGAACACACTATCAATGAACAAACCACCAGCACCAGAGTCCACCAACGCCTGGGTCGTCACCGAGCCCCCGACCCAGGAGAGGACAACAGTAATCAGTGGTTTGTCAACACGGGAAACCGGGGACGAGGAGACTCCACCCAAGATCTGCCCCCGACAGGATCTCAGGTGCGAGCGTTTCCCGGACGGTTCGGGCATGCCAACCGAAAATGCCCACCGAGACCACAGTACATGCATCGGCCCTCGCGTCTCCGGAGTGCCCTCTCCCCCTCGGACAGGCGAGCAAACCCCAGCTGCATGGGTTCACCCCCAGACAAGTCATCCCCAGGAGGCGTGGGAGGAGAGGGAGGCACGGGTGGGACAGCAAACGTAGGCGCCAATCTGTTAGAAGCCCTCCGCAGGCTCTCCTTAAAGAAAGGTCTCTCCCTGAGTCTGGTGTCAATCAAAATCAGGAAAGAAATAAGAGACTCGAGCTCCACTGGTAGGTCCTTAGCTGCAACCTCATCCTTCAAGGCATCCGAGAGACCATGAGAGAAAGCAGCGACCAGAGCCTCATTATTCCAGCCCACCTCTGCTGCCAGGGTACGAAACTCAATGGCGTATTCAGCTACGGATCGTGAACCCTGTCTGATGGACATAAGGAGCTTCGCAGCAGAGGCAGCACGAGCCGGCACATCGAATACCTTCCGAAGAGAAGCAACAAAACCGGAAAACTCGGCAACCACCGGATTGTTGTTCTCCCATAAAGGGCTGGCCCAGGCCAAGGCCTTGTCCGAGAGCAGCGAGATCAAGAAGCCCACCTTTGATCTCTCAGTAGGAAAGGCATGTGGCAGCAACTCGAAATAAATGCCCACCTGGTTAAGGAAACCTCGGCACTGAGTTGGCTCTCCCCCAAAGCGCTGTGGAAGGGGGGCAGAACCGGTCATACCCCGAAACACCGCAGGCGCAGCAACAGGTGTCGGGGTAGACTCTGGCGCAACAACCGGAGCGGCAGTAGGAGCGGGCCCAGGAGCGACAACCGACCCATCGGCAACGGAAGCTAAATGAGCCGTGCGTTCAAGCAGGGTTTGCAACGCCACAGCGAACCGACCCAACAGGTGAGGCTGCTGATCAAGTCTGGCAACCAGCGTAGGTAGCGAGGATGGCTCTGTACCGTCAGAATTCATGGCTTGGTCCTAGTGTCATGGAACCATGAACCAGACGTACAACAAGAGATAAGTGGAAATAAGAAGGCTTTATTGAAAATCAAGCTGTAAGGCAAAAGTCCAAACGGATGGCTAAACCGAAGCAGGGTCTTGCGAAGCCAGAGGTCAGGAACCAGAAGGGTAGTCAGACGAAGCCAGGATCAGGAACCAGCAGGGTAGTCAGACGAAGCCTGGATCAGGAACCAGCAGGGTAGTCAGACGAAGCCAGGATCAGGAACCAGAAGCAGCAGCAGTCTTAGAAGCATGTGAACACAGGAGGACCAAGCAAGGAACTGAAGCCACAGACCTCCTATATATATGAGCTAGGCATCCAGCTCCTCCCAGTGGGAAGGAGAAGCCGCAGGGTGGGAGGCTACAAGAAACCCAGAAACCAAGATGGCCACCAGCACATGTCAAACGAAGGAGAACAGCAAGAAGGTAAGACCATGACAGTAATGAAGAACAGCGGGTGGGTGTGGTTATTTCCCTGCTGCAGGGGGACCCGCAGTCCTGGGCGTTCTCTTTACCTACTGATTCTCAGGCGCTTCGGTCAGTGGATGAGTTTTTTGGGGCCTTGGGTCTCATATATGACGACCCTGACCGAGTCGCACTGGCTGAATCAAAATTACGGAGACTCCTACAAGGAGAGCGGCCGGTAGAGGAGTATTGCTCTGACTTCCGTAGATGGGCTACGGATACCCAATGGAACGACCCGGCTCTCAGGAGTCAGTTCTGCTCTGGGTTATCTGAAAGGGTTAAGGATGCGCTTGCATTGTATGAGACCCCCTTTTCCCTTGATGCAGTTATGTCCCTTTCTATCCGTATAGATAAACGCCTTAGGGACAGGTTGAAAAAACCGGAGCCATTGGTAACCCCTCCCAAGCAGCAGTTAGTCTGTACGGACTTAGCCGAGTCTATGCAGCTAGGAGGAACTACTCATAAGATCCGTCCTCCTGTGGTTCGCCGTAGGCGTGTTTTTTTTTTTTTTGTGGGGAGAGGGGTCATTTTATTAATGTCTGTCCTTCTTTCCTCAGAAGCATTCACAGTTTGAACATAATCCTGTTCAGGGGAATCAGTAGTAGAATGAGGTTATATACCAGGGAATCACAGAATTACCACCATTCTAAAATATAACCTTTAATTGTATTTAAATAAAAGTCAATACACCCTTATCTATACAGAAATTAGAAAATAAGTAAATACAAAAAAAGAAATCAAAAAGTAAGGTCTAATGGTATAACCCATCTAAGGCTGATAGGGAGGTGGTAGAGCAGTTGTGTTGGGCCTATAGGGAAAAATGTCCCTGATGCTGGCCCTGATGTAGATGATCCTGCCTATATACGGAATAGCCGCCCTGATAAGGGCGATCCCGTCTCTCGTACCTCCTAAAAACCCTAAAGAACCCTAGCGGGAGAAGGAACACAAGAATTAATAAACTTGATAGAAGACCTATACTAAAGTACACAAAATAATAAATAGAAAAAGTACCCGAGGAGATTAAATGTGGCAGTCAATAATCCAAAAGAAAAGGTGAATATATATAAGGTAATAGAAATGTCCAATACCGTCCCTACGCGTTTCGCCTGGTTGTTGTCAGGCTCATCAGGGGACAAAATTGATCATGGAGGACCGACACCAAAAAGTACTAAAGTGATATTATGTACAAGAAGATTTATTTTTGATTTTTAGAGCTATTTTAGATAAACTAATAACAATATAAGCCACTGGCTCTAATAAGAATAGTGACACCTGTCAGTAAGATAACAGAATATTTGATACAGGGGATCCCTAAGTAGCCGGTGGTGGATCGAGAGGTGGGGGTCTGGATTGATGAACTCTACAGATCCCCAAATCTCAAGAATTCCAGGGAGTGGCTAAGTGGCGGTATATCATTTTATATATATAATGTATAATCCGAATAAAAAGGTCCCCCTGACTAGCTGCAAATTGGTTATAATATGAGCGGACACCACACATGAAGAGTCTGGACAAAATTAGATAATTAAACCAAGATGTGGTATAGACGATGTTCAGTAGGTACCACAGAAAGTAGCTATTTAGATTATAGCAGTGCAAGATAACAGGCAAATAGTGCTATTAAAGCACATGGTACTTGCGTTCCCTTAAAAGGTTAGGGGTCCACATATTGAGTCCATGGATGAGGAAGCCAGAGTCAGATGAGATGTTGAGGTGGCGCTCAGGTGGTGATGTGCGGCAGGTAGCAGGGAAACACTAACGTGATTACCTATATATGGAGTACTTCCGGGTATCGGGGAGGCCGGGCGTCCACGTGATGGATGTGACGTGAGGCGTCCTACGTAACATGCCCCCACGTGACCGGGAGAATGACGCGGCCGTACATGTGACCTAGTGAGGTCACTGTGTGGGTCACGTGACGGGTAACAGGGAGGCCGGGCGCCCACGTGATCGGTGTGACGCGAGGCCTCCTACGTCAGATGCCCCCACGTGACCGGGAGGAACACGTGATCTGGTGAGGTCACTGTACTGGTCACGTGAGGTGGGCGGAGCATAGGGGCCGAGATGGCTGATTGCAGTGGCCATCATTTATGAACAGTATCAAAATGTGAGTGGATTCGATATTAAAAAGGGGGGTTGAGGAGGAGTATGGGCAAGGGAGATGGTGGGGGACATAATTAATGTATCCTAAAGGGAAGTAAGTTAATACCGGGATGATGGCAAAGAGAGCCGGGGATCGGATTACACAGACTACTGGAAGTGTATCAAATATAGGTGTATGCATCCAAGATGGATACATTAATAATAGATAGCCAGGGAATAGTTGATAAGGGGTGACCAACTATTAAATAAATAATTGAGGATCAGGTGTGGAGGGGTTAATCTCCCAGTCAACATACGTTGTACTAGATAAAAGATAAATTGATCCTATCAGATAGGGGGCCTCAAATAAAGCACGCATAATCTATGTTTTCGTTTAGTCCAGATGGTGCCACAGTGTTTAGTCTGAAGATCCATCTGGACTCTTTCTGTTTTAATAATTTGTCTATATCCCCACCTCGCTTAGACATTTTTAGGACTTCAATCATGAAGAAATGGATACTTTTAGTGGACCCTGCATGACTCATCCATATGTGTCTGGATATCGGTTTGTCTCGTTTATTTCGGATATCTCCGATATGTTCAAGAATCCGTTTTTTTAAAATTCTTTTGGTCTTGCCTATATACTTGAGTCCACAGTCACATTGAGCCATGTAGATTATCCCAGCTGTGTTACAATTTGCAAAACTGCGAGGATAGAATGTCTGATCACCTAGGCTATTCATGAATGTTTTACCGGGGACTATATACATGCATGCCTTGCATTTACCGCACTTAAAAGTGCCCACTTGTCTGTTAGACAGCCATGTCTTCTTTTCTGGGGGCTCAAAGTGACTGTGGACCAAGGTGTCACCTATATTGCGTCCGCGTCTATAGGTGATTGCCGGATTATCCGGTAGAACCTGTGTAAGATCAGGGTCGGTCTTCAGAAGAGACCAATATCGATTTAAGATGTCTCGAATTTGTCTCGATTCTGAGTCAAAGGTGCCGATGATTCTAATTAGATCCTGAGAGTCTGGTTTTTTAGGGTTTGGTTGAAGGAGGGTGGTACGGTCCTTTGAGTTGGCCCAGTCCCATGCCTCAAACAGACAGGGGTCAGGATAGCCCCTTTGTTTGAAGCGATCAAAAAGTTTAGATGCTTCATGCGAGAAGTTTTGACTGTTGGAACAGTTCCTTCGAACTCTTAGGAATTGGCCTTTTGGAATGCCCCTCTTAAGGGGAGTGGGGTGAAAACTTTCCCAGCGTAGAAGACTGTTGGTTGAAGTCTTCTTCCTAAAGAGGGTGGTTTTAATGTAATTGTGTTGATCTCTTGCCAGACAGACATCCAAAAAATTGATGGTATTGGGGTGCATTTCAAAGGTGAAAAACAGTCCAATGTGGTTTGAGTTCAGGGTGTCCATGAATTGTTGAAATTGACTAGCTGTACCTGACCAGAGTAGTAGAATGTCATCTATATATCTGGACCATAAAGAGATGAATCTGGTCCAGGATGACATCGATTCAGAGAAGACGACCGTGTCCTCCCACCAGCCCAGGAGCAGATTGGCATATGTCGGTGCACAGGGGCTACCCATTGCAGTGCCCCTGAGCTGGTGGTAGAAGCGGCCCTCAAATATGAAATAGTTGTGTGTAAGCACAAAATTGAGGAGTTGGAGGGTAAATTGATTGTGTCGGTATAGATCCGTAGACCTGGAATCCAGATAGTATTTTACTGCTGCTAAACCCTTGTTATGTGGGATAGAAGTATATAGTGCTTCTACATCTATTGATGCAAACCAGCTGTCAGGTTCTATAGTGACTCCTTCGACTCTTTTTAGTAGATCAGTCGTGTCTCGTAGGTATGAGGGGAGTGTTGACACGAATGGACGTAGGATTTTGTCTATGTAAATACCAGAGTGGTGTGTAAGGCTCTCAATTCCCGATACTATGGGACGTCCCTTAAGGGGGCGTGTCTCCTTGTGTATTTTTGGAAGCCCATAGAACGTGGCTATTTTTGGTGTGACATTTAATAGATATTCATATTCCTTTCGGTCTATACATCTGTTATCCAGACCCTCTCTCAATAGCTGGGAGAGTTCAGTCTGGAAGGCCTCAGTGGGGTCACCCCTGAGGACTGCGTAGCTATTTTTATCAGAGACCAGGGAGAGGCACATATCTCTATATTGCTGTACCGAGAGGATAACAATGTTCCCCCCCTTATCGGAGGGTTTGATAACAATGTCCCTATTAATTTTTAGGTTATGCAATGCTGTTATTTCTGCCCGAGTGTAGTTTTTATTATCAGGGGTAGTGTATCCTATTTTCTCCAGATCTCGTGGAAGATATCTATATTGGCATCGTTCAAAGTTTTGGGTGGCATTTTAGAGCTTTTGTTTCTCAAGGTGGTAAAGGGACCCTGTCCCCTTGGTCGCTCATTCTCTTCTAGAAGACCTACAAGATTATCAATGTCCTCTAGGTCCCCCATTTCCACACCTAATTCCTGGCATCTCTTCTGATCTGATGTTGCAAAGATCTTGTGCCAACGTAATTTCCTGGTAAATAGTTGTATATCTTTGATCCAGTCAAAACAGTCAAATCTGGTTGTTGGTACATATGTGAGTCCCTTTCTTAGTATAGATGTCTCGTCTTCAGAAAGAATTTTCCCTGATAAGTTAATGATTAAGGTGTTTTCTGTGGTGGAGTTCTCTATTTTTTGTTTATGGGGGGTAGTGGACGATCCCTCAATCCATGCGGGTTTGATGGAGGTGGGCCTAAAAAAACCCCGTTGGTTGTGGTCATAGGTAAAGAAGACAGGTTTGAGGTAGCAGAGGAGGATGAGGATCCTGATATATGACCATCCTGTTCTAATTGTTCCTGGTTGGTCCGGGCTCCATTTGTCGATCCTCCTCTGATCTGTTGGCCCCATGGTCTGGGTGGGTTACCACTAGTGTATTGGTCGTTACGCCAATTGGATCTAGGGGCTGGGTATGTATTCCGTCCCCTATAACGTCCTCTACCCCTCCCCCCCTTCCGTCCCCTATAACGTCCTCTACCCACCTCACGTGACCAGTACAGTGACCTCACCAGATCACGTGTTCCTCCCGGTCACGTGGGGGCATCTGACGTAGGAGGCCTCGCGTCACACCGATCACGTGGGCGCCCGGCCTCCCTGTTACCCGTCACGTGACCCACACAGTGACCTCACTAGGTCACATGTACGGCCGCGTCATTCTCCCGGTCACGTGGGGGCATGTTACGTAGCACGCCTCACGTCACATCCATCACGTGGACGCCCGGCCTCCCCGATACCCGGAAGTACTCCATATATAGGTAATCACGTTAGTGCTTCCCTGCTACCTGCCGCACATCACCACCTGAGCGCCACCTCAACATCTCATCTGACTCTGGCTTCCTCATCCATGGACTCAATATGTGGACCCCTAACCTTTTAAGGGAACGCAAGTACCATGTGCTTTAATAGCACTATTTGCCTGTTATCTTGCACTGCTATAATCTAAATAGCTACTTTCTGTGGTACCTACTGAACATCGTCTATACCACATCTTGGTTTAATTATCTAATTTTGTCCAGACTCTTCATGTGTGGTGTCCGCTCATATTATAACCAATTTGCAGCTAGTCAGGGGGACCTTTTTATTCGGATTATACATTATATATATAAAATGATATACCGCCACTTAGCCACTCCCTGGAATTCTTGAGATTTGGGGATCTGTAGAGTTCATCAATCCAGACCCCCACCTCTCGATCCACCACCGGCTACTTAGGGATCCCCTGTATCAAATATTCTGTTATCTTACTGACAGGTGTCACTATTCTTATTAGAGCCAGTGGCTTATATTGTTATTATTTTATCTAAAATAGCTCTAAAAATCAAAAATAAATCTTCTTGTACATAATATCACTTTAGTACTTTTTGGTGTCGGTCCTCCATGATCAATTTTGTCCCCTGATGAGCCTGACAACAACCAGGCGAAACGCGTAGGGACGGTATTGGACATTTCTATTACCTTATATATATTCACCTTTTCTTTTGGATTATTGACTGCCACATTTAATCTCCTCGGGTACTTTTTCTATTTATTATTTTGTGTACTTTAGTATAGGTCTTCTATCAAGTTTATTAATTCTTGTGTTCCTTCTCCCGCTAGGGTTCTTTAGGGTTTTTAGGAGGTACGAGAGACGGGATCGCCCTTATCAGGGCGGCTATTCCGTATATAGGCAGGATCATCTACATCAGGGCCAGCATCAGGGACATTTTTCCCTATAGGCCCAACACAACTGCTCTACCACCTCCCTATCAGCCTTAGATGGGTTATACCATTAGACCTTACTTTTTGATTTCTTTTTTTGTATTTACTTATTTTCTAATTTCTGTATAGATAAGGGTGTATTGACTTTTATTTAAATACAATTAAAGGTTATATTTTAGAATGGTGGTAATTCTGTGATTCCCTGGTATATAACCTCATTCTACTACTGATTCCCCTGAACAGGATTATGTTCAAACTGTGAATGCTTCTTCTCTCGCTTAAAATTATATCGAATATATAACCATCACAGTATCCATGTGATGGCTGGCTTCCTAAGCACGCAGACCAATGAAGACAGATGGCTAACAGAAGCCAGTGAGATTTTCTCAGACAAAGAACTAACTTTATCTAACATAACTACCCCCTCACTCAAGACTATTTTTAAAGACCTATACGAGATCCACAAGGATTACATTAAAGCGTGGTGGGAGATTCAATCCCTTGACAACTATATAAAAAACTCAATTGTCCCTAATGGCCTCAGAATATATATACGCCCTGCGCCACGGATCAGTACCCCTGAATTATTGGTAAAATGGGAAACTGAGGCCACAACAAGCTCCATCAGATTTATGCGACTATTGTTAGAACAAGAAAAGATTAATATCGAACAGCTAGAAAAGAAAAAAGTCACATTAACCGAGACAGCACTAAAATTCAAGGACCATACTGACTTTTCAAAAAAAGAACTTGAATTACAAAATAATATAGAAAAATATAGGTCGACCCTTGTTGAAAGGAAACATAGACAATTTACCAAGGACCTAGCCGAATTCAGGAACAACACGGCATATATAACCACAGGGGGGGACAAAAGGGGCTCTATCACTGACACATCAGCATCTGAAATAGAGAGCTCTGACCCTGAATTGTCCACTTATCGCCCACAATATCCCACTCAAAGATCTAATTGGAGGGGTAGAGGACGTTATAGGGGACGGAATAGATACCCAGCCCCTAGATCCAATTGGCGTAACGACCAATACACTAGTGGTAACCCACCCAGACCATGGGGCCAACAGATCAGAGGAGGATCGACAAATGGAGCCCGGACCAACCAGGAACAATTAGAACAGGATGGTCATATATCAGGATCCTCATCCTCCTCTGCTACCTCAAACCTGTCTTCTTTACCTATGACCACAACCAACGGGGTTTTTTTAGGCCCACCTCCATCAAACCCGCATGGATTGAGGGATCGTCCACTACCCCCCATAAACAAAAAATAGAGAACTCCACCACAGAAAACACCTTAATCATTAACTTATCAGGGAAAATTCTTTCTGAAGACGAGACATCCATACTAAGAAAGGGACTCACATATGTACCAACAACCAGATTTGACTGTTTTGACTGGATCAAAGATATACAACTATTTACCAGGAAATTACGTTGGCACAAGATCTTTGCAACATCAGATCAGAAGAGATGCCAGGAATTAGGTGTGGAAATGGGGGACCTAGAGGACATTGATAATCTTGTAGGTCTTCTAGAAGAGAATGAGCGACCAAGGGGACAGGGTCCCTTTACCACCTTGAGAAACAAAAGCTCTAAAATGCCACCCAAAACTTTGAACGATGCCAATATAGATATTCCTAATCGGTCACACGAGATCTGGAGAAAATAGGATACACTACCCCTGATAATAAAAACTACACTCGGGCAGAAATAACAGCATTGCATAACCTAAAAACTAATAGGGACATTGTTATCAAACCCTCCGATAAGGGGGGGAACATTGTTATCCTCTCGGTACAGCAATATAGAGATATGTGCCTCTCCCTGGTCTCTGATAAAAATAGCTACGCAGTCCTCAGGGGTGACCCCACTGAGGCCTTCCAGACTGAACTCTCCCAGCTATTGAGAGAGGGTCTGGATAACAGATGTATAGACCGAAAGGAATATGAATATCTATTAAATGTCACACCAAAAATAGCCACGTTCTATGGGCTTCCAAAAATACACAAGGAGACACGCCCCCTTAAGGGACGTCCCATAGTATCGGGAATTGAGAGCCTTACACACCACTCTGGTATTTACATAGACAAAATCCTACGTCCATTCGTGTCAACACTCCCCTCATACCTACGAGACACGACTGATCTACTAAAAAGAGTCGAAGGAGTCACTATAGAACCTGACAGCTGGTTTGCATCAATAGATGTAGAAGCACTATATACTTCTATCCCACATAACAAGGGTTTAGCAGCAGTAAAATACTATCTGGATTCCAGGTCTACGGATCTATACCGACACAATCAATTTACCCTCCAACTCCTCAATTTTGTGCTTACACACAACTATTTCATATTTGAGGGCCGCTTCTACCACCAGCTCAGGGGCACTGCAATGGGTAGCCCCTGTGCACCGACATATGCCAATCTGCTCCTGGGCTGGTGGGAGGACACGGTCGTCTTCTCTGAATCGATGTCATCCTGGACCAGATTCATCTCTTTATGGTCCAGATATATAGATGACATTCTACTACTCTGGTCAGGTACAGCTAGTCAATTTCAACAATTCATGGACACCCTGAACTCAAACCACATTGGACTGTTTTTCACCTTTGAAATGCACCCCAATACCATCAATTTTTTGGATGTCTGTCTGGCAAGAGATCAACACAATTACATTAAAACCACCCTCTTTAGGAAGAAGACTTCAACCAACAGTCTTCTACGCTGGGAAAGTTTTCACCCCACTCCCCTTAAGAGGGGCATTCCAAAAGGCCAATTCCTAAGAGTTCGAAGGAACTGTTCCAACAGTCAAAACTTCTCGCATGAAGCATCTAAACTTTTTGATCGCTTCAAACAAAGGGGCTATCCTGACCCCTGTCTGTTTGAGGCATGGGACTGGGCCAACTCAAAGGACCGTACCACCCTCCTTCAACCAAACCCTAAAAAACCAGACTCTCAGGATCTAATTAGAATCATCGGCACTCAGAATCGAGACAAATTCGAGACATCTTAAATCGATATTGGTCTCTTCTGAAGACCGACCCTGATCTTACACAGGTTCTACCGGATAATCCGGCAATCACCTATAGACGCGGACGCAATATAGGTGACACCTTGGTCCACAGTCACTTTGAGCCCCCAGAAAAGAAGACATGGCTGTCTAACAGACAAGTGGGCACTTTTAAGTGCGGTAAATGCAAGGCATGCATGTATATAGTCCCCGGTAAAACATTCATGAATAGCCTAGGTGATCAGACATTCTATCCTCGCAGTTTTGCAAATTGTAACACAGCTGGGATAATCTACATGGCTCAATGTGACTGTGGACTCAAGTATATAGGCAAGACCAAAAGAATTTTTAAAAAACGGATTCTTGAACATATCGGAGATATCCGAAATAAACGAGACAAACCGATATCCAGACACATATGGATGAGTCATGCAGGGTCCACTAAAAGTATCCATTTCTTCATGATTGAAGTCCTAAAAATGTCTAAGCGAGGTGGGGATATAGACAAATTATTAAAACAGAAAGAGTCCAGATGGATCTTCAGACTAAACACTGTGGCACCATCTGGACTAAACGAAAACATAGATTATGCGTGCTTTATTTGAGGCCCCCTATCTGATAGGATCAATTTATCTTTTATCTAGTACAACGTATGTTGACTGGGAGATTAACCCCTCCACACCTGATCCTCAATTATTTATTTAATAGTTGGTCACCCCTTATCAACTATTCCCTGGCTATCTATTATTAATGTATCCATCTTGGATGCATACACCTATATTTGATACACTTCCAGTATTCTGTGTAATCCGATCCCCGGCTCTCTTTGCCATCATCCCGGTATTAACTTACTTCCCTTTAGGATACATTAATTATGTCCCCCACCATCTCCCTTGCCCATACTCCTCCTCAACCCCCCTTTATAATATCGAATCCACTCACATTTTGATACTGTTCATAAATGATGGCCACTGCAATCAGCCATCTCGGCCCCTATGCTCCGCCCACCTCACGTGACCAGTACAGTGACCTCACCAGATCACGTGTTCCTCCCGGTCACGTGGGGGCATCCTGACGTAGGAGGCCTCGCGTCACACCGATCACGTGGGCGCCCGGCCTCCCTGTTACCCGTCACGTGACCCACACAGTGACCTCACTAGGTCACATGTACGGCCGCGTCATTCTCCCGGTCACGTGGGGGCATGTTACGTAGCACGCCTCACGTCACATCCATCACGTGGACGCCCGGCCTCCCCGATACCCGGAAGTACTCCATATATAGGTAATCACGTTAGTGTTTCCCTGCTACCTGCCGCACATCACCACCTGAGCGCCACCTCAACATCTCATCTGACTCTGGCTTCCTCATCCATGGACTCAATATGTGGACCCCTAACCTTTTAAGGGAACGCAAGTACCATGTGCTTTAATAGCACTATTTGCCTGTTATCTTGCACTGCTATAATCTAAATAGCTACTTTCTGTGGTACCTACTGAACATCGTCTATACCACATCTTGGTTTAATTATCTAATTTTGTCCAGACTCTTCATGTGTGGTGTCCGCTCATATTATAACCAATTTGCAGCTAGTCAGGGGGACCTTTTTATTCGGATTATACATTATATATATAAAATGATATACCGCCACTTAGCCACTCCCTGGAATTCTTGAGATTTGGGGATCTGTAGAGTTCATCAATCCAGACCCCCACCTCTCGATCCACCACCGGCTACTTAGGGATCCCCTGTATCAAATATTCTGTTATCTTACTGACAGGTGTCACTATTCTTATTAGAGCCAGTGGCTTATATTGTTATTATTTTATCTAAAATAGCTCTAAAAATCAAAAATAAATCTTCTTGTACATAATATCACTTTAGTACTTTTTGGTGTCGGTCCTCCATGATCAATTTTGTCCCCTGATGAGCCTGACAACAACCAGGCGAAACGCGTAGGGACGGTATTGGACATTTCTATTACCTTATATATATTCACCTTTTCTTTTGGATTATTGACTGCCACATTTAATCTCCTCGGGTACTTTTTCTATTTATTATTTTGTGTACTTTAGTATAGGTCTTCTATCAAGTTTATTAATTCTTGTGTTCCTTCTCCCGCTAGGGTTCTTTAGGGTTTTTAGGAGGTACGAGAGACGGGATCGCCCTTATCAGGGCGGCTATTCCGTATATAGGCAGGATCATCTACATCAGGGCCAGCATCAGGGACATTTTTCCCTATAGGCCCAACACAACTGCTCTACCACCTCCCTATCAGCCTTAGATGGGTTATACCATTAGACCTTACTTTTTGATTTCTTTTTTTGTATTTACTTATTTTCTAATTTCTGTATAGATAAGGGTGTATTGACTTTTATTTAAATACAATTAAAGGTTATATTTTAGAATGGTGGTAATTCTGTGATTCCCTTCTTTCCTCAGAAACAAAAAAACGTTGGAAAACTACTAACCCCAGGCTGTGTGGAGGATGTCAGCCGGGGGGTATACGTTTCCTCCATACGTACATCACAGCGGTTATTGTTTTTGGTGATAAGACAGAGACTATTTCTTTCTTTCTAGACAGTGGAGCAGGGGTAAATTTGATAGATGCCCATTTTGCCCGCACTATGGGTTTGTCTCTCTGTACAATACAGAGACCTATTCCCATATTTGCTATTGATTCTGCTCCTCTGTCTCAGAGAAATCTCCCCACATTGTTCATAATTTACACCTTCGGGTAGGGGATCACCATAACGAGATGCTCTCATGTTTTGTTCTGGAGGGGCTTCCCGCTCCGGTAGTGCTGGGTCTTCCCTGGTTGGTAGCGCACAATCCAGTGGTGGATTGGCAGGCCAGGGAGATATTGGAGTAGAGTGAGCCGTGCAGAGAAAATTGCTTAAATAGCAATTGCTTAGTCGCCTCCATAGCTACCCTACCTACATTTGTTTCGGACTTTGAGGACGTTTTTTCTGAAAAGGGTTGTCAGAAGTTACCACCTCATCGCCCTTATGATTGCCCGGTTAACCTTATTCCCGGCGCAAAATTACCCAAGACCAGGTTATATAATCTTTTAGGTCCAGAGAGACAAGCCATGAAGGATTATATCTCCGAGAGTTTGGCTAAGGGACACATCAGACCCTCTTCTTCACCCGTGGCTGCAGGGTTTTTCTTCGTTAAAAAGAAAGATGGGGGCCTGCGTCCTTGCCTAGATTTTCGTGAATTAAATCTGATAACCATCCGAGACCCATACCCTCTTCCTCTCATTCCTGACCTGTTTAACCAGATTGCGGGTGCTAGGTGGTTCTCCAAACTCGATCTTAGGGGGGCCTACAATCTGATTCATATTAAAGAGGGGGATGAGTGGAAAACAGCTTTTAACACCCCTGAGGGGCATTATGAAAATCTAGTTATGCCTTTCGGCCTGACCAATGCTCCTGCCGTCTTTCAACATTTCGTTAATGACATTTTTAGTCATCTAATCGGCAGGTTTGTGGTAATATACCTAGATGATATCTTAATTTATTCGTCTGATCTGAGAACACATGAGGAGCATGTCAGACAAGTACTACAGGTCCTACGGACGAATGAATTATATGCTAATTCATGAATCCTCCATGCCATCATGGAGGATTCATGAAAAGGAAAATACGTGTAAGTAATATGGTTTTTGCCTTTCATCCTCCATGACGGCATACCACGAGATATAACAGATTAATCTTTTAGGGAGGGACTATAGCCTGCAAAACTTTCCTTCCAAAGGAAAGCTCTTGCTTTGCCATAGTATCCACTCTGTAATGTCTCGTAAATGTGTGAGGACTTGACCATGTTGCAGCCCTACAAATTTGTTGTATGGAAGCATTTGCTTTTTCTGCCTAGGATGTAGAGACTGATCTTTTAGAATGGGCTTTTAGATTTCCTGGTGGGGTCACACCCAGGGTATTGTAGGACTCAGATATAGGCATTTTTATCCACCTGGACAAGGAATTTTGTGTGCCTTTATTACCCTTATAAGTCCCTAGGAACTGTACAAATAGGTAGTCTGATCTCCTGAAGGGTTTTGTGGCTTCTAGATAAGACGGGATAGCTCTCCGTACATCCAGTTTGTGGAATTTAACTTCCCCTTCCGATTTTGGATTAGAACAGAAAGAGGGAACCGTAATTTCCTCCTGTCTGTGGAAATTAGTAACAACTTTAGGTAGTTGTCGAACCTAGGTTAGGAATTGTCTAACCTAAACACTACTTTGTCAGGGAATACCGTAAATAGAGGGTTCATAATTTTCAGGGCCTGAATTTTACTTACCCTACGTGCTGAGGTAAATATAAATATATTTTAACGGGACTTCTGAAAGAGGCTGAAAGGGGCCTAAAGTAAACACAGACAAGACTAGATTAAGATCCCAAGGGGGAACCGCGGGTCTTAGAAAGGGTCTTAAGCTATCTGCTCCTCTCAGATATCGGATGACCCAAGGATGGTCTGCAATCTTTTTTATCAAACACGGAACTTAAAGCTGATATGTGGACCCTTAAAGTATTTGGGCACAACCCTTTTTCAAATCCAGATTGTAAAAATCCCAATATAGTTTGAATAGAGAACTCCTGGGATGAATATTTGGACCGGTAACACCAGCCGCAGAATGTTTTCCAGACCCTGGAATAAATCCTGGAGTTAATCTCCTTCCTGCTGGCTGCCATGGTGTGAATTATGGAATCTGATAAGCCATTAGCTCTTAAAGTTAGCCTCTCAGATTCCAGGCAGCCAGATGTAGTTTTTCCACTTTGGGGTGGTTAACTGGACCCTGGGACAATAGATCTTGCTTCCAGGGAAGCATCCACGGGCTCTGTACTGACAGGAGTTTTAGAAGAGGAAACCAGGACTTTTTTGGCCATAATGGCGCTATCAATATCACATAGGCTCTGTCCTGAGGCATCTTTTTTAGTACCCTGGGTATCAGAGGAAAGGGAGGAAAGGCATATGCCAGGTGAAAGTCCAATTTTTGGGACAGGGCATCAGCCCCTATGTTCCCGCCGAAGGGGTTAAGGGAAAATATTTTTTTCTTAGTTTTGTGTTTACTGCGGAGGCAAACACATCCACCTGCGGGATCCCCCATAAGGAGGTTATCTGTAGGAAAACCTGTTTCTCTAGACTCCACTCTGTCGACTTCAGTGATACCTTTTAAATGTATCGCTGACAGGGATTTTAGATGAACCTCCGCCCAGGAGAATATTTTTCCCTCTGTTTTGCTTAGCCCCACACTTCTTGTTCCTCCTTGATAGTTTATAGGCTACTACCGTCGTGTTGTCCGATCTTATTTGTATGTCCTTCCCCACTATATATTGGGATAGTACTTTTAGAGCTTCCCAAACCGCAGAGAACTCCCTCTGGTTTGAAGAGAGATCCATCTGATCCCTGGACATCTGGTCTTGACAGGAGTGATGAGAGCAATAAGCTCCCCATCCCCATAGACTTGCATCAGTTGAGACAATCTGTAGATGACCGGGAGACCAGGCAACTCCTTCCCTCAGGTGATCTGGATCTATCCACCACTGTAGGGGATGATTTACCCAAGAGGGAATTTGAACTATCTGATATATAGATTCCTGATTTCTGTCCCAACATCCCAATAACCATTTGACTGAGGGAATACATGATGTTAGTGTGCCTAACAGTCTCATAGCTTCTCTGATCGTACAAACTGACAGATTTTGGAAGTTTGAGACCTTTCCTATTACTCCTGTCACCTTTTCGGTTGGAAGAAAGGTTTTTTGATGGGTGGAATCCAGACGAACCCCTAGGAAAATTAAACTCTGTTAAGGGCAGGGGTTTGATTTCTCCCAGTTTATCACCCAACCTGTTTGATACAGAGTCTGGCAAGTCTTTTTTTTATCTTTAAATATTTTATTTATAATACAAAAAAACATATCTATATAACATTTATAATATTATAAAATCCTTAAGTCCGTAGGTTTCTGATTTATAAGCATGGTTAATACTAATTTCATACAAATACCCATACTTATGGGGATAATACAAGTCAAATGGAGATCTCACTTGCTGAGAGGAGAGCGGGATTCACCCGACATCGACAGCCCAATAAGGCAAACACACACAGCATCTCACTTAGCATATTAATATCTATAAAGGGCAGAGATCAGGGGCCCGCAGCCCGGGCGGCCACCAGGAGGCGAGCGCGCACCCCACGCGCCCTCTCCCGAACATGGGTGAGAGAAAACGGCAGGATTAGCAATCTTGTAGCCATTCACCTGGTACTCGCATTAACGGTACATAGCGGGCTTACGGCGATCTTTGGTCGCAAACACTTCTTGGAGCAAGCTGGGGGGTCCAGCAGTCTTCTATCGCAGTGGAAAAAAATAAATAAAAAATCCACATGCATATTTTACTGCCTCATCCCCAGATAGTTAAAATTGAGAATTAGTGCCCGGCTTAACCATACCTCACATACAACCACACCAGTATCTCATATACAAAGGGACTCAGATCGAGTATCACTCGGCAATCACCAGCATTTAAAAGAAATGTGGACAAGAACACCACCAGGGACCGGCTCTGTCCCCTTTAAGAGAACACCTAGTGGCACCCATGCAGCATGTATCGTATCACTGCCTGCAGTCAAACCGCATATCAGACAGAGAGCCGCATCTCGGGTCGCACCCGGTCCCCGGGCCGCCCAAGGTCCCGAGCCCCGGGTCCCCGCCCATAAAGCGCACATTGCCCTGATTTGGTAAAAAATTTAGCCATTATTCAATGCCGGAAGGTCCCGCCATCCTCCAGCATTCCTAGAGATACTCCAATGCTCAGATGTAGCTTCACATCCTTCACCAATTACAATGCATATAGAAAAACCGGACTAGTAAGATCATCCCCACGACAGTGTGATTAAAATTATGTGAAACGAATTTTAAGCTTTCCCCTATATTCTCCCAGTCTGGGGGGCCCACCTCTGAGAGTAATGAGGACCAGGATCTCTGTCCTGGAGAAAGAAGACCCCAAAAAATATTCTTTATTAAGTGTCTATAACAATGTGATATTTAAATTTTCGTGACAACTTTCTTAATAATTAAATCATGTAAAAATTCAGGAGTATCTATAAAAAAAAGGTGACTATTCAAAGTGCTGGAAAGTGCTGACCTCAATTGGAAATATGCATACCAAGCCACCTCGCCAAAAATGCCCTTTGCCTTCACTCCATCGGGGACAAAATTTGTCCGCCATTGACCACCTGATATAGGTACTGAACATTCTTAGTCCTCCAATACTGGCAACAATTCAGATCCTTTAAATTCAAAAGCTTTGAATTATGCCATAATGGGGTGCAAATAAGTGATGCCTTAACTCCACACCAGCTCCTAATAACCAGCCAAGTCTTTATAGCCATTCTGCAAAAAAGTGTGTACCCAGTCTGTATGTTTGATAAATAATCGGACTCCAATACGGTGAAAAAGTCCGAAAAACCTGAGTCTTTCACCACTTTGTTGCAAAAATGGCTATTTTCCCAGTCGTTAAAAAGGCAAAGTTGAGAGGCCACAAAGTAACCCCTAAAATAGGGGAGGTTAAGACCTCCCTGGTTATAGGGCATGGAGAAATAGAGTGCCTTCAATCTCACACGCTTCCTCCCCCATAGTAGGTCGTTAAGCATCCACTCTATCAATCTAAAATACTTGTCTGCGATCCATACAGGCGAGTTGTGCAGGACATAAAGAACCTGGGGCAGTACTACCATTTTTATTAAAGAGATTCTGTCCGCTCTTGCAGGCAGAATTTTTTGCCATATCTTGATTTTAGCCCTCAGCTTTGTCAGCAGGGGAATCAAATTGAGTTGTAGATATTCCTGAGGTTTGGCAGAAACTGAAATCCCCAGGTACTTTATTGAATCAGAGATTGTTAACTGGTTATTCCAATCGCCTCGCAACTCGTCTATAGGGAGGAGAACAGTCTTATCCCAGTTGATCTCCAGACCAGACGGAGCGGAAAAGAAACCAACCAAATCCATTATACGAGGGAGAGTGGTTTTTGTTTGATGGACAAAAACCAAGATATCATCCGCATAAAGGGATACACGGTCATGCTTCCCCATTATGCCAAAACCGGCCACCTGCGGATCCTGCCTTATGCTAGCTGCTAAGGGTTCAATATAGATATTAAACAGGAGGGGGGAAAGGGGACAGCCTTGACGGGTACCTCTTCCTAGGGTAAAGCTCTCTGTGATCGTATCGTTGATCCTGATCCTGGCAACTGGAGAGCTATATAATAGCTGAACCATCGCCATAAATCTAGGGCCAAAGCCCATTTTTTTCATCACCTCCCAGAGAAAGGTCCACTCCACCCTGTCGAAGGCTTTGGTGGCATCCAACGACAGGATGGAGCGGGTACCACACCCCGGGGACTGAATATTCATAAATAACCTATGCAAATTATGATATTACTCAGATTGCTCTCATTAGTAAATGCTAAATCGATCCTAGACATTGCTCTACCGCCCCTACTAACACAAGAGTATACTCTCTTTCCTCCGCCAAGATGTTCCCATATATCCACCAGTCCAACCTCCGAGCAGAACTGTGGCAGCGGGGAATTACCTAGATTCCTCACCCGTTCTGCATCCAATGTAAATCTATCTTTATTGGGGTCCATGACCGCATTAAAGTCCCCCATCAGAACTAGCCGGCATTCTGATCTCCCTTCAGAGAAAAGTGTTAGTTGGATCAGTGGGTACATTGAGAAAGGCGGAGGTATATAAAAGAAAGCGAGGATGTAGCTGTAGCCATGCAGCTTACCATGCAAAAAAATGAATCTACCCTGGTCATCTATATAGGATTCTATGAGGGTAAAGTCCACAGAATTATGAATCGGAACTGAGACGCCCCTGGAAGAACTACTAAAAGTGGAATGATAAGATTGAGAATACCATCCCGTTGTCAGGCGGAACACGGTTTCTTTAGTAAGATGAGTTTCTACCATGCAAATAATTGCTGGAAGATATCTTTTTAATGCATCCATGATAGCTTGTCTTTTGAACCTTTCCCCGAGCCCTCTGATATTCCAAGTTACAATTCTAGTGGACATCCTTCACTGCAGCGGAAAAAGACACCAAACAAACCCCCCAAAAAAACAAAAAAACAAAAACACAACCCCATACCTGCAAGGTGGGTTCCCCCCTCCCCCCTCCCCTCTCCGTTGGTCCGCCCGATCTGGTCAGCGAACCTCTAACCCCCGGCCGTTCTCCCTTACCCTAACCCCACCTCCCCTCCATGATGGTGTTACACAATTTCATATGCCCATTTGCTCCATCCAGTCTAGCACTTGTTGTGGTTTTTCAAAAAATTGGGAAGTCCCGTTGTAATGTCTCGGCTGCGTGTTGCTTTAGGTACACAGCTTAACATCAAGTATAAACCGAATCCCAATGAAAGATGCGCTGGTTTGCTGAACTGATGCAATCTTTACTGAGATATAATGAACAGGAATGTGTACAATAATGTTCATATAATATGGGATGATATGTGTGGTAAAACTGTGGAACAAACATAAAAAGAAAAATATAAGCATGGCTAATTCAAGCAACATACGTTATACAGAGCTAATACAAAAGATAGGGCCTAACTAACATGTGCTTGCTTACTACACTGAAACACACATTATCTATCTGCAATGTCTAACATCCCTCTACACAAGCTGAACTAGCAAAACCCCTTTACTCACAGGCTTTGGTGTTCGTCAGGTTTGCAATCTGTAATAGCTTTAAGATGTCCTGTGGATCTGGTCACTATAGTAGCCAGAGCTGGACTGAACAGGATATGTCCCAGCAAGCCCTAGAGAGTACAGAAAAGACCCGCCTCTAAGCTTCAAGAAAATGGAGGGTCTTAAAGAAACAGACACTACTGAGTGCCAAGCATGTAATATACATTGCAAAGGCAGCACACTCCCCACCTGGCGTACCATTGGTTATGCCACTAACCTTTGGACAGAAGTAAAACTACTTCAGAAATTGGCCTAGCATACACCTTGGGAATGCCCTGTCTAACAATTCTAACTTCAACTTTTCTAACTCTAGCATCACCACTAGGATCAGTCCCCACAATGAGTCCAATAGGCCATTCGTTCCTGTGGGCCTGAGTGTCTTTTAATAAGACAATGTCTCCAACTTGTAAGTTGGGTTTGTCATCTTGCCATTTCTTGCGTGGCTGGAGTGTCACCAGGTATTCCTGTCTCCACCTCTTCCAGAAAATGTCCGCATAGCTTTGAACTTGTCTCCATTGCTTAGTATACAAGTACTTGAGGTCAAAGTCTCCAGTGGGAGCTGTCACTGGTTCCATCTTCTGGGTCAGCAGCATTGCGGGTGTCAAGACTGATGGCATCTCTGGATCTGTAGACACTGGAACCAAAGGTCTGGCGTTCATAATGGCCACGACTTCAGCCATTAGTGTAGTCAAAGCTTCATGAGTGAGGCGAGTAGACCCAACCTTCAGGAGCATGGCATCCAGAATACGACAAGCTACTCCAATCATCCTCTCCCATGCTCCTCCCATATGCGATGCGTGTGGAGGATTAAAAGTCCAAGTGCATCCTTGATCTTGAAGATAGGAACCTGTTTCATAGTCTGTAGAGATGATTTTCAACTCCTTGCAGGCCCCAATAAAGTTTGTGCCGCGGTCTGAACGAATCAATTTCACTGGTCTTCTGATAGAGAAGAATCTTCTCAAGGCATTGATGAAACTTGAAGTGGATAAAGATTCAATCACTTCAATATGAACTGCTCTAGTACTCACGCAAGAGAACAGAACAGCCCAACGTTTACTTTCGGCACTGCCTCCTCTAGTCTTGCGAGAAGAGATGTTCCATGGTCCAAAAACGTCTAGACCTACGTGAGTGAATGGAGGATCTGAAGCAAGTCTGTCTGCAGGTAAGTTTGACATCTTCTGAACCTCAAGTTTCCCTCTAATCTTCTTACAGGTAACGCATTGGCTGATCACGCTGGAGACTAGTTACCTCCTATGATCCACAATCCTGCTGACCGTACTGCTCCTTCAGTGAAGTGTCGTCCTTGATGTGCAACTTGCTCGTGATAGTGTCTTACCAGAAGAAGAGCGATGTGATGATTCTTAGGTATGATGAAGGGATGTCTCTCTTGGATAGTCATATCCGCTGCCGACAAACGACCTCCAATTCTTAGTACTCCGTCTTCGTCGAGGATAGGGTTCAACTTCTTGAGCGAACTGTGTCGAGAAATCTCTTCCTTTTTCAGAAGGTTTTGAATTTCTTCTTTAAAGACTTCCTGCTGGACGCATTTGATGATCGCGACCTTGGCTTGTTCAAGATGGTCGTTGCTACGTTGATCAGTATTAGTAGCTCTGGAGGAGTATCTGGCTAGACAGATAAGTTTTCCGATTGCACGAGTCAGTGACTTCCATCTGGAAAACCTTTCAAATCTATGGGCGCCCAGACTGTCTCTGGTAACTAAAGTCTTGCACACTGCAACTTGAGGTCTTACCTCTTTGTCTTGATCTGGTTCTATGAGCTGAAAGGTCTCTACCTGAGTAGTCTCTTTGATTTCTGGCTTACCAAGAAACGATGGACCTACGAACCAGTTAGTTTGCTTGAGTACAGCGGCTGACACCAATCTTGTCCCATGATCCGCTGGGTTCTTGTCCGTGCTGATGTGATGCCACTGATCTGGACTTGTAGACTTTCTGATACGTGTCACTCTGTTGGTCACGTATGTGTAAAATCTTTTTGAAGCGTTGTGAATATATCCTAACACAATCTTGCTGTCCGTATAAAAGTTCACTGCATGGATCTCAATGTCCAGTTCAGTCGTAATCATGTCTGCCATCTCTACCGCTAAGACAGCAGCACAAAGTTCTAGACGTGGGACAGTGTGAGCAGGTCTAGGAGCTAGTTTAGATTTTCTCATGATGAACCCAACATGGCTTTGTCCCTCAGTGTCTATTACCCTGAGGTAAGTTACAGCTGCAATAGCCATAGTGGAAGCGTCAGAGAATACGCATAATTCTCTCCTCTTTGTAGCAGACAAGGAAACAAATACGTACGGTCTTGAAATGTAGAGTTGTTCAAGCTCTAACAATGAGTCTTTCCACAACTTCCACTGCATTTGCTTCTCGTCAGGAAGAAGTACGTCCCAGTCAATTTGTTCCTGCTCAGTAGTGATCTGTCTCAAAAAAGCTTTGCCTTGCATGATGATGGGTGCTACGAATCCCAGGGGGTCATAAAGACTGTTGACTGTAGATAGGACACCTCTTTTCGTGAATGGTTTCTCTTCTCTGGAGACCCTGAAGGTGAAACTGTCAGTCTTTAAGTCCCAACTAAGCCCAAGACTTCTTTGCAAGGGATGTGATTCTGTTCCTAGATCTAAGTCTTTGAGGTCTTTAGCACGGTCTTCCATTGGAAATGCTTCCATGACTCTGTAGCTGTTGGAAGCTACCTTGTTCAATCTTATGTTGGATTCTGCCAACATTTCTTTTGTACTTTTCAGGACGTTAATAGCTTCTTCGTTGCTGGAGAAAGAAGCAAGTCCATCGTCCACGTAGAAGTTCTTCATGACGAACTGTTTGGCTCCTTGACCATGTCTTTCACCTTGCTGTGCTGCTCGTTTCAGGTTGTAGATAGCTACAGCTGGGGAAGGGCTGTTTCCGAACACATGTACCTTCATCCTGTACTCTATGATGTCTTTGTTAAAGTCATTGTCTGCATACCACAGGAACCTTAAGTAGTCTCGGTGATCTTCTCGAACGAAGAAACAGTAGAACATCTGTTGTACATCTGCTGTTACTGCTACAAGTTCTTTCCTGAACCTGATGAGTACTCCAAGGAGTGTGTTGTTCAGGTCAGGTCCGCTGAGAAGGACGTCATTTAGTGAGATGCCTTCGTGCTTCGCACTAGAGTCAAATACTACACGTATCTGACCTGGTTTTTGAGGATGGTACACTCCAAATATTGGTAAGTACCAGTGTTCTTGGTTTTCTTGTAGTGGTGGTGCCCTTTCTGCATGCTCGTTGTCAAAAATCTTTTGCATGAAGGCTTGGAAGTGTTTCTTCATATTTGGCTTTCTTTGTAGAGTGCGCTGCAACAAACTGAAGCGTTTCTCTGCTTCTACCTTGTTGACAGGAAGGCGATGGCGTGGTGACCGGAAGGGTAGAGGGGCTAACCAGCTGCCTGACTTGTCTCTGTAGACTTCTCTGTCCATGATCTCGAGGAAGAGGGTATCTTCTACCGAGGGTGCTGGCTTGTCGTCGTCTCGTGTTCTTTCAAACACCTTACAACCCAGTTCATCTGTATTTCCAGTTGAGGCTAAGTCTTCCATGCACCTCTGGATACTCCGATGATGTGTTGGGTTATCTAATCTCTCTTTAATGTGTAGACTGTTGGTACATGGGCAAAGACAAGATGTACGACCATTCTGCAACAGATGTGTTCTGTAGACATTTACCTTTGATGGTTTGTGCAGTCCGTCTAGACATACTTCTCCAACGATGACCCATCCGAGATCAAGGCGTTGTGCAAATGGTGCATTGTGTGGCCCATTGTACTGTTCTCTGACTTTGTGCAATCTGAGAATATCTCTCCCAAGTAGAAGGGTGATTGCAGCATCTGGATCTAGTGCTGGTATTTGGTCTGCTATTCGCACCAGATGAGGGTGATGACGAGCAACTTCAGGTGTGGGTATCTCTGACCTGTCATCTGGTATCTCATCGCATTCTATGAGGGTAGGTAGAGTCACCTTTGTCTTTCCATCTAATGACTCGATGATGTAGTTATTTGCTCTTCTCCCTATTGTCTCTACAACTCCAGAACAAGTCTTCAAGGTGTATGGAGTTGGACTTCCTTTGTCACCGAAGAGGTCAAAGAATTCTGTTTTTGCCAGAGATCTGTTACTCTGTTCATCCATGACCGTGTACATCTTGATTGCTTTTTCTCTAAAACCTGCTGGATACACCTTGACTAAGCATATCTTGGAGCACGATCTTGAGCGGCCCTGCTCTGTACAGATCTCAGTGCACATTGAGGTTACTGCTGGCGTTGTAGTCTCTCCTTGCTCCCCACCATGATCTTCTTGAGTTGCTTGAACTTCTTGTTTCCATAGTGGTAGTCCCGGGTGCAGTGCTGACAAGTGTTTGTCACTGTTACACTCTGCGCATTGTATTGTTTTTGTACAGTCTTTTGCAAGATGCTGAATTGAAGCGCAGCATCTGAAACAAATGTGATTGTCTTTAAGATAAGCTTTGCGCTCTTCTAACGTCTTACTTCTGAAACTGCGACATTTTCTTAGTGGATGAGGCTTATTGTGGATAGGACATATTTTGTCCGACTCCTCAACTTTCTTCCTTGTGTTGTCTTCCTGATTAGCTGCAGATTCAGGCGGAACTTCTGTCTTCCTTACAGAAACTGTTGCTCTACGTTCTTTGTAAAGCCCTGGAGGTTTCTGCTCTACCTTTGGGAAGCTTGCCGTTCTCTTGTTCAGGAAAGCAAAGCTTGGGTCATTGCGTATTTCAGCTTGGTCTTCTATGAATTCAGCGAAGAAGGCGAACGGTGGAAATGCAACATGATGATCTTTCTTGTATCTTGAAGCTTGAGCTACCCACCTTTCTTGCAAGTTGTAAGGAAGTTTCTCGATTATGGGCTCAACTCCACGTGCTGTATCCAGATATGAGAGACCTGGCAGATATCCACTAGACTTAGCGGCTTCTATTTCTAATAGTAGGTCTCCCAAACCTCTCAGCTTTTGGTAATCCTTATTTGTTATTCTTGGATAGTTTTCTATCCTTTTCAGAAGAGCATCCTCGATCACTTCAGGTGATCCATAGCATTGTTCTAGTCTCCGCCACACCATTGCAAGTCCTGCTGCTGCGTCATGAACGTGTACTGATCTGATCCTTTGGGCTTGCTCAGTGGACTCTGGACCTAGCCATCTGACAAGCTGGTCAAGCTTTTCTTTCTCTGTCAGGTTTAAGTTTTGGGTACCGCTCAGGAAAGATGATTTCCAGGCCCAGTAGTTTTCTGGACGGTCATCGAATTTCAGCGCCCACTATCTCACGGTGCATCAGGAATTTTGCCACTTCTATAGCACTTGTTGCGTCTGGCGAATACTTCTCGGGTGTAAACTCAGGGTATGGTTGCGGCTGGTAAGGCTGATGAGGCACTTGACTGAATCCACTTTGTTTAGGTGGTTGTTCTCGTCTGTTGTAAGTCTTTCTGCTATAATCCAGACTTGTATTTGCTTGAGGAGGGAGTACACGAGCATCCGTTTGCACTCTTGGCGGGTTGGCAGATTGGTTTCTAAGCATGCGACCACTTGACTTCCCACACTGAGATTCTGATTTAGTCTTGCAATGTTGCGTAGTATCAAAGTTGCTTATTGCTGGTGGAGTCAATGAAAGCCTAGGTGCGTCATTGGACTGCTGGTCGGTGTACATGGTTGCTTGTGACTGTACGTACTCACGGGTGCGTTGGATTGCGCTGTGGGATGACATCTGGTTTTCTATGCCATCGAACTGAGCTTCAGCAGCCCTTGTGAAAACTTCTGCCTCGGCTAAGGCTGCTGCAGCATTTTTCTGCTGTTTGAGTAAGTGTAAAGATGCTTCCACTTCTGCTTTCTTTTTAAGTGCTTCAGATTCACTTTTTGCTTGCTCTCTCATCAATTCAGCTTCCTGCTCCGCATAAGAAGCCATGGCGCAAGCTGCCTCTGCTTTTGCTCTTGCCCTAGTCGCTTTATCGCTAGCCGATGACAGACTGGTGATTCTTGAATGTCTAGTACGCCTAGATCTTGCTGAATCGGCGCTAGCTGAAGTCAGATTTGTTTGACTGGATGCTCTAGACAGTGTTGTGCATCTAGACTTGATTCTTGGCAAGCTGTGTGTGTCATCTTCCTTATAGGAGCATTGAGGGTTAACTGTCAGAGTGCTGTTCCCTGTGTTCTGCATCTTGATTTAGCTGGCAGCGTGGATAATGATGATGACTGGACACAGGGAGTATCAGTGTTGTAGTGAGTGAGAGAAATTAGTTTCACTTTCGTTTCACTCCACGTGGCTGAAAGGAGTTATTAGTCCTTTTACTGCGGAGGACGATTTAAAGCTGTTTAACTGCTTCTGACAACGTTTTAAAGCCTTTTTACTGTAATGTCTCGGCTGCGTGTTGCTTTAGGTACACAGCTTAACATCAAGTATAAACCGAATCCCAATGAAAGATGCGCTGGTTTGCTGAACTGATGCAATCTTTACTGAGATATAATGAACAGGAATGTGTACAATAATGTTCATATGATATGGGATGATATGTGTGGTAAAACTGTGGAACAAACATAAAAAGAAAAATATAAGCATGGCTAATTCAAGCAACATACGTTATACAGAGCTAATACAAAAGATAGGGCCTAACTAACATGTGCTTGCTTACTACACATAAACACACATTATCTATCTGCAATGTCTAACATCCCTCTACACAAGCTGAACTAGCAAAACCCCTTTACTCACAGGCTTTGGTGTTCGTCAGGTTTGCAATCTGTAATAGCTTTAAGATGTCCTGTGGATCTGGTCACTATAGTAGCCAGAGCTGGACTGAACAGGATATGTCCCAGCAAGCCCTAGAGAGTACAGAGAAGACCCGCCTCTAGGCTTCAAGAAAATGGAGGGTCCTAAAGAAACAGACACTACTGAGTGCCAAGCATGTAATATACATTGCAAAGGCAGCACACCCGTTATGAATCACTCTTAGTTTCGCTGGATACTGTAGAGAATATTTAATGTCCTTAGACGCCAAGCGTTTCTTTATCTCTATAAAGTTTCTTCTTTTTTCCTGGGTCTGCC
Organism: Bufo gargarizans; assembly: GCF_014858855.1. NCBI lineage: Eukaryota > Metazoa > Chordata > Amphibia > Anura > Bufonidae > Bufo > Bufo gargarizans. The sequence goes on from NC_058087.1 coordinate 105,527,628, forward strand.
GAGCAAAATCAGGAAAAAAGAGCAGTTTGATGCCCTGATATTCAATAGGTGTGCATTCTCTTGCTCTTCTCAATATCATATCTCTATCGACAGACAGTAATAGTTTCATTAAGATTGCTCGCGGCGGCCTCCCTGGAATAGGTTTCCCTCCTGGTATTCGATGGGCTCTTTCTATTTGAAACATAGCGGAAAAATAATCACTACCAAGATTCTTCAAAACCACATCTTCAAGTTGTTCCTCTAGATGTCGGCCTTCAACTCCTTCTGGAAAACCAATTATGCGAACATTATTTCGCCTTGCCCTGTTTTCCAGATCCTCCAGCTTATTTTGTAGTGATTGATTTTCTGAGGATAGAAGCACGGTTTTGGATTTTAACATATCTATATCAGTTTGCAAAGAGTCAACAGTTTTTTCAACATTATGGACTCGGTCCCGGATATTTACTAGATCTTCTCTTATTAAGGCAATGTCGCTCTGCACTGAACCCAACTGAGTAGACATCCCTTGCACTAAGGTGCCGTTATTTTCCACGGGGCACAAGATTTTATTCAAAACTGAAGGGTCATATTCAGTTCGCGTTTGTGCAGCTTGCATTTGTGCAGAGAGACTTTCCTCTCCTGCCTCCTGACCTGCCTCTACTGATCCATCATCGGATAATTCATCAGTTTGGGGAGTTTAAGCAGATTTCTTCAAATTGGCAGGCAGTTTTGTTTTAACTGTATTCTTTTAATTTGGGAAGGGTAATTTCAAAAACTTGTCTATCTTATTCTCAGGAGTCTTAGACCCCATCTTTATTACAGAGGAATCCACTGACCGTCGCTTTGGGGCCATTTTCTTCCCTTTTTCCTTCCCCCTTTTTTTTCCCTTTTTTTTTTCTCCTCTTGTCCTCTTTCTTCCCCTTTTCTCCCTTCCCTTTCTTTGTCACCCCTCTATCCCCTCCTCTCCAAACACCAAAAGGGGAGAGGGGCAAGACCAAAAGATTTTGCTCCGGTGTAGCAGGGAACTTGACAGAGCAAAAATAAAGTCACAGGTAATGGGTAACAATATTCTCACGTGTCCAGAGCACCCGCAGTCCCAGTATATGCCACAAACCAAGCAGGAAGTCCAGGGCCGGCCGAAAAAAAAAAGGGAACGAAGAATCCTTGCTGGTCACCCAAATAGTAAATGGTCCAGATAGTCCAGGAGTAACCATCCAGGTGCCTGCCTCTAGCCGAGGAGTGAAGACCCAGACCAACGCAGAAGAAGCAGCAAAGAAGCATGAAGTCCCAACAATCACCAGCAGAGGGCAGGCAGCGAACAAACCGAGGAGCAGCTGATTCCAGGCAAGCGCCAGACAAGCGCCGCGCACCAGGACAGAGAACCGGAGACAGCCGGAAGAGAAGACCAGGGGATCCTCAGGGCCAGCCAGGACCACGAACAAGGAGGACACACGCCGACAGCGGCACCAGCCAGCAGCAAACAAAACGGCCGACAACCAAGCCAGCAGAGACCCACACCGAGGGAGGTAGGCCACGGCGTCACAGCATTCAGGGCATCAGCTGTTCGGCAAGAGCATGGAGGGAGGAGGCTAGCGAGGAGGGAGAGCGAGATGCGTCACTCACGTCATCACGCCGTCCCTTGCTCACCGAGTCTGGCAAGTCTGAAATAGATTCTTCTCTAGACATTCTCTCGAATCTCCCACAATTAGAAGATCGTCTAGGTAGGGAATTATTAAGATGTTTCGTCTCATTTAGTGAGCCATTAGCTTTGTGAACACCCTCGGAGCTGAGGTGATCCCAAAGGGGAGGACTTGGAACTGAAAATGATGTAACTTTGTTCCTAGAAAGACTGCAATACGAAGAGATTTTTGAGCTCTTTCACATACCGGAATATGGTAATACGCATCCTTCAAGTCTATTGATGCTAAAAAGTCCCCTTTTATGGATTCCATCTTGAACTTTTCGTATTTTATAAATCTGTTCAGAAGCTTTAGGTTTATTATCAACCGAAAAGTTCCATTCATTTTTTTTAACCAAAAACACAGTTGAATAGTAACCCGACTTTTGTCGATGAGGAGGAACTGGGATAATAGCCTTCTGAGCCAGAAGATTTAAGATACTTTTCTCCAGATTTTCCTGGAGAAGAGACGATTTTTGTATGGGTGTCACTTTGAACACATTTACAGGAGGGGGAAGACGAAAGGATATATCGAGTCCTTTTGATATGATGTTTAGAACCCAAGGGTTCATGGTGATATTTTCCCATTCTTTTACAAAGAACCTTAGCCTTCCCCCTACCTGAAGCCTGGCGTCATTGTTTGGACATTTCAGAATGTTTGGGGTTCTATAAGAACCCTCTGCCTCTTCCAGTTTTCTGACTTTTCCCTCTGGACCACTGTCCCTCTCTGTCTGATCTTTTGGACTGAAAGAAACTTCCTTTTTTAGTATTACGAAAGGGAAACTTCCTTTTGTTCGACTCACATGGGAAGGATTTTTTGGAATCTGCCGCCTTTTCTAAAATAGCCTCCAAGTCCTGCCCAAACATTAGGTCAGGGCTTGACAAATTTCCTTGGAATCTAGGAGCCAGTGAAAAAAGTTAGGAGCCGTTTTTTTTTACCTTATAAAACCTTATTTTCAGCGACAAAAATAACACCTCTTAAATTAACATATAAAGAAGTCTAGAACCAAACAACATTGGCATTGTTTATTATCAGTGTACTGGGCCGTCACTGTGTGCCGCATCTCCTCAGTGTTTATCAGAGTACTGTGACGCCACTGTGTGCAGCATCTCTTCAGTGTTTATCAGTGTACTGTGATGTCACTGTGTGCAGCATCTCTTCAGTGTTTATCAGTGTACTGTGACGTCACTGTGTGCCGTATCTCTTCATTGTTTATCAGTGTACTGTTACATCACTGTGTGCAGCATCACTTCGTGTTTATCAGAGTACTGTGACGTCACTGTGCAGCATCTCTTCAGTGTTTATCAGTGTACTGTGACGTCACTGTGTGCCGCATCTCTTCATTGATATCAGTGTACTGTGATGTCACTGTATGTATAACCCCTGCGCTGTGACGTCACTGTGTATAATCCCTGTGCTGCAGCTGACAGAACTGAGATCCCTTCCCCAAGATGTTTGGTCCGGGCTCAACATTCATCTCATAGTTCTTCTTGTAAACTTATTTTGTTACTAGATAAAACTAAAGCAGCGCTGGGTTTGAAGAGAAATGTCCCTCATTGCCGCCTGTATCCGCCGTCACTGCAGGATCACTGCCCTTCTGCTGTCCCAAATTATTTGTCCTGTCTGGGGGATAATGGAGTCGCTGTTGGACGCACACTGAGTCCAGGCCGGGATTTGGTTCCAACTCTTGCTGGATCTACATCCCGTGCTGTGATGTGGATGGGGTGGGGCTGCGATCCTGTTTGTCGGAGGGATCTCGGAGTCCTATGAGTGCGTTAAGCCTCATGCACGCATCCGTGGAACACGGACCGTGTAATACCGGCCTGGATTTCTTCTGAGTACAGGAGAACACGGCATCATTGGTTGCTATGAAGCCATGTACTTCCTGCTGCCGCCGCAGTACAGTGATACACTGGTATGATCTATACCAGTGTATTACTGTACTGTGTAGAGTTGTTGCGATACCAAATTTTTTATTCGATTTTGATACCATAAAAAAGTACTGCGATACTTGATACCACACAAAAAAAATAAACCAAAAAGCCACTTGCATTCCGCATCTTTTAAAAATGGCGAATGGCACAGTTTTTATTCTATTCAGCGCATAGAATTTTTTTCTATTTTAATAGTTTGGACTTTTTGGATGTGGCGATATGTGATATGTTTATTTATTTATTGTTTATATATTTTATATGTAATTCATACTTAATATTTTGGTGTTTTTCAGGGGCTATAACCTGGGATTTTTTCATCCCTTGTCCTATTCACCCTGATAGATCTCTATCAGGGTGATGACTATGGCAGCCAAGGCTTCAGTAGCATCCTGGCTGCCATGGTAACTGATCGGAGCCCCAGAATTACACTGCTGGGGCTCCGATCAGAAGCTGCCACTGCACCACCAATGAGAGAAGGTGAGGGGACTCTGTGGCCACTGCCACCAATGATTCTAAAACTGGGGGGAGGGGGGCACCCTGCGCCACCAATGATAATTAACCTTTAATACAGGTACTGGGTACTGATCGCAGCTCCCTGTCAGAGGCAGGGTGCCGGCAATGTGATTCTGCTGCCGGCACCCACCTCCTGTATTAAAAGTTAAAGACTACCTTTTAATGGGTTCGGACTTAGTTAAGTTAGCAGGACATGTAGAGCGGCGCCCAGGGATCTCACCACACTTACCATTATCCCTGGGCGCTGCTCCGTTCTCCTGCTATGCCCTCCTGGGCATCTTCTTCTCTTAGGCTGTAGTGCTGGCCAATCGCAGCACAGAGCTCAGACCCTGGGAGAATTGCATATTTTTCAAGTTCATTTTCTGGGCGAACGGCGTCATGTAGGTAGATAAAAGTTACACAGTTATGTACTGCTGACATTAGCACATCGCTAATGTCAGCCAGCTACATAACAAATTTTGTGATGATAGAAACCCTTTAACAAGGCTTCATCGTCCTCACTAAAGGGAAATCGACACCGTATTGTTTTGGGAATAAATAATTTCCTATCTGGCGTCTTCCATTCCCTTTTTTATAATATCATGCATATTTTTATGGACTGGGAAGACTAGTTTTTTCTTATGTTCGAGTCCACTAAACATTTTTACAGTTTTTTAGTACATGTTTCTGGTAATTTTGCCGAACACACTACGCATTTCCTAATTTTAGGGGTGGATTTTGTTTTCTGCACACCATCCTTATCACTCTGCACGCATACAGGAGAGGGTTGACAGAAACACAAGATATACAGCTTTCCCCAAGTGAAAGTAACTCACAGCAGCAGGACCCATGGCGGACTCCATCTGGCCTGATCCTAATTCTGACATACTGTGAGACCACTGCCATGTATGTCCCCCTTTTTATTTCTCCTTACCTGCAGACCTCAGATCAGAGGGCGACTTCCGCCTTGATCTCTGCGCCAAATTAAGCTCCACCCCTACATTAGTCACACAACCGGAAGTACCGCATGCAACATCATAATCATGCACCGAAGATTCGGGATGCCATGAGGAGCGCTGAAAAGATCAAAGGAACTAAGTGTCCGGTCGGCACATGGACCTCCACCCTGGTGCGCAGAGCAGGAGGTAAGGAGCAGGGTTTCTTACCTTCAGACTTCCAGCACCCAGAAGTCCAACTAGGGAAGGGTGCTGCCTGCATCCTTCATGTGCCTAGGCATAATGACAGTAAAATCGCCACCTCTGCCTGCGTACACAGAAGTGGACCCACAGCAAGTGCTGTGAGGAATAACCTGTCTCCCACCTGGAGGGAAATAAATGTATTCTTCCTGTCCCTACCTGGTTGGAGGCGGGTCATCTGTCATGGTATGCCATCATGAAGGATGAAAGGGAAACATAGAGCATGTTGTATTCTTGTCCGCAATCGCGGACAAGATTAGGCATTTTCTATTATAGTGCCAGCGATATGTGGTCCACAGATTGCGGAACACACATTGCTGTGTCCTGTGGATCCACAAAACACTTACGGACATGTGAATGGACCCTTAGCCGACTCACTGAAGTGACGATTTCCCATAGTCCAAAAATAACTTTTCCCTTTATTATGGAGTATGGAGGATTCATACTGCTGAGGTCCTTTTCAGGGATAGAATTTAGCAGATTCAATGACCCTGCCTGGCATACTGTGCAGGAGCGACAGTGTAAATGTCTCCTGTGTCTCTCTCAGTATTGATTTTGGTGGAATTTAGTTATTGATTTGTGCTGTTTCCATGTGTTCTGGCTCGTTTGTTTCCGCTTTGTTTTTACTTGATTTGGCTGATCTGTTAGTAGTCAGTTATTTTGACCCCACTGTACCATCCTCATATAGGCCCCCAGCACTTCATTAAGGAGTGACTGTGGACTAGGAAAGATCGTGCAAACAGTTAGCAACATTGTTAGGGTAGGTGAGCATCAGAATTGTCCTTTCTGTGACACATGATTGAAGCATTGTACAATGCAGGGAGTCCCCCTTCAAGCAGTAGATGCTGCTCCCTAGTAGCAAAGGTCATCAGGGCTGTTTAATGTGTGTGTCTGTTACATTATACATAGGCCCTGATTTATCAGAACTTCACTCCAGAATTCTGGCATCAAAAAGTCGCAAAATATGGCTTTTGCAACTTTTTTGCCATTAATTGCGCCAAATTTTGTGTCATTTTGTCTTTTCATCGGGTATGAGGCTGAGTTCCCTGCGCTGACGTGCTCCTTGTGTTGCTATAGTGACAGAATATAGAGACTAAATTCAGCAGCATGAACTCTAAACTAAACCAATATCCATAATGCTGGGGTTGAGCAACGGTCTTCTCTCAATAAATAACAGGGTATCAGATCAAATTATTAAAAACCACGTTGCCTGAACTCTCCAGAAATAGAGGTTCCCTCTCCGATTGTGCCACCAGTCTCCACCAATAATGCAGATACCTATAGAAAAAGTTAAAAGAATGTATAAATAAATATATTCATTCATAAATCACAACCCCTAATGGTTGGGTACATCACTTCAATAAAACATATTCTATGCTAGGATTATGTATTATAGTCCTATCACAGTGTGGAGGAGAACATGTCTCTGTCCAGTTCAGTACAGTGAGCCTATTTTGAATTCCCTGTTAAGGCCTTTGGGTTCAAGTGTTTGTAGTTCAAAAATACACCTCAATTCCAACCTTTTCAATAATCTTTCTCTATCACCTCCTCTCCTTTGTGGTAGTATCCCATCGACCACCCGGAATCGAAGTTAGGAAACATTATATCTATATTTCAGAAAATGTTCCGGTACCGGTTGTTCAATTCTTGGGGTGTCCTCCTGTCTCTCTCCAGAGAGTAGTTTCCATATTAGGTAGCAATGTTGGTTAACTCTATTTCTGAGTTCCTGTGTAGTCTCTGTCTACTACTAATGTCCTTTAGGACTAAATTACACCACTTTCCCTGCACCTACCTACTTGACTAAGACTTAACTTTTATTTCTTATTATTTAATACTTATGGTGTAAATAACTGATTTTGTTAAAATTCTCAGTAATCACTGGCCATTTGTATATCCCTTTAAATCACCCTGTCAAGACTGTCATCTGACTGGGTTTCGATACACACTTTTACTAGCAGGCTGCGCGCTTGCCTGTATTTTGTGTTTGTTCAGTGCAATTCATTTTATTGTACTGTTATGGCCCAGTGATAAACTGCCATAAGATTCAGAGCCTCACGCTGCCCCCCGACATGTTTCGCCGTATCACGGCGTCTTCAGGGGTTAGGGCAGAGTGTAAGCGTGTCCTCCTTGCGGCCAGCTTATGAAATCTTTGTTTGTGACGTCATTACTGGGAGCCTCACTAGGGGGCGTGGTGGAGAGTTTTATTCAAGTGCCGATTGGATGTATACTGTGGTTCGGCCTGCTTTCATCATGACTACCGCCCCTTGACCTCAACTACTTCCCTTCAATTGCTCCTCGTCACTGGCAGGCGTCTGTTTACGTCATGGCTCCGCCTGTCCGACGTCGGCTACCTCCTTCCGATTGGTCCTCGTCATCGGGTGCTGTCACGCATGCCCAATTGGTGTAATTGCTCTCCGGTGCCCGAGCCATTGCGCATGCTCCCCGACTTAGTCCTCAGCCTCCTCCATATACTGGGCCCGACGCATCGCTGACGCGCATGCCCATGGACTTAGGCTCCGGCTGTGATGATACCTCCGTTCTTATTCTCTCTGGAGTTTCTCCTCAGGAGGTATTTCCTTGTAACCATCCCTTAATCTTCTACCCATCTTAGGTTTTCTCCCTACTAATAGCCACTCCCAGGTTGTAATAGTAATATATTTCTCTATTTAACCTAATATATATTCGCGCTACCTTCTCTGATAGCCTCATATTTCTAATTGTTTTAACCTGTTATACTTTCTCTTATCATTCTGTATATTGAGGTTACCTACAAGGGAAGGATGGGAAGAGTGGGAATTAGTGGCTAATTGGGAGGAATGTAGAAGACTGTCAAGGGATGAAGGGACGGGGGGGGGGGACATGACTAGTCACTCTACATCCTTAGTCCCATTCCTTTGAGTTAGTAGGTTACCTGTTATAGGTACCCCTATACTCCAAGTACATGAAATGTTGGTAATATTCCATTATGTATCTTTTGTAGTTTTCTTCAAGTCTCAATCTATCTCCGACTTGATTGATCTCATTTTATTAGTTATTTTCTCCCTTCAGTATTCTCTCTCCCCTTTTATCCCCTAATATGATATTATTCTTATCTATGTACCTTCCAATGTATATTCCCTGTGCTCAGATTTCATAAGGTTCCCATAGATAGGCCATTTTCTCCTATTAGGGTTCCATAATTTTATTTTTATTCCTGTTATCTTTTTAATTTTTTCCGTAAGGAGGTTGCTCTATTTTAGTTAAAATATTTTTTATGTCATTTGCTACTTAAGTTAATAATTTTATTTTATTTTGTTCTCTTTTTTCTTAGGTGGGGATATTGATAACCTACAGGAAGGACGAGTACGTGAACCCTTCATTTAGCCCTTTTGGGGCTAGACTATTTAGTAAGTAGATCCATTTTGTTTCTTCTTGTTGGAGTTTTTTGTCTATATCTCCTTTACGTGGTCCTGATTTGACTCTCGTCAGTCCCCAAAACTTAAAATCGGTGTTATGGTCCCTATGCTTTTCTCTCATGTGTCTGGCCAGGCTAGTGTCCTCTCCGGTGTTAATACTACTCAGATGCTTTGATATTCTTCTTCTCAACTCTTGAATAGTCTTCCCAACATACAACTTAGGGCATTCACAGCTGATAACATATACAACCCCCTTTGTTTTACAATTAATTTAGTCCCTGACTTCATAACTTTTTCTATCTACTGGGTTTGTGAAGGTTTTAGTGATTTTCATCCGACTATAGAAGATACAGTCTCCACAGGGGTATGATCCATTGTGAGACAGCCACGTACTTTTTTTAGTTGTTTGATGGGGCTGGTAGTGGCTGTGAACTAGCTTTTCTTTTAAATTTTGTCCTCTTCTAAATGTTATCGCTGGATATTTTGGTATTACCTGTTGTAGGTCTATGTCGGCCTGCAAGATGTGCCAATGTCGTTTCAGAATCTTTTGTATACCACTATGTTCTGTATCATACGTACCTATATAACGTATAATCTTCTCTCCCTCTTTTGTTTTTTTATTTGTCAATAGGTCTACTCTTTCTGTTCTTCTAGCTTTATTGTAAGCTCGATGCAGGTATTTTTTTAGAGTATCCCCTCTCAAAAAATCGTAAGTATAAATTTCTACATTCTTTTTGGAATGCTTCCTCGGTGGAACAATTCCGCCTGTGTAGTCTCTTCTACATATAATAACCCATAGGGACATTGTAGTGTGTAGATTACATATTCTGAACTGCATGTATAATAACCCTTTATCTGGTATTTTTTACCTGTTCTAGGGTGTATAAAGCTACTACCCTTTAACATGTTGTTACAATTACAGCAGCTCATTTCAGAATTTTTTATATCGGCATGCATCAGTATGTCCCCTAGATTATGTGACCTTCTATATGAAAGGAGGGGGGTGTTACGGAATTCTTCAATATCAGGAAATGTTTGTGTCAGTATGTGCCAATTGTTTTTGAGGACCTGTGCTATTTGTTTACTTTGCGCTGTATATGTTGAGACAAAGGGAATTCTTCTACCCTCTTTTTGTGGTCTATTCTCATTGAGTAATTCTTCTCGTTTAGAAATATTCACCCTATGTTTGTGCCTCTGTACCATAGCTTTTGGATAACCTCTCTGATTAAGCTTATTGCACATTTCCTCCAATCTGGCTTCTAATTTATCTTCTTCTAATACTTTCCGTGACTGTAGGCTAATGATTCCTTCATGAATTTAGGATGGTTACTTTTAAACAGAAAAATGTTATTCCTGTCTTTGGGTTTTACAAAAAGGTCCGTCCGTAGTATCCCTTCAACACCATAAACCATAGTGTCTAGGAATTGTAATCCTGTCTGTGTGTGCACTGACGTGAATTGTAATTCGTCATATATGGAGTTAACATATTGTCTGAACTCAAAGAGTCCCTCCAGTGTTCCTGTCCATATGAAGAAAATGTCATCTATATACCTCATACAGCCCCTCACATAGGTGAAGTGGCTGGATGGGTATATGAAGGTCTCCTCAAACTTACTCATATAAATATTTGTGCAAGTTGGGGCCACATTAGACCCCATTGCGGTCCCCCGTTGCTGGACATAGAATGAATCCTCAAATAAGAAATAGTTGCAGGTGAGTACTATTTCTAGTAGGGAAAGGATGAATAGTGCCTGTTCTTTCTCGACTCTATCCTGATAAAGGGCCCATTCAACAGCTTCTATACCCTTCACATGGTCAATGCTTGTGTACAAACCTACAACATCAAAAGAGACCAAATATTGTCTATCCTCATATTGTAGTGTTTGTAGTTTCTTGAGGAAGTCAGTGGTGTCCCTCACGTACGACCTAGCAGCTGACCAGGCATAATTCCTTAGGTACTTATCAAGAAAGGTGGCTGGTGGGGAGAAGACTGAATTAATCCCTGTTACTATTGGGCGTCCGGGAAGGGGGGGGGGGGTTCAAGGCTTTTGTGTATCTTCGGTAATATGTATAATATGGGTGTAACAGGTCGTTCAACCAATAGAAACCTGTGCAGTTTCTTGTTGACCAAGTCAGTAGCAAAAGCATCATCAACAAGCAATTTCAACTTGCGCATAATGGCAAACTTAGGGTCGGAATCTACTGATCTGTATACATCTACATCACTCAGTTGTCTCTGAATTTCTGCTATATATTTTGCAGTATCCATTATGACTATTGCCCCACCCTTGTCCGCTTTTTTAATCGTGATATCTTTTCTACTGCAGAGTGCTTTTAACGCTTTAGTCTCTCCCTGGCCCATATTCTTTTTAATGTTATGTGTGTCAGTTTGTAGTCTAATATCTTCCACACCTTTCTTCACTAGATCGATATGAGTGTTGATAGCGTCCTTAAATATTGGAGGTTGAAAATCACTTTGTAAGTATAGTCCCATATCTGTCAGTTTTAACATCCTGGGGTCACTAGTCTCCTGAGTGGTGCTAGAAGAGGTTACTGTAGTTGAGTCCCCAAAGAAAACCTTCAATTTAATAAGTCTGAAAAATGTATGAAGATCAATTTCACAATTAAACCAATCAGTGTCTGTGGTCGGGCAAAAAGAGAGTCCCTTTTCTAACAGAGATAATTCATCATTGGACAAGTCAATAGATGATATATTTACCACCAGTGTTGATTCCTCTTTTTCTAATTCCGTTGACCTTGCATCTCCTGTTGCCTTGAGGTCCCTTGCAGATCTCTGTTGTCCAATGGCGGTTTCCTTGACCATGTCATCCTTGCAATTTAGTTTCCTGTCCCTGTGGTGCTTACGTCCTCCTCTCCTTGGGTCACATTCTGTTCTAAAAAAATGTCGTTCCTCACTCCTTTCCTCCGGAAGATTCAGTATCCGTGTTGTAGGTTTTTCTTCCCCGGCGTTTGGTGAATCTCTGTCGCCCCTGCAACCTCTTTCTCTGGCCTCTTTTCATTGGATTTTTCTTGTATATGTCGCCTTTCAGGTAGTCTTCTTGGTCACGGAACCATTTCTGTATTTTAGAGGCCTCAATGTTCGTGCGATAGCCCTGAATATCTTTATCCTCTTGTTCTTTAGTTATGGTTAAGTCCGGAGTGGTCATCATGGATCTCAGCTGCAGTTCCAATCCCTCTATCCTTTTCTTACTTTCCATTAATTCTTTCTGGAGATATTCAATGTTTAGCAGTATAATGTCCATTGAGTACCGGTTTGAAATCTGCTCAAATTTAGTACAAAATTACAAATTCTTTGGTAATAGGATGGGTCTCAGGTGTGTTCTCAAACCTCTCGGTGCCCGCTCAGCCATGTAGTATTCTCTCAGGGTTGAAAGATGTAGTTCAAGTTTGATATGTTGTTTAATCTCGATTTCCCATTTCCTTTTAATTAAGTCCTTAGTTGGTTTATTCAAAAAAGAGCCATCACCCACCACGCCATCCAGAATACGTGTCACCTCCTCACTGGAATATACTGATTTGCTTAGTGAATCCATTATAGACAACCACTTTAAGTCACAAAAACCTTGAAATCAGTTCATATGTGATGCCGTGGGCACGCTATCAGACTGAAATAGTCATAGAAAAAATGTTAATAGCAGCACAACGAAAAATTAAACCTTTCTTGTGGTGGTGCCAGCCGTGTTGGGAGCCAGTCTGAAGTTCCCCCTTGGATGCGTCATATATGAAAAACCGCGGCACTCACTTGTCTTCAATTATGCAGGATTTATTCACCAACAAAAATGCGACGTTTCGACCGTCATGGTCTTTCTCAAGCAACAAATAATGTGAACAAAAGCATATCTATATATATATACACTCCCTCCTAGTAGGTCACATGACCAAATTAAATATGCAAATTATAAATCAATTATGTGAATTATCTAGATCTCACCAACCTGTTGTCTAATCTCTTATATCTGAGTATACTTATCATTACCCTGTATCTATTACACACAGTGTCATTCCCTTAAGTATAATTATATAACATCAAAAGTGTTTACTTATAAAAACCTTGGTAGGAGTCTGGTTGGCACATCATGAAGGGGACCTTCCTCATCGTTCTGTGTTGTCAGAAAAGTGTATAGAAGCTGTTGAATGGGCCCTTCATCAGGATGGAGTCAAGAAAGAACAGGCACTATTCATCCTTTCCCTACTAGAAATAGTACTCACCTGCAACTATTTCTTATTTGAGGATTCATTCTATGTCCAGCAACGGGGGACCGCAATGGGGTCTAACGTAGCCCCAACTTACGCAAATATTTATATGAGTAAGTTTGAGGAGACCTTCATATACCCATCCAGCCACTTCACCTCTGTGAGGGGCTGGAAGAGGTATATAGATGACATTTTCTTCATATGGACAAGAACACTGGAGGGACTCTGTGAGTTCAGACAATATGTTAACTCCATATATGACGAATTACAATTCACGTCAGTGCACATACAGACAGGATTACAATTCCTAGACACTATGGTTTATGGTGTTGAAGGGATACTACTGACAGACCTTTTTGTAAAACCCAAAGACAGGAATAACATGCTTCTGTTTAAAAGTGACCATCTTAAATTCATGAAGGAATCATTAGCCTACAGTCAACTACTCAGGGTAAAACGGATAGTATCAAAAGAAGATAAATTAGAAGCCAGATTAGAGGAAATGTGAAATAAGTTCAATCAGAGAGGTTATCCAAAAGCTATGGTACAGAGGCACAAACATAGGGTGAATAACTCTAAACGAGAAGAATTACTCTACGAGAATAGACCACAAAAAGAATTCCCTTTGTCTAAACATATACGGCGCAAAGTAAACAAATAGCACAGGTCCTCAAAAACAATTGGCACATACTGACACATACATTTCTTGATATTGAAGAATTCCATAACACCCCCCTCCTTTCATATAGAATGTCACATAATCTTGGGGACAGACTGATACATGCCGATATAAAACATTCTGAAATACCCAGAGTTAAAAAGAAAGACTGTTTTACCTGTTTGAGCTGCTGTAATTGTAACATGTTAAAGGGTAGTAGCTTTACACACCCAAGAAAAGGTAAAAAATACCAGATAAAGGGTTATTATACATGCAGTTCAGAATATGTAATCTACACACTACAATGTCCCTGTGGGTTATTATATGTAGAGAGACTACACAGGGACTCAGAAATAGAGATAACCAACATCGCTACCTAATATGGAAACTACTCTCTGGAGAGAGACAGGAGGACACCCCAAGAAATGAACAACCGGTACCAGAACATTTTCTGAAATATAGACATGTTTCCCAACTTTGATTCCGGGTGATCGATGGGATACTACCACAAAGGAGAGGAGGTGATAGAGAAAGATTATTGGAAAAGTTGGAATTGAGGTGTATTTTTGAACTACAAAACACTTGAACCCAAAGGCCTTAACAGGGAATTCAAAATAGGCTCACTGTACTGAACTGGACAGAGACATGGTCTCCTCCACACTGTGATAGGACTATTATACATAATCCTAGCATAGAATATGTTTTATTGAAGTGATGTACCCAACCATTAGGGGTTGTGATTTATGAATGAATATATTTATTTATACATTCTTTTAACTTTTTCTCTAGGTATCTGCATTATTGGTGGAGACTGGTGGCACAATCGGAGAGGGGACCTCTACTTCTGGAGAGTTCAGGCAGCGTGACTACCATATTAGGAACACTAATGTAACGTATACCTATTGACACCTCTGATTGTGTTTTTTTATATGCCTACATGATTGAACGGTTCAAGGTCAAGGGGGATCCACTGGTAACTTAGATGATCTTTACAGTGTGACCTCTACCATCTCTCTCGTACCTTTGCCTCTTGATAAATGGCCTTCTCTAAGCTAGTACTGTAGGGTCTAGATTATCCACGGATAAATAAAGGGCTGACATGAATGGGATGACCCCAGTAGAGACTTTGCATAAGGGAGAATCTGGGAATGGATGATCCCTTTATCCTATTGGGTGAATCAAGTGGATGTGATACGGATGGGGGCGACTCTCCCATAGTAATGGGTGAAGTGCCCCTAGCCTATTAGATGTAGAATGTCCTAAGGGGATATACCTCCCCCACACAACCTGGGGGAGCGTGACTGAAACATAAGAGAATAGGAGACGACCCCAACATAAACCCTTCTTTCCCCAAATGATGGGGGTATGTTCTCTCCTTTATGGTTGATTGAGCCCATGAATGTGGTTTTTAATCATTTGACCTGATACCCTGTTATTTATTGAGAGAAGACCGTTGCTCAACCCTGGCATTATGGATATTGGTTTAGTTTAGAGTTCATGCTGCTGAATTTAGTCTCTATATTCTGCCACTGTGGAGCCCTTTTAACAATGAACTGTAGACAGAGAGTTATATATATATATTGTGGCAATGTGAACATTGAGGTGTTGTTTCCCCAGGTTCCAGTCTGGGACTTAGGGCATGCTCATGTCCAGGGATCCTATTTAATCCTGCTACTGGATCTTGTGTGCAGCAGAGGCCTGGGAAGGCTCTGTACAAGTGGGCTCATAATGGAAATGTGATGTCATGTGAAATACAGTACAGACCAAAAGTTTGGACACACCTTCTCATTCAAAGAGTTTTCTTTATTTTCATGACTATGAAAATTGTAGATTCACACTGAAGGCATCAAAACTATGAATTAACACATGTGGAATTATATACATAACAAAAACGTGTGAAACAACTGAAAATATGTCATATTCTAGGTTCTTCAAAGTAGCCACCTTTTGCTTTGATTTGTACAAAAAAAAGAGCAAGGATTTTTTCAAGGTAAAAAATCTCATTTTATTCAATATAAATCACATGATCATTACAGGTATTGCTCAATAGGGACAGGACATGGAGACTGAGCCACAAGGGGCTATACAATGTGGAGAATCACAATGGGGGATAATGTGACCATACCCAGCAGAGAACAACAATATACCAGAGGCCGTGAGCAAAAGTGTAGTTGCGGGTGCAAATGCTGATCCCCTAGTATAAAACAGCTACTGACTATTGCTCACAACCTCTGTCCGGGGATGCTGTGAGGTGTCAAAGGACGGTGCAGTACTACTAATAAAGATGGCATATAACAATGAACTGCAAACCTCTCGTCCCACCCTGATCCAGCTACCAAGTTACCTACCCATGTTGCTGCTGTGGAATGGTAACACGACTCCCCCACTGTTTCAACCTCGACACGTGTTTCGCCACGTAGGCTTCGTCAGGAGGTATATGTCATATACCTCCTGACGAAGCCTACGTGGCGAAACACGTGTCGAGGTTGAAACAGTGGGGGAGTCGTGTTACCATTCCACAGCAGCAACATGGGTAGGTAACTTGGTAGCTGGATCAGGGTGGGACGAGAGGTTTGCAGTTCATTGTTATATGCCATCTTTATTAGTAGCACTGCACCGTCCTTTGACACCTCACAGCATCCCCGGACAGAGGTTGTGAGCAATAGTCAGTAGCTGTTTTATACTAGGGGATCAGCATTTGCACCCGCAACTACACTTTTGCTCACGGCCTCTGGTATATTGTTGTTCTCTGCTGGGTATGGTCACATTATCCCCCATTGTGATTCTCCACATTGTATAGCCCCTTGTGGCTCAGTCTCCATGTCCTGTCCCTATTGAGCAATACCTGTAATGATCATGTGATTTATATTGAATAAAATGAGATTTTTTACCTTGAAAAAATCCTTGCTCTTTTTTTTGTACAAGTTGCAGTAGGTTGGGGAGTGAGGTACTGTTTTTGGGTTATTGTAGGCTCTAAACCTTTTGCTTTGATTACAGCTTTGCACACTCTTGGCATTCTCTTGATGAGCTTCAAGAGGTAGTCACCTGAAATGGTTTTCACTTCACAGGGGTGCCCTGTCAGGTTTAATAAGTGGGATTTCTTGCCTTATAAATGGGGTTGGGACCATCAATTGCGTTGTGGAGAAGTCAGGTGCATACACAGCTGTTAGTCCTACTGAATAGACTGTTAGAATTTATATTATGGCAAGAAAAAAGCAGATAAGTAAAGAAAAATGAGTTGCCATCATTACTTTAAGAATGAAGGTCAGTCAGTCCAAAAAATTAGGAAAACTTTGAAAGTGTCCCCAAGTGCAGTCACAAAAACCATCAAGCGCTACAAAGAAACTGGCTCACATGCGGACCGCCCCAGGAAAGGAAGACCAAGAGTCACCTCTGCTGCAGAGGATAAGTCACCAGCCTCAGAAATCGCAGGTTAACAGCTGCTCAGATTAGAGACCAGGTCAATGCCACACAGAGTTCTAGCAGCAGACACATCTCTAGAACAACTGTTAAGAGGAGACTCTGTGAATCAGGCCTTCATGGTAGAATATCTGCTAGGAAACCACTGCTAAGGACAGGCAACAAGCAGAAGAGACTTGTTTGGGCTAAAGAACACAAGGAATGGACATTAGACCAGTGGAAATCTGTGCTTTGGTCTGATGAGTCCAAATTTGAGATCTTTGGTTCCAACCACCGTGTCTTTGTGCGACGCAGAAAAGGTGAACGGATGGACTCTACATGCCTGGTTCCCACCGTAAAGCATGGAGGAGGAGGTGTGATGGTGTGGGGGTGCTTTGCTTGTGACACTGTTGGGGATTTATTCAAAATTGAAGGAATACTGAACCAGCATGGCTACCACAGCATCTTGCAGCGGCATGCTATTCCATCCGGTTTGCGTTTAGTTGGACCATCAGTTATTTTTCAACAGGACAATGACCCCAAACACACCTCCAGGCTGTGTAAGGGCTATTTGACCATGAAGGAGAGTGATGGGGTGCTGCGCTAGATGACCTGGCCTTCACAGTCACCCGACCTGAACGCAATCAAGATGGTTTGGGGTGAGCTTGACTGCAGAGTGAAGGCAAAAGGGCCAACAAGTGCTAAGCATCTCTGGGAACTCCTTCAAGACAGTTGGAAGACCATTTCAGGTGACTACCTCTTGAAGCTCATCAAGAGAATGCCAAGAGTGTGCAAAGCAGTAATCAAAGCAAAAGGTGGCTACTTTGAAGAACCTAGATTATGACATAGTTTCAGTTGTTTCACACTTTTTTGTTATGTATATAATTCCACATGTGTAAATTCATAGTTTTGATGCCTTCAGTGTGAATCTACAATTTTCATAGTCATGAAAATAAAGAAAACTCTTTGAATGAGAAGGTGTGTCCAAACTTTTGGTCTGTACTGTATGTGATAATAAAGACATGCCTTTTCCTTTGCAGGCTGTGATTGGGGAAAAAGCTAACCCTGTTGGTAAACATGTGTCTGATTAAAGTGTTGATAAATGTTGAAGAAACACCGCTAGGAGACCCCATTGTAGACAATGTGGCGGGGCTAGAGGGTGTACCACATGTACCAGAGGTGGATGTGCAGTCTCCACAGGTTTCTATAATTAATAAAATGTCCCAGGTGGGGATTGACTCATGGGTGCCCCTAGAGGTCAGGGTTAATAATGACACAAACAGTATAAGTGGCGTATGTGCCGTGACAGTTAGCAACTCCGAGGGTGAGGCTACCATGTCAAGACCCAGCAAAACTAAAGTGGTTACTAGTAGTGAGTCTAGCGACCAGATGACAGTTATATCTGAGAAGACGAGAGTTCAGTCGGGTGGCAGCCTAGTGTCTGAAGCTTATATCCTGACAGTTGTAGATGACCTGACAGGACAGTACAGCTACATACTTGAAGATGTTTTCTCTCGCTCTGCACAGTCCCTAGATACACTAGAGATGGGGCTAGCGGTTCTTGCAGAGCAACTGCAGGAATCTGCAGAAGAGTCACAGAAAGAGATGAATGAACTGAAGGAACTAGAGTCACTAATAGAAGCGGAAATTCTCCAACTTCAAGAGGAACTTGCAGCTTCTGAGCGATCCAGACTTCATGCCGGGCAGGAGATGAGCTGGCTAATGAGGATCTAAACAGCGCCTCAGAAAAATCTGTTCTCTTGGAGGAGAAATGTCATTTGGAAGCCAGGATGGCTCAACTTGATCAAGAGTTGCGTGTTCGGATGGTAGACCTGGACCACCAGAAACAAATTGTGTCTAAATTGGAGAAGAAACATAAGATGTTGGACAAGCTCCTGGCTGAAGAGAAAACCACCTCGGCCAGATATGCCGAAGAACGTGACCAAGCGGAGACTAATGCTCGAGAGAAGGCGACCAAGGCCCTCTCCTTGGCTAGAGCCCTTGAAGAAGTGCTTGAGGAGCGAAATGAATTAGAGAGGCTGAACAAGCAACTCAGAGTAGAGATGGAAGCTCTCATGAGCTCAAAAGATGCCATCTATGAGTTTGAGAAGCCTAAGCGTGCTGCTGCACAGCAGGTGGAAGAAAATAAGAAACCGGAAGAGGAAGATCCTCTGGAAGGTGCCAAGAAGGCAGAGAAGGTGGAAAAGGTATCGGCTGAACCAGTTGATGGGGCTGATGTGGATGCAGAGGCCAAGAGTCTCATGACAGTGTGTAACCAGGACCAGGTCGCAAAAGACGTCCCCTCCGCCTACAAGGCCTTCCAAGTAGCCAGCAGCCTGCTGGGGAAGAAATATGAGGAGATGGACAACCAGTATGCAGATCCGGGCTATTACGATGGGCTGTCTCTCCTGACTCCTCCCCAAAAGGAGGCCAGTGTCCTGGCTGAGCCTCTGGAGAAAACGCCAGAAGACAAGGAGCATGCTGAAGACCCCAGTGCCTCCAACCTTGATGCGAAAGGGTAGGAGGAATTAAGAAAGCAAGGATATGATGCCATGTCCCTGAATGGTGAGAAGGCTAATAAAGTAAAGGAGGACACCAAAGAGACAGAGGCCAAGGAAGCTAAGGCCGAGCTTTTGAAGTGGGAGAAATCCTTGAATGTTCCAGAGATCAAGGGTAAAGCCGAAGTGGGGAGAGCAAGTGAAGAGGCAGAGGACCCTGAAACTGAGGCCCCATCTGAGAAAACCACTGCTGAAAAAGAAGCGAGCGGGGGCAAGCCAGCTCTGCTGATGGAGCTTTGCAAAGACAAGAAGAAAATATATTCTGCATAAAAATATATTCTGAAGGGAGTTCCAGAAGCCGAGATCGAAATTCTAAGAGTAAAGGAAAAAGAAATGTACGATCTGCTGTTAAAATAAAGAGACAAAATGAGGAGATTAATAAGAAGCGTGCTCGGCTGAAACAGCTGTGTAAGTGAAAGAGAGAGAAAGATAAAAAAATAAAAAGAGAAGGTCTGCCTGTCACATGGACATGGGAACATTGTAGACAATGTCTCTTGGGCAAGATGTCAGTGTGGGTAACAAACCAAGCACTGATGACATGGGTCTGGCAAAATAAAGGGAAGCCTTTGACACTGACCACATCTTCCAGGGGGAAGGTTGAGCCAGGCGATGGCAAGAAAATGCACAGGTTTGAACAGGGGGGGGGGGGGTTTATGTGGCAATGTGAACATTGAGGTGTTGTTTCCCCAGGTTCCAGTCCGGGGACTTAGGGCATGCTCATGTCCAGGGGTCCTATTTAATCCTGCTACTGGATCTTTGGTGTGTCTCACTATGGAGAAGAGTCTGTGTGCAGCAGAGGCCTGGGAAGGCTCTGTACAAGTGGGCTGAGGGGCCATGTGTTAGCCTGAACTTTGGGGGATTCCGCGAGGTCTTGGGATCGACGGTCGCTAGACCAGAGTCAGGAGGACTTCTGGGCCACAATCCCCCAAAAGGTACTGGACTTTATTACAGCCTGGAAGTGCTGGATTGTTAGGCTGGGAAAAGCCGCATGTTCTTCCTGTGTGTGAACAGGGCTTTCAGTGAAGTAGGGAGTCCTCATGTTTAGCTAGAGCCCAGCCGGGCAGGTGTTTTATTTGTATTGTTTGTTTTGGTTTTGCTGAGGTGCCAAATAAAAGCAATGTTTGGCCCCTAACCCTGTGGTCGATGAAGATCATTGTGAGAATGACCCCCAAATCAGAGGCGATCCCTTACAATATATATATATATATATATATATATATATATATATATATATATATATACAGAAAAACGGGCGGCACTCCAAAGGATAAAAGTAAGTGAACCTTTATTCACCCAGGTGGTGCAACGTTTCGGCTCTGCACTTGAGCCGTTTTCAAGCAAAGCTACAACTCAAATCACAGCATTATATACAAGTGAATCAATTAGCATATTCAACATGTGATCACACTCCACCCAGTGGGTGTGTTACAAATCATGACAGTCATATGTGAAAACAATGTGAACATCGCATCGCATAAAAACAATAAACAAAGTGCGGATAAGATGGAAAATTCATGTAACATACATGTCATATACAATGTGACTAGAGACATGCCAAGTATCAGTTAAAAAAAAATCGATCTATCCGATCGGTGCGTTTTAGTGTAATATACTTTACAGGAGGGAGGAACAGAGAGGAGGGGCGATCAAGCAGACATACCAAGAAGGCGAGGTGATTCCTGTCATGCCGCTGTTCCGCGTTGTTTACCATTCATTGCCCAGACGTAGCGCAGCACCAATCAGGGATATACATGCCGAAGGCGTCCGGTGTCATCAGACAAGGCTGCAACGTCATCTTCCTGAGTCAGGACGTCTACCCCCAGACGCATGCTCAGTAGAGAAAACCTACTATCGGCGCCATCTTGCTTTATGGAAAAAGACCACTGTGTCAAAGCACTCAGTATAACGCATCCAACCCACATTATGACGGGTATGAGCAGCTCAGAAAGACAGGGGCCCCCTAGTAACCAGGGTGTCCATCTGTACTATCCAAATGAGGCCATGTCATGACCACGGAACCCGCGGTCCATGCAAGGACATCATTAGGATTACTGAGTGCCATCCTACCCGAGAGGGATCTCCTCTTGTGGGTACACAGATGCCACAGAATGCAAATAGCATATAGGTATCGTATCGCTCAGGCTTCCTATCTTGATCGACCAATCCCACGGTGCTTGTCAAATTAAGAAACATGCAGTATATACAGAAATATAATACAAGCATCAAAAATAAAATAAAAATAAAGGACAGAGCGTCCAAAATGACCCTCTCCTATACGGTATGCTGCGATCACCCCGACCAGATCTGTCATTCCTCCTGTAGTGAAGTGTAGGTGATCTGTGTGAAAAACAGAAAAAAACATTATTATATTACTGAAGCAAGAAAAATATATTCTTTGAGTTATATAACTCTTAGTGTATACATGTAACACCTAGAAGCATCCATCCTGACACAGGAGGCAAGCCATCCCTACAGAACATCCCCAAAATTATATTCTACATTTAAACCATAAGGTTTCAAACTGCCCAACCTGTGAATCCAGTTAAGCTCTCTACGCCTCAGTGCCCTCGATCTGTCCCCACCTCGTCTGGGTTGGGGAATATGGTCCACTATCCAGCATCTCAGGTCGCTTTCCCTGTGCTTAACTTCCGTAAAATGCTTGGATACCGGTAAATCCAACCGTTTTTTCCGGATACTCAAGCGATGGTTATTTAGGCGAGTCTTGAGTTCAGTGGTCGTCTCGCTTACATATAATAGATTGCATGGACAGGATAGTACATAGACAACATAACTGGAGTCACAGGTTAGGTGAAATACAATTTTAAAAGATTCCCCAGTAACGGGATGTATAAAATTCCTCCCCTTGCGGATGTATTTGCAGTTAATGCAATTGAGGCAGGGATAACAACCCAAACCCGATTGCGTTAACGTGGTCTGTCTCAAAGATCCTTTTGAGCCAATATCCGCCTTGACTAACTGATCCTTCAAATTTCTGGATCGACAGTAGGAGAGAAAAGGTGGACGCTGAAATTCTGGGATATCACTGAAGCACGAGCCTAATAGGCCCCAATGTTTCTTCAGGATCCTATTGACTGAGGGGCTATGCTCACCATATACAGAAATGAACGGAATCCTGTCCGCCTTGCGGCCAGCTTTTCATTTTGTCAGTAGGTCCGCCCTTTCCAAATTGTGCACTCTGTTGATATGTTCTTTTAGCAACCGTTTGGGATAACCCCTATCCTGAAATTTCAGGGCCATAGAACCCAAGGTCTCATCTAATTTGGTCTCATCCGACACTACTCGCTTGACCCTGAGGAACTGGGAGAAAGGCAATGATTGAATCATTTTCCTTAGATGGGAACTGTTAAAGCAAAGCAAAGTGTTGGTATCAGTGGGTTTCGTATATAATTCAGTATATAACACTCCTTCTTTAAGCACCACTTTGGTGTCTAAAAACTGGATCTCAGTCATGGAGTGAATAAGGGTAAACTGCAGATCCAGATCATGGCTGTTAAGAAAGCTATGGAAATCGACCAATTCAGCCTCAGAACCTGTCCATATGAGGAAGATGTCGTCGATGTATCGCCACCACCTCAGTACATGTCTGAAGTGGTGGGATAAATAGACGACATCCTCCTCATACGAACGCATAAAAATATTTGCGTAGGTGGGGGCCACGTGAGACCCCATTGCCACACCATGCTGTTGCAGATAAAATGTATCTCTGAACAAAAAATAATTATATTGCAATACAATCTTGAGACAAATCAATAATGAATTCAGAGGCTTGTGGGGTATATGTGGACACCATTAACATTTTCTCCACTGCCTGGATGCCCCTCTCATGCACTATTGAAGTGTATAATGACGTGACATCGAATTATGCAAGTAATACTGAAGGCACCTGTGATAGATCAATACCCTGAAGCTTGACGAGAAAATCTGATGTGTCTTGTATGTAGGAAGACCCACCTGTTGAAAAATCTCACAGGACTTTGTCCAGAAAAATAGCAATGGCGCTAAAGATTGAATCGCTACCCGAGACAATCGGACGTCCCGGGGGATCGATGAGGGTCTTGTGAATCTTGGGCAGCACATATATCACCGGAGTAACCGGATGTGCTACCTAAAGATAATCACACAGACCCCCATCGATAATGCCAGCGGCCATGGCTTCCCTCAGACATCTGCGTATGATATCAATGATCATAAATTTGGGATCCGAGTCAAGGGCCCTATACACATGCGGGTCCCCCAGTTGTCGCATAATCTCACATACATACTTCTCAGTGTCCATCAATACGACCGCACCCCCCTTATCGGCAGGTTTCAAAGTGAGGGTGGGATCGGATCTAAGGGACTTGAGAGCCTCAATCTCAGTAGTAGTCAGATTGGGGTGTCTGAAGTCCAGGTCACCGATGGAAGATGACCGGAGCTCAGAAATCCCCCGTCGGACAGCACTGATATAGGCATCCACTGCCAGTTCATTGATAACTGGTACAAAATTGCTCTTTTGGAATAAGTTGAGAGACCCCATGGTGAACTCACTCATCTGGGGCTTAGCAACTCCATCCTTTTTATGAGACCATATTGTTAATTTAATACGGCGGAAAAAAGAGAATAAGATTCCAACTCAAACCAATCTGTACGTGAACTAGGACAGAATGAAAACCCCTTTGAAAGAACACTCACTTGAGCAGGGGTTAATTCTTTGGAGGATAAGTTGACTACAGTCATTTTCTCCTCACTGTATTCGTCTTGGTTGCCATGGGTCGATTCTTGTTGCTCCGTAGTCTGCCTGGTCCTCCCGTGTCTACGGCCACCTCTCCTGATATGTCGCCGCGTCTCTCCAGCATTTGTGGAATTGTGTCTAAAAAAGACTGCTTTTCATTTGAAGGTGCCTGAGTCGTTTTCCTCCGTCTCCTCACATTGTCTCTCAGTTTGCCAATTGTAGACATTGCCTTTTTTATAGTCCTCTGTATCTCTGCACCACTTATGGTGTCCACATATACCCCACAGGCCTCTGAATTCATTATTGATTTGCTCACGATTGTATTGCAATATAATTATTTTTTCTTCAGAGATACATTTTATCTGCAACAGCGTGGTGTGGCAATGGGGTCTCACGTGGCCCCCACCTACGCAAATATTTTTATGCGTTGCTATGAGGAGGATGTCGTCTATTTATCCCACCACTTCAGACATGTACTGAGGTGGTGGCGATACATCGACGACATCTTCCTCATATGGACAGGTTCTGAGGCTGAATTGGTCGATTTCCATAGCTTTCTTAACAGCCATGATCTGGATCTGCAGTTTACCCTTATTCACTCCATGACTGAGATCCAGTTTTTAGACACCAAAGTGGTGCTAAAAGAAGGAGTGTTATATACTGAATTATATACGAAACCCACTGATACCAACACTTTGCTTTGCTTTAACAGTTCCCATCCAAGGAAAATGATTCAATCATTGCCTTTCTCCCAGTTCCTCAGGGTCAAGCGAGTAGTGTCGGATGAGACCAAATTAGATGAGACCTTGGGTTCTATGGCCCTGAAATTTCAGGATAGGGGTTATCCCAAACGGTTGCTAAAAGAACATATCAACAGAGTGCACAATTTGGAAAGGGCGGACCTACTGACAAAACGAAAAGCTGGCCGCAAGGCGGACAGGATTCCGTTCATTTCTGTATATGGTGAGCATAGCCCCTCAGTCAATAGGATCCTGAAGAAGCATTGGGGCCTATTAGGCTCGTGCTTCAGTGATATCCCAGAATTTCAGCGTCCACCTTTTCTCTCCTACTGTCGATCCAGAAATTTGAAGGATCAGTTAGTCAAGGCAGATATTGGCTCAAAAGGATCTTTGGGACAGACCACGTTAACGCAATCGGGTTTGGGTTGTTATCCCTGCCTCAATTGCGTTAACTGCAAATACATCCGCAAGGGGAGGAATTTTATACATCCCGGTACTGGGGAATATTTTCAAATTTTATTTCACCTAACCTGTGACTCCAGTTATGTTGTCTATGTACTATCCTGTCCATGCAATCTATTATATGTAGGCGAGACGACCACTGAACTCAAGACTCGCCTAAATAACCATTGCTTGAGTACCTGGAAAAAACGGTTGGATTTACCGGTATCCAAGCACTTTACGGAAGTTAAGCACAGGGAAAGCGACCTGAGATGCTGGATAGTGGACCATATTCCCCAACCCAGACGAGGTGGGGACAGATCGAGGGCACTGAGGCGTAGATTGCTTAACTGGATTCACAGGTTGGGCAGTTTGAAACCTTATGGTTTAAATGTAGAATATAATTTTGGGGATGTTCTGTAGGGATGGCTTGCCTCCTGTGTCAGGATGGATGCTACTAGGTGTTACATGTATACACCAAGAGAGTTATGTAACTCAAAGAATATATTTTTCTTGCTTCAGTAATATAATAATGTTTTTTCTGTTTTTCACACAGATCACCTACACTTCACTACAGGAGGAATGACAGATCTGGTCGGGTGATCGCAGCATACCGTATAGGAGAGGGTCATTTTGGATGCTCTGTCCTTTATTTTAATTTTATTTTTGATGCTTGTATTATATTTCTGTATATACTGCATGTTTCTTAATTTGACAAGCACCGTGGGATTGGTCGATCAAGATAGGAAGCCTGAGCGATACGATACCTATATGCTATCTGCATTCTGTGGCATCTGTGTACCCACAAGAGGAGATCCCTCTCGGGTAGGATGGCACTAGGTAATCCTAATGATGTCCTTGCATGGACCGCGGGTTCCATGGTCATGACATGGCCTCACTTGGATAGTACAGATGGACACCCTGGTTACTAGGGGGCCCCTGTCTTTCTGAGCTGCTCATACCCGTCATAATGTGGGTTGGATGCGTTATACTGAGTGCTTTGACACAGTGGTATTTTTCCATAAAGCAATATGGCGCCGATAGTAGGTTCTCTCTACTGAGCATGCGCCTGGGGTAGACGTCCTGACTCAGGAAGATGACGTTGCAGCCTGGTCTGATGACACCGGACGCCTTCGGCATGTATATCCCTGATTGGTGCTGCGCTACGTCTGCGCAATGAATGGTAAACAACGCCGAACAGCGGCATGATGGGAATCACCTCGCCTTCTTGGTATGTCTGCTTGATCGCCCCTCCTCTCTGTTCCTCCCTCCTGTAAAGTATATTACACTAAAATGCACCGATCGGATAGATAGATTTTTTAACTGATACTTGTGGCATGTTTCTCTAGTCACATTGTATATGACATGTATGTTACATGCATTTTCTACATGTATTTTATATCCGCACTTTGTTTATTGTTTTTATGCGATGTTCACATTGTTTCCACATACAAATGTCATGATTTGTAACACACCTACTGGGTGGAGTGTGATTACATGTTGAATATGCTAATTGATTCACTTGTATATGATGCTGTGATTTGAGTTGTATCTTTGCTTGAAAAAGGCTCAAGTGCAGAGCCGAAACGTTGCACCACCTGGGTGAATAAAGGTTCACTTACTTTTATCCTTTGAAGTGCCGCCCGTTTTTCTGGATATATACATTGGGGTAAGAAGCCTATTCCCCTTGGGACGTGCACCCTAACTCTATTTGATTTTGTACCAGTGCCGCCATTTTTCCTTGAGATATATATATATATATATATAGATATATATAGATAGATAGTGTTAAGGAAATTATCCAGCTTTTACTGTGGATATAAAAGTGATTTTCATTTTATCTGTATACATGATATAATTTGCTGACATTTGAAAAGAAAACTATAGAAGTGAACTGTGTGTGTTAAGATAAGATAACATTTGTACTACTCCTTGTAATTTTGCCTCTTTTGCTTAAAATTCTAAACCCATTAGTTAACACATTTTTGTAAAGTGAAACTTGAAAAATAACTAACCAATCAATAGATGGATTCAAAAGCCATTATTGAAATGTCTGTAAACCAATCATGTTTTACTTTGAGGGGTTACACCCTGTGAACTGTGTATAAATAAAGGGTGCAGGACACTTTCACTTTAGGGTCCTGACAAGGTTTGAACTATACTCAGACTTCTGTCATTTTCCTCCGTCGACCTGAACACGAGGCAACGATCATCAAGTGGCTGACCCTTGGCCTGCCGCAACATTTTCTGGTGGAGAATGCGGGCACCATAACAACACTCCTAGCTGCAGATCGCGACACGGAGACCAGGACCCAGGAAGACCGCGGTAAGTAACCCATTGTGTTACTACCTGTCTCCTGAGCTCTGCTCGCTGTTCTGCAGTGTGGTGTGTGAACGTGGTGCCTGTACCGTGTTCTGGTGAATGTAATATTTCCCCTATATGTGCTAAACTGTCTTTAGGCGTATGAATGCACGAATGTGTGAGTGGCTGAGATAAGCTCAATCTTGGAGGGGTCTGTCCCTGCTCCTCCTGAGCCAAGCTGAAAGTCTAGAGCTCGCTGACTGGCTTGTCCGGTCCCTGACTCTGGAGGCCTCTGGTTCTGGTGGAGAAAGGGTTGACAGACCTATACTGGAGGAGGCTGTGAGAAGTGGCAGTGTATAAAGCTGTCCAGTAAGTTTGGATAGGGGCCCTGCAGTTCCTTGTTGGTACCTGAAAAGGCGCCTGAGGTCAGGGGTTGTTCCAATGTTATGTCATACTGTGTGGTTTCACATGTACTGAGTGCCTGCTGATATTGTGTGAGGAAGAATTACTGCATTGCTGCCAATTCCTGTGCTGTACAGTGTATACATGCGTGGGTATTATGATGCCAGTTTGGATTGGGTGGTTGCAGGTATAATCATTTGGATTGCAGTATTTGTTTGCTTCCTGTGCCATAGAAAGAAGTAGAGGGGTTTAAGGGGTTTCCAGCGAGTAACCCCAGAGAGGACGTGTTACTCTGTGTGAGGGCAAGACTATATTGTAGTATTGCCAGACCAGTGGATCAGTGCTGCCTCGGAAGTGTGTCCACGGCACTACTGATAGTGCTGCCTCGGAAGTGTGTCCACAGCACTGTTGTAATTCACCAGGTGTGTGAGTACCTGGATAGTGAATTACAAGGAGCCACCCACGGGATGGGGGCTACACAGAGTAAGTGTTCCTCTGAGAAGGGAGCAGAGAAATGGGTCTCTGCAATTGATATTGGTGCCGCCTCGGAAGTGTGTCCACGGCACCAATAGTAGTGCCGCCTCGGAAGTGTGTCCACAGCACTGTTGTAATTCACCAGGTGTGTGAGTACCTGGATAGTGAATTACAAGGAGCCACCCACGGGATGGGGGCTACACAGAGTAAGTGTTCCTCTGAGAAGGGAGCAGAGAAATGGGTCTCTGCAATTGATATTGGTGCCGCCTCGGAAGTGTGTCCACGGCACCAATAGTAGTGCCGCCTCGGAAGTGTGTCCACAGCACTGTTGTAATTCACCAGGTGTGTGAGTACCTGGATAGTGAATTACAAGGAGCCACCCACTGGATGGGGGCTACACAGAGTAAGCGTTCCTCTGAGAAGGGAGCAGAGAAATGGGTCTCTGCAATTGATATTATGCAATGCGCAAAGGGCACGGAAGCAACTAAAGACTGTAGACAAATGCTAAAGAAATTAGGAGCAGGTGTGAATGGAACATTGAATGAACCAGTATGGCAGAAATTTCTTACTAATTTTAAGGGGTGGTTGGAAGACCATAACAAATATGACCAGGCCACAATGTGGTATGATGTTGACCAGGGAATGGCTTTGACTGCCCATAAGGCAAAAGACACTGACAAACGGACTATGTATGAAATATGGGCTGGGTAAAAGAGCAACAGGACAATCAGACTGACACTTTTATGATGCAAACACAAGACGCTGAGCAGACTGTAGCTGACTATGCCACAGCTTTAGAACAGCTCTGGCTTGACTATGGGTATGAGACAGGAGACAGTAAGGACATGAGACTACTAAAACATACATTCATGTCTGGATTAAAAGCACCCATATAGGATGCTGTGAAGAAGGCTCACCCTGATTGGCGGACCTGCCAGTTCCCTGACCTAGTGGCCATAGCAAAGGGAGCTGAGCTGGACTTGTAAAAAAAAAATTTAATTTTTTTTAAAAAAAGAAGCCAATAATGGCTAACCAACCTTTTAAACCTAAGGGCAGGTTTCAGGAAAGAATACCAGGTGGGGATCAGTCTCCACATAACTGGGACCAAGTAACATGCTGTAATTGTGGGAAAAAAGGGCATTTCTCAGTCAAATGTCCCCGGAGAGGTCAGGCTACTGCCCGGACCTCTCAATGAAGTGACGGCAATCCTGTGAGTTCCCTCAACGTTAACTACCCCCTTGACGCAATCCCAGGTCCACAACTAATCATCACATCCACATGTGAGGACACAGGGAATTCAATTGACTTTTTGGTAGACACAGGAGCAGCCCATACCCTAATACAAGAAAAATATGTGCCTGAGGAGCTTATCTCCTCAGATTACATCTACTGTCAAGGGGTTGAGGGAACAACTGTTAAACTCCCACTAACAAAGCCTGTTAAACTTAATATTCATGATGCCTTATCTATTGTCACGCGTGTGTTGGTAAGCTCAGATAGTCTATACAATTTGCTGGGAACTGACGTACTCAGTGCCATGAGGGCATCTGTGGATTTCTCTTCAGGAAAACCCAAAATTCTCAGAATACACCCCCAGATTGGCTGTCTGAAGTGCCATCACATTTGTGGGCAACTTCCAAGACAGATATGGGCAGACTACCAGTAACTCCGGTGGTTGTGCAGCTGAAACCTGGCATTAAGCCGCCATGTGTGCGTCAGTACCCATTAAATTCTTCACAGGAAGATGCCATTGCAAATGATCTGGAAGATCTGTTGGGGAAAGGGTTAATAATCCCTATAAAAAGCCCCTTTAATACACCCCTATTTCCTGTAAAGAAGAAACAGACTGTGAAGGGTCAGCCTCCAGTCTATCGTATGGTACATGATTTAAGGGCAGTAAATGCTGTAACTGTCATAAATACACCACAAGTGCCCAATCCACACACGCTGTTAAACCAAGTGCCCATAGATGCCACATCTTTTTCTGTCATTGATCTTGCAAATGCTTTCTTCTCTGTTCCTTTAGATGAAGAATGCTGGCCCTATTTTGCTTTCACTTTCTGTCACAAGCAGTATGCATGGGTCGTTTTACCACAAGGGGCTGCCAATTCCCCTGATATTCTCTCCACTGCTTTACACTCTGTGTTGCAGTCCTGGCAGCCGCCTATACGGACACTGTTCTTTTACAGTATATTGATGATCTGTTGCTTTGTTGCCACAGCTCTGAACAGTGTAAAGAATCTTTATCTTTGCTTATTTTCCTTGCTGAAAATGGTTGTAAAGCCTCCAAGGAGAAGCTGCAACTTTGTAAATCTACTGTGATTTTCCTAGGTCACTGTATTTCTCCAGGTACCAAACACCTCACGACTGAGAGGGTTACTGCTATCCGGCAGCACCCCCTGCCAAGTACTCCAAGGGCTCTGCGTGCCTTTATTGGACTTGTCAGTTACTGTCGCTCCTGGATTAAGGATTGCTCTCAGATGATGCAGCCACTATATGACTGCCTCAGAGGAGAGACCTTTGAACTCACACCAAGAGCTGTGAGTGCATTTCATACATTAAAACTCACTCTCACCACGACACCAGCATTGGGCATCCCCAATTACAAATAAACTTTCACATTGTATTGTCATGAGCAAGGGGGATTTGCCTCAGGTGTACTGTTCTAAATCCAGCTACTTTTATGCCAGTGGATTTAGAAGAGGAGGGGGGAGTAGGAGTAGTAGAAATGTCTGATCCAGTTGCAAATCATAACTGTCATGAATTGATGATTGCAGAAACAAAAGGGTTACCAAATGTTACTGAAACACCATTAACTAATCTGAATGCTGAGTATTTTATAGATGGCTCCAGATGGTGGAATGACGAACAAGGACACTTTGTCACCGGGTATGCGGTAATCCAGGATGGTAAGGTAATCATACAAAAACCACTCCCATCTTGTGCGTCTGCACAGGAGGCGGAGTTGAAGGCACTCACTGACGCATGTACAATGGGTAAGGGACTGAGAATAAATTGTTACACTGATTCCAGGTATGCTTTCGGGGTAGCACATGATTTTGGTGTTATCTGGAAAACTAGGGGATTTCTGACTTCCTTGGGCAAACCTATTAAAAATTCAGAAGCAGTACAGAGCCTCATAGAGGCCCTAGAGCTGCCCACAGAGGTAGCCATTGTTAAAGTGCCAGCCCATATGAAGCAAGATGATCCGCTAGCTGTGGGAAATGCTCAAGCAGACCAAGCAGCCAAACAAGCAGCCGGTCTGCCGCTCCTGACATAGTTTTTTCCAACTATGCCAGATTTGTCGCTCTTGCAGGAATTACAGGCCCAGATAACGCCTCAAGACAAAAAAGGTATGGATGGAGGCGGGGGCTACGAAGACAGGAGAGCACTGGCAGGTAAATGGCAGAACATGTTTGCCTCGGAGTTTGTATCCGATGATGGCCAATTTAGCACATGGCCCTACTCATTTGTCGAAAGGAGCTATGAGCGCACTAGTGTTAGAACATTGGTTTGCACCTGGAATTCAGACCCTCTTTGAAAAGTTTGTTCAGGGTTGTCTTACATGTGCCAGACATAACCCTGGCAGGTTTGTAAAGACCCCCAAGAAACACACTCCCAAACCCTTGTGCCCGTTTCAAAGAGTATAGGTGGATTACATCCAGCTACCCAAGGTGAGCACATATGAGTATGTCCTTGTAGCCATTGATGTATTTTCAGGCTCGCCAGAAGCTTGGTCAGTAACTACAGCTACAGCCAAAAATACTGCTAAGAAAATATTGTCAGAGGTAGTCTGCAGATATGGGATTCCAGAGGTAATAGAGTCAGACAGAGGTACCCACTTCACTGAGGAGATAATGGGACACATACTGAAGACCCTAGGGATCACATAAGCTCTACACTCTCAACAGTATGGAGTCACTATAGTGGTGGTCCAAGATGGAATCACTAATGTTGTACGGTTACTGCTTTATTACTTTCTGTTCTGTATTAAGTAGCTCTAGGTCCTAAGTAGAAGTTCGGATGGAGACGCATCTTTTGCAGGAAGGAATTGTCCATTCCAGGTTTCCCATCACCGAAGTGTCCATAACGTTGACCAGAGGAGGATGGAGGTGGACTTTCAAGGCGGTTCCAGGCCTACTCACCATAATGGTCAAGGGATATGCCATGATTGACAGCACTGTCCAACCAAGGGACAGCAACGCCCAAGATGATGTTCATCTTCCTGATTCTACAACAGAGGACCACAGCTACACAGAAACTTTTAGGCTTACTGCTGATGCTTCTAGCAGGTATAGCTGACCTACCAGCTCCTAGAAATTCCAACACAGGAGCAGAAGAAGGTGTATCCAGAACTATGGACAATGATGCATAGAACAACAATGCTGCACCTACATCCACATAGTGTTTGTGTGTCGTATGTGGTGTTAATAAAATGTATGTATGCTTAATTAAATGACAACTACTAGACAGGCTGGAATCGATGCTTGCATCGCATGGTCTATGCAGCTTATCTGTATACTCTGTGAAGTACGGGCTGTCTAAGGGGTCATTTGTTTGTTCAGGCAGGTTAGTAGTTAGCAAGACACACATGATACAATGAAGCCTTCAGAAGGAAGAAAACGTCTACCACGTGAACAGAAAAATGAAAAAAAGGAGGGAAATGTTAAGGAAATTATCCAGCTTTTACTGTGGATATAAAAGTGATTTTCATTTTATCTGTATACATGATATAATTTGCTGACATTTGAAAAGAAAACTATAGAAGTGAACTGTGTGTGTTAAGATAAGATAACATTTATACTACTCCTTGTAATTTTGCCTCTTTTGCTTAAAATTCTAAACCCATTAGTTAACACATTTTTGTAAAGTGAAACTTGAAAAATAACTAACCAATCAATAGATGGATTCAAAAGCCATTATTGAAATGTCTGTAAACCAATCATGTTTTACTTTGAGGGGTTACACCCTGTGAACTGTGTATAAATAAAGGGTGCAGGACACTTTCACTTTAGGGTCCTGACAAGGTTTGAACTATACTCAGACTTCTGTCATTTTCCTCCGTCGACGTCATTCACCTGAACACGAGGCAACGATCATCAAGTGGCTGACCCTTGGCCTGCCGCAACAATAGATATATATACACACACAGTACAGACCAAAAGTTTGGACACACCTTCTCATTCAAAGAGTTTTCTTTATTTTCATGACTATGAAAATTGTAGATTCACACTGAAGGCATCAAAATTATGAATTAACACATGTGGAATTATATACATAACAAAAAAGTGTGAAACAACTGAAAATATGTCATATTCTAGGTTCTTCAAAGTAGCAACCTTTTGCTTTGATTACTGCTTTGCACACTATTGGCATTCTCTTGATGAGCTTCAAGAGGTAGTCACCTGAAATGGTCTTCCAACAGTCTTGAAGGAGTTCCCAGAGATGCTTAGCACTTGTTGGCCCTTTTGCCTTCACTCTGCGGTCCAGATCACCCCAAACCATCTCGATTGGGTTCAGGTCCGGTGACTGTGAAGGCCAGGTCATCTGGCGCAGCACCCCATCACTCTCCTTCATGGTCAAATAGCCCTTACACAGCCTGGAGGTGTGTTTGGGGTCATTGTCCTGTTGAAAATGAATGATGGTCCAACTAAACGCAAACCGGATGGAATAGCATGCCGCTGCAAGATGCTGTGGTAGCCATGCTGGTTCAGTATGCCTTCAATTTTGAATAAATCCCCAACAGTGTCACCAGCAAAGCACCCCCACACCATCACACCTCCTCCTCCATGCTTCACGGTGGGAACCAGGCATGTAGAGTCCATCCGTGCACCTTTTCTGCGTCGCACAAAGACACGGTGGTTGGAACCAAAGATCTCAAATTTGGACTCATCAGACCAAAGCACAGATTTCCACTGGTCTAATGTCCATTCCTTGTGTTCTTTAGCCCAAACAAGTCTTTTCTGCTTGTTGCCTGTCCTTAGAAGTGGTTTCCTAGCAGATATTCTACCATGAAGGCCTGATTCACACAGTCTCCTCTTAACAGTTGGTCTAGAGATGTGTTTGCTGCTAGAACTCTGTGTGGCATTGACCTGGTCTCTAATCTGAGCTGCTGTTAACCTGCGATTTCTAGGGCTGGTGACTCTGGTGAACTTATCCTCAGCAGCAGAGGTGACTCTTGGTCTTCCTTTCCTGGGGTGGTCCGCATGTGAGCCAGTTTCTTTGTAGCGCTTGATGGTTTTTGTGACTGCACTTGGGGACACTTTCAAAGTTTTCCCAATTTTTCGGACTGACTGACCTTCATTTCTTAAAGTAATGATGGCCACTCGTTTTTCTTTACTTAGCTGCTTTTTTCTTGCCATATTACAAATTCTAACAGTCTATTCAGTAGGACTATCAGCTGTGTATCCACCTGACTTCTCAACAATGCAACTGATGGTCCCAACCCCATTTAACCATCCAACTTATTAACCATCAACCGACCGCCTAACGCAGATGTGCGGTCCGTAGGCGGCAGCTCTGCGCAGAGTGACGCATATACGCATCATCTCGCGAGAGCCAGGACTTCCTGTGAATGCGCGCACACAGGGGCGCGCGTTCACAGGAACTGAAGGTAAGCGAGTGGATCTCCAGCCTGCCAGCGGCGATCGCTCGCTGGCAGGCTGGAGATGTGATTTTTTTTAACCCCTAACAGGTATATTAGACGCTGTTTTGATAACAGCGTCTAATATACCTGCTACCTGGTCCTCTGGTGGTCCCTTTTGTTTGGATCAACCACCAGAGGACACAGGTAGCTGTGTAAAGTACCACAAAACACTACACTACACTACACCACCCCCCCCCGTTACTTATTAACCCCTTAAGAACCCCTGATCACCCATGATCACCCCATATAGACTCCCTAATCACCCCCCTGTCATTGATCACCCCCCTGTCAGGCTCCGTTCAGACGTCCGTATGATTTTTACGGGTCCACGGATACATGGATCGGATCCGCAAAACACATACGGAAGTCTGAATGGGGCCTTACAGGGGGGTGATCAATGACAGGCGGGTGATCACCCATATAGATTCCCTGATCACCCCCTGTCATTGATCACCCTCCTGTAAGGCTCCAATCAGATGTCCATATGATTTTTACGGATCCACGGATACATGTATCGGATCCGCAAAACACATACGGACGTCTGAATGGAGCCTTACCGGGGGGTGATCAATGACAGGCTGGTGATCACCCATATAGATTCCCTGATCACCCCCTGTCATTGATCACCCCCCTGTCATTGACACCCCCCTGTAAAGCTCCATTCAGATGTCCGTATGATTTTTACAGATCCACGGATACATGGATCGGATCCACAAAACACATACGGATGTCTGAATGGAGCCTTACAGGGGGGTGATCAATGACAGGCGGGTGATCACCCATATAGATTCCCTGATCACCCCCTGTCATTGATCACCCCCCTGTCATTGATCACCCCCCTGTAAGGCTCCATTCAGACAACCGTATGCGTTTTGCGGATCCGATCCATGTATCCGTGGATCCGTAAAAATCATACAGACGTCTGAATGGAGCCTTACAGGGGGGTGATCAATGACAGGGGGGTGATCACCCCATATAGACTCCCTGATCACCCCCCTGTCATTGATCACCCCCTGTAAGGCTCCATTCAGACTTTTTTTGGGCCCAAGTTAGCGGAAATTGTTTTTGTTTTTTCTTACTAAGTCTCATATTCCACTAACTTGTATCAAAAAAAAAAATCTCACACGGACGCACCATACCCCTCACGGAATCCAAATGCGTAAAATTTTTTAGACATTTATATTCCAGACTTCTTCTCACGCTTTAGGGCCCCTAAAATGCCAGGGCAGTATAAATACCCCACATGTGACCCCATTTCGGAAAGAAGACACCCCAAGGTATTCCATGAGGGGCATATTGAGTCCATGAAACATTGAAATTTTTGTCCCAAGTTAGCGGAAAGGGAGACTTTGTGAGAAAAAAAAATAAAAAATCAATTTCCGCTAACTTGTGCCAAAAAAAAAAAAAATCGATGAACTCGCCATTCCCCTCATTGAATACCTTGGGGTGTCTTCTTTCCAAAATGGGGTCACATGTGGGGTATTTATACTGCCCTGGCTTTTTAGGGGCCCAAAAGCGGGAGAAGAAGTCTGGGATCCAAATGTCTAAAAATGCCCTCCTAAAAGGAATTTTGGCTGCTTTGCGCATCTACGCTGCAAAAAAGTGTCACACATCTGGTATCGCTGTACTCAGGAGAAGTTGGGCAATGTGTTTTGGGGTGTCATTTTACATATACCCATGCTGGGTGAGATAATATCTTGGTCAAATGCCAACTTTGTATAAAAAAAAAGGGAAAAGTTGTCTTTTGCCAAGATATTTCTCTCACCCAGCATGGGTATATGTAAAATGACACCCCAAAACACATTCCCCAACTTCTCCTGAGTACGGCGATACCAGATGTGTGACACTTTTTTGCCGCCTAGGTGGGCAAAGGGGCACACATTCCAAAGAGCACCTTTAGGATTTCACAGGTCATTTTTTACACATTTTGATTTCAAACTACTTACCACACATTAGGGCCCCTAGAATGCCAGGGCAGTATAACTACCCCACAAGTGACCCCATTTTGGAAAGAAGACACCCCAAGGTATTCCGTGAGGGGCATGGCGAGTTCCTAGAATTTTTTATTTTCTGTCACAAGTTAGCGGAAAATGATGATTTTTTTTTATTAATTTTTTTCTTACAAAGTCTCATATTCCACTAACTTGTGACAAAAAATAAATAAATTCTAGGAACTCGCCATGCCCCTCACGGAATACCTTGGCGTGTCTTCTTTCCAAAATGGGGTCACTTGTGGGGTAGTTATACTGCCCTGGCAATTTAGGGGCCCATATGTGTGAGAAGTAGTTTGCAATCAAAATGTGTAAAAAATGGCCTGCGAAATCCGAAAGGTGCACCGGTCATTTTTTACAGATTTTGATTGCAAACTACTTCTCACGCATTAGGGCCCCTAAATTGCCAGGGCAGTATAACTACGCCACAAGTGACCCCATTTTGGAAAGAAGACACCCCAAGGTATTTTGTGATGGGCAAAGTGAGTTCATGGAAGTTTTTATTTTTTGTCACAAGTTAGTGGAATATGAGACTTTGTAAGAAAAAAATAAATCATCATTTTCCGCTAACTTGTGACAAAAAATTAAAAGTTCTATGAACTCACTATGCCCATCAGCGAATACCTTAGGGTGTCTACTTTCCGAAATGCGGTCATTTGTGGGGTTTTTCTACTGTCTGGGCATTGTAGAACCTCAGGAAACATGACAGGTGCTCAGAAAGTCAGAGCTGCTTCAAAAAGCGGAAATTCACATTTTTGTACCATAGTTTGTAAACGCTATAACTTTTGCCCAAACATTTTTTTTTATCAAAGACATGTAGAACAATAAATTTAGCAAAAAATGTATATATGGATGTCGTTTTTTTGCAAAATTTTACAACTGAAAGTGAAAAATGTCATTTTTGGGCAAAAAAATCATAAAATTTTGATTAATAACAAAAAAAGTAAAAATGTCAGCAGCAATGAAATACCAACAAATGAAAGCTCTATTAGTGAGAAGAAAAGGAGGTAAAATTCATTTGGGTGGTAAGTTGCAATAAACGGTGAAAGTAGTGTAGTGCAGAAGTGTAAAAAGTGGCCTGGTCATTAAGGGGGTTTCAGCTAGCGGGGTTGAAGTGGTTAAACCTGACAGGGCACACCTGTGAAGTGAAAACCATTTCAGGTGACTACCTCTTGAAGCTCATCAAGAGAATGTCAAGAGTGTGCAAAGCAGTAATCAAAGCAAAAGGTGGCTACTTTGAAGAACCTAGAATATGACATATTTTCAGTTGTTTCACACTTTTTTGTTATGTATATAATTCCACATGTGTTAATTCATAGTTTTGATGCCTTCAGTGGAAATCTACAATTTTATCTTTGAATGAGAAGGTGTGTCCAAACTTTTGGTCTGTACTGCCTATATATATATATATATATATATATATATATATATATATATATATATATATATATTGGTATTTATGGAGCTTAATTGCTCTAAATCACATATAGACATATAAATGGACATACTCTGTGGTTATAATTGAGGCCAAGAACTGCCTAATATTGGTACTGTAAAATTACCTGTAAGGGTTAAATCTAGAAGTGGAGCAGCGGCATGCATGATATAAAGATAATGCTGAATCAATTATTTTGAGCAGAGACATACATTGCATAAGGATAATATTAAATACACATGAAGCTGCTGAAACATCAAACTGAGGACTCGGTGTGACACGCCCACATGTTTTGATTAGAACGTCACTATAGCAACACAAGGAGCACGTCAGCGCAGGGAATTCTGCCTCATACCCGATGCGCATGCGCAGTAACCACGAAGGAACGCTAGGATGAGCGCGCCCTCTGGGAGCCTGCACGTGTCCCCAGCGCATGTGTACTTCCTATAGGTAAACGCTGATATACACGCGCTTTTCTGACAACACAGAACGATGAGGAAGGTCCCCTTCATGATGTGCCAACCAGACTCCTACCACGGTTTTTATAAGTAAACACTTTTAATGTTATATAATTATACTTAAGGGAATGACACTGTGTGTAATAGATACAGGGTAATGATAAGTATACTCAGATAAAAGAGATTAGACAACAGGTTGGTGAGATCTAGATAATTCACATAATTGATTTATAATTTGCATATTTAATTTGGTCATGTGACCTACTGGGAGGGAGTGCATATATATATCTGCTTTTGTTCACATTATTTGTTGCTTGAGAAAGACCATGACGGTCGAAACATCGCATTTTTGTTGGTGAATAAATCCTGCATAATTGAAGACAAGTGAGTGCTGCGGTTTTTCATATATGACGCATCCAAGGGGGAACTTCAGACTGGCTCCCAACACGGCTGGCACCACCACATGAAAGGTTTCATTTTTTCGTTGTGCTGCTATTTTCTTCCCCTATAAGTGTGCCATCGGAGACACATGCACAGCTACAGTTTCCCAAAGTATATAGTTATTTAAAAATAAATAAATAAAATTGGATAATTTACAAAAAATTAATAAATACGACAATTATTTGAAATGTTTACATATTTTAATTATCTAAAACAATACATTTAACCACAAATTATGGTTATCTATCTATCTATCTATATATATATATATATATATATATATATAAAAAAAATGGCAGCAGGATTAAAAATTGTAAACTAAACAGCATTGTAGGGCACATCAAACAGGACCTTTTATTTATCTGGTGAGATGCTCCCATATTGAGAAATTGCACATATGTGCCGCCCGTTCCATGCACCGCAATAACCAACGTAATCTTGCCCATGTCCGCGATTTGTAATCTTCTACAGAGGAGTGGCAATATTCTAACACTTCTGGTCCCCCATGTACCCCCAGACTATACCCACACTTACCGGCACCCCGCTGGTCCCCCATGTACCCCCAGACTGAACCCACACTGTTACCAGCACCCCACTGGTCCGCCATGTACCCCCAGACTGCAGCCACACTGTTACCAGCACCCCACTGGTCCGCCATGTACCCCCAGACTGCACCCACACTGTTACCAGCACCTCACTGGTCCGCCATGTAGCCCCAGACTACACCCAGACTTACCAGCACCCAACTGGTCCCCATGTACCCCTAGACTGCTCCCACACTGTTACCAGCACCCCACTGGTCTCACATGTAGCCCCAGACTACACCCATACTGTTACCAGCACCCCACCTGGTCCCCCATGTAGCCCCAGACTAGACCCACACGGTTACCCCATATAGCCCCAGACTACACCCACACTGTTACCAGCACCCCACTGGTCCCCCATGTACCCCCAGACTGCTCCCACACTGTTACCAGCACCCCACTGGTCCCCCACGTACCCCCAGACTGCTCCCACGCTGTTACCAGCACCACCCAAGCTTTACATATACCTTTCATAAGGGACAAAAAAAATATTCTCAAGCATGCCACCTTGTACCTCCAGACTGCAGCCACACTGTTACCAGCACCCCACTGGTCCGCCATGTACCCCCAGACTGTACCCACACTGTTACCAGCACCTCACTGGTCCGCCATGTAGCCCCAGACTGCACCCACACTGTTACCAGCACCCCACTGGTCCCCATGTACCCCCAGACTGCTCCCACACTGTTACCAGCACCCCACTGGTCTCCCATGTAGCCCCAGACTACACCCACACTGTTACCAGCACCCCACCTGGTCCCCCATGTAGCCCCAGACTAGACCCACACGGTTACCCCATATAGCCCCAGACTACACCCACACTGTTACCAGCACCCCACTGGTCCCCCATGTACCCCCAGACTGCTCCCACGCTGTTACCAGCACCCCACTGGTCCCCCACGTATCCCAAAACTGCTCCCATGCTGTTACCAGCACCCCACTGGTCCCCCCCCCCCCCCGTACCCCCAGACTACACCCACGCTGTTACCAGCACCCCAAAAGCTTTACATATACCTTTCATAAGGGACAAAAAAAAATTCTCAAGCATGCCACCATCCTTTAGTCTATGTCCCTCCAGCACACTGTGCCAGTGCTAAACCATGTAGGTTTTATATATACCTAGTTCAGGCCTAGTTAGTCAGTTGAGGTCTCTTAGTGGAGACAGGACAGTGTTGAGATCAGTGTGGAGATCAGTGAGTAGGAGACTGATGCTGAGAGTGAGAGAGTGCAGATCTAGCACTTCTGCTCTGATATAAGTTTAGTC
The DNA here is from genome assembly GCF_014858855.1 of Bufo gargarizans. Classification (NCBI taxonomy): domain Eukaryota; kingdom Metazoa; phylum Chordata; class Amphibia; order Anura; family Bufonidae; genus Bufo; species Bufo gargarizans. Next base: position 105,569,043 of record NC_058087.1, read on the forward strand.
CAGAAAGGGACCAAAGAACAGACCTATACATCCAAAGGATAAAAGCCACGAATTAGGCATCAAGGACCTTTGGGATATTCAGGTGAAGGATACCATAGCCTCCGGCAACCTCACCAAATTGCACTGATATAGACAATATCTGGTCAAGTCCAAGTCAAGCCTAAAAAGTCTAGAAACTGTGGATTTGCAGAATCAACTCTGTTAACATCAAGAGACTGCATTTTTGTATTGCTGCAACCAAAGCCATCAACAGCAAAAGTTGTGAGTTGCATCTTACCACTGTCTACCTCATATTACCACTATTGGTTGTACCACCATTAACGGTACTGGCGTCACGACAAAAACCATCAAGGGACTCAGCCGCAACAAGCACCCTAAGCACCCCTAACACCAAGGGCACCTCAACCATCATCTTGGCTGATGCTTCCCTACCACAGAGCATGCCCCGGAGGATTTCGTGCTGTCCACCTCAACACTGTGCTGCCAGCCCAGGGAGGCTTTCTGCTAACCGTGAGTAAACTGATGAACTGTGTGTTATAATTTGACCCCTCATCGTTCCACCGTGCACCTCACGTGTTGCCCCTGCGCTACTGGCTGGCTGCATGTATGTTGACAAAAACCCACCCTTACGTACCCCATCTAGAACCTCCTTCATTTCTGTTGTTCTGCTCATCTAACAGAGCAGAACAGAAATAAATAGCGGTGGTGTGAACGGGGCCTAAGAGGTGAGCATGCAGGAAACCATTACTGGTCTAAATAACATGAGGTAATTGTAGTCAAGTGAGAAAGTCCGGTCCAATATGGCGGATCCTCCCTGTACTTTACCACTTGAATCAGATATCTCTTTATTATCAGTTTTCAGTCTTTTTAACATCATTATGTCATGCTTGTATACAAAAAGAATATCCGTTGTCAGATTTGTGGTCATGGCTACGGCCAAGAGATATCTGAAGAACCCTAGGGAGAGAAACAACGGGAACAACCTAACCCAGCTAGGCGTGTCTTAGCTAACCTGACTAAATGGCTTGTTGTGTGCCCTAAGCCATGATCGTGGGTAGGCCTATAAGTGGGCAAAAACCAAGCCAAGTAGGGTGGAAAAGGAACTCTAATGGCATGTGCAAACTAATCCCAAAGCCAACTGCAAGGCGTCAGGGATCTAGAGCGAAAAATTTGGGGTATATGAAGCAAGATCAGAAGGAGACCTACAACCCATCTTTGGATGACAAGGCCAGAGACATGATGCTCAATATTGCGGATACTGCCCCAAAGCGGAATGGAGGACCGGGAATACGTTGTGAAATGGATCATGAAAACCAACTGAACCTTGTAAAGTTTTGGTTCTAGGGAGTACTGGCAATGCCCTAGCCTCAGGAGATCGTGGGACCGAAACCTAACTGTCTAGACTATGCAGGAATGAGGGCCAAAAAGAACTATGTAGATAGGAAGAGAATCCTTGAATAGTTCACCAGACAACAGCTATCTGCTAGCCATGGTTCGCACGTTGTTCTACTGTGTGCCCCTGAGAATTGTTTTAATGCTTGAGACGTGAAGATTCACCTACTATCTGAATCTTCTACCATGAGGAAATGCTGAACCTTGTCCAAAACCCGATTTAACGTAGTTGTAGGGAGTCTGAGGTTAGTGCGGCAAGAAGCTACGAAGCCATAATTTACAAGATTCTGTCTATGACCTCCTATGAGTGAGGGAATGCAATTGCAATGAAGCTACCGGCGAAAATGAATTCCTAGTCGTGGTAAAAAGGCAAAGACTTTGCTCGGGGACCTGGTTGACAAGATATGGTCGACTACGATCAGAGACTGAAATGCTAGAGGGAATTACCCTACTTATTCCTCCTCTGGCAGGACCTGAACGAAAGCATGAACAATTAAAGCAAGACGAAATATCTGCGTAAGACATGACAATGATGCTGTAGGGCGAACCGGACCAGTTTGCGGTCAAAACATAAAGTGAGCGATCAACATGGATTATTAGGAAATTAGGGAAGCAGGTATGTACAGTATGTGATACATACAGGCCAAATCAGCCCAGATGCACAGATGGACAACCAACCAGGCAATCAGCCCAGCAGGACTGGAAACAGCCATCGGGCCCCCGAAGCCACGGGGCCAAAGCCACCACAGGGCCCTCAAAGCCACGGGGCCAAAGCCGCCACGGGGCCCCCAAAGCCACGGGGCCAAAGCCGCCATGGGCCCCCAAAGCCACAGGGCCAAAGCCGTCACGGGGCCCCCAAAGCCACGGGCCAAAGCCGTCACGGGGCCCCCAAAGCCACGGGCCAAAGCCGTCACGGGGCCCCCAAAGCCACGGGGCCAAAGCCGTCACGGGGCCCCCAAAGCCACGGGGCCAAAGCCGTCACGGGGCACCCAAAGCCGTCACGGGGCTCCCAAAGCCACGGAGCCAAAGCCGTCATGGGTCCCTCAAAGCCACGGAGCCAAAGCCATCACGGGGCCCCCAAAGCCACAGAGCCAAAGCCGCCATGGGGCCCCCAAAGCCACGGAGCCAAAGCCGCCACGGGGCCCTCAAAGCCACGGGGCCCAAGCCGTCACGGGGCACCCAAAGCCGTCACAGGGCCCCCAAAGCCACGGAGCCAAAGCCGTCATGGGTCCCTCAAAGCCACGGAGCCAAAGCCGTCATGGGGCCCCCAAAGCCACAGAGCCAAAGCCGCCACGGGGCCCCCAAAGCCACGGAGCCAAAGCCACCACAGGGCCCTCAAAGCCACGGGGCTAAAGCCGCCACTGGGCCGCCAAAGCCACGGGGCCAAAGCCGCCACAGGGCCCCCAAAAGCCACGGGGCCAAAGCCGCCACCGGGCCCCCAAAGTCACGGGGCCAAAGCCGTCACAGGGCCAAAGCCGTCACGGGTCCCCAAAGCCATGGGGCCAAAGCCGTCATGGTGCCCCCAAAGCCACGGGGCCCCCAAAGCCACGGGCCAAAGCCGTCACGGGGCCTCCAAAGCCGGGCAGCCGCCAGGGTGCGAACCTTAGAATTGAGGACGGCTGGGGAAAAGATTGGGGCATAACACGACGGGTTTAGTAATCAACCGGGACTCGATAACCTAGAAAGACAATGACATGGGGTAAAGCTTCTTAATGAAATGAGGCTGAAATGAACTGCAAATACCAATCTGTAAAATACAAATGAACAAAAGAAAATGTCTGAAAGGTGTGCCATGGAAAATAGTATCAGAAGGCCGTATGACCTTACTCTGTCTTTCAGCTCCGGTAACAGCAGGCAGTACGGGTGGGCGGCCCTCACTCACCAAGAGCCACTCCAGCGAGCCCCTTATGGCGGGAGCCATGCGTGAGAGCCCCTTATGGCGGGAGCCATGCGTGCGAGTCCCTTATGGCAGGAGCCATGCGTGCGAGTCCCTTATGGCAGGAGCCATGCGTGCGAGTCCCTTATGGCAGGAGCCATGCGTGGGAGTCCCTTATGGCAGGAGCCATGCGTGCGAGTCCCTTATGGCGGGAGCCATGCGTGCGAGTCCCTTATGGCGGGAGCCATGCGTGCGAGTCCCTTATGGCGGGAGCCATGCGTGCGAGTCCCTTATGGCAGGAGCCATGCGTGGGAGTCCCTTATGGCAGGAGCCATGCGTGCGAGTCCCTTATGGCGGGAGCCATGCGTGCGAGTCCCTTATGGCGGGAGCCATGCGTGCGAGTCCCTTATGGCGGGAGCCATGCGTGCGAGTCCCTTATGGCGGGAGCCATGCGTGCGAGTCCCTTAGGGCAGGAGCCATGCGTGCGAGTCCCTTAGGGCGGAAAAAAAAAGTATCAGATGGCCGTGCGAACTGCGAATGATGATGCCAGTCGTGAGGTCCTATAAGCAAACAGCCACTCGTGTGAGTCTTTATGGGAGGAGCCATGCATGCGAGACTCTTATGGCGGAAAAAAGTATCAGATGGCCATGCGAACTACAAGTGTCTGTGCCAATCGTGAGGTCCTATAAGCGAAGAGCCACTCGGGCGAGCCTCTTATGTTTTTTTGTTTTTTTTAAACCACTTATGCAGCACCAGAATGCCTTGGGGACTCGCATAACCATGGCCCCCTCTAACAGCAAACCTGGGACACTAACCAGCCTACAACCATGTCGTACCCCTAACAAACAAAACAAGACATGAAAAACGGTTATGGGGCCCCCGGAGCCATGAGGCTGGATCAGTCATAGGGCACCCGAAGCCAGAGGGATGACGTTGCGGTGACGATAAGTAATTAAAACGTAAGCCGGACCTGATAGGATATGCAGAGGCTTGAATGATTGGATTGGCTAGAAGGTGGCCTAAGGAACATAACTGCCAACAGGCGTTGAAAATATAGACATTAGTAATCCGAAGCACGTGCATACATAAAACACTAACCACCGCGAACCATAAAACGTAAACATGAAATTGAAACAGAGATGGGAGAAAACAAGAGCCTGAGGCATTGCAAGTTAGCTAAGAGAAGTCTCTTATTGTGACAAACAAATGAACAGCTTGTGAAAAGATAGCAGGAAAGTTACTCCTATTGGCCCACTGACCTCCGCTGAGGAGCTGTTTGGTGAACTGGGGCAGGAGACCAATCTGAGTGAATACGAACCAGAAGTAAAAGGAGACCAATCTGAGTTAATATGAACCAGGATTAAAGAACCAGAGTGGTGGGTGCAGATTGCCTCGGTGAGACTATTGAGTAAAACCATGATGTAGAAATAAACAGGAGAATGCAGCTTTGAGTGGGAGCAGAGTACAACACATGATGTAACAACAAATGGGTGAATGGAGCTTTGGATGTGAGTGGTACCTAAAAAACATTGTATGGGCGCAGCTCCGAGTATGGGTAGCGCATGAAAAGCATGGTATAAAGCAGAAGTATGAATGCAATTTGAAAGTGAGCAGAGTATTGACGTGATGCGAAAGCAGACACGTGAACGCAGCTCTAGTAGTGAATGGAGTATAGGACAAGATGTAAAAGCAGACATGCGGACGCAGCTTTGGATGTGAGCGGAATATTAACTTGATGTGACAGCAGACATGGAAAGCGGCTTTGGTGAGTGGGGTATACGACCTGGTGTAGCAGTAGAAGTGCAAACACAACTCTGGGTATAAGCAGAGCATGACATTTGGTATTACGGTAGCTCTGGTTGTGAACGGAGCATAACATAGATGTAACAGCGACATGAATGCAGTTCTTGAAATGGGCCTGGAAAGAACCTGTAGTAGTATAGGACATGTGAACGCAGCTCTGGGTGAGAGTCGAGTAAACCCGATATACCGATAGTGGGGTATGGCAGAGACTTATTCTAACAACAAAACATGACATATAGCGTAGTATCAGCAGCGGCTGAATCTGACGGTCCAGTTGTCACCCAACATTTAGCTTGTCCTGGGCGATCCAGATAACAAAACAAATTACATAGCATGGTATCTGCAGAAGCTGAACCTGGGCGATCCAGGTGGCATACAACATTTAACTCGGCCTGGGCGATCCAGGTGGCATACAACATTTAACTCAGCCTGGGCGATCCAGGTGGCATACAACATTTAACTCGGCCTGGGCAATCCAGGTGGCATACAACATTTAACTCGGCCTGGATGATCCAGGTGACAAGTCAAAAACATAAAGTATAGCATCAGCCGTGGCTGAACCTGGACAGACAAGGTAACATGCGGCAGCTGTGCACCTGAGAATACACGCCTATGAGCAGTGGTGTATCTTGGTTTTGTGCTGCCCTAGGCGAGACTAAACTCGGGCACCCCCCTAATATAAATTTGACCCACCCCTTCCTGTCAAGGCCAAACCCCTTTCACTCTAAACCCCACCCCTTCCTATGAGCCATCCACAGATCCCCCCAAAAGAGTGCCATCCACAGATCCCCCTCCCCTGAATAGTGCCATCCACGGATCCCCCTCCCCTAAACGGTGCCATTCACGGATCCCCTCCCCTAAACGGTGCCATCCACGGATCCCCCTCCCCTAAACGGTGCCATCCACGGATCCCCCTCGCCTAAACGGTGCCATCCACGGATCCCCCTCCCCTAAACGGTGCCATCCACGGATCCCCCTCCCCTAAACGGTGCCATCCACGGATCCCCCTCCCCTAAACGGTGCCATCCACGGATCCCCCTCCCCTAAACAGTGCCATCCACGGATCCCCCTCCCCTAAACAGTGCCATCCACGGATCCCCCTCCCCTAAACAGTGCCATCCACGGATCCCCCTCCCCTAAACAGTGCCATCCACGGATCCCCCTCCCCTAAATAGTGCCATCCACAGATCTCCCCCCTAAATAGTGCAATCCACAGATCCCCCTTCCCTAAATAGTGCCATCCACAGATCCCCCTCCCCTAAATGGTGCCATCCACAGATCTCCCCCCTAAATAGTGCAATCCACAGATCCCCCTTCCCTAAATAGTGCCATCCACAGATCCCCCTCCCCTAAATGGTGCCATCTGCAGATCCCCCTCCCCTAAACGGTGCCATCCACAGATCCCCCCTCCCCTAAACGGTGCCATCCACAGATCCCCCCCTCCCCTAAACGGTGCCATCCACAGATCCCCCCCCTCCCCTAAACGGTGCCATCCACAGATCCCCCCCCCCTCCCCTAAACAGTGCCATCCACAGATCCCCCCCTCCCCTAAATGGTGCCATCCACAGATCTCCCCCCCTCTCCTAAATGGTGACATCCACAGATCCCCCCCTCCCCTCCGACGCTCACAGGAGAACATTTAAAAACAAATCAGTAACCTTAACTTTATTCATTGGTGATGTCTTTACTGTATACCTTACTCTGTCTTTCAGCTTCGGTAACAGCAGGCAGTACGGGCGGGCGGTGCTCACTCACTGACATCACACGCCTGCTCCTCCCACTCAGTGAGTGAGCGCCGCCCGCCCGTACTGCCTGCTGTTACCGGAGCTGAAAGACAGAGTAAGGTATACAGTAAAGACATCACCAATGAATAAAGTTAAGGTTACTGATTCGTTTTTAAATGTTTTCCTGTGAGCGGCGGGGCCCTGTATATTCTAACCCCCAGGCAAGCGTCCCTGTCACCATGGGAATGCCTGGGGGTTAGAATATACAATCGGATTTGTGTTTTCACGCTCTCACTGAGAGCGTGAAAACTCAGATCCGATGGTATATTCTAACCCCCAGGCAAGTGTCCCCGTCACCATGGGAACGCCTGGGGGTTAGAATATACCATTGGATCTTCTGAGTATACCGGAGGCAGATAAGACTGATGGGACAAGGGGCAAACAAGCCATTTTGCCGCCCCATTGGCAAGTGCCGCCCTAGGCAAATGCCTTGTTTGCCTCGTGATAGATACGCCACTGCCTGTGAGTGAGGCTGTGACTCGTATATGAAGAGCCTCCACCCCTCCCACAAATGCAGGCTGACTAATCAGCCTTACCAACATATACAATAAATATAGCACAAAACATATGGCTATATAGTCAAGTCATATAACCAAGCATATAGTCTTACAATATAGACACCTTTAAGGTGATCAGTAAAACCTCCCATTAACAAGTAACCCCCTTATCCCCCCTCCTCCCCCAACCCTACAAGAGCAGGGCACATTTATAACAGTCTCCCTTCCTCTCCTCCCCTGGGGTGTCAGCACCGCAATGCTCATTAGCAACCTATCACACAACACTGTCCTCTAATCACCTATATGCCCATAGAGTATCTCCTACAAGCATCCATATTCACTTTCAACCATATCCTAACTCCATTTAAGTTGACCAGCAACCATTTTTGGCATGCACATATCACAATTATTAACCACTGTGGTCTTAACCACTGTGGCACCCCAACCGATCAGCTGTTTGAAGAGGAGACTCGCACGGTGTCAGTGCTGCCTCCTCTTCACTGTTTACCTTCTAGTAATTGCAACTGCAGTGGTGAGCAGGTGCAATTACACCCAAGCCTTCCTATTGAAATGAATGGGACGGCTTGGGTGTAATTACACCTGCTTACCACTGCAGATGCAACGGCTAGAAGGTAAACAGTGAAGAGGAGGCAGCGCTGACACCACGCACGCCTTCTCTTCAAACAGCTGATCGGTGGGGGTGCCGGGTGTCGGACCCCAGCCAAATCTGAGGATAGGTCATCAATAAATATAACTTGGACAACCCCTTTAAGTACAGATGGGATAGCCACGCCGCCTCACTAAGAGATAAATTAGGGGTGAGGTCTAACACCTCCTCCCATTGCTCATCTGTAATTTCACCCACATCTCTTTCCCAATGCTGTCTACTTTTAAGGGAGTATCCTTTAAGAAAGTCCTCTAACAAGGTTTGATATATCATGGAGATCGCTCCCTTTACCGATTCTGCATTAACCGCTGCGCTTAACATCTGATTGGACACATGGTTGTTTTGGACTGAGTTTCCAATGCATGCCTAAGCTGCAAATACTTGTACAACTTTGTAGAGGGGCAGCCTGAATTCAGAGCACAACTGCTGGTATTGCTTTAAAATCCCATTAGAATAGATATGGCCTAAGTTCCATATTCCTTTATTTTCCCACTGTGAGTATCCATTCAGGCCAACCAATTCATGGAGCGCTGAGTTGTTCCATAAAGGTGAAATATTCATTAGCCCCGTTATTCCTAAGAATTTTTTTGCCTTAACCCATACTTTCCTCATAAGTTGTAGAGTTGGAATACGCCCCACTTCCCCTTTTACCTCTCCTTCTATAGCTGCTAATGGGGGAGACCTATTAGATGCCCACCCTATCAGCCGACCACTTTTTCCTCCCAAGTCACCTAACGCTCCCGTACTTTACCACTTGGCTTTAATAGCCTGCATTCACTACGTGCATCTCACACACATCAGTGCGTGGGGAGCAGCTTGTGTGAGGTGCGTGTGGGGCGCATCTGATGACCACACACTGCACCACATACATCGATAGATTACACACTGCTGTCACCTTGTTCTGCGTGTCCATCTTGATGTCTAGGATGTAGTCTTCAGCTCCACCGCCGCCATATTTGCCGGGGTCCTTGGGGAGCATGCCTGGCTCTCCCTAATATAGCAACCCTGGGAGCTAGCCCCTCCTCCTTACACTAGCCACTCCTCCTTCCAGCTCCCTTTGCTACAGGACACTGTACCACCCAAACTAACCAATAACAAAGCTACTTATTGCAGGCACAAGCAGCACTGATGCACTTCCATTCCATTCAGAGCGCCTGCGCTAATGAATGGCATGGAAAAGTCTACGGCATCTTGGTACACCTTAAACTTTTTTCAGAGAGTAAAATAGCATGAACAAGCATCTATGACGCTTGCACAGGCATTATTGCGACCTCTGGTCTGAAGTCATCCAAACATTCCCATATCATCAATACAGTGTAGTATTGCTGGTAATTACCCGATGAACAAGCAAACAGCAGATTGTGCTAATTACAGTCTGCCGCTGGCACATAACGGTAAAGCATGGAGACAAGCAACTGTATAACGATCGCTGTATGTAATAGCAGTGGTCTCCTCAGCAAGCAAGCAGGCGATTCCTTCCTTATCACCTGGAAAATCACCTGGAAAATTGTGTGTGTGAGGCTCCTTTCACACTAGCGTTCGCTGGTCCGCTCGTGAGCTCCGTTTGAAGGAGCTCACGAGCGGACCCGAACGCCTCCGTCCAGCCCTGATGCAGTCTGAATGGAGCGGATCCGCTCAGACTGCATCAGTCTGGCGGCGTTCAGCCTCCGCTCCGCTCGCCTCCGCACGGACAGGCGGACAGCTGAACGCTGCTTGCAGCGTTCGGGTGTCCGCCTGGCCGTGCGGAGGCGAGCGGATCCGTTCAGACTTACAATGTAAGTCAATGGGAACGGATCCGCTTGAAGATGTCACCCTGTGGCTCAATCTTCAAGCGGATCCGTCCCCCATTGACTTTACATTGAAAGTCTGAACGGATCCGCTCAGGCTGCTTTCACACTTAGATTTTTTTCTAAGTTATTAATGCAGACGGATCCGTACTGAACGGAGCCTCCGTCTGCATTAATATGATCGGATCCGTTCAGAACGGATCCGATCAAACGCTAGTGTGAAAGTAGCCTAATACAGCCTTTACACACACTACCAACAACATACAATCCCACACACAAGACACCACCCTCAGCATATACACAGCTGTCCCCCATAACATACAAACAGATACCCCCTCCCTCACCCATAACCACCCCACCATCTCAGTGTGATACACCACACAGTCCCCCTCACATACAAACCAGACACCACCCTACTACACAGCCTCCCATTTCAGCATTCAAACATAGCCCTCCCCATACAACCAGATACCCCCTCCCTCAGCATCCACACAGCTGCCCCCCCATACTACCAGATACCCCCTCCCTCAGCATTCACACAGCTGCCCCCCCATACTAACAGATACCTCCTCCCTTAGTATCCACCCACACAGCTACCCCCCATACAACCAGATACTGTCACGGCAGACGTACACTTTGTACCAAAGATAACACACCAACCAGGCTCTGGACGAGAGACAGGGGAAGGGTCACCTCCTAGCTTATCCCTGACCTCTTTCCCTGCACTGCTCAGCCCACAGCAGACCTTGAAGGTAGGTGTGCTAGTGTCCTCCAGCCTGGGCTAACAAAGAAATCTTATACGGACCAACAAATCTTGGACCCAGTTTCCAAGATGGCACTCTCAACTTGATATTCTTAGTGGACAACCACACCAGATCACCCACACACAGGTCCGGACCAGTCACACGTCTCCTGTCAGCCATTCGTTTATACCTTTCACCCATCTCCCTTGAATCCTCCGCCAGATAGAGGACAAGGCAGAAGAGAATCTCTCCTCCTCTGGCATCCCGGAGGAACCAGACCCAGAAAAGGTACCAAACTGAGGATGGAAACCGTATGCGCCAAAAAAATGGCGACTTACCCTTGGACTCCTGCCTACGGTTATTCAATGCAAATTCTGCTAAGGACAAGAATGAGGACCAGTCCTCCTGATTCTCAGCCACAAAGCACCTCAAGTAGGTCTCCAGGTTTTGATTGGTACTGACTATTCGACTGTGGATGAAAAGCCGACGAGAAAGAAAGTTGAATGCCAAGCCGAGAGCAGAACGCCCTCCAAAACCTGGAGACAAACTGCGAGCCCCTATCAGACACCACATCTGAAGGCATACCATGCAATTTCACAATATTATCCACAAAGATTTGCGCAAGAGTCTTAGCGTTAGGCAGACTCGTTAGTGGTATAAAGTGAGCCATTTTACTGAAACGGTCAACTACCACCAAAATCACTGTTCTCCCGGAGGAACTCGGCAGGTCCGTAATAAAGTCCATTGACAAATGCGTCCAAGGACGAGATTGAATAGACAATGGAAGAAGTGAACCAGGCGGTCGAGTATGGGCAACCTTTGACCGAGCACAGGTTTCACAAGCTGTCACGTAATTCTCAATACTCTTACGTAACCCTGGCCACCAGAACCTCCAGGTCACCAGATCACAGGTGGACTTACCACCAGCAGGATGTCCAGCGAGAACAGTATCGTGATGTTTCTTGAACACCTTGTATCGTAGGCCCTCAGGAACAAACAACCTCCCTGGAGGACACGAACCAGGAGCCCCCTCCTGAGCTCCCAATACCTCCATCTCCAATTCAGGGTACAGAGCGGAGACCACCACCCCATCCGCCAAAATCGGCGCTGGATTTTCTGAATCACCTCCCCCAGGGAAGCTGCGAGACAAGGCATCTGCCTTGACGTTCTTGACCCCTGGACGAAAGGTAACCACAAAATTGAACCTGGTAAAAAACAATGACCATCTGGCCTGTCTAGGGTTCAGAGAAGAAGGCACACGGGACCCACTTGGCAGGAGAAGAACCCTGCGAAAGCACTGCCCCAACCCCCACCTCTGATGCATCAACCTCCACCACGAACGGATACATCCGTCTGCACCAGAATGGGAGCAGACGCAAAACGCTCCTTAATAGCTGAAAAGGTCTGCAATGCCTCATCCGACCAGACAGAGACATCAGCGCCCTTCTTGGTCCTATTAGTAAGGGGTTTGACTAGGGTGGAATAATTTGAAATACATTTTCTATAATAATTCGTAAACCCCAAGAACCGCATCAAAGCTTTCTGATTCTCCGGTCGGTCCCACTCTAGAACTGCCCGGACCTTTTCGGGGTCCATACGAAAACCGGAATCAGAAAGCATGTATCCCAAGAACAGAAGCTCTTGCACCGCAAACAAACATTTCTCCAGTTTAGCATATAACTTATTCTCCCGAAGTATCGTCAAAACCTGTCTCACATGATCCTGATGGGTCTTCAGATCAGGAGAATAAATTAAGATGTCATCTAGGTAAACTACTACGAACCTCCCCACCAAGTGATGAAAAATATCATTGACGAATCGCTGCAATACCGCTGGCGCATTTGTCAACCCAAAAGGCTATACCAGGTTCTCAAAATTACCCTCGTGTGTATTGAAGGCCGTCTTCCACTCATCTTCCTCCTTGATCCTGATCAGATTGTATGCTCCCCTCAAATTCAACTTGGAGAACACCTTGGCTCCAACAATCTGATCAAAAAGATCAGAGATCAAAGGCAGGGGATATGGATCCCGGACTGCAATACGGTTCAACTCCCGGAAGTCCAAACACGGTCTCAGTGATCCATCTTTCTTCTTCACGAAGAACAAACCTACTGCCACTGGAGACTTAGATGGTCTGATATGACCCTTTGCCAAACTCTCGGCGACATACTTTCGCATGACCTCTCTCTTGGGTTGAGAGAGGTTGTAAAGCCGAGACTTAGGCAACTTAGCCCCCGGAATAAGATTCTGGACAATTATAGTCTCGATGAGGGGGCAATTCCTGAGCCCCAATCTCTGAAAAGACATCCGAAAAATCCGAGAGATACTCAGGCAAGGTCATAATGGACACTTCAGCGATAGATGTGACAAGACAATTATCCGAACAAAACTTGCTCCAACCAATGATTTGTCTTGCTTGCCAGTCAATAATTGGGTTATGTCTAGACAACCATGGCAACCCCAACACTATTGGCGCTGACAAATCCTTCATGACAAAACAAAAAATAATCTCAGCATGTGAATCACCCACCCTTAAATGAATACCATAAACAATGTGAGTAAGGCTCCTTTGAGAAAGAGGGGAAGAATCAATTGCAAAAACAGGATTCTCGTACTCTAACGTGCAAGTACTTAGTCCCAGGCCCTGAAGAAAAAGAAAGTCAATTAAATTCACCCCAGCACCACAATCAAGGAAAACATCAACAAACACATTTCTAGACTCTAGTGCCACCATAGCTGAAAGGAGAAAACGGGAACTGCAGGGAGCTTGCATACCCGTCTGCTCCACCACACCATTCATACAACCAAGTGTGAGGGGATTTATTTTTATTTTTTTCCTTTTTTATTTTTCTCTTCCACCTGTGGTTTAACATAAGGACAAGAACAAATAAAATTACCCTTCTTCCCACAATAGAAACATAGATTGTGCACTCTTCGAAAGTCTCTACTTCAGAATGGCCAGAAATCTGACCTAACTGTATGGGTTCCTCCCCTACCCCAGAGTAACAAGCAATATCATCCTGGGCAGCTAGTGAAACAAAACCACACGCAGGAGGAATCCCCTGCACAGAGGGACCCTTACACCTCTCTCTGATACGTCTATCCAAACGTATAGCCAAAGAAATTGCATTCTCCAAAGTATCTGGGTATTCATGAAAAGCCAGGGCATCTTTCAACCTTTCAGATTACCCCTGACAAAACTGACTACGTAACGCGGGGTCGTTCCACCTCGACTCAGTAGCCCACCTCCTAAACTCTGTGCAGTAAACCTCAGCAGTATGTTTACCCTGTAGTAAGTTACGTAATTTTTATTCTGCTATCGAAACTCGATCTGGGTCATCGTAAATCAATCCCAGGGCTTGAAACCGGAGGGCCAGAGAACCGGGCGGCAGAGAAAAAGCCCAGGATTGCGCATCCCCTTTAAGCAAAGACATGATGATACCCACCCTCTGATCTTCACTGAACTACGCAGATCCGCAACCTCTAGGGATAAACCCTACATGCGGTCAACCATTGCATCAATTGACACCATCACAAAAGCGCTGAGCAATGGCCGTCACAGTATGGCGGATTATAATGTCACGGAGGACGTACACTTTGTACCAAAGATAACACACCAACCAGGTTCTGGACGAGAGACAGAGGAAGGGTCACCTCCTAGCTTATCCCTGACCTCTTTCCCTGCACTGCTCAGCCCACAGCAGACCTTGAAGGTAGGTGTGCTAGTGTCCTCCAGCCTGGGCTAACAAAAACCTTGAACTCCCTAAGATGGTGAAGTGGGGAGATAGGAGCAGTCTGCTCGCACAGAACCTGGATGGACAAGAAGACACAAACAACCGAACTAGCAATGACACTTATCTCTGAGAGCAGGAACTGACAGCCAACCTTCTCTCCAAGCTTCCCAGACCAGAATGAACAGTATAATCCGCTCAGGACACTGGGCAGTGTGCTATTTCAACTAAAGTTTAAAGAGACAGGAGGCACACCAAATTCTTAAAGGAGTGCAAGGGGTGGTGAAACTACATATGACAAATAATCTGACCCAAGAGAGAGTCAAAAGAGCCACCCCATAAATGCACATCCAACCATTAAAGGGTAAAAATATATACAAACCGGATTCCAAAAAAGTTGGGACACTATACAAATCGTGAATAAAAACTGAATGCAATGATATGGAGATGGCAAATGTCAATATTTTATTTGTAATAGAACGTAGATAACAGATCAAACGTTTAATCCGAGTAAATGTATCATTTTAAAGGAATTTCACGGTGTCAACAAATCCCCAAAAAGTTGGGACAAGTAGCAGTAAGAGGCTGGAAAAAGTAAATTTGAGCATAACGAAGAGCTGGAAGACCAATTAACACTAATTAGGTCAATTGGCAACATAATTGGGAATAAAAAGAGCTTCTCAGAGTGGCAGTGTCTCTCAGAAGCCAAGATGGGTAGAGGATCACCAATTCCCACAATGTTGCGCAGAAAGATAGTGGCGCAATATCAGAAAGGTGTTACCCAGCGAAAAATTGCAAAGACTTTGCATCTATCATCATCAACTGTGCATAACATCATCCGAAGATTCAGAGAATCTGGAACAATCTCTGTGCGTAAGGGTCAAGGCCGTAAAACCATACTGGATGCCCGTGATCTCCGGGCCCTTAAACGACACTGCACCACAAACAAGAATGCTACTGTAAAGGAAATCACAGAATGGGCTCAGGAATACTTCCAGAAACCATTGTCAGTGAACACAATCCACCGTGCCATCCGCCGTTGCCAGCTGAAACTCTACAGTGCAAAGAAGAAGCCATTTCTAAGCAAGATCCACAAGCTCAGGCGTTTTCACTGGGCCAGGGATCATTTAAAATGGAGTGTGGCAAAATGGAAGACTGTTCTGTGGTCAGACGAGTCACGATTCAAAGTTCTTTTTGGAAATCTGGGACGCCATGTCATCCGGACCAAAGAGGAAAAGGACATCCAAGTTGTTATCAATGCTCAGTTCAGAAGCCTGCATCTCTGATGGTATGGGGTTGCATGAGTGCGTGTGGCATGGGCAGCTTGCATGTCTGGAAAGGCACCATCAATGCAGAAAAATATATTCAGGTTCTAGAACAACATATGCTCCCATCCAGACGTCATCTCTTTCAGGGAAGACCCTGCATTTTTCAACAAGATAATGCCAGACCACATTCTGCATCAATCACAACATCATGGCTGCGTAGGAGAAGGATCCGGGTACTGAAATGACCAGTCTGCAGTCCAGATCTTTCACCTATAGAGAACATTTGGCGCATCATAAAGAGGAAGGTGCAACAAAGAAGGCCCAAGACGATTGAACAGTTAGAGGCCTGTATTAGACAAGAATCGGAGAGCATTCCTATTTCTAAATTTGAGAAACTGGTCTCCTCGGTCCCCAGACGTCTGTTGAGTGTTGTAAGAAGAAGGGGAGATGCCACACAGTGGTGAAAATGGCCTTGTCCCAACTTTTTGTGGATTTGTTGACACCATGAAATTCTGATTCAACATATTTTTCCCCTAAAATGGTACATTTTCTCAGTTTAAACTTTTGTTCCGTGATTTATGTTATATTCTGTATAAAATATTAGAAGTTGGCACCTCCACATCATTGCATTCAGTTTTTATTCATGATTTGTATAGTGTCCCAACTTTTTTGGAATCCAGTTTGTATAAAGTTTATTGGACACAACAACACACACGCATTAAAAAATTGTATACAATACAGAACAAAGTGCGGTATGCAATAAATATATGTAACTGACACACACAGGTCCACTGAATTATCACATATAAATGTATGCGTTATCAACCAGCATATAAAACAATACGATAAGTCACATATAGCAAATGTAAGGTAAGGTAAGACCACTAGAATTAAAGGTGCAAACAGACCGACATGGGGTCAAATTTCAAGAGCCAAACCTACATAGCCAGCTGGTGCAGTGGACCTGGAAACATAGCAAGCGCCCAACGCGTGTCGCCGGAGCAATCCGGCTTCCTCAGGGGTGAAGGACTGTGTGTTGGGGCATCAATTAATATAGGGTATTCAATAAGCTATAATTGCGTTCACCTGTGCAGCAGGAGCTGTGGTCAGTGCGTGAGCATATCAGATTCCAGTCAAGACAGGGAACCGGAAGTGTAAGTCACATGATCGGCTGGTGGAACGCATATGCGCTCCACCAGCCAAAACACAGCCACATAACAAAAAAGGACATTGAAGACAAAAATACTTTAGAATATGTGAGGCTGACAACTATAAGATGCTCAATTACAACAAGGACACATGTGTCACCAAATAAAAAGTGCCCATACATGTTATTATACTGTATTATGCTGTAGCAAAGGGAGGGACAGCCATTTAAAGTTAGAAATGGTGGGGTATGGTATTTAGTGCACGACTCTTTAAAAAAAACATATACAGGCCTTTATGCAAAATGAAGCTGGGCCACAAAATATACAGTATTCTGACCTCATGGAATTTATAGCTACATCATTTTGGCACACACAGGGCAAGGACAGTACAACTACATTGCTAGCACTTACCTAAATCTGCCCGGCCTCGCCACCAGCTTTGGCCCATTTGGACCGTCTCAGACTACGGGCCACTTGCTCCCAGGCAGCATCCTTTCGGACTCGGTCCGGATAAGAATTGCATTGGGTGTCCCATAGCTCGGGCCTCTCCTGTACCAAATTAATTTGTTTTTCCACATTCCAGTGTGGCATTTTGGAAGGAAATAGATCTGCAATGACATGCCACACCACACTACAGATTTTTGGCACAGGTGGCTAGCAATTAGCAAAACCTGTGACCTTAAACTTCCTGAATATATATATATATATATATTTTCATTTTATTGGCACAAGTTTTGGCAGACAGTTTTGCCATGGCAAAAGATAGAAATAAAACGGACGCGGACGCGGATGTCAATCGGATGTGCCTCTGCATTTCTTCACGGTCCCATTTACTTGAATGGGTCCACGAACCGTTTTCCGTGAAAAAAAATAGGACAGGTTATATTTTTTAGACGGACTGGAACCGCGGATTACAGACGGGGTTGACAAACGGTGCATTAGCCGAGGTTTCAACTGACCCATTGAAAATCAATGGGTCCGCAGAAAATTAAGTAAAACGGAACAACGGACACAACAACGGTCATGTGCATAAGGCCTTATAGTGTGATGCTCTGATGCTGTCAGCAATGTTTATGGATAGATGTGGGAGCGTGGCCCTTATAGTATGACGCTGTGATGCTGTCAGTGATGTTTATAGATAGATGTGGGAGCGTGGTATTTATAGTGTGACGCTGTCAGCGATGTTTATGAATAGATGTGGGAGTGTGTCCTTTACAGTGTGATGCTGTCAGCGATGTTCATGGATAGATGTGGGAGCATGGCCCTTAGGCCTCATGCACACTGCCGTGTTCCACGGCCGTATGCGGGCCGTGGAACCGCGGCCTGGATCCCTCCTGAGAGCAGGAGCGCACGGCGTCACTGGTTGCTATGACGCCGTGCGCTCCCTGCTGCCGGCACAGTACAGTAATACACTGGTACGATCTATACCAGTGTATTACTGTACTGTGCCGGCAGCAGGGAGCGCACGGCGTCATAGCAACCAGTGACGCCGTGCGCTCCTGCTCTCAGGAGGGATCCAGGCCGCGGTTCCACGGCCCGCATACGGCCGTGAAACACGGCAGTGTGCATGAGGCCTTATAGTGTGATGGTGTGATGCTGTCAGCGATGTTTATGGATAGATGTGGGAGCATGGCCCTTATAGTGTGATGGTGTGATGCTGTCAGCGATGTTTATGGATAGATGTGGGAGCGTGGCCCTTATTGTGTGATGCTGTCAGCGATGTTTATGGATAGATGTGGGAGCGTGGCCCTTATAGTGTGATGGTGTGATGCTGTCAGCGATGTTTATGGATAGATGTCGGAGCATGGCCCTTTTAGTGTGATGGTGTGATGCTGTCAGCGATGTTTATGGATAGATGTGGGAGCATGGCCCTTATAGTGTGATGGTGTGATGCTGTCAGCGATGTTTATGGATAGATGTGGGAGCATGGCCCTTTTAGTGTGATGGTGTGATGCTGTCAGCGATGTTTATGGATAGATGTGGGAGCATGGCCCTTATTGTGTGATGCTGTCAGCGATGTTTATGGATAGATGTGGGAGCGTGGCCCTTATTGTGTGATGCTGTCAGCGATGTTTATGGATAGATGTGGGAGCGTGGCCCTTATAGTGTGATGGTGTGATGCTGTCAGCGATGTTTATGGATAGATGTCGGAGCATGGCCCTTTTAGTGTGATGGTGTGATGCTGTCAGCGATGTTTATGGATAGATGTGGGAGCATGGCCCTTATAGTGTGATGGTGTGATGCTGTCAGCGATGTTTATGGATAGATGTGGGAGCATGGCCCTTTTAGTGTGATGGTGTGATGCTGTCAGCGATGTTTATGGATAGATGTGGGAGCATGGCCCTTATAGTGTGATGGTGTGATGCTGTCAGCGATGTTTATGGATAGATGTGGGAGCATGGCCCTTTTAGTGTGATGGTGTGATGCTGTCAGCGATGTTTATGGATAGATGTGGGAGCATGGCCCTTATAGTGTGATGGTGTGATGCTGTCAGCGATGTTTATGGATAGATGTGGGAGCGTTGCCCTTATTGTGTGATGCTGTCAGCGATGTTTATGGATAGATGTGGGAGCATGGCCCTTATAGTGTGATGGTGTGATGCTGTCAGCGATGTTTATGGATAGATGTGGGAGCATGGCCCTTTTAGTGTGATGGTGTGATGCTGTCAGCGATGTTTATGGATAGATGTGGGAGCATGGCCCTTATAGTGTGATGGTGTGATGCTGTCAGCGATGTTTATGGATAGATGTGGGAGCGTTGCCCTTATTGTGTGATGCTGTCAGCGATGTTTATGGATAGATGTGGGAGCATGGCCCTTATAGTGTGATGGTGTGATGCTGTCAGCGATGTTTATGGATAGATGTGGGAGCATGGCCCTTTTAGTGTGATGGTGTGATGCTGTCAGCGATGTTTATGGATAGATGTGGGAGCGTGGCCCTTATTGTGTGATGCTGTCAGCGATGTTTATGGATAGATGTGGGAGCGTGGCCCTTATAGTGTGATGGTGTGATGCTGTCAGCGATGTTTATGGATAGATGTGGGAGCATGGCCCTTATAGTGTGATGGTGTGATGCTGTCAGCGATGTTTATGGATAGATGTGGGAGCTTGGCCCTTTTAGTGTGATGGTGTGATGCTGTCAGCGATGTTTATGGATAGATGTGGGAGCATGGCCCTTATAGTGTGATGGTGTGATGCTGTCAGCGATGTTTATGGATAGATGTGGGAGCATGGCCCTTTTAGTGTGATGGTGTGATGCTGTCAGCGATGTTTATGGATAGATGTGGGAGCGTGGCCCTTATTGTGTGATGCTGTCAGCGATGTTTATGGATAGATGTGGGAGCGTGGCCCTTATAGTGTGATGGTGTGATGCTGTCAGCGATGTTTATGGATAGATGTGGGAGCATGGCCCTTATGGTGTGATGCTGTCAGCGATGTTTATGGATAGATGTGGGAGCATGGCCCTTATAGTGTGATGCTGTCAGCGATGTTTATGGATAGATGTGGGAGCGTTGCCCTTATTGTGTGATGCTGTCAGCAATGTTTATGGATAGATGTGGGAGCGTGGCCCTTATAGTGTGATGGTGTGATGCTGTCAGCGATGTTTATGGATAGATGTGGGAGCATGGCCCTTATAGTGTGATGGTGTGATGCTGTCAGCGATGTTTATGGATAGATGTGGGAGCATGGCCCTTTTAGTGTGATGGTGTGATGCTGTCAGCGATGTTTATGGATAGATGTGGGAGCATGGCCCTTATAGTGTGATGGTGTGATGCTATCAGCGATGTTTATGGATAGATGTGGGAGCATGGCCCTTTTAGTGTGATGGTGTGATGCTGTCAGCGATGTTTATGGTTAGATGTGGGAGCATGGCCCTTTTAGTGTGATGGTGTGATGCTGTCAGCGATGTTTATGGATAGATGTGGGAGCATGGCCCTTATAGTGTGATGGTGTGATGCTGTCAGCGATGTTTATGGATAGATGTGGGAGCATGGCCCTTATAGTGTGATGGTGTGATGCTGTCAGCGATGTTTATGGATAGATGTGGGAGCATGGCCCTTTTAGTGTGATGGTGTGATGCTGTCAGCGATGTTTATGGATAGATGTGGGAGCGTGGCCCTTATTGTGTGATGGTTGTGATGCTGTCAGCGATGTTTATGGATAGATGTGGGAGCGTGGCCCTTTTAGTGTGATGGTGTGATGCTGTCAGCGATGTTTATGGATAGATGTGGGAGCGTTGCCCTTATTGTGTGATGCTGTCAGCGATGTTTATGGATAGATGTGGGAGCATGGCCCTTATAGTGTGATGGTGTGATGCTGTCAGCGATGTTTATGGATAGATGTGGGAGCGTGGCCCTTATTGTGTGATGGTTGTGATGCTGTCAGCGATGTTTATGGATAGATGTGGGAGCATGGCCCTTTTAGTGTGATGGTGTGATGCTGTCAGCGATGTTTATGGATAGATGTGGGAGCGTTGCCCTTATTGTGTGATGCTGTCAGCGATGTTTATGGATAGATGTGGGAGCATGGCCCTTATAGTGTGATGGTGTGATGCTGTCAGCGATGTTTATGGATAGATGTGGGAGCGTGGCCCTTATTGTGTGATGCTGTCAGCGATGTTTATGGATAGATGTGGGAGCGTGGCCCTTATTGTGTGATGCTGTCAGCAATGTTTATGGATAGATGTGGGAGCGTGGCCCTTATAGTGTGATGCTGTCAGTGATGTTTATGGATTGATGCGGGAGCGTGGCCCTTATAGTGTGACGCTGTCAGCAATGTCTATAGATAAGGCTTTGTTTGCACGACTCGGTGCAACTCGCGCTCGTGCTGTAGACTGCAAATCTAGGTCCACAATGCACTGTGATGCACTTGAATGGGTCCACGATCCGTCTGTTCCGCAAAAAGATAGAGCAAGTTCTATCTTTTTGTGGTGCTGAGGCACAGAATGGAACCCCAGGAAGCACTCCATAGTGTTTCTTTAGTGATACATTTCACACTTCTGTTCTGCATCTCCGGATTTGCAGACCCATTGAAGTGAATGGGTCAGCATCCATGATGTGGAATGCACACGGAACGGTGCGCGTATATTGCAGATCCGCCAATGCGGACAGTTGTTTTTCCCGGAGTCCGTTCAGTTTTTTTTCCAGATAGACTGGAGACCTATCCGAAATGGGTCAGTAAAAAAATGATGATAGGTGTTCTGCATTGTCCGTGGTTTAAAAAAAATAATAATATAGTGTATGTTCGACTTTTTTCTCATTTCCACACAAGGATAGGTATTTATTAAAAGGGATCTGTGAAAAAAACTACGAAATATAAACTGCCATAATTTTTTTTTTATGATCCCCGATTTTGCGGACAGCAACAAACAACTGTTGTCTGCATGTAGCCTAAGGCTACTTTCACACTAGTGATTTGGTTTCCGTTTCTGAGATCTGTTCTGGGGATGACACAAGCGGTCCAAAACGGATCCGTTTTGCCCTAATGCATTCTAAATAGATAAGGATTCGCTCAGAATGCATCAGTTTGCCTACGATCAGTCACCATTCTACTCTGCAGGCTGCTTGCAGCGTTTTGGTGTCCACATGACGAAACTGAGCCAAACGGATCCGTTTTCACTGACACAATCTGGCACAATAAAAAAAGGATCCATCCTCCATTGATTTTCAATGGTGTTCGAGACGGATCCGTATTGGCTAAGGTAAAGATAATACAAACGGATCAATTCTGAACATATGCAGATGTTTGTATTATAGATGCGGAATCGTCTATGATGGATCCACACCAAACGCAAGTGTGAAAGTAGCCTTATCTGTGTAGCAGAGCAAAATTGGGGACATTGTAAAACAACTTTATCATTGCTTGGATAGATTACTATAAATTGGTTATTGTAATGATGAATGTAAAC
Organism: Bufo gargarizans; assembly: GCF_014858855.1. Taxonomy (NCBI): domain Eukaryota; kingdom Metazoa; phylum Chordata; class Amphibia; order Anura; family Bufonidae; genus Bufo; species Bufo gargarizans. The sequence goes on from NC_058087.1 coordinate 105,591,645, forward strand.
ATAAAAGGAATGCAGTATAAATGATGTACCATTCTGGAAAGCTGTGCTCGCTGTATGTGGATTCACTGTCTGCCTCTCTGCTCTGCAAACACTGAGCACATGACATGTGCAAGGAGTTTATGGGGGAGGAATATGAGGCTGGAGGATGAATATGTATGAGGGGGGCGGATCTATGGAGGAATGAATAATGTGCAGGAGGCTGAATATGTAAGAGGGGGGCGGATCTATGGAGGAATGAATAATGTGCAGGAGGCTGAATATGTAAGAGGGGGGCGGATCTATGGAGGAGTGAATAATGTGCAGGAGGCTGAATATGTATGAGGGGGCGGATCTATGGAGGAGTGAATAATGTGCAGGAGGCTGAATATGTATGAGGGGGCGGATCTATGGAGGAGTGAATAATGTGCAGGAGGCTGAATATGTAAGAGGGGGCAGATCTATGGAGGAGTGAATAATGTGCAGGAGGCTGAATATGTATGAGGAGGCGGATCTATGGAGGAGTGAATAATGTGCAGGAGGCTGAATATGTATGAGGAGGCGGATCTATGGAGGAGTGAATAATGTGCAGGAGGCTGAATATGTATGAGGGGGCGGATCTATGGAGGAGTGAATAATGTGCAGGAGGCTGAATATGTATGAGGGGGGCGGATCTATGGAGGAATGAATAATGTGCAGGAGGCTGAATATGTAAGAGGGGGGCGGATCTATGGAGGAGTGAATAATGTGCAGGAGGCTGAATATGTATGAGGGGGCGGATCTATGGAGGAGTGAATAATGTGCAGGAGGCTGAATATGTATGAGGGGGCGGATCTATGGAGGAGTGAATAATGTGCAGGAGGCTGAATATGTATGAGGGGGCGGATCTATGGAGGAGTGAATAATGTGCAGGAGGCTGAATATGTATGAGGAGGCGGATCTATGGAGGAGTGAATAATGTGCAGGAGGCTGAATATGTATGAGGAGGCGGATCTATGGAGGAGTGAATAATGTGCAGGAGGCTGAATATGTATGAGGGGGCGGATCTATGGAGGAGTGAATAATGTGCAGGAGGCTGAATATGTATGAGGGGGGCGGATCTATGGAGGAATGAATAATGTGCAGGAGGCTGAATATGTATGAGGGGGCGGATCTATGGAGGAGTGAATAATGTGCAGGAGGCTGAATATGTATGAGGGGGCGGATCTATGGAGGAGTGAATAATGTGCAGGAGGCTGAATATGTATGAGGGGGCGGATCTATGGAGGAGTGAATAATGTGCAGGAGGCTGAATATGTAAGAGGGGGCAGATCTATGGAGGAGTGAATAATGTGCAGGAGGCTGAATATGTATGAGGAGGCGGATCTATGGAGGAGTGAATAATGTGCAGGAGGCTGAATATGTATGAGGAGGCGGATCTATGGAGGAGTGAATAATGTGCAGGAGGCTGAATATGTATGAGGGGGCGGATCTATGGAGGAGTGAATAATGTGCAGGAGGCTGAATATGTATGAGGGGGCGGATCTATGGAGGAGTGAATAATGTGCAGGAGGCTGAATATGTATGAGGAGGCGGATCTATGGAGGAGTGAATAATGTGCAGGAGGCTGAATATGTATGAGGAGGCGGATCTATGGAGGAGTGAATAATGTGCAGGAGGCTGAATATGTATGAGGGGGCGGATCTATGGAGGAGTGAATAATGTGCAGGAGGCTGAATATGTATGAGGGGGGTGGATACAGGGAGGTGATCTTACACTGTAGAAACTGCCTGCTGCTGAGCTGCACTGGGACACACAATGCTTTGCAGCAGGAAGTGATGGCATACATAAACAGATATGTAAACTGTCTGTTGGGGACTGTAGGAGCAATGCAGCAGTATAAAAGCTATCTAAAAACATCTTGGGAACATAAACTTGGCTACTAATGGTCAGTAAGCTACTTAAAAAAAAAAATGAGTTTGATCCCGGACAACACCTTTGAATTTCGTGACTTTACAATTGCTGCATAGGCCGCACCTAAAGTCACAAAATTTAACTTAAGAACTACTACAGTGATATTGAGCACTAATACATTTAAATGGGAAATCAATGAAACATTAACATGTAATAGCATGGCTATAATATATATTATAGAATGCCCGTGCACCAAGCAGTACATAGGACATACAGGGAGAGCATTAAAAGCTAGAATATTAGAACACATAAACAATATTAGAAAAGGGTATGAAAAACATATGTTGTCACATCATTTTAAATTATATCATGCCAATAATCCATCAGGGTTGAAATATGCAGCAATTCAGTAAAGGACTGGAGAGTTGGGGACTTCATATCGAAAATGTCAAGATGCAAATCTAGAATGATCTATGAATTTGGATCGCTGGCACCTTCGCGACTTATTTCGGACATGGAAATTTGTGGATTTCTATAATGGGACTGATGGCAGGTTTACACGACATGTCAATGCCAGTCTGTTTTACCAGCGCATTGACTTGTCCTGCCCACTAGCCCAATAACATCTAACCTTTTTATTTTCCATTTTTATTTGTAGTCATATTTTTATCTATAATTTTTATTTTCATTTGTATTTACTTTATCCAAAGGGAATCCTACTAAAGATATATATAAAAGATAGAAGTTTAAAAACTTTGCAGGAACATAGTGTTTAAATAAAACATGGAGAGGTTTTGTTATGTGGGATAAACTATCCCAAAAACTCACTAAAAAAAGTGGCCTAAACGGGTGAAAATGGTCCAAACCCAGATAGTGTAGCATGTCTATAACCGGGGGAGCAATTCCTCCGCATGTGGTCCGCAGACAACAGCAATCCCCACCAAAAAATGCGTACAATGGAGGATGCCGGGGCAGACCACATGCACCACAAGGACATCTTACACAAAATAATACATTGTGCAGATGGAAAAATATACAAACACAATCCACTGCAAAAAATGCACCAATATGATACGCAACTGACAATACTAGCTAATTCCTCAGGCAGATGTTAAAAGCTGAGAACTTTGCCAATATCTTCCAGTCAGGAACATATCGGAGCCCCTCATGCACCACGTCATGGTGTCTCAGCATGCATGGGGTCCTACCACTCAGCTGCCCGTGGTGTGTGAACAGGGTCTGAACCAATTCACAGCCAGATTCTCACATGCCTCCATAGTGGTATCCCCAATGCACTGCGAAGTAGGATAAAGCTGTGGTGCATGAGGGGCTCCGATATGTTCCTGACTGGAAGATATTGGCAAAGTTCTCAGCTTTAAACATCGTCCTGAGGAATTAGCTAGTATTGTCAGTTGCGTATCATTTTGGTGCATTTTTTGCAGTGAATTGTGTTTGTATATTTTTGCATCTGCACAATTTATTATTTTATGTAAGATGTCCTTGTGGTGCATGTGGTCTGCCCCGGGATCCTCCACTGTACGCATTTTTTGCTGGGGATTGCCGTTGTCTGTGGACCGCATGCAGAGGAATTGCTCACCCGGTTATAGACACGCTACAGTGTCTGGGTTTGGACCATTTTCACCTGTTTAGGCCACTTTTTTCAGTGAGTTTTTGTCCTTATGTGTATGCAATGTGCCACTTCATTTTGCTGGTAACATTCTTTTGCACCTGGCAGCTTCTGTGTCACATGGTCTGTTGTGGGTGCGGCTCACAGCTTTATCCTACCTCACAGTGCATTAGTGATACCACTATGGAGGCATGTGAGAGCCTGGCTGTGAGTTGGTTCAGACCCTGTTCACAAACCACGGGCAGTTTAGTGGTAGGACCCCTATGCATGCTGAGACACCGTGACTTGGTGCATGAGGGGCTCCGATATATTCCTGACTGGAAGATATTGGCAAAGTTCTCCGCTTTTAACATCAGCCTGAAGAATTAGCTAGTACTGTCAGTTGCGTATCATTTTGGTGCATTTTTTGCAGTGAATTGGATAAACTCTCCCGTATAAATATTGGAATTATGTTCAGGATTAGTATATCAAGAAAAACATTAGTGAAACATTGATATAGACTCCAGAACATAACCATATCCAAATATGAGAGGTTGATATTTTTCTAACATGTTGCCAATCCATATATATCAAATGTCTGAACAGTGCATTGAATATGATTGAGCATATATAGTCCGGTCCAGCTTTTATATAAATGCATTAGTCTTATTTAGTCTGGTACAGGCTTTGTAAAGAGCAGGTTAATCAAATATAAGAATTGACTTTGTCCCTCGCTCTTCATATGATTTATCTGACTACTGAAGAAGAAACCAGTAAGGTTTCGAAACGCGTTTGGTGAGAGATTATAGCACAGCAACATAAAGAGAAATACAAGCTTCTGCGACATTTAAGAAGAATTACGGTACACAACTACGGAATACAATCATTGCTTGAAAGCCTCGCACACAGTCAGCATCTCAAAACTCCCTACCCGCATGCATGAAGTAAGTTCCGTCACTAGTGCGCAAACTAACTATGGGAATCAGCAGCGCATGAAGTTCTCATTGGTATAAAAAAAGGAGACATGTAAAAGGAGACTATATCCAAATATTAGCTATACCAAACAACGTATTGGGAGTCTGGTAAGCAGAGAACCATCATATTGAACTTGATTTAAGTACTGAATGAATGCACTTTTTACCGAACTGTACTAAGAGGTGGTAATTAGAGTTGAGCGAACACCTGGATGTTCGGGTTCGAGAAGTTCGGCCGAACATCCCGGAAATGTTCGGGTTCGGGATCCGAACCCGATCCGAACTTCGTCCCGAACCCGAACCCCATTGAAGTCAATGGGGACCCGAACTTTTCGGCACTAAAAAGGCTGTAAAACAGCCCAGGAAAGAGCTAGAGGGCTGCAAAAGGCAGCAACATGTAGGTAAATCCCCTGCAAACAAATGTGGATAGGGAAATGAATTAAAATAAAAATTAAATAAATAAAAATTAACCAAAATCAATTGGAGAGAGGTTCCATAGCAGAGAATCTGGCTTCCCGTCACCCACCACTGGAACAGTCCATTCTCAGATATTTAGGCCCCGGCACCCAGGCAGAGGAGAGAGGTCCCGTAACAGAGAATCTGTCTTCATGTCAGCAGAGAATTAGTCTGCATGTCATAGCAGAGAATGAGGCTTCACGTCAGCCACCACTGCAACAGTCCATTGGCATATATTTAGGCCCAGCACCCAGGCAGAGGAGGGAGGTCCCGTAACAGAGAATCTGTCTTCATGTCAGCAGAGAATTAGTCTGCATGTCATAGCAGAGAATGAGGCTTCACGTCAGCCACCACTGCAACAGTCCATTGGCATATATTTAGGCCCAGCACACACACAGGCAGAGGAGAGAGGTCCCGTAACAGAGAATCTGGCTTCATGTCAGCAGAGAATCAGTCTGCATGTCATAGCAGAGAATGAGGCTTCACGTCAGCCACCACTGCAACAGTCCATTGGCATATATTTAGGCCCAGCACACACACAGGCAGAGGAGAGAGGTCCCGTAACAGAGAATCTGGCTTCATGTCAGCAGAGAATCAGTCTGCATGTCATAGCAGAGAATGAGGCTTCACGTCAGCCACCACTGCAACAGTCCATTGGCATATATTTAGGCCCAGCACCCAGGCAGAGGAGGGAGGTCCCGTAACAGAGAATCTGTCTTCATGTCAGCAGAGAATTAGTCTGCATGTCATAGCAGAGAATGAGGCTTCACGTCAGCCACCACTGCAACAGTCCATTGGCATATATTTAGGCCCAGCACACACACAGGCAGAGGAGAGAGGTCCCGTAACAGAGAATCTGGCTTCATGTCAGCAGAGAATCAGTCTGCATGTCATAGCAGAGAATGAGGCTTCACGTCACCCACCACTGCAACAGTCCATTGGCATATATTTAGGCCTAGCACACAGGCAGAGCAGAGAGGTCCCGTAACAGACAATCTGGCTTCATGTCAGCAGAGAATCAGTCTGCATGTCATAGCAGAGAATGAGGCTTCACGTCAGCCACCACTGCAACAGTCCATTGGCATATATTTAGGCCCAGCACCCAGGCAGAGGAGGGAGGTCCCGTAACAGAGAATCTGTCTTCATGTCAGCAGAGAATTAGTCTGCATGTCATAGCAGAGAATGAGGCTTCACGTCAGCCACCACTGCAACAGTCCATTGGCATATATTTAGGCCCAGCACACACACAGGCAGAGGAGAGAGGTCCCGTAACAGAGAATCTGGCTTCATGTCAGCAGAGAATCAGTCTGCATGTCATAGCAGAGAATGAGGCTTCACGTCAGCCACCACTGCAACAGTCCATTGGCATATATTTAGGCCCAGCACCCAGGCAGAGGAGGGAGGTCCCGTAACAGAGAATCTGTCTTCATGTCAGCAGAGAATTAGTCTGCATGTCATAGCAGAGAATGAGGCTTCACGTCAGCCACCACTGCAACAGTCCATTGGCATATATTTAGGCCCAGCACACACACAGGCAGAGGAGAGAGGTCCCGTAACAGAGAATCTGGCTTCATGTCAGCAGAGAATCAGTCTGCATGTCATAGCAGAGAATGAGGCTTCACGTCACCCACCACTGCAACAGTCCATTGGCATATATTTAGGCCTAGCACACAGGCAGAGCAGAGAGGTCCCGTAACAGACAATCTGGCTTCATGTCAGCAGAGAATCAGTCTGCATGTCATAGCAGAGAATGAGGCTTCACGTCACCCACCACTGCAACAGTCCATTGGCATATATTTAGGCCTAGCACACAGGCAGAGCAGAGAGGTCCCGTAACAGACGATCTGGCTTCATGTCAGCAGAGAATCAGTCTGCATGTCATAGCAGAGAATCAGGCTTCACGTCAGCCACCACTGCAACAGTCCATGGTCATAAATTTAGGCCCAGCACCCAGGCAGAGGAGAGAGGTCCCGTAACAGACAATCTGGCTTCATGTCAGCAGAGAATTAGTCTGCATGTCATAGCAGAGAATCAGGCTTCATGTCAGCCACCACTGCAACAGTCCATTGGCATATATTTAGGCCTAGCACACAGGCAGAGGAGAGGTTCATTCAACTTTGGGTAGCATCGCAATATAATGGTAAAATGAAAATAAAAATAGGATTGAATGAGGAAGTGCCCTGGAGTCCAATAATATATGGTTATGGGGAGGTAGTTAATGTCTAATCTGGACAAGGGACGGACAGGTCCTGTGGGATCCATGCCTGGTTCATTTTTATGAACGTCAGCTTGTCCACATTGGCTGTAGACAGGCGGCTGCGTTTGTCTGTAATGACGCCCCCTGCCGTGCTGAATACACGTTCAGACAAAACGCTGGCTGCCGGGCAGGCCAGCACCTCCAAGGCATAAAAGGCTAGCTCTGGCCACGTGGACAATTTAGAGACCCAGAAGTTGAATGGGGCCGAACCATCAGTCAGTACGTGGAGGGGTGTGCACACGTACTGTTCCACCATGTTAGTGAAATGTTGCCTCCTGCTAACACGTTGCGTATCAGGTGGTGGTGCAGTTAGCTGTGGCGTGTTGACAAAAGTTTTCCACATCTCTGCCATGCTAACCCTGCCCTCAGAGGAGCTGGCCGTGACACAGCTGCCTTGGCGACCTCTTGCTCCTCCTCTGCCTTGGCCTTGGGCTTCCACTTGTTCCCCTGTGACATTTGGGAATGCTCTCAGTAGCGCGTCTACCAACGTGCGCTTGTACTCGCGCATCTTCCTATCACGCTCCAGTGCAGGAAGTAAGGTGGGCACATTGTCTTTGTAGCGTGGATCCAGCAGGGTGGCAACCCAGTAGTCCGCACAGGTTAAAATGTGGGCAACTCTGCTGTCGTTGCGCAGGCACTGCAGCATGTAGTCGCTCATGTGTGCCAGGCTGCCCAGGGGTAAGGACAAGCTGTCCTCTGTGGGAGGCGTATCGTCATCGTCCTGCCTTTCCCCCCAGCCACGCACCAGTGATGGACCCGAGCTGCGTTGGGTGCCACCCCGCTGTGACCATGCTTCATCCTCATCCTCCTCCACCTCCTCCTCATCCTCGTCCTCCTCGTCCTCCAGTAGTGGGCCCTGGCTGGCCACATTTGTACCTGGCCTCTGCTGTTGCAAAAAACCTCCCTCTGAGTCACTTCGAAGAGACTGGCCTGAAAGTGCTAAAAATGACCCCTCTTCCTCATCCTCCTCCTCCTCCTCCTGGGCCACCTCCTGTTCCATCATCGCCCTAAGTGTTTTCTCAAGGAGACATAGAAGTGGTATTGTAACGCTGATAACGGTGTCATCGCCACTGGCCATGTTGGTGGAGTACTCGAAACAGCGCAACAGGGCACACAGGTCTCGCATGGAGGCCCAGTCATTGGTGGTGAAGTGGTGCTGTTCTGTAGTGCGACTGACCCGTGCGTGCTGCAGCTGAAACTCCACTATGGCCTGCTGCTGCTCGCACAGTCTGTCCAGCATGTGCAAGGTGGAGTTCCACCTGGTGGGCACGTCGCATATGAGGCGGTGAGCGGGAAGGCCGAAGTTACGCTGTAGCGCAGACAGGCGAGCAGCGGCAGGATGTGAACGCCGGAAGCGCGAACAGACGGCCCGCACTTTATGCAGCAGCTCTGACATGTCGGGGTAGTTGTGAATGAACTTCTGCACCACCAAATTCAGCACATGCGCCAAGCAAGGGATGTGCGTCAAATTGGCTAGTCCCAGAGCTGCAACGAGATTTCGCCCATTATCACACACCACCAGGCCGGGCTTGAGGCTCACCGGCAGCAACCACTCGTCGGTCTGTTGTTCAATACCCCGCCACAACTCCTGTGCGGTGTGGGGCCTGTCCCCCAAACATATGAGTTTCAGAATGGCCTGCTGACGTTTACCCCGGGCTGTGCTGAAGTTGGTGGTGAAGGTGTGTGGCTGACTGGATGAGCAGGTGGAAGAAGAGGAGGAGGAAGCCGAGAAGGAGGAGGTGGCAACAGGAGGCAAAGAATGTTGCCCTGCGATCCTTGGCGGCGGCAGGACGTGCGCCAAACAGCTCTCCGCCTGGGGCCCAGCTGCCACTACATTTACCCAGTGTGCAGTTAGGGAGATATAGCGTCCCTGGCCGTGCTTACTGGTCCACGTATCTGTGGTTAGGTGGACCTTGCTACAGATGGCGTTGCGCAGTGCACACTTGATTTTATGGGATACTTGGTTGTGCAGGGAAGGCACGGCTCTCTTGGAGAAGTAGTGCCGGCTGGGAACAACATACTGTGGGACAGCAAGCGACATGAGCTGTTTGAAGCTGTCTGTGTCCACCAGCCTAAATGACAGCATTTCATAGGCCAGTAGTTTAGAAATGCTGGCATTCAGGGCCAGGGATCGAGGGTGGCTAGGTGGGAATTTACGCTTTCTATCAAATGTTTGTGAGATGGAGAGCTGAACGCTGGCGTGTGACATGGTTGAGACGCTTGGTGACGGAGGTGGTGGTGGTGGTGTTGGTGGTACATCCCCTGTTTGCTGGGCGGCAGGTGCCAACGTTCCTCCAGAGGCGGAGGAAGAGGCCGAGGCGGCAGCAGCAGAATAGGCCGAGGCGGCAGCAGCAGAAGAGGTAGCAGGGGGAGCCTGAGTGACTTCCTTGGTTTTAAGGTGTTTACTCCACTGCAGTTCATGCTTTGCATGCAGGTGCCTGGTCATGCAGGTTGTGCTCAGGTTCAGAACGTTAATGCCTCGCTTCAGGCTCTGATGGCACAGCGTGCAAACCACTCGGGTCTTGTCGTCAGCACATTGTTTGAAGAAGTGCCATGCCAGGGAACTCCTTGAAGCTGCCTTTGGGGTGCTCGGTCCCAGATGGCGGCGGTCAGTAGCAGGCGGAGTCTCTTGGCGGCGGGTGTTCTGCTTTTGCCCACTGCTCCCTCTTTTGCTACGCTGTTGGCTCGGTCTCACCACTGCCTCTTCCTCCGAACTGTGAAAGTCAGTGGCACGACCTTCATTCCATGTGGGGTCTAGGACCTCATCGTCCCCTGCATCGTCTTCCACCCAGTCTTGATCCCTGACCTCCTGTTCAGTCTGCACACTGCAGAAAGACGCAGCAGTTGGCACCTGTGTTTCGTCATCATCAGAGACATGCTGAGGTGGTATTCCCATGTCCTCATCATCAGGAAACATAAGTGGTTGTGCGTCAGTGCATTCTATGTCTTTCACCGCTGGGGAAGGGCTAGGTGGATGCCCTTGGGAAACCCTGCCAGCGGAGTCTTCAAACAGCATAAGAGACTGCTGCATAACTTGAGGCTGAGACAGTTTCCCTGGTATGCATGGGGGTGATGTGACAGACTGATGGGGTTGGTTTTCAGGCGCCATCTGTGCGCTTTCTGCAGAAGACTGGGTGGGAGATAATGTGAACGTGCTGGATCCACTGTCGGCCACCCAATTGACTAATGCCTGTACCTGCTCAGGCCTTACCATCCTTAGAACGGCATTGGGCCCCACCATATATCGCTGTAAATTCTGGCGGCTACTGGGACCTGAGGTAGTTGGTACACTAGGACGTGTGGATGTGGCAGAACGGCCACGTCCTCTCCCAGCACCAGAGGGTCCACTAACACCACCACGACCATGTCCACGTCCGCGTCCCTTACTAGATGTTTTTCTCATTGTTATGGTTCACCACAACAACAAATATATTATTTGGCCCAATGTATTGTATTCAAATTCAGCGGGATATAAATTTGAGGCCTAGTATTTAGGCGCTGGGTGACCGGTATGGATTTAGTGACAGAATTAGACTTGGAAATGCACAGAAGCGTGTGTGTGAAGTTATTCTGAATGACCCTATGTGCACCTTCAATATTATATACCCTTTTAGGGATAGATTTCAAATAGCTCTGATATAGCAGAAACCACTAAATTATGAAATTGCTAAATTGGGAATTGTACTTCAACCCAGAACAAAAAATGTGCTTTGACGGACACTAAATATCTTGCCCAGCAACAACAGTACAGCGGTGGGTAACGAGAGATTTAGAGGGATTTAAATTTGAGGCCTAGTATTTAGGCGCTGGGTCACCGGTATGGATTTAGTGACAGAATTAGACTTGGAAATGCACAGAAGCGTGTGTGTGAAGTTATTCTGAATGACCCTATGTGCACCTTCAATATTATATACCCTTTTAGGGATAGATTTCAAATAGCTCTGATATAGCAGAAACCACTAAATTATGAAATTGCTAAATTGGGAATTGTACTTCAACCCAGAACAAAAAATGTGCTTTGACGGACACTAAATATCTTGCCCAGCAACAACAGTACAGCGGTGGGTAACGAGAGATTTAGAGGGATTTAAATTTGAGGCCTAGTATTTAGGCGCTGGGTGACAGGTATGGGTTTAGTGACAGAATTAGACTTGAAAATACACAGTAGCGGGTGTGTGTGAAGTTATTCTGAATGACCCAATGTGCACCTTCAATATTATATACCCTTTTTGGGATAGATTTCAAATAGCTCTGATATAGCAGGAACCACTAAATTATGAAATTGCTAAATTGGGAATTGTACTTCAACCCAGAACAAAAAATGTGCTTTGACGGACACTAAATATCTTGCCCAGCAACAACAGTACAGCGGTGGGTAACGAGAGATTTAGAGGGATTTAAATTTGAGGCCTAGTATTTAGGCGCTGGGTCACCGGTATGGATTTAGTGACAGAATTAGACTTGGAAATGCACAGAAGCGTGTGTGTGAAGTTATTCTGAATGACCCTATGTGCACCTTCAATATTATATACCCTTTTAGGGATAGATTTCAAATAGCTCTGATATAGCAGAAACCACTAAATTATGAAATTGCTAAATTGGGAATTGTACTTCAACCCAGAACAAAAAATGTGCTTTGACGGACACTAAATATCTTGCCCAGCAACAACAGTACAGCGGTGGGTAACGAGAGATTTAGAGGGATTTAAATTTGAGGCCTAGTATTTAGGCGCTGGGTCACCGGTATGGATTTAGTGACAGAATTAGACTTGGAAATGCACAGAAGCGTGTGTGTGAAGTTATTCTGAATGACCCTATGTGCACCTTCAATATTATATACCCTTTTAGGGATAGATTTCAAATAGCTCTGATATAGCAGAAACCACTAAATTATGAAATTGCTAAATTGGGAATTGTACTTCAACCCAGAACAAAAAATGTGCTTTGACGGACACTAAATATCTTGCCCAGCAACAACAGTACAGTGGTGGGTAACGAGAGATTTAGAGGGATTTAAATTTGAGGCCTAGTATTTAGGCGCTGGGTCACCGGTATGGATTTAGTGACAGAATTAGACTTGGAAATGCACAGAAGCGTGTGTGTGAAGTTATTCTGAATGACCCTATGTGCACCTTCAATATTATATACCCTTTTAGGGATAGATTTCAAATAGCTCTGATATAGCAGAAACCACTAAATTATGAAATTGCTAAATTGGGAATTGTACTTCAACCCAGAACAAAAAATGTGCTTTGACGGACACTAAATATCTTGCCCAGCAACAACAGTACACCGGTGGGTAACGAGAGATTTAGAGGGAATTAAATTTGAGGCCTAGTATTTAGGCGCTGGGTCACCGGTATGGATTTAGTGACAGAATTAGACTTGGAAATACACAGTAGCGGGTGTGTGTGAAGTTATTCTGAATGACCCTATGTGCACCTTCAATATTATATACCCTTTTAGGGATAGATTTCAAATAGCTCTGATATAGCAGAAACCACTAAATTATGAAATTGCTAAATTGGGAATTGTACTTCAACCCAGAACAAAAAATGTGCTTTGACGGACACTAAATATCTTGCCCAGCAACAACAGTACAGCGGTGGGTAACGAGAGATTTAGAGGGAATTAAATTTGAGGCCTAGTATTTAGGCGCTGGGTCACCGGTATGGATTTAGTGACAGAATTAGACTTGGAAATACACAGTAGCGGGTGTGTGTGAAGTTATTCTGAATGACCCTATGTGCACCTTCAATATTATATACCCTTTTAGGGATAGATTTCAAATAGCTCTGATATAGCAGAAACCACTAAATTATGAAATTGCTAAATTGGGAATTGTACTTCAACCCAGAACAAAAAATGTGCTTTGACGGACACTAAATATCTTGCCCAGCAACAACAGTACAGCGGTGGGTAACGAGAGATTTAGAGGGAATTAAATTTGAGGCCTAGTATTTAGGCGCTGGGTCACCGGTATGGATTTAGTGACAGAATTAGACTTGGAAATGCACAGAAGCGTGTGTGTGAAGTTATTCTGAATGACCCTATGTGCACCTTCAATATTATATACCCTTTTTGGGATAGATTTCAAATAGCTCTGATATAGCAGGAACCACTAAATTATGAAATTGCTAAATTGGGAATTGTACTTCAACCCAGAACAAAAAATGTGCTTTGACGGGCACTAAATAACTTTCCCAGCTACAACAGGACAACGGTAACGAGAGATTTAGAGGGATTTAAATTTGAGGCCTAGTATTTAGGCGCTGGGTGACAGGTATGGGTTTAGTGACAGAATTAGACTTGGAAATACACAGTAGCGGGTGTGTGTGAAGTTATTCTGAATGACCCTATGTGCACCTTCAATATTATATACCCTTTTAGGGATAGATTTCAAATAGCTCTGATATAGCAGAAACCACTAAATTATGAAATTGCTAAATTGGGAATTGTACTTCAACCCAGAACAAAAAATGTGCTTTGACGGACACTAAATATCTTGCCCAGCAACAACAGTACAGCGGTGGGTAACGAGAGATTTAGAGGGAATTAAATTTGAGGCCTAGTATTTAGGCGCTGGGTCACCGGTATGGATTTAGTGACAGAATTAGACTTGGAAATACACAGTAGCGGGTGTGTGTGAAGTTATTCTGAATGACCCTATGTGCACCTTCAATATTATATACCCTTTTTGGGATAGATTTCAAATAGCTCTGATATAGCAGGAACCACTAAATTATGAAATTGCTAAATTGGGAATTGTACTTCAACCCAGAACAAAAAATGTGCTTTGACGGGCACTAAATAACTTTCCCAGCTACAACAGGACAACGGTAACGAGAGATTTAGAGGGATTTAAATTTGAGGCCTAGTATTTAGGCGCTGGGTGACAGGTATGGGTTTAGTGACAGAATTAGACTTGGAAATACACAGTAGCGGGTGTGTGTGAAGTTATTCTGAATGACCCTATGTGCACCTTCAATATTATATACCCTTTTTGGGATAGATTTCAAATAGCTCTGATATAGCAGAAACCACTAAATTATGAAATTGCTAAATTGGGAATTGTACTTCAACCCAGAACAAAAAATGTGCTTTGACGGACACTAAATATCTTGCCCAGCAACAACAGTACAGCGGTGGGTAACGAGAGATTTAGAGGGAATTAAATTTGAGGCCTAGTATTTAGGCGCTGGGTCACCGGTATGGATTTAGTGACAGAATTAGACTTGGAAATACACAGTAGCGGGTGTGTGTGAAGTTACTCTGAATGACCCTATGTGCACCTTCAATATTATATACCCTTTTTGGGATAGATTTCAAAGAGCTCTGATATAGCAGGAACCACTAAATTATGAAATTGCTAAATTGAGAATTGTATTTCAACCCAGAACAAGAAATGTGCTTGAACGGACACTAAATAACTCGCCCAGCTACAGCACTAGGGACAGATTTAGCTGGATATAAATTTGAGGCCTAGTATTTAGGCGCTGGGTGACAGGTATGGGTTTAGTGACAGAATTAGACTTGGAAATACACAGTAGCGGGTGTGTGTGAAGTTATTCTGAATGACCCTATGTGCACCTTCAATATTATATACCCTTTTAGGGATAGATTTCAAATAGCTCTGATATAGCAGAAACCACTAAATTATGAAATTGCTAAATTGGGAATTGTACTTCAACCCAGAACAAAAAATGTGCTTTGACGGACACTAAATATCTTGCCCAGCAACAACAGTACAGCGGTGGGTAACGAGAGATTTAGAGGGAATTAAATTTGAGGCCTAGTATTTAGGCGCTGGGTCACCGGTATGGATTTAGTGACAGAATTAGACTTGGAAATACACAGTAGCGGGTGTGTGTGAAGTTATTCTGAATGACCCTATGTGCACCTTCAATATTATATACCCTTTTTGGGATAGATTTCAAATAGCTCTGATATAGCAGGAACCACTAAATTATGAAATTGCTAAATTGGGAATTGTACTTCAACCCAGAACAAAAAATGTGCTTTGACGGGCACTAAATAACTTTCCCAGCTACAACAGGACAACGGTAACGAGAGATTTAGAGGGATTTAAATTTGAGGCCTAGTATTTAGGCGCTGGGTGACAGGTATGGGTTTAGTGACAGAATTAGACTTGGAAATACACAGTAGCGGGTGTGTGTGAAGTTATTCTGAATGACCCTATGTGCACCTTCAATATTATATACCCTTTTTGGGATAGATTTCAAATAGCTCTGATATAGCAGAAACCACTAAATTATGAAATTGCTAAATTGGGAATTGTACTTCAACCCAGAACAAAAAATGTGCTTTGACGGACACTAAATATCTTGCCCAGCAACAACAGTACAGCGGTGGGTAACGAGAGATTTAGAGGGAATTAAATTTGAGGCCTAGTATTTAGGCGCTGGGTCACCGGTATGGATTTAGTGACAGAATTAGACTTGGAAATACACAGTAGCGGGTGTGTGTGAAGTTACTCTGAATGACCCTATGTGCACCTTCAATATTATATACCCTTTTTGGGATAGATTTCAAAGAGCTCTGATATAGCAGGAACCACTAAATTATGAAATTGCTAAATTGGGAATTGTATTTCAACCCAGAACAAGAAATGTGCTTGAACGGACACTAAATAACTCGCCCAGCTACAGCACTAGGGACAGATTTAGCTGGATATAAATTTGAGGCCTAGTATTTAGGCGCTGGGTGACCGGTATGGATTTAGTGACAGAATTAGACTGGGATATGGCCAAAAAATGAACAGACTATTGCTGGTTAAATGCACTTGGTGTGACAGCTTCACCCTGATGTAGGCTTTAGCCAAAAAACAACCACACCATTGAGGGTTAAATGCACTTGGTGACAGGCGCAGCTTGCCCCTGATTTTGTATATGGCCAAAAAATGAACAGACTATTGCTGGTTAAATGCACTTGGTGTGACAGCTTCACCCTGATGTAGGCTTTAGCCAAAAAACAACCACACCATTGAGGGTTAAATGCACTTGGTGACAGGCGCAGCTTGCCCCTGATTTTGTATATGGCCAAAAAATGAACAGACTATTGCTGGTTAAATGCACTTGGTGTGACAGCTTCACCCTGATGTAGGCTTTAGCCAAAAAACAACCACACCATTGAGGGTTAAATGCACTTGGTGACAGGCGCAGCTTGCCCCTGATTTTGTATATGGCCAAAAAATGAACAGACTATTGCTGGTTAAATGCACTTGGTGTGACAGCTTCACCCTGATGTAGGCTTTAGCCAAAAAACAACCACACCATTGAGGGTTAAATGCACTTGGTCGCAGCTTGTGCTGGCGCACCACAAGACACAAAATGGCCGCCGATCACCCCAGAAAAATGAGACTGACAAACGGTCTGTGCAGCCTAAAAACAGTGAGCAATTGAGGATCAGCAGCTCAATGATCCACAGCTGCAGATCGATCAGTTAATCAAGTCCTTTGGAGGAGTTAATCTGCCTAATCTCGCCCTACTGTCGCAGCCGCAACCTCTCCCTACGCTAATCAGAGCAGAGTGACGGGCGGCGCTATGTGACTCCAGCTTAAATAGAGGCTGGGTCACATGGTGCTCTGGCCAATCACAGCCATGCCAATAGTAGGCATGGCTGTGATGGCCTCTTGGGGCAAGTAGTATGACGCTTGTTGATTGGCTGCTTTGCAGCCTTTCAAAAAGCGCCAAGAAAGCGTCACAAAAGCGCGAAGAAAGCGACGAACACCGAACCCGAACCCGGACTTTTACGAAAATGTCCGGGTTCGGGTCCGTGTCACGGACACCCCAAAATTCGGTACGAACCCGAACTATACAGTTCGAGTTCGCTCATCCCTAGTGGTAATTACAATATACAAAGTAGCAACAATAAAACAACTGCCCAGTAATCAATGTATTGGCAAGAGAATAACAACAATCTTGCAGATATTGGTAATATTGCTGTGCAATAGAAAACCGTTCCAGACAGTGCGAGAGCTCTGCACTGGGAACTAACAGAGGGACCGGGACTATATATTGATTCAATCTAAGGACTATACAAGCAAATAATATATTGGCCATTTATACTGGCGTTTTATTTTAAAATTATTTTTTTAAAGAATCTTTTTAGGTTTGAATAAAAAATACAGGGTCATTTGTGATGCATGTTGAGTATACAGATGTGTAAGGCAATAATAGGAATAAATTGATGTATGTGTTTTATATTTTATATGTTTTTTTTTGTGTAAAGCCAGCCTGACCATTAACTGTCTGGTCAGAAGCATGGTCACCTTTCAGTTGATGCAGCTATATGACTACATCTAAGGTGCAATTTCCTACAGAGGCGGGCATGAAAAAATGTTAGTTCTGAGATTTTTATAACCCAAGGCTAGTTTCACACCTGTGGTTTGAATTCCAGCAGGCTGTTCTAGAAACAATGGTGGGAATCGTCTGGACACAAACTGTAGCGGTTTGGGTATGGCCATATCTCCAAAGGACCCCATTATACTTAATAGAGCATGTTAGCATTCCATCTGTATCCAGCAGTGCTGGATCCAGTGGACTCACACCACAGGGGTGAAACTAGCTTAATATCGTAGAACAATAGAGTTGATCCTTATCCATTTCTGGTCTAAAGCCTGCATTAGAGAGGCCGATTACTCAGACGATTGTCGGGAGGGGAGAGTTCCCTCTCGGCAATCACTTGCTTGCTGCTTGATGAGACCACTGCTATTACATGCAGTGATCTCCTTTGCAGCATGGGGAGAAGCGATTTTAATGCCATCGCTCGTCCCCATACTGGGTAGTGGTTTGCTAGGGGCAGATCGCTATTAGACAGCACTATTTGGCGCTCATTCATTGGGCAATCGGCGTTAGTATTAAGCCTCGTTCACATGTCAGTGTTTTGGTTAGTGATTTCCATCAGTGATTTTTGAGCCAAAACCAAATGCAGCTCTAAACACAGAACAGATGGAGATCTTTCCCTTATACCTTATGTCTGTGGAGGCTACAATCCTGGTTTTGGCTCACAATCACTGATTTAAAATCAATGACCATAACACGTGTGAATGAGGCTTTACATTGCAAGATCGCTAACGAGTGTTTATGCAAACGTTTGTTAGCAATTATCTGCCCAAAAATCGTCTATTGAAATACAGCCTTTAGGAAAAAATCTGAAATCCATTATGCTGTTTTGAATTTACTTTTTGCTTATAACAATATAGGAATCTAGTGAAGATGAATTGCCAACATAGGCATCTGGAACACAATCAAGCAGGGATCGTAATAGTAATTTGTCTATTGAAATGTAAGCCATTGGCAAATTTATAAAATGGTAAGGCTACCTTCACACTAGCACTTTCAGATCATCTGGTAGGCTCACTATTGGTGAAAATGATCTTTTGTGCTAACAGCTCAGTGATAATTTCTTGGCAGTAGATCATGCTGTGTAACAATGAATCTGTATAGGGGTTGAGTGATGGCATCAGCAATCGCTTGTCCTCCAACAGTGGAGATGATTACTGAATGTAGCAGCTCTTCTCCACTACTAACAAGCAGGCAATTGTCCAGAAGGAATGTCAGCATGTTGGCACAGAGAAAGTTTCATTTTACAAGGACTAATCTTTCATCTGTTTGTGAGAAACAAACTAAGGTCTCATTCAGATTTCTGTGTCAGTATGGCCTACTTAAAAACAAAAACAAAAAACCCTCTGTAAAGGATGCATGATTGGTCCGTGTGTAGGGATGAGCAGACCGCTGGATATTCAGGTTCGACTGGTTAGGAAAATGGATAGGGAGCTGCAAAATGATCTGCCAATATAAGACATAATAATCTTGAGGCAGGTGTCCGAGTGGAGGAGAAGGCGGACGTAGCAGTGCAGGCGGAGAAGGTCACCAACTTTTTTTTCTCTTTTTTTTTTGTGGAGGCTCAAAAACATTTTGAAATGGCGAATAGATAAAGCACAAACTGCGCTGGAGTATAACAATGGCTGGGTGCGGACAGTATACCTTTCTACTCTGCACAAGGTGCAGACAAGTCCAGTGAGATCCATGCCTGGTTCATTTTAATGAACGTGAGCTTGTCCACGTTGGCTGTGGATAGACGGATGCGCCTGTCCATGATCACACCCCCTGCTATTCGGAAAATACACCTGCCGCAGGGCAGGCCAGGACCTCCAAGGTTTAAAGGGCAAGCTCAGGTCATGTGCGCAATTTGTAGATACAGAAGTTAAATGGGGCAGACCAGGGGTGTACACAGAAATCATTGGGCCTCATAGCAAGAATTTAAATTGGGCCCCGATGCCCATTCCTAGTCCCTCCCACTATGCGCCCTGGCTCCTCTCATTACCCTCCCTAACTTCTCCCCTGCCCCACCTCATGCAGCAGTATTTTGTTCTACAAAATGGGAGTACTCATGCCGGAACCCAACAGACCATTATAGTGAATGGGATCTGGTAGGTTCTGGCGGTGTTCAGCATTAGTGATGAGCGAACATGCTCGGCCGAATATCTGTTTGGCTCAAGCATCGCTATGCTCGGCACATGGTGGTACAGGGTTTGGGCGATGCGGCATGACGTAGCCACGTAGGCGTGCCGCGAATCCTCCCTCCGCCCTCACCCTACCTGGCTCCTGGATCTCGGCGATTTGAGTGCTGCGAGATGCTGGCTCCCCCGCTGACCTTCCGGCGCTGCTCTGTCTGCGGACCCGCTGCCTCTCGTGTCGGCTCGTGGCGTGTGGTGTCTGGATGCGCCTCTTCTGCCTGGTGTCTCCTTGACTGTTCCCGCTCTGCCCCTGGTCTTGGTCGGCGCCCTCCTGCGGTGTTGAAGTTTGTTGCCCTAGCCTGCTCCTCCAGGACAGTGGCGTCTCTAGCTTTCAAATTTTGGGGGGGCACACTGGGGGCCAGGACAAAAGTAGGGGGGGTCAGCTATAACAACGATACATTTACACAAGTACGCTTAGAAATGCTGCGATACTTTACCCAATACCTAAAACCGCAACAGGGAAGAAAAGTCCAGCTGTCTGTGGATGACACTTTTATAGAGAGGGGGATCTGTGGATGACACTGCTATGGGGGGATCTGTGGATGCCACATACCGTGTATAGCATCTTATGCTATATGTGTCATCCACAGATCCACCCCATGACAGTGTCATCCCCATTTCCCCCTCCATAACAGTGTCATCCACAGATCTCCCTCCTCGCCTCTCACTGGAGTGTACATTTGACATTTCTAAACCGTAATCC
Organism: Bufo gargarizans; assembly: GCF_014858855.1. Classification (NCBI taxonomy): domain Eukaryota; kingdom Metazoa; phylum Chordata; class Amphibia; order Anura; family Bufonidae; genus Bufo; species Bufo gargarizans. Next base: position 105,612,051 of record NC_058087.1, read on the forward strand.
ATATCCTGCAGTAACTTTAACTTTAAATCAGGATTAAGCAGCCGCTCATCTCTACTAGTACCTTAACCTTACACCACTCGGCTAGCTTCGGTAACAGGGTCAGGCTACAGCCTACAGGTACTGCCTGTTAGTTGTTATTGAGCAAGCACTGATTTCTGCAGGTCAGAGGACACGGATTACAGTTTAGAAGAAATGTACACTCCTGTGAGCGGTCCAGACCAGTGGCGGATCCAGAGCCTGGTCTCGGGAGGGGCACTTCCAGATTATTTTCTGTCCGCCGCCACAGAACAAGGGTGCTTATAGAACAGACTCCACAGTGTAGCAGTATACTGTATACTGTGTGGCACAGTGTAGCGGTATACTGTATATCGTGGGGGACAGTGTAGAGGTATACTGTATATTGTGGGGCACAGTGTAGAGGTATACTGTATATTGTGGGGCACAGTGTAGGCTATATGTCTATAACATAAACATATTTCACATGAACACTTACAATTACTTGGCTTGGCCCTTGGGGGTCTCGGTCGCCACTTCCACACTTTGTCCGGGGGCTCGGCGGAGCTGATGTGTTTTATCCTAATGAGAAAGATTTCATAATAAGGATTTGGAGAAAGGGCAGAGGGATAGCAGAGCAGGGAGAGGCTGGTGCTGCTACTAGGGGGTCATACCATGTGGGAGTAATAAAGCCCACCATTATGCCCCCCCGTAGAAATAATTCTCCTTATAATGTGACAATGCAAAAAATACCGCATAATGCCCCCAGTTGAGCTAATGTCCCCCATAATGTGCCAGTATAAATTACCCCTATATAGTGCCCCCAGTAAATGCCCCCATAGTGCTCCTCTCCCCCTTCCTCCTAGTGCCCCCCATAATGTACCAGTATAAAATGCCCCAGTAGATGCCCTCAGTGTCCCCCATAATTTTGCAAGTATAAATTACCCCTTCTTAGTGCCCCCGTAGATGACTCCATAGTACTCCTCTCCCCCCTTCCCCATAGTACCCACCATAATGTGTCCCAGTATAAAATGCTACTGTACAGAGCCACCCATATAAAACACCGCTTCTTTGTGTTGCCTCAGTAGATGCCCCTATAGTGCCCACCAATAATGTGCCAGTAATAAGCCTCCCATTACGTGCCAGTAATAAGCCCCCCCATCATGTGCCAGTAATAAGCCCCCCATTACATGCCAGTAATAAGCCCCCCATTACGTGCCAGTAATAAGCCCCCCCATCATGTGCCAGTATTAAGTCCCCCATCATGTGCCATTATTAAGTCCCCCCATCATGTGCCATTATTAAGTTAGTCCCCCCCATCATGTGCCATTATTAAGTCACCCCCCCATCATGTGCCATTATTAAGTCCCCCCCATCATGTGCCATTATTAAGTCCCCCCCATCATGTGCCATTATTAAGTCCCCCCCATCATGTGCCATTATTAAGTCCCCCCCATAATATGCCATTATTAAATCCCCCCCATCATGTGCCATTATTAAGTCCCCCCCATCATGTGCCATTATTAAGTCCCCCCCATCATGTGCCATTATTAAGTCCCCCCCATCATGTGCCATTATTAAGTCCCCCCCCATCATGTGCCATTATTAAGTAAGTCCCCCCCCCCTTCAGTATCACTATTGTAAAAAAAAAAAGAACACTTATACTTACCTCAGTGTCAGCGATGCGATGCAGGCCTCTTCTGGCCTGTGTCCCACGCTGTATGGCTCAGGAGGCGCGATGACGTCATCGCGCCGCCTGCGCCGGCCTCTGATAGGCTGCCGGCCTAGTGCCTGCAGCCTATCAGAGCGAGGGGAAGGGACACGCCTCTCCCTCCCCTGCACCGCCGCTGGCACAGGCAGTAGTAAGGAGATGAGCGCAATGGAAGCGCTCATCTCCCTGTGCCCGGCGGCGGCTCACTTTGGGGGGGGGCGCATTTTAGTTGGGGGGGCACATGGGGGGTCCAGCATGATGTACGGGGGGCCGTGGCCCCCTCTGGCCCCCCCTGGCGATGCCACTGCTCCAGGCACCCCAGCGATGGTCCCATGTCGGCGTCCCCCTCTTCATCTGGACCGCATCTCCACCTGGACATGGAAGTATACAGGGGTGCGCTGATGTTTTTCAGTGAACTTTTTTGATATATGGCTAGAGGCTTTGATACGTTCCAGTGGCTTTGACATGTGGGAACTGTGTAGTCGGCTGAATGGACAGATAGTTGTCCGCGCCTGAATATAGAGGTGCTATAGAAACTTGTATATTAACATCTACTGCTGTATGGTGATTTTGGGCAGGGAAGCAGTGCCTATTTGTTTTGGAGAGTGGGCACCCCCCTCATCTGCATACACTGGCACAATAAATCAATGCATTTAAAGAGATATTGCTTCCCCAAAAGAACTCTCGAAAATCTGAACAATCTGTATGGAGTAGGAGGATAATCTCTTGGTGATCGAGACTTTTTTCTAAAATGTGTAGCAGATTGGAGCAGTATCCGACTTATTTGCGTGTTGTAGAGAGGCTGCCTCTTTCTGAACATAGAGGCTCACACATTTAATGTTGCCACCTTTCCCTTTTGCTGTTAAGGGGCATTAAGTTGGGCCATAGCCGGCAGAACTGTAGTGGATTGGAGTGTCGTTTTCGGTGGTCTGCGGAACTTTCTCACTCAGCAAGTTTAAAAACTGACTGTGGATCATTATCTCTGAGTGGAAGAGCTCTACAGTTTAATTTATAATTGTATACTTATATGAAGTTCTGGACTTTCTTTCCATTTCTTTTCTTTTTGCCCTTTCTTTGCTCCCCTCCACCTTTTTTTTCACTCTCCCTCCCCCTCTATACCCCCAGAAGAATCCTCTGATAATAGAATGCCACAAAAGGTAGCTAATAGGAAATCTCTGGGAGCAAGCGGAAGCAGTCCAAGCTCTTAAATGGACACATTTTTGAAATCACAACAATATAAGACTAGAATAAATCAGAGGGGTAACAGAGAAAATAAAGCCGACCTGATAGATTCACAAAATTTTGTGGAACCGAGTGATAGAGTAGAAGGGAAAAGTGAACGTCCCAACGGAGGAGAAAATAGTTAAGAAACTGACAGATATTCTAAGTGCAGTACAGCAGTCGAGTGTATCACTGGGAGAACTGTCAGTAAAAATATCCACAATACGAGCAGATTTGTCTTTGATTAAGGACGAGATGAGTAAAGTCTGTGAGAAAGTTAAGGTTTTTCAGGCGGTTTCAAGGGAGTTAAAGGGGGAGGTGGATGGGATTAAGAGGAAAGTGGAGGATATAGAAATAGGAAAGAAAGCACTACAGGAAAGAGTAACGGAAATGGAGGATAGATCTTGCAGAGCAAATATACGTCTGGTTGGGTTCCCTAAAGGGGCTGAGAAAGAAGACCCGAGCGGGTTCGTTCAGCAATGGTTACTCAAAGTGATTGGTACAGATCGGGTTTCTGAGTGGTTTTCGGTGGAGAGGGCCACCGGATACCCAATAAACAGCCACCGGTGTGGAGCCCGCCAAGAGCAATTCTGGCTAAACTGATGAATGTCCAGGATAGAGATACAATTATGAAAAATAAAAGAAACCTCTCGCCCCTAGAATATAACGGTAAGGAAATACAAATATACCCGGACTATTCAAGGGCAACCCAAGTTAAGCGCCGAGAATTTAGGGAAGTCAAGAAGAGAATGGCGGCAGCCAAGATTAAATACTCTTTATTCTACCCCACTAAATTGAGAGTGATTTACCAGGAACAAGCACTTTTTTTTACTCACCCTAAAGAGGTACAAGAATGGTTGGATGAGATTGGGATAGGTTCCTGAATGAACAAATATGATATTAGTGGTGTAAACATAAAGGGGGTCGGGTGGGGTGAGGGTTAAGAGGTTGGGGAGCTGTCAGGTTCGTCCGGCCAGGATGGGGGGAGAAGGGGAGGATAAAGGGAAGTTGGGGTGGGTAGATGGGGTCTTGGTGGTCGCCGCGGGTCACTCTCTCTCCTTTCCCCCTGCTCCACCCATCTCCTTTGCAGGTTTGGAGGGTCGTTCCATAGTACAAGATAGTATATGAATAGAATACTGACATGGAATATAAATGGAATGGCCAAAAGGGCTAAGCGGGTGGTCATATTTTATGTAGTTGAGCGACATCTTCCCACAATAGTATGCCTTTTAGAAACACATCTTATAGAGGAGAGCATAAATTATGCGAAAAGGAAATGGGCAAAATATGACTACCACGCTTGCTGTTCGGCGTACTCCCGGGGTGTCAGTGTCTACTTCCATGGAGCTATGGATTATACCCCAATCGCCCACAAAATTGATAAAGTAGGTAGATTTGTTTTTTTGCATTGTTATTTAGACGGTATTGATGGTATTTGTGTATGTCCCTCCTCCCTTCTCTATGTCTGTTATGTCATCCCTGGCGGACTTTATTGGTTCTAGAACACGTTGCCCGGTCTTGGTAACCTGGGACTTTAATGATGTCATGGACCTGGAGGGAGATAGATACTCCACGGACCATCTCTATGAAGCAGATAAGGATAAATTAACACCCTTAAGAAGGATCTCCCAGGAAATGGCACTGATAGATATCTGGCGATACTTATACAGGGAAAAAAAGTATTTTCTTGTTTTAGTTGGGCGAACACTGTCATGTCCAGAATAGACTTAGCTTTAGTTAACTCTGATCTTATAGATTGTGTAACAAAAATGAAATATGAAATACATACGATATCTGACCATTCTCCAATGGTTATTACTATAAAAAATGAGGAATGTCAAAAAGAAAACAAGGAACTTTAGACTAAACCCCTATTGGATTAAGTTAGTCAATGACCAGCAAAAATATCACGAGGGCGATCCGGGAATTTTGGCTTATGAACGCTCCGTCGGCACCCATGCATATAGTATGGGACTCTTTTAAAGCTCTTTTGTGCAGAGTTTATATAGCAAAAATTAGCTGGAAAAAGAAAGAATACGCAGCAAAAGAACTAGCTCTTTAAAAAAGGGTCCAGCACTTACAGGGAGAGCTATTTAATAACACCACTACTGTACAATCACTTTTTGAGTTAGCTAGACTGGAGCATGAAAATGATTTATATGAAAACTCACAACATAGGGTCTTCTTCACAGGAGCTAAATATTTCTCTCAAGCAGGGAAACCAGGAAACCTTTTATCATCTTGGATTCAAAATCGAAAAAATATTAACAGAATAAAAATAATCAAAATGGGAAATGGAGAGATGATCTCGCGTCCGGAGGAGATCGAGCGAGAATTTGTCAAGTATTATAAAATCTTATACACAAATAATAAAAACCAGCATGATGAAGATATTGATAAGTTCCTGGAGAATATCAATCTCCCTAAATTAACCGAGCAGGAGTGTAAAATATTAAATCGGCCTATAGATTTAAAGGAACTATCTAAGGCTATCGGGACCATTCGGGGAATTTCTTCCCCAGGGACCGACTGGATCCCGTTTGAAATTTACCGTCAACATGGGGACACAATCCTGCCAATGTTATTGCAGGTTTTAAATAACTCCTATCAGACAGGTCAGCTACCGGCATCTCTATCTGAAGCAGTTATCACCCTCATTCTAAAAAAGGGAAAGGATGAGAGAGAGATCGGTGCGCAATCTGTCCAAAAATATTTGCTAACAGACTAAATGGAGTTATCAATAGGCTAATCCACCCAGACCAGACTGGATTCATCCCTAAGAAACTGGTACAATCCAGCTTACGTCAAGCTTTTTTGAATATCCAGGTTAGTCAGGGGGTGGTTCCCGCTCCATCCTGTCATTAGATGCTGCAAAGGCGTTCGACAGGGTGGAGTGGGAATATCTCTGGAAAGTGATGCATAGGATGAATATGGGCAACTATTTTATCAAATGGGTCCAGACCCTTTATAACCATCCCAAAGCCAAAATTAACATCAATGGAGTATGGTCGGAACAAATGGAGCTGCATAGAGGCACAAGACAGGGATGTCCCCTTTCCCCTTTACTGTTTGCTTTGTTTATAGAACCACTGGCAGTTAAAATTAGATCCGATGAGGGGATCTCTAGTTTTGGTATGAAGGATACCGCTGATAAGATAAGTATGTACACAGATGATATACTGATCTTTTTGGAGGACCCAACATTGCAGCTCCCTTATCTTATGGAACTAATAAATACGTTTAGTGAGCTCTCGGGATATAAAATTAACTGGACAAAATAAGTACAATTACCATTAGATCAGGAAAACCTACCGAATTCTCTAGGAATTAGGGTACTAAAAACCACGGAATCTATTGAATATCTGGGTATAAAGCTAGGTGCAAGCATACTAGACTTCATGAGATTAAATGTTGACTAGATGTAAAAGTAAAATTGGTGTTTGGCATAAGTTACCTATTGGACAGGTGGACAGAATTGCATTGATAAAAATGGTTTTGCTTCCCCAGATTTTGTACATTTTGGTGGCCTGTCTAGTTTGGAAAGAGGATCGCTTTTTTAATCATTTGGAGCCACTGCTGAATGATTTAATCTGGGGAAGAAAAAGGGTAAAACTTAAGCAAAAATACATCTGGTTGGCGGAAGAGGATGGAGGACTATTGGTCCCCTTTTTTCAGGGATATTATTTGGCTTCTAAAAATTCAATGGATAAAATCAGGTGGAAATAGTATAAAAGAATTTCTGGCGCTTGGCTTTAATGGTAAAAAGAAGAATATAGTGTGCTCACAAAAGCAATACCTTTATTATAGATTATTGGGTAAATGGAGCAGAAAGCTGCTCATATGGTGATCATAACCTAACGAAGGATTGGTTAGGTCTTTTTTTTTACTCCTAATGTAATTATGATACCACAAAAAATAATAAATAATAATGAAAGATACGTTATAGGAATGAACCTATAGTCATCTAGATAATTAGGCATTTTTATCTGCAGACAGGTAATAGGGCGTATTTATGGGGGGCGGAGTAACTCTCCCTAGATGTCCCTAATAGCCTAGGCCCTAAGCCCAGGGATATCCCCAGATGGTAGAAATACCCTGTCCCCGTACCTATGGCTATAGTTCACCTATAATGACCCTACTTACATAGATAGTCTATAATTGAAGATAGAGATATGAAAAAGACCCCAACACATTTCACCTGCGCCTGGCAGATCATCAGGGGGTAATGGATAAACCCTAGTTTGTAGGGCGAACAAAGGATACAAAAAATATATAAGAAGAAATGATACTTAGCTCCTATGTCTAGTCAGTAGGAAATGTATAAAGATGCTAAATCCTGTCAGTTAATGGATAGCTGATCAGGACAATCCCACTGTCTGGCTAAGTAGATGTTAAGGGGGAGCTAATGTGGCCACCAGGATTCAGCATCTTTATACATTTAGACATAGGAGCTAAGTATCATTTCTTCTTATATATTTTTTGTATCCTTTGTTCGCCCTACAAACTAGGGTTTATCCATTACCCCCTGATGATCTGCCGGGCTCAGGTGAAACGCGTTGGGAACTTTTTCATATCTCTATCTTCAATTATTGACTATCTATGTAAGTAGGGTCATTATAGGTGAACTAGGGGATATCCCTGGGCTTAAAGCCTAGGCTATTAGGGACATCTAGGGAGAGTTACTACCCACCCTTTAAATACCCCCTATTACCTGTCTGTGGATAAAAATATCTAATTATCTAGATGACTATAGGTTCATTCCTATAACGTATCTTTCATTATTATTTATAATTTTTTGTGGTATTATAATCACAGTAGGAGTAAACAAAAAAGACCTAACCAATCCTTTGTTAGGTCATGATCACCATATGAGCAGCTTTCTGCTCCATTTACCCAATAATATATAATAAAGGTATTGCTTTTATGAGCATGCTATATTCTTCATTATATGCTTAATACTAATGACGTGTTGACTATCTATAATATCATATTTACTTTTTCCTTAAATTGGCTTTAATGGCCCAAAATATGACATATTTAGTATATTGGAGACAGGATTTATTAAAAACAAAGGGAAAAAATGCCCAATATGTCGAATGGTGGACTTGTCTTGGGGAAATCTAAAAAAAAATTGTGGGATCTCAAACACGGTAAACCTTTCACCTTTGTGGTGTTATAGCAATATAGTAGAGTTTCAGTCAATCACTGACTATAAATATTGGGTAAAGTATGGTATTATTTATGTCTCACAGTTATGAAAAAATTAAACAATTAGAGCACTAAAAGAATTATGTTCTGGAATAAATATAGATTTAATGACCCAATATCGGTATCACCAATTGAAACACAAAACCGGGAATATTTTATTACAATAAATCATGAATTTATAGATTTTTGTCATAAATACATGACGACAAGGGTGACCATCTCTCCGGTGTATAGGATAATAAGGAAGGGACTGGGGAAAACACTAAAGTTTAATAGCGAGGAAAAATGAGCAAAGGACATAGGAGTAATCACAATAGAATGGGGTAGCATATATAAAAATATGAAAAAGACAACGATATCTAGTAACTTCAGGATCATCTATTTTAATATTATTCATAGAATATACCTGACTCCAATGTTGCTTAGTAAGATCTATAAAAAACGAGAACCAAAATGTTGGAAATGTCGTGAGGAGCCCGCCGACTATATCCATTCGATATGGACCTGCCCAAGTATGCAAATTTATGTGGAGAGGTCTTTGACTTCTTAAGTGCAAAGTCATCAATATCTCTTCCATACAAATCGGAAGTTGCCATCCTGGGGTACTCTCTGCCATCAATCAGGGAAAAAGAGAAAAAAGGGTATAGATAAGAGGCTTAATGGCGGCAAAAGTCAGTATCGCAAGAGAGTGGGGAGCAAACAGGGCACCTAGCATTAGGGAATGGAAAAACCTTCTGGTAAGGATTGAGAGATACGAGGCTTATACGGCAGGCGCTACATGAGCGCCATTGTCGCCCGGAGAGGGGGTGGAGCTGGGGGAAAGGACTGGGGCAATCATTGGCGGCGCCCCCGCTGAGATGAATATCAAGGGGGGGGGTGTACGGGTGATAAGCTCTAACAGACAGTGGGAGATTTGAGTCCAATACACTGTGAACTGAAGAAGAAGTATGTGAACTTTCTTATAATAGCAAATACTATGTATTATGGATTAGCTCTGTAACTTTCCTTCTGCTCAAAGTGACATATCATTTATATATTTGATACAGTCAAATTTGATACAGTCAAATTTTTCTTTTAAATTGATGTTGTAAAGGAAGAAAAAAACTGAATAAATAAATTTAATATAAAAAAAGGGCCTCATTCATATGTCTGTGTCAGTATGGCCTACTTAAAAAAAACTCTGTAAAGGATGCATGATTGGTCCGTGTGTAGGGATGAGCGGACCGCTGGATATTCGGGTTCGACTGGTTCAACCAAACTGAGTTTCAAAGTTCGGTTTGGGATCCAAACTTGACCCCGAACACCAAACCCTATTGAAGTCACTGGTGACCCGAACTTTGTGGCACTAAAATGGCTGTAAAAAAGTCATAGAAAGGGATAGAGGGCTGCAAAAGGATCCAAAATGGGGGTAAGAACTGTAAAATTGCTCTGCAAACAAATGTGGACAGGAAAATGACTTAAAAAAATAAAATAAAATGTGTTGGCTTTTTCCACCTAGACCACCACATCCACTGCCTCCCCAACTTCCTACTCCACTTGGACCTCCGCCTCCTGGTTCAAGACTATTATTTTCTATTATTATGCATTTTGTTATTTTAAATGTGTCTGGTAATTCTGTGTGTGACCTTTAGCTATTTTTGGAGGTGCGGCAGGTATAATTCTGTACTCTGCCAATATAAGACATTATAATCTTGAGCCAGGAGGTTGTGGTCCGAGTAGAGGAGGCGGACGGGGCTATGTAGGAGGGGCAAGAAGCCAACAGTGTTTCTGTTTTTTGTTTATTTTATACGTGTCTGTTAATTCAGTGTGCGACCTTTAGCCATTTTTTGGGGTGCGGCAGGTATACTTCTCTACTCAATATAAGACATAATAATCTTGAGGCAGGTGTCCGAGTGGAGGAGAAGGCGGACGTAGCAGTGCAGGCGGAGAAGGTCACCAACTTTTTATCTTTTTTTTTTGTGGAGGCCCCAAAACATTTTGAAATGGCGAATAGAGAACGCACAAACCTGCGCTGGAGTATAACAATGGCTGGGTGTGGCCGGTATACCTTTCTACTCTGCACAAGGTACAGACAAGTCCAGTGAGATCCATACCTGGTTCATTTGAATGAACGTGAGCTTGTCCACGTTGGTTGTGGACAGACGGATGCGCCTGTCCATGATCACACCCCCTGCTATTCGGAAAATACAACTGCCGCAGGGCAGGTCAGGACCTTCAAGGTGTAAAGGGCAAGTTCAGGCCATGTGAGCAATTTAGAGATACAGAAGTTAAATGGGGCAGAACAGGGGTGTACACACAAATCATTGGGCCTCATAGCAAGAATTTAAATTGGGCCCTCCCACTATGCGCCCTGGCTTCTCTACCCTCCCTAACTTCTCCCCTGCCCCACCTCATGCAGCAGTATTTTGTTCTACAAAATGGGATTACTCATGCCGGAACCCAACAGACCATTATAGTGAATGGGATCTGGTAGGTTCTGGCGGTGTTCAGCATTAGTGATGAGCGAGCATGCTCGGCCGAATATCTGTTCGGCTCGAGCATCTCTATGCTCGGCACATGGCGGTACTCGGCTCAAGCGACATGCTCAAGTCTCCTCCACGCACGTTTTGCCGGTGCTAAGCAGCCAATAAGTGTGCAGGTAAGTACTGCCATCACTGTAATGCCTGTAGCCATGTTGGGTGCTGGCATTACAGTGATTAGCTGGCCGAAACGCATCATCGGGTGCTATATAGCACCCGATGACACGTGCTCGGATCAGTCATAGTTAGGAAGACCAGAGCGTAGGAAGGGAAAGGCAGTGTAGGAAGCCAAATTTACAGTTATTATTCTAGAAAAGCTTTTCAAAGACCCAAAGGTCCTTTTAAGGACTACTGTGTGTGTATTTGACAGCAGCAAGATATGTTTCTTTAATACCTATTAGTGACATATACTGTACATCATCCGCAGACTGTCTTTTTGGGTAAATTCATAAAACCAGTGCCACATTTATTGTCTATAGTGTGCGTGTAATACACATCCGTGACATATACAGTACTCCATCCGAAAACTGTTTCTTTAGCGTAAATTTAAATAATCTGGGCCTAATCTGCAGTGTCCCACTCAGGACACGTGGGAACTGCAAAATTACTGCTTCCTTGTCATCACTGTGTTGCATGTCATTTTGCATTACATTACCTGTTGTATCCCTGTTTATAGGCTGGTCAAGTGTGCTTTATACATCCCACCACTAGATGGGGTTAGCACCACTCTGGGATATCTCGCCCAGCTCAGGTCTTATCTGTGGTCAGTCTTCTTTTAGGTTAGAGAGTGTGCAGATGAAGCACAAAACTGCTCAGGAGAAAAGTCTAGTCCAAGAAGGGACTCAAACCAAAGGATAATAGCCACTACCCAGGCATCAAAGACCTTTGGGAATCCAGGTGAAGGATTATTTAGCCACGGGCAACCGCACCAAGCCACACTGGTTTAAAAGGGACCTGAAGCAAAGTCACCTACCAGTAAGAATTATACCGAACCACAGCCTGAGTGAGAACCTAGCCAAGGCCTATTAACAGTGGATCATCAGAATTCCTCTAAATACCAAGAGACTGTACTCTGTCTGGATGTATATGCTGCAACTAAAACCAGCTACAGTAAAAGTTGTGAGTTGTATCCTACCACTAAACACCCAAAAAGTTTCTATCATAAATATCTCGCATGGAGTTATTCGTATACCACCTACAAATTGCTTAGAAAAAGCTCCCACGCAAAGAACTATTATAATCAATAATTTCTTTATTAGACATCCATCAAGGTATATAATAAAACACATACAGGAAGACAGTAGTTCTAGTAGAACGAAAGTGTTACAAACATACAGTATATATATAAAAACAAAGAGAGCTCCTGACCCACAACAGGGACTAGTATCCCCCCCACCCACAGCAATAGCAATTCCAGTTGAGTGAGGCTCATATAAAGTGCACACAGAGCATATGTAGCAACACACAATAGCCAATGCGGCTATGTGAACCTGTGTGGCACCCCACACAACCAAACTTCAGGGGGAGAGAGAAAAAAGTGTTAGCAATATCAATTCCTTACTGACCCAGGTCTGGAGCAGCCGCCCGACGATCGTTTCGCTTCATGCTTTCTCTTGTATCCTACCACTGTCTACCTCATTCTTCAATACCACCACTACAACTGGTTGTACCACCATAAACGGTACTGGCATCACGACAAATACTACCAAGGGACCCAGCCACCACAAGCACCCTAAACACCACCGTCATCAAGGGCACCTCAACCTGCCCTATCACAAAGTGTGCCCCAGAAGGTTTCGTGCTGTCTTCCTCATCACTGTGCAGCCGGCCCTGGGAGGCTTTCTGCTAACCGGGAGTAAACCGATGAACTGTATTATTACTGCACCTCATCGGCCCACCGTGCACCTCACGTGTCGCCCCTGCGGTTCTGGCACGCCACAAATGTAGTGTCCATAGTATGTTGCTTTCTGTGACATATACAATACACCATCCGAAAAACGGTTTCTTTAGCGTAAGTTTAAATAATCAGGGGCCAGCCCTCATCTACTGTCTCTGTAGTGTGTACGTTGTGGGGGATCAGCTCAATAGCACAGCAGTCAGAGACAGTGACACAATGGCACAGTTCAAACAGGGATTTGCCTGTTTTCTTTATTCTCATCCACAAGCAAAATATAAAGCCTTTACATTCAAAGATACAAAATAAATTCCTGCTTGGCGGAGCACTAACTAAACATAAAATTACGGGCGGCCTACTACCAACCACACAACACAATTCAAATTAAACAAAGTGTCCTTTTTGTTGCTTTAGCAGACTTCAGCAGCAATGGTGAAAAGCCAGTCAGTTCAACCAGACCCCCACACAGACATGCTCAAAGTGCAAACCTTTATAGCCCAGAAATGAGCTGAGCTCCATCACCTGGCTGAGAGCTCTATATGAAACCTGTTCTGGACAGGAAGGGAATGAGGATCCCCGCTACCAACCTGCAACACCATTTACCAAAGTCCTCAGCAAACTATGTTTTGCTAATGCAGACCATATTTCCTGGATTTCTGATATCTCACCCAAATCCTATCTGAGATATCCACCTCCTGTTGCCAGTACATGATATATGAAAGAAACCTAGGTGAAATAGAACGATTCTCTATTACTTTTCCAGTCACTGTCTCACAACGTGTAATACACATCCGTGACACATACAGTACTCCATCCAAAAAGCGTAAATTTAAATAATCTGGGCCTAATGTAGTGTCTATAGTGTGTGGCTTTCTGTGACACATACAGTACGCCATCCGAAAACTGTCTCTTTAGGGCAAATTTAACCAAAATGGGCCTAATATAGTGTCCATATTCTGTGGGTGTCACAACCAGACAGCTGAGAAGCTCTGACAGAAGCCTTTCAGAACCTCCTCCTTGAGTTTTCTTTGTTGTGCTGTTCAGTTCCTCATCTCGTTAGCCTCTCTCAGCTGTCATGTAGTTGGACTGATTGCTTCCCTTTAAATTCCTCCCCATGATGCATTACTGGGCGGCTTATATTTCTTCCTGGAGTGTGTGTGCATGCTGATCCCATTTCCCAGTCTGCTACTAAAGTTAAGTGCTGTACTTTCATCTGTTATTTTCTGTTTGCTGGATCCCAGGTGACCCTGACTCCCTCCGTGTCTGGTGTAGGGAGCCGGTGGTCGTGTCCCCTCACTATTGTAGGGTGTTCAGGGGTTATATAGTCGAGGTACGTGGATATGCAACCATCCACCTCTGGGATCTTTGCATAGGCTGAGCAGCCAGGGAAAGTGCTAGGTCTTGTGCAGGGGTCTCCCCTTGGTTCCTTAGCTTTGGATCCAGTGAGTCATATATGCATGTTGCTTTGTCTTGTTTCCTGTACACCGTCCGTGACAGTGGGTTTCTGTGACATATACTGTCCTGCACCTGAAAACTGTGTCTTTAGCGGACTGTAAAACAATCTGCGCCACATCTAGTGACAAAACCATTAATATGAAGAAGGCGAGCAATAAGGGACGGGGAAGTGGGCGTGATGCTGATGGTACACACAGAGGCCGTGGCCCTGGGCGCAATGAAACTGTGCCTGATGCCAGTGCACCAGAAAAAAAATAATCCATCGTACCCAGCTTCATGTCCAACTTAGCTGAGCGGTGCAGGACAACACTGTCCAAGTCGGACCAGTGCGAACAGTTGGTCGGTTGGATTGCTGAAACTAATGCTTCCAGTCAGTTAAGCACCACCCTCTCTTCCACCAAGTCCAGTCTCTGTAGCCAAGAGTCTGGTCAACTGAATCCTCACTCTGATCATCCTTCCTCCCACCATGAAGAGGCTTGCCAAACGAGTGATCCCAAACTCGGATATTCCGAGGACCTCTTTCCAGCGCCACTATTACATTTGGCCCTCGCGTCCAGCACGCTTGAAGAGAACCTAAGATATTGTGCTCTGATTCCTAACCTCTTGAGCCTTCACAGTCTCAAGAAGAAGACGTTGATGAACGGCAATCATTCGTTCACGAGGTAGATGATGATGAGACACAGTTGTCAATCACTGAGGTTGTGCTTAGGTCAAGTCAGGAGGATGAGCAGAGTGAGGAAATGGAAGAGGAGGTGGTTGACTATGAGGTCACTGATCCAACATGGGAAGGTTAAAAGCCGAGCGAGGACAGCAGTACAGAGGGGGAGGGATCCACAGCACCGCAACAGGCTGGAAGAGGCAGTGGAGTTGCAAAAATTCAAAAGTCGGCCCACACCAAACAGGCCCACAACCGTTAAACCGAGCACTCCTCTGCATAAATCTACCTTGTAGGTGATCCGCAGTACAGCGCTTTTTTGAGGAAAGTGCAGACGACAAAAGAGTGGTAGTTTTCAACCTGTGCCATACCAAAATGAGCTGGGGCATGAACACTAGCAACCTCACCACCACCAGCATGATCCGCCACATGGCATCCAAGCACCCTAATAAGTGGGCCGAACGCCTGGTTCCAATATCTGGGTCACACCACTGCCTCCTCTTCCCGTGTTGAGCACAGCTGGCCAATCCCCTGTCGAAGGTGCAGGCCCGGATGCCCCTCTCCCTGCACCTGGACCTTCGCATGAACCATCAGCAACAATATCCACTTCCCTGTCCCAGCGCAGCATCCAAATGCCCATAACACAGTCATTTAAATGCAAGAGAAAATAACCAACCAACCAACCAAGGCCATAGCACTAAATGTGCAACTTTCCAAATTACTGTCCCTTGAAAAGTTGCCATTTAGGCTTGTCGACACTGAGGCCTTCCATAGACTGATGTCGGCGGCCGTCCCTCTGTACGCAGTACCCAGCCCCTACTATTTTTCACGGTGTGCCGTGCCCGCCTTACAAGCACCGAAGGGGAGTGTGTCAGTATCTAAAACATAACTTTTAATTAGATATATCAATAAAATACCCCACTGTGATGCAATATTCAAAAAAAATCTGGGGTCCAAGCCTTGTGCCCCAGCACTGGTAGATAAAGAAAAAACCTGTTCGACCTAGAATAGGTACGAGCAGTTTTACAAGACCAATACGTAAGGTGGGACCAGGAGAGCTTTCAAGGGAGGCGAATCCGGAGGACATCCACTGGATAGCCAAGGTGGTGGATGGGGTCTGTATAGATGAAGGAGCTCTGTGCCCTAATATACCCTATTCAAGGGGAGGGGGGCTAGTTTCATTATGCCTAACTATACAGAGCACCCGCCCCTACAGGGGCGACCCCGTCCAGATACCTGTCCCTGCTTGCGGCTGATCCCTAAGTCTTAAAGTGCATTATTGTTGCTGGTAGTTTTTTTCCCCAACCATAAGGGACCTGCACAATTTAGAATTATCACATCTTCCTGACCTATTAGATTAGGATTATCATATCCTTTGGACGCATGCAAAAGGCTTGTATATTGGAGTTCTTTATTGAGCCTATACACATTTAGAGCTCTATTTGTTGATACTAGTACCCACCTTACACCAGCATGTGTCCCAGAACATCACCCGTGCCCTGACCAATGCAGTTATTGGGAAGGTCAACCACAGACACATGAACAAGTGCTGGTGGCCATGGACGCTACATTTCCCTGACGGCACTAGGGTGAATGTTGTGGAGGCTGGGAGTGAGTCGTACCCTGGAATGGCACAGGTGCTACCCACGCCCAGTATTGCGGGGCCTGTGTCTATTAGGGTCTCCGCCAGCAGTTATGTTACTGGCTCCAACCTCTACTTCTCCTTCTCCGCCGCCTCCTCCTTCACTTCCACCTCCAGCAGCAAGCAGTCAGCCATCAGTTGCTAGCTGAAAGCAGTGTAGCACTGCTGGGTGTAAGCATCAACAGGCCGTGCTGAAGTTGATCTGCTTAGGGGACAAACAGCACACCGCCACAGAGGTATGGCAGGGCATAAGGGACCAGGACCAGACTGAGCTGTGGTTCTCGAAACTCAAAATACAACCAGGCATGGTTGTGTCTGACAATGGGCGTAACTTGGTGGCTTTGGAGCTCGGCAACCTGACACACATTCCAGGCCCAGCCCACGTCTTAAACTTAGTGGTTCATCACCTTTAGCAAAACCTACCCCAATTTGCCAGACCTACTAGTGAAGGCGCGCCGCGTGTGTGCCTATTTCCGCAAGTCGTCCATAGCTTCAGTTGGTCTGTCAACACTTGCAGCAGCTCTTGCGACTTCCAGCTCACCGACTGTTGTGCGATGTGAGCATTGGCTGGAACTCTACATTCAACAGGTTGGCCAGGCTTTGTGAGCAGCAGTGGGCAGTTGTGGAATACCAGCTGCAACATGGTCGTCACCTTTCGAGTCAACTGCCACTATTCACAAGCGAGGAGTGGGTATTGATGTCAGACCACACAGATGGTTAGTGGCGATAACACTATTATCAGCGTAACCATCCAACTGCTTTGTCTACTCAAACGATCGCTGCTCACAATTAAGGATGACACTCTGAATGTGGCATATGAGAAAATGGGGAGGACATTACAGAGGGTGATAGCCAGACCACCAACAGTTCGTCTTCTCAGCGTAAATTGGACCATGATGAGGAGGAGGAGCTGGAGACAGTTGCCTCTGCTACAGAGGGTAGTACCTATGGAACTTTAATTCCATATGTTTAGCGTGGATGGGCAGAAGAGGAGGATGAGGAGATGGAGAGTCATCCTGATGTCGACATCTTGCCTGTTGGTACTCTGGCACACATGGCCGACTTCATGTTAGGCTGCCTTTCCCGCGACCCTTGCGTTATACACATTTTAGATAACACGGATTACTGGGTGTTCACCCTTCTCGATCCCCGCTACAAAGAGAGCTTCTCATCTCTAATTCCTGTGGTGGAGAGGACGGGTAAAACGGTGCAATACTAGAAGGTACTTGTTGAGAGATTGCTCCAAAATTTTCCATCTGACGCAGCCGGCAGAGTCCGTACTTCCTAAGGAAACCGAGGAAGGGAGACAAGGGGAACACACAACATTTCCAACAAAGGCAGGGCAACACTCCCCAAGGCATGGGACACTTTCATGACACCCCGCCAGCAACCTCAAGCCAGCAACCTCACCCTGAAGCGCGGCCTAGTGGTACAAGGAGGGAAATGTTTTGGAAAATGGTGAAGGAATATATAGAAGACTGTATCAGTGTTCTAAATGATCCCTCAGTGCCTTACAACTACTGGGTGTCCAAGCTGGACACATGGCATGAACTTGCGCTCTATGCCTTGGAGGTGAAGGCCTGCCCTGCCGCCAGCGTTTTGTCTGACTATGTATTTAGTGCTGCTGGTGGCATTATAACAGATAAGCGTATCCGCTTGTCCACTGGTAATGCTGACAGGTTGACTCAGATAAAAACGAACAAGGTCTGGATTGCCCCTGACTTCTCAACTCCACCAGAGAAGAGCTGAGCTGATGATGAACATAAAGGCAATTTCAATCTATCATTTATAATGTACTCAATCTACTGTAGTGTATTCCCATGCACCTTTTCTTTTCCACCAAAAAAAAAAGAGTATAAATGGTTGAATCTTGTTTTCTCCTCCTCCTCCTCCTCCTCCTCCTCCAGATTGTATATATTCCCTCCACTCTAATTTTTTTTAATAGGGTCAGCTCAACTGCAGGCCCTCAACTCAATTTTTTTTATAGGGTCAGCTCAACAGCATGCAATCGCATATAATGTTTTAGAGCGTCTGCTCACCTGAAGGCGCTCGCAAATAATGTTTCAGAGTGTCAGCTGAACAACATGCACTTGAAAAATGAGATTTTTGTCAACTCGCCTGTAAAATCTCTTTCTCACTGAGTTCATTGGGGGACACAGAACCGTGGTATAGCTGCTGCCACTAAGAGGCGACACTAGGCTGAAAAATGTTAGCTCCTCCCCTGCAGGCTTAACCCCCTCCAGCCTGGAGAGAGCAACTTAGTTTGAGTAGCAGAGAAAAAAATACATAACCGAAATAACAACCAATAACACCAGTATGTCTGAACCGCAACAGAGGACACCACCGGAAACCAACCGCCCCATCTGCAGAAACAATGGTAACTAATGGGTGGGTGCTGTGTCCCCCAATGTACTCAGCGAGAAAGAGATTTTACAGGTTAGTTCTGAAAAATCTAGTTTTCTCGCTTGTTCATTGGGGGACACAGGACCATTGGATGTTCCAAAGCAGTCCACGGGGAGGGAAGAACCACATCCCATGGGACAAACCTTCACGGCCGTTCAGAAACTGGCGCCTGCAAGACTTTGCGGCCCAGAACCGCGTCTGCCGATGCCAAGGAATGCACCTGGTAGAATGGTGGAGTGCGCTGGGATCCGGACAGGCGGTACCTTGCCCCGGGAGTGGTACGCCTCGGCAATTGTCAAACAAATCCACCTTGCAATGGTTACCTTAGAAGCCGCCAGACCCTTACGTGGCCCTTAGGGAATGATGAACAAAGAATCTGTCCGTCTAAAGGAGCTAGAGGTGGACAAATAAATCTTCAAAGCCCGAAACACATCCAGGGTATGAAGAGCCGTTCCCTAGGAGGAGAAGGGGAAGGGCAAAAGGAAGGGAGGACTATGTCTTCATTGACGTGAAAAGCCGAGACCACCTTAGGTTGAAAAGACGGCACTGGACGGAGCACCACCTTGTCCTGGTGCAAAACTAGAAACGGTTCCTTGCATGATAGAGCCGCCAACTCCAAAACACGTCTAATGGATGTGATAGCCACCAGAAATGCCACCTTTAAGGTGAGCATACGGAGAGAAATGTTGTGTAACGGTTCAAAGGGAGCGGACTGAATAGACCCTAGGACCAAGTTCAGGTCCCAGGAGGGTAAAGGGGGGCGATAAGGAGGAACAGTATGTGCCACCCCTTGAATAAAACTCTTCATCGTGCCCCGCATAGCCAGGGTGCGCTGGAAAAAGATCAACAGCGCCGACACCTGCCCTTTCAGAGAGCTAAGCGCCAGACCAGAATCTAGTCCTGATTGGAGAAATGAGAGAATATTTGGGAGTGAAAAACGCAACGGCGAAAAATCAGTCCTAACAGAACTGGAGAAATTACCTCCAAGTCCTGTAATAGATTGTGGACGACACCGGCTTCCTGGCCTGAATCATTGTCTGGATGACTTTATCAGGGAAACCTAACGGTTTCTGAATGGTGGTTTCAACAGCCATGCTGTCAAACGTAGCGACTTGAAATGCTGGTGGAAGACCGGTCCCTGAGAGAGTAGATCTTCTCTGAGTGGAAGAGGCCACGGTGTCTCCTAGGAGGTGGATTATCTTGGAGTACCACGCTCGACGGGGCCAGTCCAGGGCAATGAGAATCATCTGGATGCCCTCCATCCGTATCCTGTGGAGCACTCGAGGAAGGAGAAGGAGAGGCGGAAACACGTACAGGAGGGAAAACCCATCCCATGGTGCCACACCTTTGGATCCCTTGTGTGAGAGAAGAAGGCGGGCAGCTTGTGGTTGAATCTGAATGCCATCAAGTCCACGTCCGGTCATTGCCAACTGTGACAGATTTCTGTGAAAGGTAAGGGTACAGGGACCATTCCGCCGGGTCCATGGTCGTCTGACTGAGAAAGTCCGCTGCCCAATTCTCCACCCCTGGGCTTTAGATTGCTGACAGGGCTGGTAAGTGCTTCTCCGCCCATTGAAGAATCAACGAGGATTCGGCCATCGCCGCTTGACTGCGGGTTCCCCCTTGATGATTGATGTAGGCCACTGCTGTGGCGTTGTCTGACTGTATCCGGATTGGCTGGCCTGTCAGAAGGGGAGACCAATGAAGTAGGGACAGATGAATGGGCCGAAGTGCCAAAATGTTGATTGGCAGTTTGGACTCCGATTGAGACCAAACTCACTGTACCGTCCGGGGTGGGAAGACTCCTCCTCAGCCCTGAAGACTGGCATCGGTAGTGATGACATCCAGGAAATCGGGAGAAAGGATTTCCCCGAATCCAACGTTGGTGTGGAGAGCCCCCATCGGAGCGATGACTATGGGTTTGTCCAAGTAGTCCGCCGACTTGTCCCAGGACGAGAGGAGTGCCCAGGTGTGAAACTGCGTGAACGGCACTGCTTCCATGGTAGTGACCATCATGCCCACGACCTGCATGCATCGGCGATTTGATGAAGAACGGTGCTTGAGAAAAAGGCTGACTGCTCGCCGGAGGGTCTGACGCTTGTCCCGAGGGAGGCGAACTAAAGCCCCATCCGAGTCGAGAATCATCACCAAAAATTTGATGCATGTGGATGGATGTAGGGACGACTTCTGGAAATTCACTAGCCAGCCAAACTGTGCTAGCATCTCTAGAGTGATGCAGAGACTGACCTTGGCCTGAACAGTCGTCCGGACTTAATGCGCCGCGGCCTATCGCAGCGGGAAATGAAGCCATGCCCCCCGCCAGAGCCGGGGGCTGGCGAATTGCCTGCCTGGACGGCAGGAACAGCCGTTTGCTTCCTGTTAATGAGTCGCGGCCGACCACAAGTATCGCCAGCCGGCCACGGCAAGGAAGCCCTCCAAAGACACCAGTTAGCGACCGCCGATGTCCAGTGCGGCATCCACCGCACCGGGAAAGTAAGAGCAGAGAAGAAGGGGCGGGGCCGACCTCCGGATGGTCACTGCGCCCACACCACCGCAAATGCTCACCTGAGAAACCTGCCCCCAACAGGCGAATGAACCCCCCACTGAGATGCCGACCTCCCGCCGCAAGAGTGTGTGGAGAGGGGGGGGGGTATTGAGAGGGTTAATACTTACCCTATGTGCCTACTCACCTCACTTTCTTCCTCTTCTCTTCACCCTCCGGTGGTGGACCAGCAGGGGCACCCCCTCAGCAGCTGGCACATCAGTGGCAGGCGCTGGAATGGTGGAGGGTTACTTGATCTGGGTGACCCTTGGCTGGTAGGAAGCAGGAGAGCGATGCTGCCCATGTCCTCTTTTCTTCTTCGGGGAGGTCGGACAGTGAGGAAAACCTGACACCGGACTCGCTCCCTGGCCAGGCTACTCTGTTTCCCATACCTAAAAAGAAAAAAATAATAAAGCATGATGCCCTGCAAAGCAGGGAGGTCTGCCTCCTGCGACACTAAGCTAAAAACTGAGTGTCTCTCTCCAAGCTGGAGGGAGGATAGCCTGCAGGGGAGGAGCTAACACTTTTTTCAGCCTAGTGTCACCTCCTACTGGCACCAGCAGCTATACCACGGTCCTGTGTCCCCCAATGAACGAAGGAGAAATAATGTTTTAGAGCAACAGCTGTACAGCATGCACTTGCATATAATGTTTTAAAGCGTCATTTGAACAGCATACACTTGCATATAATGTTTAAGAGCATCAGCTCACCTGCTCTGATTCCCAACCTCTTGAGCCTTCACAATCTCAAGAAGAAGACGTTGGTGAACGGCAATCATTCGTTCACGAGGTAGATGATGATGAGACACAGTTGTCAATCACTGAGGTTGTGCTTAGGTCAAGTCAGGAGGATGAGCAGAGTGAGGAAATGGAAGAGGAGGTGGTTGACTATGAGGTCACTGACCCAACATGGGAAGGTGAAAAGCCGAGCGAGGACAGCAGTACAGAGGGGGAGGGATCCGCAGCACCGCAACAGGCTGGAAGAGGCAGTGGGGTTACAAAAATTGAAAAGTCGGCCCACACCAAACAGGCCCGCACCCGTTAAACTGAGCACCCCTATGCGTAAATCTACCTTGTAGGTGCAGACGACAAAAGAGTGGTAGTTTTCAACCTGTGCCATACCAAAATGAGCTGGGGCATGAACACTAGCAACCTCAACACCACCAGCATGATCCACCACATGGCATCCAAGCACCCTAATAAGTGGGTCGAGTGCCTGGGTCCAAAATCTGGGTCACACCACTGCCTCCTCTTCCCATGTTGAGCACTGCTGGCCAATCCCCTGTCAAAGATGCAGGCCTGGATGCCCCTCGCCCTGCACCTGGACCTTCGCATGAACCATTAATGATGTCCCGAACTATTCGCCGGCGAATAGTTCCCGGCAAACATAGCTTGTTCGCGTTCGCCGCTGTGGGCGAACATATGCGATGTTAGGTCCGCCCCCTATACATCATCATTGAGTAAACTTTGAGCCTGTACCTCACAGTCAGCAGACACATTCCAGCCAATCAGGAGCAGACCCCCCCCTCCCACCTCCTGGACAGCATCCATTTTAGATTCATTCGGAAGCTGCATTCACAGTGAGAGCGTCCTGACAGCACCCCAAAAAGCCCTGGTACATCAGTGTGCTTTATATATATATATATATATATATATACTGCAATTTCCTGGCTGCCTGTGTGTGAGGGTGTGACAGAAAATACCTTGCAGATAAAAAAAAATTCTATTTAATATTTTTCTGTGACATAATCACATTTGTAAGCCCGTTTGTTGCAGGCCCACACATACTGTATTGTGGCCACTGGCTAGGCCTGCACTCATAATGTTACAGGGTGTCATTGCAGATAAAAAAAAAATATATTTAAAATGTTTCTGTGATATAATCACATTTGCAAGCCCGTGTGTGTCAGGGCCACACATACTGTATTGTGGTCACTGGCTAGGCCTGCACTCATACCGTTACAGGGTGTCATTCACTCAAATACCTTGCAGATTAACAAAAATCTATTTAAAATTTTCGGTGATATAATCACATTTGCAAGCCCGTGTGTGTCAGGCCCACACATTCTGTATTGTGGCCATTGGCTAGTCCTGCACTCATACCGCTACAGGGTGTCATTCACTCAAATACCTTGCAGATAAAAAAAAATCTATTTAAAATTGTTCTGTGATATAATCACATTTGCAAGCCCATGTGTGTCGGGCCCACACACACTGTATACTGGCCACTGGCTAGGCCTGCACTCATACCGTTACAGGGTATCATTCACTCAAATACCTTGCAGATAAAAAAAATTATATTTCAAATTTTTCTGTGATATAATCACATTTGCAAGCCTGTGTGTGTCAGGGCCACACATACTGTATACTGCTAGTGGCTAGGCCTGCACTCATACCGTTACAGGGTGTCATTCACTCAAATACCTTGCAGATAAAAAAAATTATATTTCAAATTTTTCTGTGATATAATCACCTTTGCAAGCCCGTGTGTGTCGGGCCCACACATACTGTATACTGGCCACTGGCTAGGCCTGCACTCATACCGTTACAGGGTGTTATTCACTCAAATACCTTGCAGATTAAAAAAAATCTATAAAAAAAAAATGTGGGATATAATCACATTTGCAAGCCCGTGTGTGTCAGGACCACACATACTGCATTGTGCCCACTGGCTAGGCCTGCACTCATACCGTTACAGGGTGTCATTCACTCAAATACCTTGCAGATAAAAAAAAATCTATTTAAAATTTTTCTGTGATATAATCACATTTGCAAGCCCGTGTGTGTCAGGCCCACACATACTGTACTGTGCCCACCACTTACATAGAAACATAGAAACATAGAATGTGTCGGCAGATAAGAACCATTTGGCCCATCTACAGTCATGTGAAAAAATTAGGACACCCTTTGAAAGCATGTGGTTTTTTGTAACATTTTTAATAAAAGGTTATTTCATCTCCGTTTCAACAATACAGAGAGATTAAAGTAATCCAACTAAACAAAGAAAACTGAAGAAAAGTCTTTTCAAGATCTTCTGTAAATGTCATTCTACAAAAATGCCTATTCTAACTGAGGAAAAAGATAGGACACCCTCACATGTATTCCCTCTTAAATTGGCTCAGATCTCACACAGGTATATCACACCAGGTGCACATAATTAGTAGATCGTTACTCTGCATGTTGAATGAGGCTTGCCCTATTTAAACCTCAGACATTTAGTTTGGTGTGCTCCTGACTGTTGAAGTGAGAGTGAGCACCATGGTGAGAGCAAAAGAGCTGTCAGAGGACTTCAGAAAAAAGATTGTAGCAGCCTATGAGTCTGGGAAGGGATTTAAAAAGATCTCAAAAGATTTTGAAATCAGCCATTCCACTGTCCGGAAGATAGTCTACAAGTGGAGGGCTTTCAAAACAACTGCCAACATGCCCAGGACTGGTCGCCCCAGCAAGTTCACCCCAAGAGCAGACCGCAAGATGCTAAAAGCGGTCTCCAAAAACCCTAAAGTGTCATCTCGAGAACTACAGCAGGCTCTGGCTACTGTTGATGTAGAAGTACATGCCTCTACAATCAGAAAGAGACTGTACAAGTTTAACTTGCATGGGAGGTGTGCAAGGAGGAAACCTTTGCTTTCCAAGAGAAACATCGAGGCCAGACTGACATTTGCCAGAGATAAAGTTGACAAAGACCAGGACTTCTGGAATAATGTTCTTTGGACAGATGAGTCCAAAATTGAATTATTTGGACACAACAGCAGAGGACATGTTTGGCGTAAACCAAACACAGCATTCCAAGAAAATAACCTCATACCAACTGTGAAGCATGGAGGTGGAAGTGTCATGGTTTGGGGCTGCTTTGCTGCAGCAGGACCTGGTCAGCTCACCATCATAGAATCCACGATGAATTCTACTGTGTATCAGAAGGTGCTTGAAGAACATGTGAGACCATCAGTTAGAAAATTAAAGCTGAAGCGGAACTGGACCATGCAACATGACAATGACCCAAAACATACTAGTAAATCAACCAAAGATTGGCTGAAAAAGAAGAAATGGAGAGTCCTGGAATGGCCAAGTCAAAGTCCAGATTTGAATCCCATTGAGATGCTGTGGGGTGACTTGAAAAGGGCTGTACGTGCAAGAAACCCCTCAAACATCTCACAGCTGAAAAAGTTCTGCATTGAGGAGTGGGGTAAAATTTCCTCAGATCGATGTCGAAGACTGGTAGATGGCTACAAGAACCGTCTCACTGCAGTTATTTCAGCCAAAGGAGGTAACACTCGCTATTAGGGGCAAGGGTGTCCTATCTTTTTCCTCAGTTAGAATAGGCATTTTTGTAGAATGACATTTACAGAAGATCTTGAAAAGACTTTTCTTCAGTTTTCTTTGTTTAGTTGGATTACTTTAATCTCTCTGTATTGTTGAAACGGAGATGAAATAACCTTTTATTAAAAATGTTACAAAAAACCACATGCTTTCAAAGGGTGTCCTAATTTTTTCACATGACTGTAAGGCGTGTAATTTTCTATCCCCAGGTAATACATTCCAGAATAGCTCTGAGGATAGAACATTTCACGTCTATAGCTTTGCCAACTGCAATACCATGGGTGTAATATATATGGCCACCTGCATCTGTGGCCTCAAATATATAGGCAAGACAAAAAGATCGTTCAAAATAAGGGTCTTGGAGCATATTGGAGATATCCGTAAGAGACGTGACAAACCACTTGCCCGTCATGTATTGACCAAACATGCTGGAGCTATTGAGGTAGTTCGATTCTCTGTAATCGAGGTACTAAAACCTACAACCAGAAAAGGGGATATAGACAAGCTCTTAAGACAAAAAGAGTCCAAATGGATTTTCAGGCTCAACACTACTACACCGGCTGGATTAAATGAACATATCGACTTTGCGTGCTTTTTATGAAGAGACCATCAATATCTTTCAATAATGGTAACTTTTATACCAGTGGTATTATGCCAGTTAAACATATGGAGATTATTTTTCTCTATATTCATCAATATCTGATAATTCAATTAATTGACTTCTGACCCGACATAATCGATAAGCTCCAGATACATTAATAAGAACCAGCTAACTATATAATGTGATCAAGATATAGGTGGCAATTAACCACCTCCCGACCGCTGTACGCACCGATGCGTCCGGGAGGTGGTTGATTAGTTCCTCCTGGACGCATCGGCGCGTCCTCTCGCGAGACGCGAGATTACGTCACAGCCGGCCCGCGCATGCGCATCGCGGGCCGGCATTTCGCAGAAGAGTATTTCGTCAGCAGCCTGCCGGCCACGATCATTGGCTGGCAGGCTGCTGATTTTTAAAAAAAACCAATCAGCAGCCATATAACCCCACATATTAGTAAATATGATGGGGTTATATGGCTGCTGTGCTCCTCTGCTCCTTCTTTTGGTCGGTTGGTTCCAGCAGAGGAGCAGAGGAGCACATCATTACTGTGAGTACCCACCACACCACATTTAGCCCCCAGATCACCCCAATTAACCCTTTGATCACCCCTTTTATCCCCCCCTGTCAATCACTAGTGAAAGGAAAAAAGTGATCAGTGCAAACTGTCACTTTTTTTTTTCACTGTTATTGACCGTTAGGTTTTAGGTATAGTTTAGGTCCCTTGGTTAGGTAGTTAGCGATCAGTTAGCGCCCAGCCCACCGCACCGCAGTCCGTTATTCGCTGATTAGCGTATCGCTAATCAGCATTTGTACTTTTATAGTATCTGGAAGTGATCAAAACTGATCACGGTCAGATCTATAATTGTACTAGTGTCACTTTAGTTCGCCCTCCACCCAAAACGCAGTGTTTGCCCGATCAGGCCTGATCGGTCGCCCACACGTGCGTACACCCACGCCCGCCCCACCGCAGTGACAAAAAAAAATATTTTTTTTTGATCGCTGCACATTCACTTTACACGCACTGCGGCGATAAAAAAAATCAGTTTTGATATTTTTTATCAACCGCAGCAGCCTCCGGTACTTCGCTAGCCTCCCATTTGTAAGACAGGCTTGCTTTTTTTTTCTTGGGTAGTCTCAGGGAATACCCCGAAATTTAGTTGCCCACATGTCTAACAGGGGGTATTCTTCTGAAGAGGCCTACAGGCTTCTGACCCAGTCGGATGAGGAGTGGGAACCCTCATCTGATGAATCCAGCGGGTCAGAATACGAACCTGTAGAAAGCAGTGGCTCTCTGACCCAAAGTTCGGACGAGGAGGCTGAGGTCCCTGATAGCACCAGGCGTACCCGGCCCCGTGTCGCTAGACCGCAGGTTGCGCAGGATCCGCTTCAAGAGCAGCAGAGTGGGGCTGGTGCTGTCGGATTACGTGGTGAGGCATACACCAGCAGCCCAGCCCTTCCTGGACCTAGTACCAGCACTGCCGTACAACCTGGTGAAGTAGCGAGCACCAGAAGGGCAGTTGAAGCTGGTACGGTGGCACGTGCAGTAGTGACCCCGTCGCAGCCACCGCAAAGACGTGCCCGTAGAGCCCCTAGAATCCCAGAGGTGCTGGCAAACCCTGATTGGCAGTCCCCAACTTCAGCCGCACCCGTAGTTTTCCCTTTCACCGCCCAGTCTGGAGTTCGGGTTGAGACAGCTCAGATCGATTCGGCCCTGGGATTTTTTGAGCTGTTCTTGACTGCGGAGCTTTTAGACTTAGTCGTGGCAGAGACAAACAGGTATGCCACACAATTTATCACCGCTAACCCGGAAAGCTTTTATGCCCAGCCTTTCCGGTGGAAACCAGTCCAAGTTTCCGAATTTAAAACTTTTCTGGGACTCCTCCTCAACATGGGCCTGACAAAAAAGCATGAATTGAGGTCATATTGGTCCACGAACCCGATTCATCACATGCCCATGTTCTCTGCTGCTATGTCCAGGACACGATTTGAGGTCATCCTGCGTTTCCTGCACTTTAGCGACAACACTGCCTCCCGTCCCAGGGGCCACCCTGCTTTTGACCGGCTCCACAAAATTCGGCCCCTCATAGACCATTTCAACCAGAAATTTGCAGATTTGTATACCCCTGAGCAAAACATCTGCATAGACGAGTCCCTAATACATTTTACCGGGCGCCTTGGCTTCAAACAATACATCCCAAGCAAGCGCGCCCGGTATGGGGTCAAATTGTATAAGCTCTGTGAAAGGGCCACAGGCTATACCCACAAATTTCGGGTCTATGAGGGAAAAGATCAGACCCTGGAGCCGGTCGGTTGCCCTGACTACCTGGGGAGCAGTGGGAAGACAGTTTGGGACTTGGTGTCACCCTTATTCGGCAAGGGGTACCATCTTTATGTGGACAATTTCTACACAAGTGTGGCCCTCTTTAGGCATTTGTTTCTAGAACGGATTGGCGCCTGTGGTACCGCGCGAACTAGTCGCGCGGGCTTCCCCCAACGGCTCGTTAGCACCCGTCTTGCAAGGGGGCAGAGGGCCGCACTGTGTAACGAAGAACTGCTCGCGGTGAAATGGAGAGACAAGCGTGACGTTTACATGCTCTCCTCCATTCACGCAGACACGACAATACAAATTGAGCGAGCAACCCGTGTCATTGAAAAGCCCCTCTCAGTCCACGACTATAACCTCCACATGGGAGGGGTCGACTTCAATGACCAGATGTTGGCTCCGTATTTAGTTTCCCGACGCACCAGACGCTGGTATAAGAAGGTGTCTGTATATTTAATTCAATTGGCTCTGTACAATAGTTTTGTTCTCTACAGTAAGGCTGGGAGAACTGGATCCTTCCTCAAATTTCAGGAAGAGATCATCGCGAACCTCCTGTATCCAGGAGGTTCCGTGGCCCCATCCACCAGTGTAGTTAGCCGTCTACACGAGCGACACTTCCCCAGTGTCGTTGCTGGTACCTCAAACCGACCGCCACCCCGAAAAAAATGTCGTGTCTGTAGCAGGAGTGGAATAAGGCGTGACACCCGCTATTTCTGTCCTGACTGTCCCGACCACCCTGCCCTATGCTTAGGGGAGTGTTTCCGAAAGTACCACACACAGGTACACCTAGCATAGGGATCACATCTCACCAGGATAGGCACACAGGGCTATTAGGGCCCATTCACTCACAGCTGCTGCAAACGTCTCTTTTCACATGGGACAAAGCGCATAACGCACTTCGCCACATCTTTGGGCGATTTGCGCTTTGCACATTGACCCATGGGGAAGGAGAGGTTTGTTCTATAAAGGTAAAAAAAAAAAAAAAAAAAAAAAACAGGTAAGCAAACAGGTTAATGTTTAGTTCCAAAAGTTAAAGTTACATGTTCTGTTCCAAAGTTAATAAAATTATTGCGTTGTGGCCTGGTTTTTTCATTTTTATTTTTTTTTGTCTTTTTACCTTCCAGGTGGACCAACCGATCTACTAGCTGCAGCACCGATGTGCATTCTGACAGAAGCATTGCGCTGCTGTCAGATTACACGCAAGTCGGTGTATGCGGCGCTGCAAGACGGGATTTTCTCCTCTGCAGTGACAGATACGTTTGCCGAGGCATACGAGCTGAGGAGGAGGCGGCGTTCCTATGCTTTGGCAAGCACTTTGTATATATATATATATATAAAAAAAAATCCCGGCAATGATTTATTCATCCACATCGATTGATGCGAATGGAGAAATCTGGTTTGCCAGGGCATACGAGCTAAGTGGGTATGGATGTAGGGCGGAGCTCCTATGTCCTGGCAGACGCCTTTCCCCTCCATTTTTTTTTTTTGGCAGAGATTTTTTCATCCACATTGATCGATGCGAATGAAGAAATCTGTGCCGTTCATTTTTTTCTTTCAGCCCAGAGGCTGAACGGAAAAAAAAATCTCATTACCTGTATGCTCAATATAAGGAGAATAGCAGAAACTCCTAATGCTGGCCATACATGTAATGATTGCGGAGACCCTCAAATGCCAGGGCAGTACAAACACCCCACAACTGACCCCATTTTGGAAAGAAGACACCCCAAGGTATTTGCTGAGGGGCATATTGAGTCCATGAAAGATTGAAATTTTTGTCCTAAGTTAGCGGAAAGTGAGACTTTGTGAGAAAAAAATAAATAAATCAATTTCCGCTAACTTATGCGAAAAAAAAAAAAATTCTATGAACTTGCCAGGCCCCTCATTGGATACCTTGGGGTGTCTTCTTTCCAAAGTGGGGTCACATGTCGGGTATTTATACTGCCCTGGCTTTTTAGGGGCCCTAAAGCGTGAGAAGAAGTCTGGGATCCAAATGTCTAAAAATGCCCTCCTAAAAGGAATTTGGGCCCCTTTGCGCATCTAGGCTGCAAAAAAGTGTGACACATCTGGTATCGCCGTACTCAGAAGAAGTTGGGGAATGTGTTTTGGGGTGTCATTTTACATATACCCATGCTGGGTGAGAGAAATATCTTGGCAAACGACAACTTTTCCCATTTTTTTATACAAAGTTGGCATTTGACCAAGATATTTTTCTCACCCAGCATGGGTATATGTAAAATGACACCCCAAAACACATTCCCCAACTTCTCCTGAGTACGGCGATACCAGATGTGTCACACTTTTTTGCTGCCAAGGTGGGCAAAGGGGCACATATTCCAAAGTGCACCTTTTGGATTTTGCAGGCCATTTTTTACACATTTTGATTGCAAAGTACTTCTCACACATATGGGCCCCTAAATTGCCAGGGCAGTATAACTACCCCACAAGTGACCCCATTTTGGAAAGAAGACACCCCAAGGTGTTCTGTGAGGGGCATGGTGAGTTCCTAGAATTTTTTATTTTTTGTCGCAAGTTAGTGGAATATGAGACTTTGTAAGAAAAAAAAAACAAAAAAAAAACATCATCATTTTCCGCTAACTTGTGACAAAAAAAAAAAGATTCTAGGAACTCGCAGTGCCCCTCACGGAATACCTTAGGGTGTCTTCTTTCTAAAATGGGGTCACTTGTGGCGTAGTTATACTGCCCTGGCAATTTAGGGGCCCAAATGTGTGAGAAGTACCTTGCAATCAAAATGTGTAAAAAATGCCCTGCAAAATCCGAAAGGTGCACTTTGGAATATGTGCCCCTTTGCCCACCTTGGCAGCAAAAAAGTGTGACACATCTGGTATCGCCGTACTCAGGAGAAGTTGGGGAATGTGTTTTGGGGTGTCATTTTACATATACCCATGCTGGGTGAGAAAAATATCTTGGTCAAATGCCAACTTTGTATAAAAAAAATGGGAAAAGTTGTCTTTTGCCAAGATATTTCTCTCACCCAGCATGGGTATATGTAAAATGACACCCCAAAACACATTCCCCAACTTCTCCTGAGTACGGCGATACCACATGTGTGACACTTTTTTGCTGCCAAGGTGGGCAAAGGGGCGCATATTCCAAAGTGCACCTTTCGGATTTCACCGGTCATTTCTTACACATTTTGATTGCAAAGTTCTTCTCATACATTTGGGCCCCTAAATTGCCAGGGCAGTATAACTACCCCACAAGTGACCCCATTTTGGAAAGAAGACACCCCAAGGTATTCTGTGAGGGGCATGGTGAGTTCCTAGAATTTTTTATTTTTTGTCGCAAGTTAGTGGAATATGAGACTTTGTAAGAAAAAAAAAAATCATCATCATTTTCCGCTAACTTGTGACAAAAAATAAAAAGTTCTATGAACTCACTATGCCCATCAGCGAATACCTTAGGGTGTCTACTTTCCGAAATGGGGTCATTTGTGGGGTTTTTCTACTGTTTGGGCATTGTAGAACCTCAGGAAACATGACAGGTGCTCAGAAAATCAGAGCCGTTTCAAAAAGCGGAAATTCACATTTTTGTACCATAGTTTGTAAATGCTATAACTTTTACCCAAACCATTATTTTTTTGCCCAAATTTTTTTTTTTATCAGACATGTAGAACTATAAATTTAGCGAAAAATTTATATATGGATGTCGTTTTTTTTGCAAAATTTCACAGCTGAAAGTGAAAAATGTCATTTTTTTGGCAAAAAAATCGTTACATTTTGATTAATAACAAAAAAAGTAAAAATGTCAGCAGCAATAAAATACCACCAAATGAAAGCTCTATTAGTGAGAAGAAAAGGAGGTAAAATTCATTTGGGTGGTAAGTTGCATGACCGAGCGATAAACGGTGAAAGGAGTGTAGTGCCGAAGTGTAAAAAGTGGCCTGGTCATGAAGGGGGTTTCACCTAGCGGGGCTGAAGTGGTTAATATGCCCTATAATACAACATTACAATTCTTTTTATGCCTACCCACTATACCCAATTATATGGATGCCTACCCATGTTTTAATAAATTGCTATATTTCTCACTATCCATATTCTCGGTACTGACATATCAATATTGGGGATTGAGACTCCAGTACTAAATAATGTTTAAACTATAGGCTAAATGAATTAAATACAAATTAACAATATATTTATGCTATATTTCCCTCAGCGCCATGATGTGGTGGACTTTTAAATGCAGTAACACACTAGCACACCACCACAGAAACAGTTGGCTACATCAGGGAAGCGATCACAGTATTACCTCATAGTAGCCGCTTCAGTCGAGCGGCTACAATACAACAGGGACCCGGTATCCAGGACGCCACTATGAGTCACATGACCGCAACTTGCGGTCACGTGCTCCTACGTCACACCCGGAAGCTGTGCTCAAATAGCGCAGCCGGCGTCTCTCCAGTCGCGGCCGCGTCTTCATCCAGACAGCGGTCACGCCGGGACCCCTGATCCTCAGTACCTCCAGTCTTCTTCCAGTGTGGATACCCTCCAGAGCGATCTACTCAACAGCAATGGCACTCATATCTATCAGGACACGCAAGTTCCTCTGTATTATCAGAGACTAGATAGTGCATATATCCAGCTCTATTATATATATTTCTTTCACAGAGACTGTTGCGGCTATTGTTGCCTGAATACTGCTGTATAGCATCTTTATTTCTATACACTCTTGAAGTGGGAGGGCATGTTATATTATAATGACCATATGGTACTAACATGATTACTGGCTGATTATTGCCACTTGTATAATGCTCTTTTTTTCATAGCTGGAGCTCGATATATCTAGATTAAATTAGTATCCCATACTTATGGATTAGGGGTCATATATATGTATATATCTAGATAGAATTGGTGACCGATACTTTAAGCTACATATATTGTGGTCACATTTTTGTATTGTCTTTGATCTGTTACTTATCTATGGTGTTGGACACTCTGTATCCTTTTTGGTTTTTGTCCCCTGAGGAGCCCAATATCAACTGGGCGAAACGCGTAGGGACGTTATATACAATCATGCTATAACTATACACTGTTCTTCTTCTCAAATTCTTATCCCCACTATATGGGGGGTGGGGTGTTCTTCGTATATAATTAACCCTTTTTTATTTTTGGCTAACCTGTAGACTAGCAACGGCCTTCCTATAGGACTAGTACAATCTGCCACCCGTATCAGGGCCTTCTAGGGTTTCATAGGAGGCACGAGATACGCGATTGCCCCTATCGGGGCGGCCATTTCGTTTCTAGGCAGGGCCTTAAGATTAAGGGTAACACTAGGGTGATTGTCCCTACAGATCATTCACTTGTCATCCTGTTACTTAGGAGACAAGTGACTTGTAGTTTTGTTTGCTTTATTTTTTGTTTATTGTTTATTTCCGTATCAAAAGGGTCTAAATATTTTAATTGAGTACATTAAAAGTGAAGTTTTAGAATTAATGGTTTTTCTGTGATACTCCTTTAATTATTGACCTAATTCTACTATAATCCCGTGAACAGGGTTTTGTTCATTCTGTGAATTCAACATTCTTGACAGCCAGAAAAAAAAATTGATGAAATGACAGGAAGAAAACTGGTCTGGGAGGCTACTAAAATGCCTACAGCAACAGGAGCTGCAGTAATATCTGGCAAGTACTGGCTGTGTGGTACACGTGACAACAATCTCTCATATTCTTCATATGTCTGGGCTATGGGGTAGAGTGGCAAGACAAAAGCCTTTTTTTACGAAGACAAACATCCAAGCTGGGCTACATTTTGTAAAAACACATCTGAAGTCTCCCAAAAGCATGTGGGAAAAGATGTTATGGTCTGATGAAACAAAGGTTGAACTTTTTGCCCATAATTCCAAAAGATAAGTTTGGCGCAAAAACAACACTGCACATCACCAAAAGAACACCATACCCACAGTGAAGCATGGTGGTGGCAGCATCATGCTTTGGGGCTGTTTTTCTTCAGCTGGAACTGGGGCCTTAGTTAAGCTAGAGGGAATTATGAACAGTTCCAAATACCAGTCAATATTGGCACAAAACCTTCAGGCTTCTGCTAGAAAGCTGAACATGAAGAGGAACTTCATCTTTCAGCATGACAACGACCCAAAGCATACATCCATATCAACAAAGGAATGGCTTCCCCAGAATAAGATCAAAGTTTTGGAATAAACCAGCCAGAGCCCAGACCTGAATCCGATTGAAAATCTGTGGGGTGATCTAAAGAGGGCTGTGCACAGTAGATGCCCTCTCAATCTGACGGATATGGAGTGTTTTTGTAAAGAAGAGTGGGCAAATTTTGCCAAGTGAAAATGTGCCATGCTGAAAGACTCATACCCAAAAAGACTGAGTTCTGTAATAAAATCAAAAGGTGCTTCAAC
This sequence comes from Bufo gargarizans, assembly GCF_014858855.1. Classification (NCBI taxonomy): domain Eukaryota; kingdom Metazoa; phylum Chordata; class Amphibia; order Anura; family Bufonidae; genus Bufo; species Bufo gargarizans. Next base: position 105,646,910 of record NC_058087.1, read on the forward strand.
AAAGTATTAGTTTAACGGTGTGCACACTTATACAACCATATTATTTTATTTATTTTTTCCCTCTACCTAAAAGATTTTAGTTTGTTTTTCAATTGAGTTGTACAGTTTATAGGTCACATTAAAGGTGGAAAAAGTTCTGAAATAATTTATCTTTGTCTCATTTTTTTACATCACAGAAACCTGGCATTTTAACAGAGGTGTGTAATCTTTTTATATCCACTGGATATATATATATATATATATATATATATATTATATACTGTATATCACTATATACAAGAGGATGATATACTGTATAACATCTTGTATATAGTGATATAGTGGACCACGCTGATGATATAACCTGGGTATCTCCTGTATATAATTATATATGTATAGCTGGTATAAGTTATACATCTTGGATATAGTGATATGGAGCATGCTTGTATAACCTGGGTATCTCCTGTATTTAATTATTTATGTACAGCTGGTATAAGTTATACATATTCTTGTATATAGTGATATGGAGCATGCTTGTATAACCTGGGTATCTTCTGTATTTAATTATTTATGTACAGCTGTGTGATGATCCCTACACTCTGGTCACGTCACTGGGGTGAATTATACTAGTGAGCTCATCAATTTACCACATAAATTCCCACCCCAATATTCTAAATCACAATTGCTGCCACCAACTATACTATAGGGGCCTATACTCATATATTCTATTAACCCAAAATTAACACCGTAACACAAGTTATCTACCGATATATGGAAACACTACCGATAATGTTATTCCCTTTGAAAGAACGAGTTCTATAAGACCACAAGGAAGGGACTTATTAATGTTTAAATTTAATACACGATAGTGCAGTGCAATAAAAAAGAAAGTGTCAGATAAAAGATAAAAACAAAATATACATACAATAACAATGCAGGGAACAAATAAAATAAACAGGATAAAATACGGAATATTGGTTTACTGAGATGCAGCAGTTATATTCCGTCTGTGGGGACAGCTGAGGATATGGGCAGTCACTCCAAATGATGTGGATTCCCAAAATGGCTGACACCTAACTGTTCCCTACCACCCATTTTTATCCCTCCCTCTGCTGAGGGGTGGGCTGCGATGGAACCTTTCTCCTTTCGGTCTGGCCATTTGGGACACCTGAGATTATTCTGGTTTTTGCCCCCACCTTCCCAAATGGCTGAGCGATGTGGCAATATGAATCACAGCAATTCCTCACCATATATTAGGGACTGCGGGTACAGGTAAGACCCCATAATTTGAGTCGCCCCCGTCCAGGTCATACAGACACCAAATATGGTTGTGTTATGATTTCCAGAAGGCCAGTTCCTGAATACCGAGAAATGCCTCATGTCCAGTACGGGGTGTCTGGATTCTCCCCGAAGCCCATGTCAGGCTGAACACAATTTCCAGGGTTCTGAGGATATGGGTGTTATGAGGTCAGAGTTATGGCTTCTGATATTATTTCATCCACCTACTGAATGGCTTATCCCAACTGCTGGGTTAGCAGTCACCATGTCTGGAGTTTGTTCTGCATTTTAGATGGCCCCTTCCAGGTCTTCATTAGTATGCTCATATGGCTTATAAGTCACAGGCCAGTGCTAAATGAAGTTTCCTCTGAGAATGTGGAGTGTCTTCACCATTTGCAGACAGGTTGGCACCCACAGGCACAATCTGCATAAGTCCTTAATAGAGCAAAGACATTGGCATATAATCAGCTATTGATAATGCAAGTTTAGGAAAATCTAAAACCTATCTACCTCAGATTTTGTTACAAGCTGATATAAGTTATACATCTTCTTGATATGGACCATGCTGGTATAACCTGGGCCAATTATATATGTATAGCTGGTATAAGTTATACATCTTCTTGTATGTAGTGATATGGACCAGGCTGGTATAACCTGGGTATCTCCTGTAAATAATCATATATGTACAATTGGTATAAATTATACATCTTCTTGTATATAGGGATATGGAGCATGCTGGTATAACCTGGTATCTCCTTATATGAATGATTATATATGTACAGCTGGTATAAGTTATGCATCTTAATATACCACAAGATGCATAACTTATACCAGGCCAGCTCACATATAATAATATACAGAACATACCAAGGCCAAATAGTAACTATTACCTGGGCTGGCTCAGGCTGAAAGCTGCTAAATCGATCTGCTGAAAGTCAGTGGCAACTGGCAAGGCTGAATGCTGGAAGCTGGCTGGGCTCAGTGTGGGCTCTGGCTGGCTAAATGAGTGCTGCTCCTGGGCCTGGCTCAGGCTGGCTGAAATGTCTGGCAGAGAGAGAGAGAGAACGAGGCGAGGTGGGGTGAGTGACTGTAGTATAGAGTCAGACTACTGGGCATGTGGATAACTTTGGACTACTGGGCAGTGCTGATAACTTTGTGACGTCAAGTAAGCGCGCAGTGTGATCCGGACATGCTGCCAGGCCCTGTCCCCTGCCAATGGTACATAAAGTGACCATGCCTGAGCCGGACCCGCCGTCCCATCATCCATAACAACAAAAAAGGGGGACTTCTGGCTGTCCGTCCTGGCCTTGGACCAGGAGTCTAAAAACCAGACTGTCAGGCCTAAAACCGACGTCTAGCCACCCTAAGAGCAGCAGAGGCAGAGAGACTGAGGCCAGCAGCAGCCATTTCAGTCAGATTAGAGCCAAAGCTGCAGAGTGGCTGTAATCTGACTAAAATGGCTGCTGCTGGCCTCAGTGAGTCTCTCTGCCACTGCAGGGAGACTTCATATCAGCCAACTCAGCCCCCATCAGACCTCAGATCACCCCACTCAGCCCCCTAATTAGCCTGCTCAGCCCCATCAGATCTCAGATCAGCCCACTCAGCCCCCCAACCAGCCCCCCATCAGACCTCAGATCAGCCCACAGACCCCCATCAGACCTCAGATCAGCCCACTCAGCCCCCATCAGCATCCATCAGACCTCAGATCAGCCCAAAGATCCCCACTCAGCCCCCATATCAGCCCAAAGACCCCCAGTCAGCCCCCATCAGAACTCATATCAGCCCAAAGACCCCCAGTCAGCCCCATCAGACCTCAGATCAGCCCAAAGACCCCCACAGAGCCCTCAGATCAGCCCAAAGACCCCCCACTCAGCCCTCAGATCAGCCCAAAGACCCCCACTCAGCCCTCAGATCAGCCTAAAGACCCCCACTCAGCCCTCAGATCAGCCCAAAGACCCCCACTCAGCCCTCAGATCAGCCCAAAGACCCCCACTCAGCCCCTATCAGCCCCTATCAGCCCAAAGACCCCCCACTCAGCCCTCAGATCAGCCTAAAGACCCCCACTCAGCCCTCAGATCAGTCCAAAGACCCCCACTCAGCCCTCAGATCAGCCCAAAGACCCCCATCAGACCTCAGATCAGCCCAAAGACCCCCATCAGCTCAGATCAATCAGCGGCAGCCCACAGAGTGATCCAACATACTTACCTGTTCTGCACCCCGGCTACTCTTCCTCTCCGGCAGAAGTTGAGCTCATCTGTCTTCACTGACAGCGCTGCACTGTCACCAGACAGCGTGCAGCGTCAGGTCATAGTGCGCCCACTATGTTCTGACGCTGAACTCGCTCAGGACAGTGATGCGCTGGCCGGGGAGGGCTAGTATATTAAAGGGGTGGGCCACGCGGAAACGAGGAGCACTGGGCCCCAGGTGAGCACTACTGCTGGGGCCCACGGCAGCTGGGCCGCCTGGAGTGCTGGGCCCAGTCGCAACTGCGACGCCTGCATGTACGGCAGTGCTCCCGGTCATGATCTGGTGGGGGAGTGACACCAGGCGAAGATTTATCAGACAGTTATAGGGTCGGTGAGGAGAAGAGTTTCACCCTCCTTCTGCTGAAGACATCCGAAAAACTGGTATGCTGTGGGGGAGCCTAGACAAATCTTTAGGTACTGGAGGTGAGGGAACAGGTCGGACCTCTGATAAGCAGGCGGACTGACAGGAGGATCCCCAACATAGGATCTGACCGGACTGCAAGTCCAGGATTGGAGTGTGCTGACGCAGCCAGGAGAGAACAAGGATAATAAGATTCACAGAAGCTGTCAGCACATAGAAGGTGATTGTCACTGAATGTAGAACCCCTATTTGCAACTTAAGGTGCATAGTGACAAAAAGCACAGGTTCGGGAAATGGCAACCCACTTATAAAGGCACTGACAGAGGCATTTCAAAACGGATGGTTGGAAGCTGGTACTGATGGACTACAGCTTGCTGAATGAAGTTACTGGCTGACTTTGCATTTTAGAATGCAGACACAGACAAGGAAAGAGTCACCGGGATCCCTGAAGTAACTGGAGGGGAGATGGCATCCAGTGATATCATGAACTATATCAGGATGTCCTGTTACTATGACATCTCCCAAAATAAATTTTTGTACAACAGGCTTTGGGTGGCCATTGGGGTACATGGCCTGAGCATACTGAACCCACTGTGCCATGTGACCAACCTCCTCTAAGGGCGCTGTCTAAGTTAACCCCTTGTTCTTCGCAGTACCCCTGATGGTGGGGATAGACTTTCCTAAGGGGAACACCAGGTTGCTACCTCTTGAGGAGGATTGGCACACAAGGCAGCTGGTCAAGTCAAACAAGCAATGGGTTAGGGCAGGCGGCACAGGTACAGGTCAGGCAACCCAGATCAGCAACAGGAGGGTTGAGGCAAATCAGGCAAGGATCAAACAGGTAGAGGAGTCCAGAAACACAAGCACAGATAACAGCAACCTTTGCACAACACAAGGACCTTTGATGCTCAGGCACCTGTACATTGTACTACATTGTAAGTCTGGACGGATCCGTTTGGCTCCGCACGGCCAGACGGACACCCGAACACTGCAAGCAGCGTTCGGGTGTCCGCCTGCTGAGCATAGCGGAGGCCAAACGGTGCCAGACTGAGGCATTCTGAGCGGATCCGCATCCACTCAGAATGCATTGGGACCGTACGGATACGTTCGGGGCCGCTTGTGAGAGCCTTGAAACGGAACTCACAAGCGGAGCCCCGAACGCTAGTGTGAAAGTAGCCTTATTTAGACAAGTAATGGTTCCCTGTATACCCACCTCTTAGGCCCCATTCACACCACCATTCATTTCTGTTGTTCTGCTCCATTAGATGAGGAGAAGAATGAAAATAACGAAAGTGTTGGACTTTTTTTGTGATATGATTAACCTATACAAAAAAATCTGTATGTTAAGGGATGCCTCAGACAGATGCCATACTGTACATTTTTGTACAATGGAACTCTATGGTGCGGGATGCCACAGTATGGAATCTGTCTGAGGCATCTATTATAGTATAACATTTTTCATGTATGTTAAACGTATGACCGAAACATGATGTGAACCCAGCCTAATTGACAGGAACAGAGCTGAACAGACGCCAATGACTATGTTGGAGTCCGTTCAGTTCAACATCTGGGATCCTGTCTTTTACTGGACAAAAAAGTCCTGCATGCAAGGATTTTTTGTCCGGTCTTTTTGATAAACACAGCCTCCAACGCAGATGTGAACAAGTGCAGGCTAAGTATTATGTATTTAAAATTAATTCAACTTTCGCACTCCTCAGCTAAAAATACTATGAATGGTAAGAGGAGTATTTTTACTCTTTCGGAAAAAATGTAGCACGTATAACTTGTATACAACTCGGAAAAGTCTCTCCTCACCATCAGAGGTATCGTGTGAAGAACGAGGGGTGTGCTTAGAAATCGCCCTCTGAGGGAGTTGGTCAAATGGGGCAGATTGGATGAAGAGGTTTCTGCCAGCCATCATCTGCCTCCAGGAGACACATTTGGATAAGGAATCAGTAAGGTGGTTGGAGAGGAGATGGGTGGTGGCGGGATATCACTCTGTATATACTACTTACTCCAGAGGGGTCTCAATTCTGATACATAACAAGATTAAATTTGAAGTTCTGGCATGTGAGACTGATGACTATGGCAGATACCTTTTTTTACATTGTTATGTAGAAGGGATTAAAACTGTAATCGCAAATATATATATTCCACCACCATATAAACCAGATGTTTTGTATCAACTGTATAGATTTATGTTGAATAAACAGAAATGTATATTGATTGCGGTAGGCGATTATAATGCGGTTATGGATCCACTCAGGAATAGGATGTCCGGCAGAGGGGGAGGAGCACAAAATGTAGTTTTATGTAAATTAGCCCATTAATTTAATTGGGTAGATGTCTGGCGGGTCCAGAACCCTGACGAAACTATGTATTCCTGTTACTCAAAAACACACCAAACTTGGTCGAGAATAGATATGATTTTTGCAAATAAAAATTTAATGTCCCAAAATAGGATTAGGATAAAGTATATACCTATGGCTCTGTCAGACCATAATGCGATGGTAATTGAGCTGGACTTGAATAAAAATAATATTTTGCTGTTGTTCAAGTTCAATTCCCATTGGCTATCATTGATCTCAGATAAAGAGAGTATAATCGAGGAGTCAAAACTCTTTTTTATGGAAAATTACAGTTCTGCCAATAGACTTGTGGTTTGGGACACTTTCAAGGCATTCTTGAGGGGAGTACTGTTTAAAAAGGTAAATTACTGGAAAAAAAGTACTAGAGAGAACGGGATGGCATTGGAAAAAAAATTGCAAGAGGCAGGAATGGCATGTATAAGATACCCTACTGCATTTAATAAGAGAGTTTGGGAGGAAGAACAGGAAAAGTTGAAGATATATCAATTAGAAAAAAGTAGGAAAGAATTGCTTTTTCAAGGGATTCGGTTAGCCTCGGAGGGTGAAAAGGTTGGCAAAATGCAAGCAAATATAGTGAGAAATCAAAAATGGAAATCATGGATCGGCGCAATTAAAGATAAAACGGGCAAATTAATCACCACACCCGAAGGTATTAAAAAAGTGTTCTGGGAGTATTCCTAGAGCTATATAAGTCCAGGGTACAATACTCAAAACAAGAGTTAGATTCATACTTAGACAAGATTGCTTTTAGTAGGATATCTAAGGTCCAAAAAGAATATCTGGAAAAAGAAATAACGGCAGCAGAAATAAATTTAGCTCTGGGGAAGGTTAAACTTGAGAAAACACCAGGTGGAGATGGGCTTCCGTTTGAAATATATAAAACCTTCTCCCAGGTTTTAGTACCAGAATTAAAACATAACACTGGACGAGGCTCGAAAACTAGGTGACCTACCGAACTCCTGAAGGAACTATGAAGGAAGCAATTATTACATTAATTCCAAAAAAGGGAAAAGAACAAACAGATCCCGGCTCATATAGGCCAATATCCCTTTTGAATACGGATGTTAAAATTTTGGCAAAAGTCCTAGCTGATAGGCTGTCAAAGGTTATCAAAGTAATAATAAATAAAGATCAGACAGGATTTATACCGGGTAGAACAATATACTCCAATATAAGAAGGCTATTCCTTAACATCGAAGCCAATAGATTAGATGCAGGGGAGAAAGCGATACTCTCATTTGATGCCCAAAAGGCATTTGATTGTATTGAATGGGAGTATCTATGGGCAGTATTAAGGAGGTTTGGTATAGGGGAGGGATTTATAGGGTGGATTTATAGAGATATTAATATATCTCAACCTTAGGGCTAGAGTGGTTGTGGATGGGAGCTTGTTCCTGCCGTGTGCCCTATCTCGTGGCACAAGGCAGGGATGCCCTCTCTCCCCACTGTTATTCGCTATCGCAATTGAACCCTTGGCAAATATAATAAGAAATGATAGGGAGATTAAAAGTTTTCAATATGTGGGTGGAGAAGAAAAACTGTTAATGTATGCAGACGATATTTTACTTTTTTTGCAAAACACTGGGGATCAGTTTAATAAAGTGATAGAGATAACAGATAAGTTTTTTTTTTTTCCGGCCTAAATATTAATTGGGGGAAATCACACATGTTATTATTAGGAGATGGACAATTACAGGGAGACACACGGGTGCACGTTCTTAAAAAACACGAAAAGGGGGGCGGAGCTTGCCGATGGCCGAGTGAGCAGTGCGCACTCAGAGCTCCTGACCATCTCCGGTAGTTTTTTAGAGCCCAGGTCACAAGCGACTCACCTTCCACCATGAAAAGCAGGGGGAAAAGAACCTCGTCCACGCCAGCTCCGGTGGACAGAAAATCAGGCGCCATGGAGCGTTATTTAGCATCCAGCTCCCAGCCGGCGAGTGGCGCCAAGACGTCCGCGCGACCCAAGATGGCGGACGCACCTCATGGTGAGAAGATAGCGGCTCCGGCCGCCGCAGCAACATCCCCTGATCCCAGCAGATCACCGCCTGATGCACCGAGTATTCGGTCATATGCAGGAGCAGTTCACAGCCCGTCCTCGGCGGCTCCATCCTCACCTGCCATGACGGAAAGCAGGCTCTCCTCACCCGGCTCCTCACCTCAGTCTTACCGCTCACCTGGGCGTCCAGGCGCTGACACACAGGCGGCACCGTCCTCACAGGAAGAGGAGTGGGACTGGAAGCTCTGCCGACAAAACATGAGCTGAATGCTCTTTTCACTAAGCTTGAAGCGTCACATAAGCAAGATATAGCTGGCTTACATACAGATATCAAGCAAGTGGGCCATAGAGTGGAGGATGTGGAAGCCGTTCAAGAACAGACCCTCCAGACATTGGTGTCCCACCAGCAGATCCTGCAAGACCATACAGGTCAGATCCAGGACATACTAAGTCATCTTGATGACATTGAAAACAGAAACAGGAGAAATAATCTCCGCATAAGGGGAGTCCCAGAATCGGTTCTCCCACAGGACCTGGAACACTGGGCTCAAGATCTATTTGTCAAGCTACTGAACAGAAGCCCAGATACTCCGGTTGAAATTGACAGGATTCACAGAACTCTGGGTCCGAAACTTTCAGATCCAGCTCGCACGCGTGACATAGTGTGCAGAATTCATTTCTTCAAAGAGAAGGAAGAGATCCTTAAAGCCTCAAGAAATATGTCGTCAAGTCTTCCGGATTATCCTGGAGTACTCGTTTTACCAGATCTGGCTCGGCGTACACTTATGCTGAGGAAAGCCATCAAACCTTTATTGATCCTCCTTAAGGACAATGATATTATCTACCGCTGGGGCTATCCCTTCCAGCTATTTGCCAGAAAAGATGGGAACATCACTGACCTACAGAAGATATTGGACATTTTCAACCTACCAACTGTCAGCCTTCCGGATTGGCCCAGACAAAGGGAATTGATTCCTGTTCCGCGCAGAGACACCTGGCAGACGGCGCTCCCAAAACAACAGAGACCACCTAGAAGCTCTCGTTCACCTACAGAATGAACTGTCTAGTTATTGAGAGGTTCCAGCCTCTAGTTACGATTTATTTTTCTCTTTAAGGAAGCCTAGTTGCACAGGCTCTTTAGAATGCTCCTAATATTTTACCAAATGTTCTGACAGTTTAATTGTGACCTGTTATAATCACTTACTCCATTACTTACCCGGAGACAAGTCAGGCAGCCACGATGCCCTTGTCTTCTCTTACCCTCACTAGATTCTACAACACCTACTGAGTGTTGTATATGAGGAATAGTCATTACTTAGTACCCGTTGAACCGATTGTTTGGTTCCTGTTACCTCATAGATTATCATTATCTGTTCACTGAAACCTCAGTGTTCCCTAATTGTATTGTCTGTTTGTCCTACGTCTTCCCCCGGCTTCTCCCCTACGTGTAGTCTTTCCTTGTATCCTTAACCCTTACTCCTTCCATTCATCATGGCGGGATTGTTATCGTTTAGCTCCTTTAATGCCAGGGGACTTAACAAACCTGAGAAACGCAGTCAAATCTTATACCGATTTCATAAAAAGAGGATCATGATAGCGATGATCCAGGAGACCCATTTTAAGATCTCATCCATCCCGAATTGTAGAAACAGGTACTACCAAACCTGGTTCCATAGTCCACATCCAGATAAAAAAGCAGGTGGAGTCTCCATAGCTTTCCACAAAGCCTTCCAACCCAAGGTCTTAGCCTCTGACATTGACACTAAGGGGCGCTTTATATTTCTTAAACTTGCACTTAATGATCAGGTATTTACTGTTGCTAATATGTACTTTCCTAACCAGGGCCAGGCCTCCTTTGGGACCAAGTTGTTGAGAAGATTAGCTGGCTTCGCCGAGGGTTCCCGTATTATTTTAGGAGGTGACCTCAACATGACCATGAATCCCGAGCTTGATTCTTCGGTGGGTAAGTCCACGATCTCTCTCACCTCATTGCGTAAGTTCAGAACAGCACTCACATCCCTCAGGTTGGTTGATCTTTGGAGGATCTTGCATCCGGGTGTCAGAGATTACAGCCACTACTCTGCGGCACATAACACATACAGCAGACTGGACCATCTCTTCGTATCGCAGAGCTTCTTGGACCTTGATCCCCGATGCTCGATCGATTCTATGATATGGTCGGATCATGCTCCGGTATTTGGACTATTGTCTTCAACCCACACATCTCCCCGCTCATTCACTTGGAGACTTAATGATAATTTATTAAATGATGCGGTTTGCTCGGCATCTATAAAGACAGCCATTGCTGACTTTGTTGCTGACCATCGATCGGACACCACTGCTTCTCCTATGAAATGGGAAGCACTCAAATGTGTGGTTAGAGGCATATTTCTGTCCCACGGTTCACGGCTTAAAAGAGAGAGGACGCATAAGTAGCTGCTCTTTTTACAGAACTTGAAGCCAAGGAGTCCATTAATAAAGCCTCTGCATCAGATTCTCTTAAAGCTGAACTTTCCTCCATTCGGCAGCAGATATTAAAAATCCTAGATCAGAAATCTCTTTGTATGAGAGATAAAGTTAAGCGAGGTTACTACGAGTTTGGCGACAAATGTGGTAAATGGCTGGCGAAAGCTTTACATCCGCGTATTCCTCTCACACATATCCCCTCATTAAACATAGGCTCGAGGGGCCAGATACACGCCCCACTTGAAATTGCCCGTGAGTTCCGGTCATATTACTCGGACTTATATAATTTAGATCACACACATACATCTGTCCGGAGATCGTCATCCCAAGACGTGCAAAATTATCTATCTCAATTTGGTCCCCCGATTCTCCCGGACGATGCATCTACTGGTATGGAGGAGGATGTTTCTTCATCAGAGCTTCTATACGTCATTAAGGATCCCAAGAATGGGAAGAGCCCCGGCCCGGATGGGTTGTCCGCTCGTTTCTATAAATACTTTACGGAGGATCTGGCCCCCATACTCCTAGATGCATTTAATTCTATATCCGCCACATGCTCTCTCAAACCCTACAAGCACATATTTCAGTCATCCCCAAACCAGACAAGGACCATTCCCTTTGCTCCAATTATAGGCCCATCTCCCTTCTTAACATCGACCTGAAAATATTTGCCAAAATACTGGCCTTAAGATTACACCCCCACATACCGAAATGTATTCATAGAGAACAGGTGGGATTTGTTCCAGGACGAGAGGCCCGTGACAACACCATCAAATCTATAAGTCTGATCTCTAAAGCTAAACAATTAAAGATCCCCATGTGTCTTCTCTCGGTGGATGCGGAGAAGGCATTCGACAGGGTCAGTTGGCACTTCCTGGAAAGGACTTTGAGTCATATTGGGATGGGTCCCAGGATGATAAATAGAATCATGGCCTTCTACTCTGGCCCTACTGCTCGGGTGCGTGTCAATGGTGTCCTGTCGGATGCCTTCCCTATATCAAATGGAACGAGGCAGGGATGTCCTCTCTCCCCGTTTCTTTACATTCTTGTTATGGAATGCCTAGCGAATGCCTTGCGAACCAATGATGCAATTAGAGGCCTACACATTGGCAATATAGAACATAAACTGTCACTGTTTGCCGACGATCTTTTGATGTACTTAACAGCCCCTAGAATTGGTCTCCCCTCGGTACTGAAGGAATTTCGGATTTTTGGGATGTTATCCAACTTCAAGGTCAATGTCCAAAAGTCTGAACTTTTAAATATCTCTCTCCCCTCTCGAGATGTTACTGCACTCAAAGACGCATTCGCTTTTAAATGGGCCCCAAGTAAGCTTAAACACCTGGGAACTTACGTCCCTGCTGACACTTCCCACTTGTTCAAGCTCAACTACCTCCCTATACTTCACACTATTGAAAATAACTTACAAGCTTGGTCAGCTTTAAATGTTTCGTGGTTTGGCAGAAAAAACACCTTAAAAATGGAAGTTCTGCCCAGACTTCTTTATTTATTCCAGACAATCCCCTGTCGGATCCCAGCCTCTTACTTGGCACGTCTAAGGAAACTCGCTTCCCGTTTTATATGGGGTAGATCCAAAGCCAGGTTGAGCTACAATCTTATGGTCAGGTCTAGGGAACATGGAGGCACGGGACTGCCTGACTTCCTATCATATTACAGCGTGGCGGTCGCCAATTGCGTGATTGACCTAATCCATAATCTTGAGGGAAAGCTTTGGGTTGAATTAGAACACGCTCTAGCTCCTGGCCTTATCCCAAGCGTTTTCTGGTTTCCGACAAATACACTGACCCAGATGCCTATTCAAAGGTCATCACCTTTTCTATCTTCTCTAGTACACATTTGGACCAAGTTTTCCTCCACGACCCGGTTGGCTACAATCCCTGGCCCTCTCACAAACATATCTGGTCATCCGTTGATGCCAGCCACACTGTTAGCTCTACCGGCTCTCGGCTTACACTCCAGGCCTCAGATCAGGGTCAAAGACATATATTCGGCTGGAGGGATTAAAGATCTTAAAGATTTAGGCCATATTATCCCTGACTCACCTGGGCGATGGTTTCACTACTTACAATTGCGCAGTTTCACTGGATCTCTGGCACCCGGAATGCAACTACAGTCCTCATTATCTGATTTCGAGAAATTATGCCTAGCTACTTCTGCTCCTGGGCATTCTATATCTCTTATATATGCCATTCTGAACTCGGGAGAGATCTGGGATGACACAGAAGAATTCCCTGCCCCAACTAAGAAAATTATGCTTTCATGGGAATCTGAACTGGGATATCCTCTTACACCTGCTCAATGGAAGAGATCTCTCCTTTTCATCCATAAGTCTTCGATCTCCTGTAAGATTCAGGAACTCAATTATAAGATCTGGTCTAGGTGGTATAGGACTCCGGTTAAGCTTAACCAGTTCTATCCTTCGGTACCAGACACGTGCTGGAGGTGTTCGAAAGATAGGGGCACTATGTTGCACATCTGGTGGGAGTGTACGGGAGTAGCAACACTATGGAACGACATCTTCAAGCTATACGAATATCTATTCAAAATCCATGTCCCTATGTCTCCCCAGATAGCTCTCCTTTCAGTTTTTCCAGGCAGAATTAAGATGGTTAGGAAAGGTATCCTTAGATTTTTTGTCATAGCAATGCGACAAATAATTCCCAGAGCTTGGCGATCAACAGATAGCCCCCTCAGAGTCACTTGGGTGGGTGCTTTAGATTCTTTGGCACGCCTGGAAGAGTTGGGTGCAGAAGACCAGGGTCTTGGAGTTGCTCACTCTAAACAATGGGAGGCCTGGTACCAGTTTCGTGCATCTCCAGGTTTCTCGGGTTGGTTGTCCTCAGGTTCTACTACCTAAAGTATCCTGTCTAGTCTGACTGCAATTATATCTTGTATGGATTACTAGATCAATCCCTTCCCCCGCCTTCCCTCCTTGCCCTCCCCCTGGATCCTTTGTCTTGTCTCCCCCCCCCCCCTACCCCATTCATCTGGTATTGATGATTGTTGAATCTATTTTCTGTATGCTGATTTCATATGTAATTTTGTAATTTTCGCATATTGCATATGCTCAATGTACCTTTCTCATAGTGCATATATTCAAATGCATATGGTTTTCAATAAAAACAAATTGAACCATAAAAAACACGAAAATTTTAAATATCTCGGCATACAAATCTCCGGAAATATAGAAGAATATGAAAAATTAAATGTCCTCCCCCTAATAAAAGAATTAAGAACTAAAATACACATATGGAAAAGATTACCAATGTCAATACAAGGTAGGGTAAATCTAATAAAAATGGTCTTTCTCCCAAAGATACTTTATGTATTGCAAAATGCCCCAGTGAGAATACCGCAGAACATTTTTAAATTATTTGATAGACTAATGGGGGACTTTATTTGGAAGGGTGTGATCCCTCGGATAAAGAAGGAAGTCCTTCAGCTTCCAGTGCAGGAGGGAGGATTAGCGGTTCCCAATCTGTTTTTTTATTATTTAATAACACAATATGGAAACATAAAGGGTAGTTTAGATAGTCAGGTGGGTAGACAAGAATTAAATAGATGGGGATGGAAAGAGGAATGTAATCACTTAGAGGTGTTAGAGTCAGGCTTCTTGGGGAAAACAAATACTGGTAACAGGATATTAAACTTAGTAGAATACGTATGGGGGAAATTAAGAAGATATTGGAGATTAAAGGGTTTTTGAATTATACACCGATTTGGAAAAATCTTAATTTAAAGGAATTGGAAACAATAAGGGACTATATAGATTGGGAAAAAAAGGAATGAAATATCTAGATCAGATCTTTGAGGAAGATAAGCTGAAGGACTTTAACATAATGGTGCTGGAATTTGGGACCCCCCATAGTGATATGTATAAATACTTCCAGCTTAGGAATGCACTGCGGACAGTGGTACAGGAGGATAGGTATAGAAGGGAAAAATCAGACATGCTGGACAAGTTTACCACAGTAGGGGAAGGAGGAGGAACAACCGCAAGGAGATATAGGTTTTTGATGGAGGGAAAGAGATAAAGGATTATAATGCTTGCGGTGAAAAAAATGGGAGAAAGATTTAGATTCCTTTACGTAAGAAAAATAGAGGGATGCCCTCAGAAATTATGCGACAATCTCGGATAGGGGCTCACATAAGTTCTCACAATTCTTCATAGTGCATAGATTACATTGATCTCCATGGATGTTGAAAAGAATGGGAGTGAGAGTAACAGATAAGTGTCCAAAATGCTGGGAGGAGAGAGCTGATTTGATACATTGTTTCTGGAGATGTCCCAAACTCCATAGATATTGGACAGAAATAATGGAAACCGTGTTTTTGCTCCTGAAGGTTGGGTTGCCTAATGATCCAGTAATCTGTATTCTAGGGGCAACTGAACATTTGAAGTTAAATAAAAGAATAGGATTGGTTTTGAATAAAGTATTATTTCAGGCCAGACTTCTTATACTCAGGAAATGGATAAAGGCAGACTCACCGACGGTGGGACAGTGGAGAAAAGCAATAGATAATCTAATTAAAGAAGAACATGTGATGAAGAATCACACAAAAAAAAAAAATTCACAAAATCTCGACCAAGTATGGAAAAACTGGTTACTTTAGGGTCGGAGGATGTTGTTTTTTTTTTTTTCTCACGTCCCCCCCTCTCCTCCCTTTATGGGCGGGAGGGTATTGAGGAGGGTATTGAGGAGGGAGGGGGGAGAAAAAAGGAAAAATGAATTGTAACTATTAACTGTTAATATCAGATTTTTTTTCTATTGCTGGAGTAATGTGTTCTTCTATGGGTGTATTCTTTCTATGAAATTGAAATAAAGATTAAAAAGATTTAAAAAAAAGGAGTATTTTTACTCTTTCGGAAAAAATGTAGCGCAGCACCTTGCATACACCTCGGAAAAGTCTCTCCTCACCATCAGAGGTATCGTGTGAAGAACGAGGGGTGTGCTTAGAAATCTCCCTCTGAGGGAGTTGGTCAAATGTGGCAGCGGTTTGTCACAACAGGTACAGCACAGAGTCCAGGACCGGAGCAGTGCATGGAGAGACACTGGCAGCAGATCACCGCTGCTACCTGCCCTGTAATGCAGTTGGAAGTGGACAATGACAGAGGTAGCCAGGAAGGACAGGGTTTGCCCGAGCATGGAGCCTAGGACCACGGTGGCGAGTAAGCAAACATCAACTATCTACAACCTCTGTTACATTTATATACTGTCACATACGGGACCTGCCCTGTCATGTAAGCCCAGGTGCAACTGCAAAGATTTGATCTATTTCACACACTCAATCTCTCACGACCCCTACACACAGGCCTCAGATTGAACATAGATCACACCCGACACAGCTTTTCATGGACCCCAACATGCTGCCACCATCTATGACATTTAAATTAATATACCAATTAAATGGGGGCTTACAAAAAAAAACACAGCGCCCTACTCGCAAGCAGGCTCACAGTAGTACCAACCACACTTATAGCAGCTACACGGTAACGCAAACCACACTCATACACTTAAAAATTTAGGTTACTGGGCTCGTTCGTGGCACAAGGCGAAACCATTAAAGATGTGCTTTAATGTACTCAAAAGCTACAGTACTTGAGTTACAAAAATTAAAAGAAATAAAATACATAAGTAAATGGGTAAACAGTTATAAAAACAGAAAGGTTCTTAACCCCATAAGGACCCATGAAGTACATGTACGTCATATCTGGATGAGACTTAAGGCACGTGCGGGATCCTGCCGGGTGCGGCGTGGCCACTGGGTCCCCGCGCTGCTGTGACGGGGACCCGATAGCAGGGAAGAGAGCCCGGTGCTTTCCTTAGGCATCATGGATGCCTTCTGTGACAGCCTGTGAGATCCAGCCCCCTGGATTTCACAGGCAGTTGGCTGTAAGTGTATTACAGTGTGTAATACACTTACAGCCAAGGCATTACAATACATAAGTATTGTAATACATTGTAAAGGGAGTCAGAGCCCAAAAGTTGAAGTCCCAGAGTGGGACAAAAAAATAAAGTGCAAAAAAAAGTTAAAAAAATAAAGTTTTACAAAAATAAAATAAGTTTTCAAGAAAAAAAAATAAAAAATAAGCATATTAGGTATTTCCGCATCCTTATCGACCAACTCTATAAAATTATCACATGACCTAACCCCTCAGGTGAACACTGTCAAAAAAAGTCACCTTACATCAATAAAAGTGCAACACCAAGCGATCAAAAAGGCGTATCCCCCCAATATAGTACCAATCTAACCATCACTTCATCCTGGAAAAAAATTATCCCCTACCTAAGACAATTGCCCAAAAAATATAAAAATACTATGGCTCTCAGACTATGGAGACACTAAAACATGATTTTTTTTGTTTCAAAAATGCTTTTATTGTGTTAAATGTAAAAAAAAAAAAAAAAAAGTTGACATATTAGGTATCACCGCGTCTGTAACAACCTGCTTTAAAAAATATACCAGATGACCTAACACCTCAGGTGGTAACAAAGTGTTGTGGAATCGCACTCTCGTGGTCACCCGGAATGCAGCAGCCTACCTGGAGTCCAAGATCCATCAGGGCTCCTATGTAACAAGTCCCATAAAAGAAGAAGGAGGCAGCATGTCCGGTACAAAAAGATCCCTTTATTGGGAGCCGCTCAGGTGAACAAACGTGCAGAGGGTCGTGACGCTTCGGCTGACTCACAGCCTTTATCAAACACGTGTTTGATAAAGGCTGTGAGTCAGCCGAAACGTCACGACCCTCTGCACGCTTGTTCACCTGAGCGGCTCCCAATAAAGGGATCTTTTTGTACCGGACATGCTGCCTCCATCTTCTTTTATGGGAGTAACACCTCAGGTGAACACCGTCAAAAATATAAAATAAAAACGGTTTCAAAAAAGCCATTTTTTGTCACCTTACATCACAAAAAGTGGATCAAAAAGTCATATGCACCCCAAAATAATGCCAATCAAATCATCATCTCATCCCACAAAAATGATACCATACCTAAGACAATCTGCAAAGGAAAAAGGGGTCAGTCAGCACATCCCAAAGCGAAGGAGCACATTGCTATGGCTGAGAACAAGACTGTTACACAAGACACAATGCAACAGCTCATTGCATACCTAAGACAATCACCCAAAAAAAAAAATATATATATGGCTCTCAGAATATGGAGACACAAATTTTTTTTTAATGATATTATTGTGCAAAACTTAAATAAAATAAAAAAAGTACACATATTAGGTATTGCCATGTCCATAAGGACCTGCTCTATAAAAATATCACATGACCTAACCCCCTAGGTGAAGACCGTATATAAAAAAATAAAAAAACGGTGTAATAAAAGCCTTACATCACAATAAGTGGAATACCAAGCGATCAAAAAGTCATATGCCCCCTAAAATAGTACCAATCAAACGGTCATCTCATACCCAAAAAAATGAGCCCCTACAAAAAAAAAAAAACTATGGCTTTCAGAATATGGAGACACTAAAAAAAAAATCATTTTTTTTCAAAAATGACTTATTATGTAAAAAAAAGTTGCGTCCGTAACAACCTGCTCTATAAAAATACCACATGATCGAACCCGTCAGATGCATATTGTAAATAACAAAAAATTTAAAACGGTGCTAAAACAGCTATTTTTTGTTACTTTGCTTCACAAAAAGTGCAATATAGAGCAACCAAAAATGATATGTACCCTAAAATAGTACCAACAAAACTTCCACCTTCAAATGTGACATGGCAACTTAAATTTATCCCAGTAAAATATGCCTTCCAAAAACCATATGGCGTTCCTTTCCTTCTGCACCCTGCCGTGTTCCCATACAGCAGTTTTCGACCACAGATGGGGTGTTTCTATAAACTGAAGAATCAGGGTAATAAATATTGATTTTTGTTTGGCTGTTAAACCTTGCTTTGTTACTGGAAAAAATTGATTAAAATGGAAAATCTGCCAAATTAAGTGAAATTCTGAAATTTTATCTAAATTTTCCATTAATTCTTGTGGAACACCTAAAGCAGACATGTCCAAACTGTGGCCCTCCAGCTGTTGCAAAACTACAACTCCCAGCATGCCCTAATAGCTGTAAGCTACCCAGGCATGCTGGGAGTTGTAGTTTTTGAACAGCTGGAGGGCCGCAGTTTGGACATGCCTGACCTAAAGGGTTAACAAAATTTTTAAAATCCGTTTTGAATACCTTGAGGGGTGTAGTTTCCAAAATGGGGGTCACTTTTTTGGAGTTTCTACTATAGGGGTGCATCAGGGGGTCTTCAAATGTTACATGGCAACTTAAAATTATTACAGCAAAATCTGCCTTCCAAAAACCATATGGCGTTCCTTTCTTTCTGTGCCCTGCCGTGTGCCCATACAGCTGTTTACGATGACATTTGGGGTGTTTCTGTAAACTACAGAATCAGGGCAATTAATATTGAGTTTTTTGGGTTGCTAACATTTGCTTTGTTACTGGAAAAAAATGATTAAAATGGAAAATCTGCCAAAAAAGTGAAATTCTGAAATTCATTTTCCTTTAATTCTTGTGGAACACCTAAAGGGTTAATACAGTTTGTAAAATCAGTTTTAAAATACCTTTAGGGGTGTAGTTTCTAAAATGGGGACATTTATGGGTGGTTTTTATTATGTAAGCCTCACAAAGCTACTTCAGAACTGAACAACAAACAAAAAGGTAACAGCAGCATCTCCAGCGACTCCTTTATTGGACAGACTTCAAGTGTGCCATAAAAATAACCAGCAACGTTTCGACTACTACATAGCCTTTGTGAAGCCTAATACAGAGTGACACTATCCACCCTTTTAAAGTGCATGCAGCTCCCCCCACTAAATAAGGGGAGCACAGGTGTAAGTAAGTTATTGATAGCTGAAAGCAATTAGTCTGAGTATTTGCTCTGGATTGGTCATGTTATTAAATGTGTGGGCGATGTTTGTATTGGATTGGTTCTCACAGTATGTGGGGGGAGCTGAATGCACTTTAAAGGGTGGATAGTGGATCTGCGGCAGTAGTTTGGCTGATGCATTCTGGTGTGGTTGTTTGATAGTCCGTGGGTGCTGCTCTACATCTACTATTCTTTCAGACCTGAAATGGTCCTTAAAAAGTGGGTTTTCGAAATTTTCTAAAAAAATTTCAAGATTTGCTTCTAAACTTCTAAGCCTTCTTACGTCCCAAAAAAAAGAAAATGTCATTTACAAAATAATCCAAACATGACATATGGGGAATGTAAAGTAATAACTATTTTAAGAGGTTTCACTATCTGTTTTAAAAGCAAAGAAATTGAAATATAGAAAATTGTGAATTTAACAAAATTTTGGGTAAATTGGTTATTTTTTTAATAAATAAAAATGAAATATTTTGACTCAAATTTACCACTATCATGAAGTACAATATGTGACAAGAAAACAATCTCAGAATGGCCTGCATAAGTAAAAGCGTTTTAAAGTTATTACCACATAAAGTTACACATGTCAGATTTGCTAAAAATGGCCTGGTACTTAAAGGGAACCTTTAATTAAAGAAAGTGACCCAGCATTTTGCTAAGCGATCAATCAGTCACTTATTTATGTTGCCCTTCGTTAGGAAACCATAAAACTGGTGAAAGGTTCCCTTTAAAGGGCTTCTGTCAGCCCACTAAACCCTTTTTTTCCCCCCGTTAATATTAATCCCTACACTGCAAGCTCCCTGTACATATGCTAAATATTAATTTTCGTTCAGTAGATATTGTTAAAAATCTAGTTTTATCATATGTAAATTACCTTGCTACCAGCAAGTAGGGCGGCTACCTGCTGGTAGCAGCCGCATTCTCCTCTCATCATGACGCCCCCTCCGCCGTTTGATTGACAGGGCCAGGGAACGGGTTCGTTCTCTGCTGGCCCTGTTCGAATTCAAAATATCGCGCCGTACCTTTCTTTAATCGGTGCAGGCGCACTGAGAGGCGGCCTCTCTCCCGGCCGCTCCATCCTCAATGCGCCTGCGCCGATGACGTCACATCTACACCCGGCGCAGGCACATTGAGGATGGAGCGGCCGGGAGAGAGGCCGCCTCTCAGTGCGCCTGCACCGATTAAAGAAAGGTGCGGCGCAGGCGCGATATTTTGAATTCGAACAGGGCCAGCAGAGAACGAACCCGTTCCCTGGCCCTGTCAATCAAACGGCGGAGGGGGCGTCATGATGAGAGGAGAATGCGGCTGCTACCAGCAGGTAGCCGCCCTACTTGCTGGTAGCAAGGTAATTTACATATGATAAAACTAGATTTTTAACAATATCTACTGAACGAAAATTAATATTTAGCATATGTACAGGGAGCTTGCAGTGTAGGGATTAATATTAACGGGGAAAAAAAAAAGGGTTTAGTGGGCTGACAGAAGCCCTTTAAAGGGAACCTGTCACCAGTTTTATGGTGTCCTAACTAAGGGCAATATAAATAAGTGACTGATTCTCTCAGCAAAATGCTGGGTCACTTTCTTTAATTGACCCAGTCAATCTGCCAACATCTTGTATTGAATAGCTCCAGCTCATAATGAGGAGTCCTGAATATTCATGACCTCCTGACTCTCCCCGCCTACCTGCTGCTGATTGACAGTTATGAATCAGCAGCAGGTGGGCAGGGGAGTGGCTGGAGCTCTGAATGATAAAAACGCTGGACTCACTGACATCACGCTGGACTCAAATCAGCTCATTAGAATGCGGCATGTGGCATCTTTGTGTATATATAATAAGTAACCATCTGTCACACCAGTAAGTGAATACATCTAAGGCACTTTTTAGTAGTTAATGATTGTATATAATTAGTTAGATTATAATCAAATATCCACATGACAGGTTCCCTTTAAAGGGAACCTGTCACCTCTACTATGCTACTGAGCGTTTCTAAATGTTCATTGTGTCACCCTAAACATCTAAATTACACTTTTCATTTAATTTGCAGACGAATTCAATAAGTATTATGCATTTTTGTACTTTCTGCCTTTTATGCAAATTAACATAGAAGAGTCATATCTTACTTGTGTGACTTGTGAGTCATATTTTTCTGACTCATCTAAGGTTTATTTGCATATGCATCAAATCGTTTTTTTTACACAATAAAAGCACACAGAGCTATGGGAACTGGGTATTGTGGATGTGCTCACGGCCATCTAGCAAACCATGTTCTCAGCTCTATACACAAAATCAAGATGACAGGTTCCCTTTAACCTCTTCCGGACACATGACGTACCATGACATACCGGTACATCATTTATAGTTCCGATCACCGCCGCTCGATGGGTGGTGATCAGAACCCGATGCCTGCTCAAATCATTGAGCAGGCACCTTGGGTACATGACCCCCCCCCCCTCCCCCCGTGCGGCGATCGCAGCAAACCGCAGGTCAATTCAAACCTGCGGTTTGCTGCGTTTCCGGGTTATTCGAATAACCCGGAACAGGATGGTGATCGGTGGTGTGATAATACACCACCAATTACTATCATGCGAGGTGATGGTGACATCACCTCTCAGGATTGCCTCTCATTGGTCAGCTGGTTCATTCAAATTACCGCAGCGCTCCTATCCTCCTCCTTTTCAGTCCGGGAGCGCTGCACGTGGATCTCAGAGCCATTTGTGCAAAGATCGTTAGCCAGTACCCCCCAGGTATTTAGGGAAAGGTTAGGGACAGCTGTGTGACCCTAGACCCCCCCCCCCCCCGGGGGTGCTGCAGCTTGCCCACACACAAATTTTTCTGTCTGTTAGGTAAGTTCCCGCCGGATGTTCTCGACCAAGGAGGTATACGCCCAGCTTGCCTCCGAGAGCCCCAGCGAGGACAAGGATGACCCCACTTTCCTTTTGTCATCCGAGTACTCATCATCATCTAGCGATGATGATGAGCCCCCAAGGCGGCGGAGCAAGGGGACCGCCATGCTAGGACCCCTGTGGCCCACACTAGTACGAGCAACTCTGGGGCTCGTACTAGTTTTCCGGCCCACCAGTTAAGTCCACCGGAGCCCCCTGCCGGTGAACTTGCATGGTATACCCCAGAGCGTTTTGAGCCTATGCGTTTTGAGCCTGATTTTTTTAGGCCAACCAGGAATCCAGATTTCCACAGTTGGCTTCACTGAATACGACTACTTTACTCTTTTTTTCAGTGACCACTTTGTAAATCTACTGGTGGAGCAAACAAAACTGTACGCCCAACAGTTTGTTGCTCAACACCCAGGTTCCTTTTTGGCTAGGCCCGGTGGCTGGACTACGGTCAGTGCAGCCGAGATGAGGATGTTTTGGGGCTTCATGCTGCACATGGGCCTAGTCAAGAAACCTAGTGTCAGGCATTACTTGAGTGGGGACATCCTCTACCAGACCCCACTTTACAGTACGGCCATGACACGCTCCCGGTTTGAGGCCACCCGGAAATTCCTGCATTATGCAGATAATGCAGCATGTCTCCCACAAGGTGATCCTGCCTATGACCGCCTGTACAAAATCAGGCCGGTAATCGATCACTTTGGGGCCAAATTTGTGCAGGCCTATGTACCTGGAAGGGAGGTCGCGGTTGATGAGTCTCTCATTGCTTTCAAAGGGAGACTCCTTTTCCGTCAGTATGTTCCCTCTAAGCGGGCAAGGTATGGCATGAAGCTTTACAAACTTTGTGAGAGAACCTAAGGGTTCTTACAAGTTTTGTGTGTACGAGAGACGAAATTCCCTTATTGAACCTCCAGAATGTCCTCCCACTCTGGGTGTTAGCGGGAAACTTGTGTGGGAACTTATGCACCCACTGCTAGATAAGGGTTACCACCTGTACGTGGATTACTTTTCATACTAGTATCCCCTTGTTCCAGTCCCTCGCCGCCAGATGCACGTCCGCTTGTGGGACCGTGCAGATAAATCAACGCTGCCTCCCTACCCACCCCCTCCAGGTTCCTAACGCCAGGGGTGAGACCCCTGCCCTTACCAGTGGAAACCTGTTGCTGGTCAGATATAAGGACAAGAGGGATGTCCTTGTACTGTCCACAATTCACGGTAACGGCATCACCCCTGTCCCTGTGCGAGGTACCGCGGCAACGCTCCTCAAGCCCGATTGTATTGTTGACTACAATCAGTATATGGAAGGAGTTGATCTCTCCGATCAAGTTCTCAAGACATATAACACCATGAGCAAAACCCAGGCATGGTACAAAAAAGTTACGGTCTACTTGGTACATGTTGCCTTGTACAACTCTTTTGTGCTGTCCCGGAGCGCTGGCAACACAGGGAAATTCCTCTAGTTCTATAAAGCAGTCCTCAAGGCCCTGATCTTTTCTGACCAGGAAAGAGCAGGCTGAAGTACCTCGGGGAACTGGAGGCGCCGGGATCATCCCTGGCCAACACTTTCCAGGTGTGGTCCCCATGCTGGAAAGAAGGGACGGACCCAAAAAAGGTGCAGAGTGTGTCACAGGAGGGGGATACGCAAGGACACCACCACTCAGTGTGACACGTGCCTCGATCATCCGAGCCTCTGCATTATTGGTTGCTTCAGGAAGTACCACACTTCCATGGAGTACTAAATTTATATCCCAATTTAGCCACTGACAATCGGATAAAAAACTGGATCTCAGACTTGAGACACCAAAACGAAAAAAAAAAATATTTTCATAAATATACCCACCCAACCCTTAAGATGAACACGGTAAAAAATAAAAACGGTGCAAAAAAAAGATTTTTTTTTGTCACCTTACATCACAAAAATTGTAACAGCAAGCGATCAAAAAGTCATATGCCCCCCAAAATAGTGCCAATAAAACCGTCCTCTCACTCTGCAAAAAATTAGCCCCTACCTAAGATTTTCGGCTAAAAACATAAAAAAAAAAAAATTACTCTTAGACTATACTAAAATGTTTTTGTTTTGTTTAAAAAAAGATAATATAGTGTAAACATAAATAAAATAAAAAAGAGGTAGACATATTAGGTATCGCCGCATCCGTAGCAATCTGCTCTATAAAAATACCCCCCCAATCCCTCAGATGAACACGGTCAAAAAAAAAAAACGGTGCCAAAAAAGCAATTTTTCATTTTAATCCGTTTTTTTTCCAGTAACAAAGCAAGGGTTAACAGCCAAACAAAACTTAATATTTATCACCCTGATTCTGCAGTTTACAGAAACACCCCATATGTGGTCGTAAACTGCTGTATGACCAAACGGCAGGAAGCAGAAGGAAAGGAACTCCGTATGATTTCTGGAAGGCAGACTTTGATGGCCTTTTTTTTTGGGCCACCGTGTCCCACTTGAAGCCCCCCTAATGCAACCCTAGAGTAGAAACTCCATTAAAGCGACCCCATCTAAGAAACTACACCCCTCAAGGTATTCAAAACTGATTTTTACAAACTTTATTAACCCTTTAGGTGTTCCTCAACACTTTATGGCAAATGGAGATGAAATTTCAGAATTTCTATGTTTGGTAACCTTGCCTCACAAAAATGTAATATAGATAAACCAAAAATCATATGTACCCTAAAAATAGTCCTAACAAAACTGACACCTTATCCCGTAGTTTCCAAAATGGGGTCACTTTTATGGAGTTTCTACTCTAGGGGTGCATCAGGGGGGCTTCAAATGGGACATGGTGTAAATAAACCAGTCCAGCAAATCTTCCTTTCAAAAACCACACGGCGCACCTTTCCCTCTATGCCCTACCGTGTGCCCATACAGTAGTTTACGGACACATATGGGATGTTTCTGCAAACTACAGAATCGGGGCAGTAAATATAGCATTTTGTTTAGCTGTTAACCTTTGCTTTGTTACTGGAAAAAATGGATTAAAACTGAAAATTTGCCAAAAAAATCTAAATTCTGAAATGTTATCTCCATTTGCCATTAAAGAGGTTCTGTACTTTGTTTTAACTGATGATCTATCCTCTGGATAGATCATCAGCTTCTGATGGGGCTCACTTGAATAAAGCTTAGCCCCGCCCGCGCTAGTTGATACTAGTCGTGAGGTCAGTGGGCCGGCGGTAAACAGTGAGAAGGCCGCAGCGCTACTGGAGCGCCGCTGCCTTCTTAAACAGCTGATTGGCGGGGGTCCCAGGTGTCGGACCCCCGCCGATCAGAAGCTGATGATCTATCAGTTAAAACAAAGTGCAGAACCCCTTTAACTCTTGTGGAAAACGTAAAGGGCTAACAATGTTTATAAAATCAGTTTTTAATACTTTGAGGCGTGTAGTTTCTAGAATGGGGTCATTTTTGGGTGGTTTCTATTGACAAAGTGACTTCAGACCTGAACTGGTCCCTAAAAATTGGGTTTTTGAAAATTTCTGAAAAATTTCAAGATTTGCTTCTAAACTTCTAAGCCTTGTAACGTCCCCAAAAACTAAAATGTCATTCCCAAAATGATCCAAACATGAAGTAAACATATGGGGAATGTAAAGTAATAACTATTTGTGGAGGTATTACTATATGTTATAGAAGTAGAGAAATTGAAACTTGAAATTTGCATTTTTTTCAAAATTTTGGGTAAATTTGGTATTTTTTTTATAAATAAAAAATAATTTTTTTTTAACTT
Organism: Bufo gargarizans; assembly: GCF_014858855.1. Classification (NCBI taxonomy): domain Eukaryota; kingdom Metazoa; phylum Chordata; class Amphibia; order Anura; family Bufonidae; genus Bufo; species Bufo gargarizans. The sequence goes on from NC_058087.1 coordinate 105,673,136, forward strand.
TATTTTACCAGTGTCATGAAGTACAATATGTGATGAAAAAACTATCTCAGAATGGCCTGGATAAGTAAAAGCATTTTAAAGTTATCACCACTTAAAGTGACATTCGTCAGATTTGCATAAAATGGCCTGGTTCTTAACCACTTTAACCCCGCTAGCTAAATGTCACGACTGTGACTGATCCAGACAGGTCTGGGAGGAGAAGGTCGCAGCGACTTGCTACTCGCGATAGCTTGTGAGTTTGCTCTGTGGTTCAGGGTATGTCATCAGGGTTTTGCCTTGTGAACCTTTTTGTCCTGACTGGGAGTTTGTAGGCATCCTTCTCAGGTGAGTCCTGTCTGCCACTCCCAGCTACTATATTAGTTTCAGTTTCACTTGCAGTCATTGCCAGATATAGTCCTTATTTCCAGTGCTATTCTGACCTTTGAAGGAGATCGTTTGATGGTATTGCTGTGGAGCTCTCGTCTGGTGTGGACTGTCGTATTTGGGATCACCTTCTCTGCTCGTGACTGGATAAGTCTATCTATGTTTGATTGTTTGTTTGTTTGTTGCTGTCTTCCCCTGTTGTTCTCCTAGACGTGAGTGATGGTGACTAGTGCTCCCATCTGCCTTTCCCCAGTCTAGTCTTGTTAGGGTGACTGAGGGTTTAGGCATCCTGCTCGCCGCACGGGTTCACACCCCGTCTAGGGTATCAGGGCAGACAGGTGCCAGCTTAGGGTTAGTCAGGGGTGACCGTTCTATTTCCCATCCGTAGATAAGGGTCCCCCTTCCCCTCCGTCTGGTGCGACACGACTGCTGCTGGGATAGCGGTCGTGACAGTATATCTGGCCATTTAAAAAAATAAATAAATAAAAAATGACATTTTTTTTTTTTGCTTGCTGTTTTTCTTTGTATTTTTCTGTTCCACTATGGATCCGGTTTTGGCAAAAGAATTACAGGGGTTATCCCTGGAAATGGCAGGATTAAAAGCAACAGTGCAGCAGCAGCAGCAATCCTTGGGTTCCACCGTTGCTACGGGAAACCAAGGTACTCCTGAGCCAAAAGTGGTTTTACCTGATAGGTTCTCAGGAGGAAGAGACCAATTTGTAACCTTCAGAGAAGCTTGTAAATTGTTCTTCAGGTTACGCCCTAGGTCCTCCGGCGGTGAGGAACAACGGGTGGGCATTGTAATTTCGCTCCTGCAAGGAGATCCGCAGGCTTGGGCTTTCTCCCTACCATCAGACTCTCCGGCCTTACGATCAGTGGAGGAGTTTTTTAAAGCCCTGGGTCTAAGCTACGTAGACTTCGGCAAGAGAACCGGTCTGCTGAACTATATTGTTCCGAATTCCGTAGGTGGGCTATTGATACATTATGGAACGACTCGGCCCTTAGGAGTCAGTTCTGCCAGGGGTTGTCTGAAAAATTAAAAGACGCGCTGGCGGTATACGAGGTCCCTGGGTCTCTTGAGGCTGCTATGTCTCTGTCCATAAGAATCGACAGACGACTCAGGGAGAGACTATTAAATTCTACAGAGGCCTCTATAGGGCAGGGATCGGTTTGTTATGATCCAGTCGAACCAATGCAAATTGGGGGCGCCACTAGACGGGTGAATCCTTCTAAGGTCCGCCGTAGGTTAGAGGTTTGTTTTCGTTGTGGGGGGAGGGGTCATTTTGTAAAGGTATGTCCCTCAGAACCCAAGAGACCACAAACAAGGGAGCCGGCGGAAAACTAGAGTCCCCAGATTGTGCGGAGGATAACAGTCTGGGCGTATTTCTTTCCTCCATACGCATGTCTCAGTTTTTGTTGTCCGCTACCGTTGAGGCAGGCAATAAGACTGAGATCTGTTCCGTCTTTTTGGACAGTGGGGCAGGGGTCAACTTGGTGGATTCACGGTTTGCTCAGGCTCTGGGTTTTACTCCGGAACCGGTACGCAGAACTATTCCTGTTTTTGCCGTCGACTCCTCCCCTCTTACTCAGAGAGAGTTAACTCAGATCATCCATAATATCCATCTGCAGGTAGGGGACCTCCATAAAGAACATATCTCTTGTTATGTCCTGGACGGTCTTCCGGCTCCTATGGTATTGGGGCTTCCCTGGCTGGTGACCCACAATCCAGTGGTGGATTGGCAGGCCGGGGAGATTGTGGAGTGAACATTGTAAGGACAACTGCTTGAGTAGTAGGTTCTCTACACTCTCTGTAACATCTCTACCTACCTTTCTGTCAGATTTTATGGATGTGTTTTCTGAGAAGGGTTGTCAGGGGTTACCACCTCATCGTCCATATGATTGCCCGATTAATCTTGTACCTGGGGCAAAACTACCTAAAACCCAGTTATACAATCTTTCCGGCCCGGAGAGGAAGGCTATGAAAGATTATATTTCGGAGAGTTTGGCTAAGGGACACATCAGACCCTCTTCTTCACCCGTGGCTGCAGGTTTATTTTTTGTTAAAAAGAAAGATGGGGGCCTGCGTCCTTGCCTGGATTTCCGGGAATTAAACCGGATAACTATCCGAGATCCCTATCCTCTTCCTCTCATTCCCGACCTCTTTAATCAGGTTGCTGGTGCAACCTGATTCCAGAGGGGAAAAAAACCAGGCTGGTGTAGTGAGCTGCATCTATATTTAGTTATATAAGGAGATATATAACGCGAGTTTGACCGCGACGCGTGGTTGATTTAAGTGTGGTTGCGTAAGTGTGACTTAAGATTAAGTGACTTTAGATTCAGGGACTTCAGTGGGGGACTGTAATTAGCCAGTTTCTTAGTACTACATTATATTGTATTTTTTGCTTTGCTGGTGTAATCCCCATTTAGTATGTGTTGCACAATTGACAACGCAGTCCAGTGCACATCTTGCATGATGTATGCAGTCCTGGAACAGGAGTTCAAGGGTGCATATCTTTGTTCTAGATGTGAGCAAATTACCCGTTTGGAATCGCAAATCGAGTCTCTAAATGGGCAAATTGCAACACTGAGAGGCATTAACAATTTGCAAAAGAGTTTGCTCCTCACCGAGCAAGCACTCTTTGGGGTAGATGAGGGGGAGGGTGACAGAGAGGAGGCTGAGGAAAGTGAGGTAGCTAGCTGGGTAACATTAAGAAAGCGGGGTAGAGGGAAGAGTGTCAGGGAGGCTAGCCCTGATCTGACACACCCCAACAAGTTTGCACGTTTGGCAGATGAGGGGGATGTCAGTCCAGGGATGGCACTGCCGCAGCCAGACACTTCCTCTGCCAGTCAGGGGAATGTCAGCTCCGGTAAGCAGGGGCCCAGGAGAGCAGGGCAGGCCAGACAGGTGCTGGTAGTGGGAGACTCAATTATTAGGGGAACAGATAGGGAAATCTGTCACAAAGACCGTGATCGCCGAACAGTGTGCTGTCTTCCTGGCGCTAGAGTTCGACACATCGCGGATCGGGTTGACAGATTACTGGGAGGGGCTGGAGAAGATCCAGCGGTCATGGTCCATATCGGAACCAATGACAAAGTTAGGGGTAGGTGGAGAGTCCTTAAAAATGATTTCAGGGATTTAGGTCAAAAGCTGAGGGCAAGGACCTCAAAGGTAGTATTTTCCGAAATACTACCTGTACCACGGGCCACACAAGAGAGGCAGCGGGAGATTAGGGAAATTAACAAGTGGCTCAAAAACTGGTGTAGGAAGGAGGGGTTTGGGTTCCTGGAGAACTGGGCCGACTTCTCTGTCGGCTACAGGCTCTATCGTAGGGACGGGCTGCACCTCAATGGGGAAGGGGCAGCTGTGTTGGGGAGGAAGATGGCTAGAAGGTTGGAGGAGTGTTTAAACTAGGGACTGGGGGGGAGGGTAATTATGTTATAGAATGGGAAGATAGTGCAGATAGAGACCGGGGGCAAGGTAGTGGGACTGGGGGAGGAATGGAAGGAGGGACTAGAACAGTTCAGAAGGAAAGGTGTAGAGTAAAAAATATACATAAACCTCTCAAATGTATGTATACTAATGCCAGAAGCCTGACTAATAAAACTGGTGAACTGGAATTAGTGATGTGTGAGGAGGACTATGACATAGTGGGAATAACTGAGACATGGCTGGATGATAGCTATGACTGGGCGGTTAATGTACAAAGTTACAGTCTGTTTAGAAAAGATCGTCAAAATCGGAGAGGGGGAGGGGTCTGCCTTTATGTAAAGTCCAGTCTAAAGACCACACTCGGTGAAGATATAAGTGAGGGACATGAACATGTGGAGTCACTGTGGGTAGAGATACATGGCGCTAAAAACAATAATAAATTACTAATAGGAGTTTACTATAAACCACCTAACATACCAGAGTCCACAGAAAATCTACTACTAAACGAGATAGACGAGGCGGCAAATCATAATGAGGTGGTTATTATGGGGGACTTCAACTACCCAGATATAGACTGGGAAACTGAAACTTGTATATCTCATAAAGGAAACAGGTTCTTGGCAATAACTAAAGACAATTACCTCTCCCAACTGGTTCAGGACCCGACTAGAGGGACGGCCATACTGGACTTAGTATTAACCAATAGGCCTGACAGAACAACAGACGTGCAGGTTGGGGGACACCTGGGAAATAGTGACCACAAAGTAATAACCTTCCAATTATCATTCAAAAGAGTGTTTCTACAGGGAGGAACAAAAATACCAAACTTCAAAAAAGCTAAATTTAGCCAACTAAGAGAGGCCATAGGCCTAACTAAATGGGATAAAGTCCTCACAAATAAAAATACAGCCACAAAATGGGATATCTTTAAAAGCATCCTAAAATCTCATTGTGAGAGGTACATACCGTATGGGAATAAAAGGTTAAGGAACAAAAAGAAACCAATGTGGATAAACAGAACTGTAAAGAAAGCAATAAATGACAAAAAGAAAGCATATAAAACACTAAAACAGGAGGGTAGCACGGAAGCACTGAAAAACTATAAGGAAAAAAATAGAACATGCAAAAAACAAATAAAAGCGGCCAAACTAGAGACTGAGAGATTAATTGCCAAAGAGAGTAAAACTAACCCTAAAATGTTCTTCAATTATATAAATGTTAAAAAGTATAAATCTGAAGGTGTCGGCCCGTTAAAGAGTAATGAGGGGGAAGTCGCAGAGAGCGACGAGGAGAAAGCAAAGCTGTTAAATATTTTTTTCTCCAATGTATTCACTGAGGAAAATAAACTGTCAGATGACATGCCGAATGTTGAACCGGGAAGAAGTGCAACAGCGACTTAGAAAGATTAAAATAGACAAATCGCCAGGACCAGATGGCATACACCCCCGTATCCTAAGGGAATTAAGTAATGTCATAGCCAGACCCTTATTTCTGATATTTGCAGATTCTATATTGACAGGGAATGTCCCACAGGATTGGCGCATGGCAAATGTGGTGCCAATATTCAAAAAGGGTCCAAAAACAGAGCCTGGAAACTATAGGCCGGTAAGTTTGACATCTGTTGTGGGTAAACTGTTTGAAGGTTTTCTGAGAGATGCTATGTTAGAGCATCTTAACGGAAATAAGCAAATAACGCCATATCAGCATGGCTTTGTGAGGGATCGATCATGTCAAACAAATTTAATCAGTTTCTATGAGGAGGTAAGTTCTAGACTTGACAGCGGCGAATCAATGGATGTGGTGTATCTGGACTTCTCCAAGGCATTTGACACTGTACCACATAAAAGGTTAGTATATAAAATGAGAATGCTCGGACTGGGAGAAAACATCTGTAAGTGGGTAAGTAACTGGCTCAGTGATAGAAAACAGAGGGTGGTTATTAATGGTAAATACTCAGATTGGGTCACTGTCACTAGTGGGGTACCTCAGGGATCAGTATTAGGCCCTATTCTCTTCAATATATTTATTAATGATCTTGTAGAAGGCTTGCATAGTAAAATATCAATTTTTGCAGATGACACTAAACTGTGTAAAGTAATTAACACTGAAGAGGACAGTATACTACTACAGAGGGATCTGGATAGACTGGAGGCTTGGGCAGAGAAGTGGCAGATGAGGTTTAACACTGACAAATGTAAAGTTATGCACATGGGAAGGAATAATGCAAGTCACCCGTACTTATTAAATGCTAAAACACTCGGTAACACTGACATGGAAAAAGATCTAGGAATTTTAATAAACAGCAAACTAAGCTGCAAGAACCAGTGTCAGGCAGCTGCTGCCAAGGCCAATAAGATAATGGGTTGCATCAAAAGGGGCATAGATGCCCGTGATGAGAACATAGTCCTACCACTTTACAAATCATTAGTCAGACCACACATGGAGTACTGTGTACAGTTCTGGGCTCCAGTGAACAAAGCAGACATAGCAGAGCTGGAGAGGGTCCAGAGGAGGGCAACTAAAGTAATAACTGGAATGGGGCAACTACAGTACCCTGAAAGATTATCAAAATTAGGGTTATTCACTTTAGAAAAAAGATGACTGAGAGGAGATCTAATTAATATGTATAAATATATCAGGGGTCAGTACAGAGATCTATCCCGTCATCTATTTATTCCCAGGACGGTGACTGTGACGAGGGGACATCCTCTGCGTCTGGAGGAAAGAAGGTTTGTACACAAACATAGAAGAGGATTCTTTACGGTAAGAGCAGTGAGACTATGGAACTCTCTGCCTGAGGAGGTAGTGATGGTGAGTACAATAAAGGAATTCAAAAGGGGCCTGGATGTATTTCTGGAGCGTAATAATATTACAGGCTATAGCTACTAGAGAGATATCGTTGATCCAGGGATTTATTCTGATTGCCTGATTGGAGTCGGGAAGGAATTTTTATTCCCCTAAAGTGAGGAAAATTGGCTTCTACCTCACAGGTTTTTTTTTGCCTTCCTCTGGATCAACTTGCAGGATGACAGGCCGAACTGGATGGACAAATGTCTTTTTTCGGCCTTATGTACTATGTTACTATGTAAATGGTTCTCTAAAATGGATCTCAGAGGAGCCTATAACCTGATTCGCATCAAAGAGGGGGATGAGTGGAAGACGGCTTTTAATACTCCAGAAGGGCATTATGAAAATCTGGTCATGCCATTTGGTCTTACTAATGCGCCTGCGGTGTTCCAACATTTTGTCAACGATATTTTTAGTCACCTTATCGGGAGATTTGTTGTGATATATCTTGATGACATCCTGGTCTATTCTCCGGATTTGGAGACACATAAGATCCATGTGAGACAAGTGCTGCAGATATTAAGGGCAAACAAATTGTTTGCTAAATTAGAGAAATGTGTGTTCGCCGTAAAAGAACTGCAATTTCTGGGGTATGTGTTGTCAGATTCAGGTTTCCGCATGGATCCAGAGAAAGTCCGGGCGATTATGGACTGGGATCTGCCTGAGAACCTGAAGGCATTGCAACGTTTCCTGGGGTTTGCCAATTTTTATAGAAAGTTTATAAAGAACTATTCCTTGGTGGTCAAACCACTGACTGACATGACCCGAAAGGAATCCAATTTTTCCAAATGGTCACATGCAGCCAAAACTGCCTTTACATCTCTGAAGGAGAGATTCACCTCGGCCCCTATTCTCGTACAGCCAGATGTCTCGCTTCCTTTTATTGTAGAGGTTGATGCATCAGAGGTGGGGGTGGGAGCGGTACTTTCTCAGGGCCCGTCCCCTGGTGAATGGCGTCCGTGTGCTTTCTTTTCGAAGAAATTGTCTACTGCAGAAAGGAACTATGATATTGGCAACAGGGAACTTTTGGCTATTAAGTTGGCCTTTGAGGAGTGGCGTCATTATTTGGAGGGGGCGGTTCATCCCGTCACGGTGATTACTGATCACAAAAACTTATTATATCTGGAGTCTGCTAAACGTCTCAACCCTAGACAGGCTCGGTGGTCGTTATTTTTTACTAGGTTTAATTTTGTAATAACCTATCGCCCGGGGGCAAAAAATACTAAGGCGGATGCATTGTCTCGAAGTTTTCCTGGAGGGGGTGATGTTGAGGTACCAGAGCCTATTTTGCAAAAGGGGGTGGTGGTCTCTGTATTACACTCAGGTTTAGAGGGGAGGGTGTTGGAAGCTCAGGGGGACGCCCCGGCCTCCTGCCCCTCGGGTAAACTGTTTGTGCCAGAAAATTTACGCCTGGAGATACTAAAAGAACACCATAACTCCACACTGGCAGGACACCCAGGTAGTAAGGCAACCTCTGAATTAGTGTCTCGTCGGTTCTGGTGGCCTAAGTGGCGCCAGGAGGTGTTTAATTTTGTGTCTGCATGTGCTACCTGTGCTCGTTCTAAGGTAGATCATACTCGTCCAGCAGGGCGTCTTTTACCTCTGGCCATCCCCAACAGGCCTTGGACGCACCTATCAATGGATTTCATTACGGATCTACCAGTATCAGCTGGGAAGACTGTTATTCTTGTAGTTGTTGACAGATTCAGTAAAATGGTGCACTTTATTGCTCTTACCGCATTGCCTAATGCTAATACACTGGCTCAGGTTTTTATTGACCACATCGTGAAGCTTCACGGGGTCCCTTCCGATATTGTTTCGGATCGTGGTACCCAATTTGTTTCTAAATTTTGGAAAGCTTTTTGTTCTCGTTTAGGGGTTCATCTGTCGTTTTCTTCATCTTTCCATCCACAGTCCAACGGTCAGACTGAACGTACCAATCAAAACCTAGAGACATATTTGAGATGCTTTGTTTCCGAAAATCAGGAGGAATGGTCATCTTATTTACCGTTAGCCGAGTTTGCCATTAATAATCGTCGTCAAGAATCCACAGATAAGTCACCATTTTTTGGTGCGTATGGTTTCCATCCTCAGTTTTATACGTTTAGTGAGGGGGGGCCGTCTGGGATTCCCGAGGAGGAACGATTTGCATCTTCACTTTCATCAGTGTGGCAGAGTGTGCAAGAAAGTTTGAAGAGAATTGGTGGTAGATACAAACGTGCGGCTGATAAGAAGCGCTCTGAAGGTCCGGACCTTGGGGTGAATGACTTGGTGTTGTTGTCTACCAGAAATATCAAGTTGAAGGTTCCCTCGTGGAAATTAGGTCCGAGATTTATTGGTCCTTATAGGGTAATTAAGGTCATTAACCCGGTGGCTTTTCGTCTGGAGCTACCTCAGACTCTAAGGATCCATAATGTCTTCCACAGATCTCTGCTTAAGAGATATGTAGAACCTCCTGAACCATTGCCACTACCGCCTCCACCGGTGGTTGTTGATGGCAGTCTTGAGTTTCAGGTAGAAAAGATTGTTGATTCACGATATGTTCGCCGCTCTCTTCAGTACCTGGTGCACTGGAGAGGTTATGGTCCCGAAGAGAGAATGTGGGTGCCAGCATCAGAGATAAAGGCGGACAGACTTATTCGAGCTTTTCATAGGTCCCATCCGGAGAGGCCGGGTCTTGAGGGTCCGGTGGCCCCTCGTAGAAAGGGGGGTACTGTCACGACTGTGACTGATCCAGACAGGTCTGGGAGGAGAAGGTCGCAGCGACTTGCTACTCGCGATAGCTTGTGAGTTTGCTCTGTGGTTCAGGGTATGTCATCAGGGTTTTGCCTTGTGAACCTTTTTGTCCTGACTGGGAGTTTGTAGGCATCCTTCTCAGGTGAGTCCTGTCTGCCACTCCCAGCTACTATATTAGTTTCAGTTTCACTTGCAGTCATTGCCAGATATAGTCCTTATTTCCAGTGCTATTCTGACCTTTGAAGGAGATCGTTTGATGGTATTGCTGTGGAGCTCTCGTCTGGTGTGGACTGTCGTATTTGGGATCACCGTTCTATTTCCCATCCGTAGATAAGGGTCCCCCTTCCCCTCCGTCTGGTGCGACACGACTGCTGCTGGGATAGCGGTCGTGACACTAAAACCCCCTTAATGACCAGGCCACTTTTTACACTTCTGCACTACACTACTTTCACCGTTTATTGCTCGGTCATGCAACTTCCCACCCAAATGAATTTGACCTTCTTTTCTTCTCACTAATAGAGCTTTCATTTGGTAGTATTTTATTGCTGCTGACATTTTTACTTTTTTTGGTTATTAATTGAAATTTAACCAATTTGCCAAAAAATGTCATTTTTCACTTTCAGCTGTAAAATTTTGCAAAAAAAACGACATCCATATATACATTTTTCGCTAAATTTATTGTTCTACATGTCTTTGATTAAAAAAAAATGTTTGGGCAAAAAAAAATGGTTTGGGTAAAAGTTATAGCGTTTACAAACTATGGTACAAAAATGTGAATTTCCGCTTTTTGAAGCAACTCTGACTTTCTGAGCACCTGTCATGTTTCCTGAGGTTCTACAATGCCCAGACAGTAGAAAAACCCCACAAATGACCCCATTTCGGAAAGTAGACACCCTAAGGTATTCTCTGATGGACATAGTGAGTTCATAGAACTTTTTATTTTTTGTCACAAGTTAGCGGAAAATGATGATTTTTTTTTTTTTTTCTTACAAAGTCTTTCAAAGGGAGACTTGCGACAAAAGATAAAAACTTCTAGGAACTCGCCATGCCCCTCACGGAATACATTGGGGTGTCTTCTTTCCAAAATGGGGTCACTTGTGGCGTAGTTATACTGCCCTGGCAATTTAGGGGCCCTAATGCGTGAGAAGTACTTTGCAATCAAAATGTGTAAAAAAAATGACCTGTGAAATCCTAAAGGTGCTCTTTGGAATGTGTGCCCCTTTGCCCACCTAGGCTGCAATAAAGTGTCACACATCTGGTATCGCCGTACTCAGGAGAAGTTGGGGAATGTGTTTTGGGGTGTCATTTTACATATACCCATGCTGGGTGAGAGAAAAATCTTGGTCAGATATTTTTTTATACAAAGTTGGCATTTGACCAAGATATTTATCTCACCCAGCATGAGTATATGTAAAATGACACCCCAAAACACATTCCCCAACTTCTCCTGAGTACGGCGATACCACATGTGTGACACTTTTTTGCAGCCTAGACGCGCAAAGGTGCCCAAATTCCTTTTAGGAGGGCATTTTTAGACATTTGGATCCCAGACTTCTTCTCACGCTTTCGGGCCCCTAACATGCCAGGGCAGTATAAATACCCCACATGTGACCCCATTTGGAAAGAAGACACCCCAAGGTATTCCGTGAGGGGCATGGCGAGTTCCTAGAATAAATTTTTTTTTTTTTGGCACAAGTTAGCGGACAAAAATTTTAATCTTTCATGGACTCAATATGCCCCTCACGGAATACCTTGGGGTGTCTTCTTTCCGAAATGGGGTCACATGTTGGGTATTTACACTGCCCTGGCATTTTAGGGCCCTAAAGCGTGAAAAGAAGTCTGGAATATAAATGTCTAAAAAAATGTACGCATTTGGATTCCGTGAGGGGTATGGTGAGTTCATGTGAGATTTTATTTTTTGACACAAGTTAGTGGAATATGAGACTTAGTAAGAAAAAACAAAAACAAAAACAAAAAAAAAAATTCCGCTAACTTGGGCCCAAAAAAATGTCTGAATGGAGCCTTACAGGGGGTGATCAATGACAGGGGGGTGATCAGGGAGTCTATATGGGGTGATCACCCCCCTGTCATTGATTACCCCCCTGTAAGGCTCCATTCAGACGTCCGTATGATTTTTTTACGGATCCACGGATACATGGATCGGATCCGCAAAACGCATACGGACGTCTGAATGGAGCCTTACAGGGGGGTGATCAATGACAGGGAGGTGATCAGGAAGTCTATATGCGTGATCACCCCCTTGTCATTGATCACCCCCCTGTAAGGCTCCATTCAGACGTCCGCATGTGTTTTGCGGATCCGATCCATGTATCAGTGGATCCGTAAAAATCATACGGACGTCTGAATGGAGCCTTACAGGGGGGTGATCAATGACAGGGAAGTGATCAGGAAGTCTATATGCGTGATCACCCCCTTGTCATTGATCACCCCCCTGTAAGGCTCCATTCAGACGTCCGCATGTGTTTTGCGGATCCGATCCATGTATCAGTGGATCCGTAAAAATCATACGGACGTCTGAATGGAGCCTTACAGGGGGGTGATCAATGACAGGGAAGTGATCAGGAAGTCTATATGCGTGATCACCCCCTTGTCATTGATCACCCCCCTGTAAGGCTCCATTCAGACGTCCGCATGTGTTTTGCGGATCCGATCTATGTATCAGTGGATCCGTAAAAATCATACGGACGTCTGAATGGAGCCTTACAGGGGGGTGATCAATGACGGAGGTGATCAGGGAGTCTATATGGGTAATCACCCCTCTGTCATTGATCACCCCCCTGTAAGGCTCCATTCAGAGGTCCGCATGTGTTTTGCGGATCCGATCCATGTATCCGTAAAAATCATACAGACCTCTGAATGGAGCCTTACAGGGGGGTGATCAATGACAGGGGGTGATCAGAGAGTCTATATGGGGTGATCAGTGGTTCATAAAGGGTTAATAAGTGACGGGGGAGTGTAGTGTAGTGTTTTGTGGTACTTTACAGAGCTGCCTGTGTCCTCTGGTGGTCGATCCAAACAAAAGGGACCACCAGAGGACCAGGTAGCAGGTATATAAGACGCTGTTATCAAAACAGCGTCTAATATACCTGTTAGGGGTTAAAAAAATCACATCTCCAGCCTGCCAGCAAGCGATCGATGCTGGCAGGCTGGAGATCCACTCGCTTACCTTCCGTTCCTGTGAGCGCGCGCGCGCCAGTGTGCGCGCGTTCACAGGAAATCTCGGCTATCGCGAGATGACGCACGGATGCGTAGATCAACCACCTTCCGGACGCATGCGGTTAAAGGGGTTTTCTCATCTTGCTACTTGAGTCTCAATTGTTGCCAGCTAGCTGTTCACTTCCTGGTTTTTCTGCAGCTAAGGCTGGACGGGCTTAGGCAGCTAGAGTGAAGGCTGGCCACGCCTCCTTATGACATCACACTGAGAACTGAGTCCTGCGTGCTAGTTCATGTGAAGACTATAAGTCATCAGTCTGGCAGCCTGCAGTGTCTGAGGCCCCTCCCACTGCTGGGGAATCATCAGAGCTGTGATAAGTGAGCTCAGTGCACAGTAACAGGTGGCTGTTCTGCAGTTTTACACACAAAATCTCAGTCTTATCTTTTACAAACCCATTCTGTGCACCAAAAACTATAATTCCATATTATACATTAGCCCAAAAGCTTGTCCATCCTCCACCTACCAGCTCTGATGCTGATTTGTTTCCATTACAGCTGTACTCCAGTTAGGCTACTTTCACACTTGCGGCAGTGTAATCCGGTGGGGAGTTCCGTCGTCGGAACTGGCCGCCGGATCCGCCGCTGACTGAAAGCATTTGTGAGACGGATCCGGCTCACAAATGCATTGCAAGGACGGATCCGTCTCTCCGCTTGTACATTTTTTCACATTTTTACCGGTCTGCGCATGCACAGGCCGGAAGGCCGGATCCGGCATTCCGGTATTCTGAATGCCGGATCCGGCGCTAATACATTCCTATGGGAAAAAATACCAGATCCGGCATTCAGGCAAGTCTTCAGTTTTTTTCGCCTGAGAGAAAACCGTAGCATGCTGCGGTTTTCTCTTTTGCCTGATCAGTCAAAACGACTGAACTGAAGACATCCTGAATGGAATGCTCTCCATTCAGAATGCATGGGGATAAAACTGATCAGTTCTTTTCCGGTATAGAGCCCCTGTGACGGAACTCTATGCCGGAAAAGAAAAACGCAAGTGTGAAAGTACCCTTATGTATAAACCTTACACTATGCATCTTTATAGATGCATATACAGCTCAGCCACATGTGTCTTCTCCAGTCCCCTAACATCACTTTGGCTGAATGGCTTCCTATACAGCCCTACTACATCTTTATTCTACTCCCCCACTAGCACTGTGTCTGAAAAGCTTCATATACAGCTCTGCTACATCTGTCTGTTTATCTCTTCAACCAGCACTGTGTCAGAACAGCCGTATATTCAGCTCTACTACATCTGTTTCTCTCTTCAACAGCACTGTGTCAGAACACCCGCATATTCAGCTCTGCTACATCTGTTTCTCTTTCACCAGCATAGATGCTGACCTGCCACATATACAGCTCTGCTACATCTGTTTTTCTATTCAACCAGCACTGTTTCAGAACAGCCGCATATTCAGCTCTACTACATCTGTTTCTCTTTCACCAGCATTGATGCTGACCTGCCACATATACAGCTCTGCTACATCAGTTTTTCTATTCAACCAGCACTGTGTCAGAACACCCGCATATTCAGCTCTACTACATCTGTTTCTCTTTCACCAGCCCCCAAGTGCCTCCATCTGCCCCATATAGCCTCCATCTGCCCCATATAGCCTCCATCTGCCCCCATATAGCCTCCACCTGCCCCATATAGCCTCCACCTGCCCTCATATAGCCTCCACCTGCCCCCATATAGCCTCCACCTGCCCCCATATAGCCTCCACCAGCCCCCAAAGTGCCTCCACCAGCCCCCAAAGTGCCTATATCAGACCCCCAAGTGCCTCCACCATCTGCCCCCAAGTGCCTCCACCATCTGCCCCCAAGTGCCTCCACCATCTGCCCCCAAGTGCCTCCACCATCTGCCCCCAAGTGCCTCCACCATCTGCCCCCACAGTGCCTCCATCCAAACCCCCACAGTGCCTCCATCCAAACCCCCACAGTGCCTCCATCCAAACCCCCACAGTGCCTCCATCCAAACCCCCACAGTGCCTCCATCCAAACCCCCACAGTGCCTCCATCCAAACCCCCACAGTGCCTCCATCCAAACCCCCACAGTGCCTCCATCCAAACCCCCACAGTGCCTCCATCCAGCCCCCACAGTGCCTCCATCCAGCCCCCACAGTGCCTCCAGATACTTACCTGCGCTTTGGCCGCCCGACGCTCCTTCTTCTTGTAACTCACTGGTCTGTGCGGCGCATTGCTTATAGCAATGCGCCGTACAGACCAGTGACGAGTTACAAGAAGGAGCGTGGGCGGCCACAGTGCAGGTAAGTATATTGCTGTAGAGTAAATGACCATGGCAGCCAGGTCTTCAATAGCGTCCTGGTTGCCATGGTAACCGATCGGAGCCCCAGCATTACACTGCTGGGACTCCGATCGGAACTGCCGCTGCCACCAATGATGGGGGGGAGGGCGCACCATGGCAGCTAGGACTTCAGTAGCGTCCTGGCTGCCATGGTAACCGATCGGAGCCCCAGCATTACAATGCTGAGACTCCAATCGGAACTGCCGCTGCCACCAATTATTTTGGGGGAGGGGGGGCAATCCCTACCTACGCTACTGACACTTAGCCTAGTCAGGCTCTTGCCTTTAGCAGGAGCCTGATCAGGCTTAGATATACCATGGCAAGCCGGATGTCTGTGAAGGCGTCCTGTTGCCATGGTAACCATCGGGGCTGACACAGCGCAGTGCCCGATGGTGGGTTCCGCTCTGCCATCCTGAAATCGAAAGAAGGGGGGGGGGGCAGTTATACAAAGCCGCGCAGCCCCGATCTCCTCACCATTCACTGAGGAGATCCGGGCTGCGCTGCTGAACTCTCAAAGACCGGACAGCTCCCCTCCTCCTCCGCTGATCTATAATTATTTGTGCCGCGTTTAGAATGGAGCCGTGCTCGTTCTCGTTGGATGCACTTCTTCTGCGCAAGCGCGGCCCATGGATGTGGCCGGCGAGCGGTGGCCGTATACATGGCCAGCGCAGATCAACAATGAATTTTAATAAGAAGAATTTAAAGAAAACAGTAGTTTTTTTTTAAATTAAATATATTTTAAAAAAATCTCATTAGGGGGTAATATAATTAATAAAAATAGGATCAATAAGATGAGAATACCCCTTTAAGGTGAAATATGGCTGTGTCCTTAAAGGGAACCTGTCACTAGTTTTATGGTGTCCTAACTAAGGTCAACATAAATAAGTGACTGATTCTCTTAGCAAAATGCTGGGTCACTTTCTTTAATTGACCCAGTCAATCTGCCAACATCTTGTATTGAAAAGCTCTAGCTGATAATGATGAGTCAGGAATATTTATGAGCTCCTGACTCTCCCCGCCTACCTGCTGCTGATTGACAGTTATTTTCCATATGAATCAGCAGCAGGTGAGCAGGGGAGTGGCTATAGCTGTTAATTAAATAAACGCTGGACTAAATGACATCACGCTGGACCCAAATCAGCTCATTAGCATGCAGCATCTTTGTGTGTATATTATGAGGTAACCATCTGTCACACCAGTATGTGAATACATCTAAGGTACTTTTTTTAGTAGTTAATGATTGTATATAATTAGTTAGATTATAATCAAATAATAACATGACAGGTTCCCTTTAAGGAGTTAAGGTGAAAAATGGCAGGCTCTTGAAGGGGTTAATACTTAGCAAGTTCTTTGATAAGAGTCCATTCTGGTTCCAAGGTAGGGTTGTTGCGGGTATCGAAATTTCGATACCCAATCGATACTTTTGTCCCGGTATCGATACGATACCGGGATTTCCGTTTTTTCTGCTGATTACTATCGGAGCGATGGGAGGAGACATCAGCTTTACTAGTGGGCGTTCCTTCTCCCTGCGCTGCGATTGGACAGCGCTACAGCTAGGGAGAAGGAACGCCCACTAGTGAAGCTGATGTCTCCTCCCATCACTCCAATAGTAATCAGCAGCATGTGGAGCAGGAGAGGAGACAGTAATGGGGCACTGCGGGCGAATGGAGTGGCGCCCAGGACTAATGGTGAGTGCTGAGACATCGCTGGGCGCCGCTCTGTGTAGCCTAATAGTGAAAGTCTGGAGTCCCATATAAAGTAGTCAATCTTTAACACAATACAGGAGGCGGGTGCCGGCAGCAGAATCGCATTGCCGGCACCCTGCCCCTGACAGGGAGCTGCAATCAGCGGCAGTTAACCCCTCAAGTGCGGCATCTAAGGGGTTAACTGCCACTGATCTGCCAGTACCCGCCTCCTGTATAAAGGGGTAATTATTATTGGTGGTGCAGTGTGCCCCCCCCCTCAACCCCCCATCCCATTAAAATCATTGGTGGCACAGTGCGCCGGCCCCTCTCAACCCCCCAGTATTAAAATCATTGGTGGCAGTGGGCACAGGGTCTTCTCCCCTCCCCCTTATTGGTGGTGCAGTGGCAGCTTCTGATCGGAGCCCCAGCTGTGTAAGCCTGGGGCTCCGATCGGTTACCATGGCAGCCAGGACGCTACAGAAGCCCTGGTTGCCATGGTAACATCCCTGATGCTGTGTGCACAAAGCACAGAGCAGCAGGGACAGTGTGAAGTCCTATTCACCCTGATAGAGATCTATCAGGGAGAATAGGACAAGGGATGAGAGATCCCAGGTTCTAGCCCCTAAGGGGGGAAATAGTTATTAAATAAAAAGTGTAAAAAAAGTTAAAAAAAACCACGACAAAATATGAAGTATAAATCACCCCCTTTTCCCAATTTCACATATAAAATATATACATAATAAACATATTACATATTGCCACGTCAGAAAAGTCCAAACTATTAAAATATAAAAAAAAATCTAGGTGGTGAACGCCGGAACAAAAAAATAAAATAAAAACTGCGCGATTCGCCATTTTAAAAAATGCGGAATGCACGTGGCTTTTTTGCGTAATATCGAATGGTATCGAGTATCGCAATACTTTTTCATGGTATCGAAACCGAATCAAAAATTTGATATCGCAACAACTCTATTCCAAGGACAGGAGAATGTGAAACACAACCCAATGTTGATTGGATATCTAAATTGTGTCAATGAAAGGTTCTGAATCCCTCATTTTTAGCCCTATTCGGCAGAGGGTGGAGCTCATGCCTCTTATCACCCCATATCAGCCCTTATGCCTCATTAGCCCCCATTATGCCTTTCATCACCCCCATATCAGCCCCCATGCCTCTCATTAGCCCCAATACCAGCCCTTATGCCTCATTAGCCCCATTATAAGCCCTTATGCCTTATTAGCCCCCATTATGCCTCTTATTAGCCCCCATTATGCCTCTCATAACCCCCATGCCTCTCATTAGCCCCCATATCAGCCCTCATGCCTCATTAGCCCCCATTATAAGCCTGTATGCCTCATTAGCTCCCATTATGCCTCTTATTAGCCCCCATTATGCCTCTCATGACCCCCATATCAGCCCCCATGCCTCTCATTAGCCCCAATATCAGCCCTTATGCCTCATTAGCAACCATTATAAGCCCTTATGCCTCATTAGCCCCCATTATGCCTCTCATTAGCCCCCATATCAGCCCTTATTAGCCCACATTATAAGCCCTTATGCCTCTCATTAGCCCTCATATCAGCCCCGATGCCTCATTAGCCCACATTATAAGCCATTAAGCCTCATTATGCCTTATTAGCTCCCATATGCCAAATTAGCTCCCATATGCCTCATTAGCCCCCATTATGCCTCTCATTAGCCCCTATTATGCCTCTTATTAGCACCGATATGCCGCATTAGCTTCCATTATGCCTCTAATAGTCTAATTAGCCCCCATTGTGTCTCTAATTAGCCCCCATGATGCCTCTTATTAGCCACCATATGGAAGCGCTCATTAGTATTCACCGGCCATTGGGGCTCGAGGCAGAGCAGCTGCTTTTGGGAATCAGCAGGGGGCACCCGGGGAGGGAAAGAATAACATGGGGGGGGGGGCAATTGATATCGATACAGGGACAAAAGTATCGATCGGGTATTGATAGTTCAATACCCGCAACAACCCTACTCGTTATGCTGGCTGTCGGCGGTGGGATGCATTATTATTGTGTTAAGTAGGTTAATTGTACCAGAGATGAGTTATAGCTTCTAATACTTTTTCTTCATCTTCTAGTAGTCCATCTGAAAAGCTTCTGACCTCCACTGTGGGAGGGGCCATGCTGTCAGGACCTACTAAAAGGAATGACAGAAAGGAATGCCCATAGCCTTTAACAGGAAAGTGGAATGCCCATAGAGAATAATGGACCAGAGTGGAATAATGCCCATAGAGAATAATGGAAATGTGATATTTGAATTAGAGACAAAACCATTTGACATATCTTTTAACCACTTCAACCCCGCTAGCTAAAACCCCCTTAATGACCAGGCCACTTTTTACACTTCTGCACTACACTACTTTCACCGTTTATCGCTCGGTCATGCAATTTACCACCCAAATGAATTTGACCTCCTTTTCTTCTCACTAATAGCGGAAAATGATGATTTTTTTTATTTTTATTTTTTTCCTTACAAAGTCTCATATTCCACTAACTTGCGACAAAAAATAAAAAATTCTAGGAACTCGCCATGCCCCTCACGGAATACCTTGGGGTGTCTTCTTTCCAAAATGGGGTCACTTGTGGCGTAGTTATACTGCCCTGGCAATTTAGGGGCCCTAATGCGTGAGAAGTACTTTGCAATCAAAATGTGTAAAAAAAATTACCTGTGAAATCCTAAAGGTGCTCTTTGGAATGTGTGCCCCTTTGCCCACCTAGGCTGCAATAAAGTGTCACACATCTGGTATCGCCGTACTCAGGAGAAGTTGGGGAATGTGTTTTGGGGTGTCATTTTACATATACCCATGCTGGGTGAGAGAAAAATCTTGGTCAGATATTTTTTTATACAAAGTTGGCATTTGACCAAGATATTTATCTCACCCAGTATGGGTATATGTAAAATGACACCCCAAAACACATTCCCCAGCTTCTCCTGAGTACGGCGATACCAGATGTGTGACACTTTTGCGCATCTAGGCTGCAAAAGTGCCCAAATTCCTTTTAGGAGGGCATTTTTAGACATTTGGATCCCAGACTTCTTCTCACGCTTTAGGGCCCCTAAAAAGCCAGGGCAGTATAAATACCCCACATGTGACCCCATTTTGGAAAGAAGACATCCATGGCGAGTTCATAGAATTTTTATTTTTTGTTGCATAAGTTAGCGGAAATTGATATTTTTTTTGTTTTTTCTCACAAAGTCTCACTTTCCGCTAACTTGGGACAAAAATTTAAATCTTTCATGGACTCAATATGCCCCTCACTGAATACCTTGGGGTGTCTTCTTTCCGAAATGGGGTCACATGTGGGGTATTTATACTGCCCTGGCTTTTTAGGGGCCCTAAAGCGTGAGAAGAAGTCTGGAATATAAATGTCTAAAAAATGTTACGCATTTGGATTCCGTGAGGGGTATGGTGAGTTCATGTGAGATTTTATTTTTTCGACACAAGTTAGTGGAATATGAGACTTTGTAAGAAAAAACAAACAAAAAAAAAGTATTTCCGCTAACTTGGGCCAAAAAAATGTCTGAATGGAGCCTTACAGGGGGGTGATCAATGACAGGGGGGTGATCAGGGAGTGTATATGGGGTGATCACCCCCCTGTCACTGATCACCCCTCTGTCATTGATCACCCCTCTGAAAGGCTCCATTCAGACGTCCGTATGATTTTTACGGATCCACAGATGCATGGATCGGATCCGCAAAACACATACGGACGTCTGAATGGAGCCTTACAGGTGGGTGATCAATGACAAGGGGGTGATCACCCATATAGACTTCCTGATCACCCCCCTGTAAGGCTCCATTCAGACGTCCGTATGATTTTTACAGATCCACGGATACATGGATCGGATCCGCAAAACGCATACGGACGTCTGAATGGAGCCTTACAGGGGGGGGGGATCAATGACAGGGGGGTGATCAATGTCAGGGGGTGATCAGGGAGTGTATGAGGTGATCACCCCCCTGTCATTGATCACCCCCCTGTAAGGCTCCATTCAGACGTCCGTATGTGTTTTGCGGATCCGATCCATGTATCCGTGGATCCGTAAAAATCATACGGACGTCTGAATGGAGCCTTACAGGGGGGTGATCAATAACAGGGGGGTGATCAATGACAGGGGGGTGATCAGGAAGTCTATATGCGTGATCACCCCCTTGTCATTGATCACCCCCCTGTTAGGCTCTATTTAGACGTCCGTATGTGTTTTGCGGATCCGATCCATGTATCCGTGGATCCGTAAAAATCATACGGACGTCTGAACGGAGCCTTACAGGGGGGTGATCAATGACGGAGGTGATTAGGGAGTCTATATGGGTGATCACCCCCTTGTCATTGATCACCCCCCTGTAAGGCTCCATTCAGACGTCCGTATGCGTTTTGCGGATCCGATCCATGTATCAGTGGATCCGTAAAAATCATACGGACGTCTGAACGGAGCCTGACAGGGGGGGTGATCAATGACAGGGGGGTGATCAATGACAGGGAAGTGATCAGGAAGTCTATATGCGTGATCACCCCCTTGTCATTGATCACCCCCCCTGTAAGGCTCCATTCAGACGTCCGTATGCGTTTTGCGGATCCGATCCATGTATCAGTGGATCCGTAAAAATCATACGGATGTCTGAACGGAGCCTGACAGGGGGGTGATCAATGACAGGGGGGTGATCAATGACAGGGGGGTGATCAATGACAGGGGGTGATCAGGGAGTCTGTATGGGGTGATCAGGGGTTCATAAAGGGTTAATAAGTGACAGGGGGGGTAGTGTAGTGTAGTGTTTTGTGTTACTTTACTGAACTACCTGTGTCCTCTGGTGGTCGATCCAAACAAAAGGGACCACCAGAGGACCAGGTAGCAGGTATATTAGACGCTGTTATCAAAACAGCGTCTAATATACCTGTTAGGGGTTAAAAAAAAAAACATCTCCAGCCTGCCAGCGAGCAATCGCCGCTGGCAGGCTGGAGATCCACTCTCTTACCTTCCGTTCCTGTGAGCGCGCGCGCCTGCGTGCGTTCACAGGAAATCTCGACTCTCGAGGGAGGATGCGTATATGCGTCCACCCAGAAGAGCAGGGCCGCCGGCAGGACGCAATCCTGCGTACGGCGGTCCTGAGCAGGTTAATTAATTATTTAGCAGGATTACGCTCCAAGTTCAGTGGGATTATTTAAAGGGAACCTGTCACCGGGATTTTGGGTATAGAGCTGAGGAGCTGGGTTGCTAGATAGCCGCTAGCACATCCGCAATACCCAGTCCCCATAGCTCTGTGTGCTTTTATTGTGTAAAAAAAACGATTTGATACATATGCAAATTAACATAAAAGAGTCATATTTTCAAGCTCTGACTCATCTCAGGTTAATTTACATATGTATCAAATCGGTTGTTTTTTTTTACACAATAAAAAGCACACAGAGCTATGGGGACTGGGTATTGTGGATGTGCTAGCGGCCATCTAGCAACCCAGCTCCTCAGCTCTATACCCAAAATCCAGGTGACTGGTTCCATTTAATGTTCAGATTAAGTGGAATTATCACTGTTTTCTGCAGAATGACAAGGGTGAATGACACAAAGGAATGCCCATAGACTATAATGGAAAGTAAACTATGAGCTCATTTGCAGGTAAATCTGTGTTATGTAGGACATTTACCTTTACTGCAAGTGTTCCCTGGGTAGAGTAGCAAATTGTAAAATGAAAATTACCTTGGATTATAACAGTTTTCTATAGAATGATGCAAAGGTGAATGACATAATGGAATGCCCATAGACTATAATGGTAAGTAAAATTTGATTTGGAGTCTGAACCATTTAACATATCAAGTAAATCTTTAGCAGGCTTACTCTTCAAGATCAGTGGGATTATTTAAAATTGAGATTAAGTGGGATTATTTAAAATTGAGATTAAGTGGGATTATCATAAATCTGGGATTAAAGCTGTTTTCTATAGAATGACTGAACACAACGTCAAATATACAGCATCAAATATATGCAGGATACAGTACGTTTGAATACACCCTTATGGTAGGGCCACACTGAGCGCATATGCAGCGTATTTAAGGCTGCGAGAAATGTGCCGGACAGCGGGAAAAACACTGTGTATGCGCTAAGAGCAAACACATAGGGCTTTCCCTCCGCGGCCTTGTGTGTGCAGTATGTATCGGAGGCGGGCCGAGTGCACCAACGTTAACTGCGACGTGTGGGGCCACTTCCAAACCTCACTGCAGACACAGTGGAGAGAAGTCCTGTGTGTCTGCTCTTAGCGCTTACACACCGTAGTTTCTGCTGCCCTGCACATTTCTCACAGCGTCAAATATGCTGCGTATGCACCACTCAGGTATCTATTGTATGGCTGGTGTGCTCTCCATCCACCATCATATTGTGTTTTGTGTTCATTTTATTGTCTTTGTCTCGATTGGAGACGTCTAATAAAGTTTATATATAATATTATTTTGTGCTGGCCCTTTTTTTCTTTTGGTGTTTTACTTTAAGTGTCGGCTTGGCACAGGCACTCACTACTGTGAGTCATCTACTATTGGTGTACATAATATTTTTTTTGGGGAAGAAAATTGTTTCCGTGTCTCCAAAGTCTGAGAGCCATAGTTTTTTATGTTCTCTAGTGGACTGTTGGGAATTATAAAAATTTAGTACTCCATAGAAGTGTGATACTCCCTGAAGCAATCGATAACGCAGAGGCCCGGATGATCGGGGCACGTGTCACACTGAGTGGTGGTGTCCTTCTGTATCCCCCTCTTGTGACACACTCTGCCTCTTTTTTGGGTTTGTCCCTTCTTTCCAGTATGGGGGACCACACGTGGAAAGTGTTGGCCAGGGACGATCCGGGTGGCGATGGGTGCAGGAGGGTGATGGATAACGATTAGGGGGACGCAGGAGCTGGTGCTGAACGGTGAGGGTGCTGGACAGGAAGAGGAGGGGAGAGAGGAGCGCAGGAAGTTTGAATCTCGCGCCTCTCTCCCCTGCACCAATCAGCACCCTGGACAGCAGTGTTCAGCACCAGGGCCAGCACCGCCTCTTCAAATCTTCGCACTGCGATTGGTGGTGTGTAATCACGCCACCGATCACAGTCTTTTTCCGGTTCATCGGGTCACAGAACACCCGAATGGACCGGAAACGCAGAAAACCGCAGGTCTGAATTGACCTGCGGTTTTCTGCAATCGTCGATATATGGCTTTAATTCGCGATTCCGGCGCCGTGGGGGTTAATCGGAACAGGATGCCAGCTGAAATCATTCAGCCGGCATCCCGTAACAACGCAGGGGGGGGGGGGGGTCATTTGACCCCCCCCCCTGCATTGTTACGGGATGCCGGCTGAATGATTTCAGCTGGCATCCTGTTCCGATTAACCCCCACGGCGCCGGAATCGCGAATTAAAGCCATGACGTACCGGTACGTCATGGGTTCCTAAGGGGTTAATTTAAAAAAGAAAAAAAAAAAAGCCTCTGAAAAATTAACAAAGCAATCTGTTTGGTTGCTATGGGCAACTGTCAGATGTTCCTCTGTACAGATTGTGATAAATCTCCCCCTGATTTTAGGTGTATCAATTTGTTGTAACATTGTTCTTGGTTTGTTTAGCCTTTTCTCTGACAATGTACTTTCTACTTCATTCACTCCCCTATGGCGCTGCCATTGTTTACCACGGCTTTCCTTTTTGTCTCGGAGTGTCATGTTTTTCCTGCTGGGACAGAAATGTCAATGTTTATTTGTATACTTTTTATTTTGACCCCTCCCCACTTCCCATCCCTTCTTAGTTTGTGCCTCCCTCCTAATTTTGATAGAGCTGCAATACCACACATAACCTGAGGACAGGTGTGGTGCTGTTTTTGGAAGAAAACTGTCGTTTTTCTAATCCTGGATTACCCCTTTAAGGCCTCATGCACATGACTGTTGTTGTGTTCCGTTCCGCAAAATGGGGTTCCCTGATCTGTTTCCGTGTGTTTTCCTTTATTTTTGGAGGATCACCAGACATGAAGGAAAGTAAAAAAAAGTCTAAATCAAGTTTGCCATGCAAATGATAGGAAGAAAACGGACGCGTGGACGGCAATCTTGTGTGCCTCCGTGTTTTTTGACGGACCCATTGACTTGAATGGGTCCGCAAACCGTTTTCCGTGAAAAAAATAGGACAGGTTATATTTTTTTGATGGACTGGAACCACGGATCACGGACGCGGATGACAAACGGTGCATTAGCCGAGTTTTCAACGGACCCATTGAAAGTCAATGGGTCCGCAGAAAATCCCTAAAAACGGAACAACGGACATGGAATGAAACAACGGTCGTGTGCATGAGGCCTAAATAAGAAAAGTTTTAAATAAAATAAGTATTTACACATTTTCTATAAATTTGCCAGTTTTCATTCTCAGTAATACCAACATGCTATAGGAGTTTCTTCAGTTCCCCCCTACATTTTACAAGTAAAATTCTGCTCAGGAATTACACTTGGAAATTTTGATGCAGCAGAGTCCCATTGCAATCAATGGGATTCCACTGCACAGTGCACACTACAGAATTTCAGCGGTGGAGCTTTCCACTGAAATTTCTCTGTTGAAAGAATGAACATGTTCATTCTTTCAGCGGAATATTGAGTGAAATGCACTGCCAGCTATAGGGAACGGCAATGGCTGCGCTGCTCATGCACCGACTAAATAAGTTGGGGCGGGAAGCATTTGGAATTTCCGAACTGAATTTCTCCGCTTTGAAATTCTGTAGTGTGCATGGACCCGTAGTTGTCCCCATGTAGCCTCCACACCAAAATCAGAGCCCATTTCTAGTCCTGGGCCTATATTTGGTGAGGGAGAGGAAAGCTGTTGTGTCTTTAGTTCAAAAATTACATTTCCATTATTCTCTAGGGTTATTCCACTTCCCATTATAACCTTTGAATCCCCTTTAATCTCCACAGAATTTGGAGATTATGTCTGCTAAAGATTTATTTGATATGTTGAATCGTTCACACTCCAAATCACATTTTACTTCCCATTATACTGTATTGGCATTCCATTCTGTCATTCATGTTATTCCATAGAAAACAGCTTTAAAGGGACACTGACAGGCCCAATAACCATAATTAGCTGTAAATATCCACGCACAGGTCTTCTAATGTGCATTAAAAACATATAAGTACCCCCCCTGTCCACATTATGAATACAGTAAACTCACGTTTTATAACCTGAACTTATCGCTGTTCTTTCTGCCCAAGGGGCGGGGTTTCAGCTTCTCTTGCGCCCAGCCAGCATCAGCCCAACCGCCGTTTTGAAGCGCCGCCCAGCTCATCAATATTCACTTAGCTGGGCGGCTTCTGCAGTCCCCGACCTTCCGAGATCTGGCGCATGCCCAATAGAAAGCTATGGGTGCCGGGCGCATGCGCAGAAGCTGAAAGCGACTCTGATGCCCATAGCTTTCTATTGGGCATGCGCCAGATCTCGGAAGGTCGGGGACTGCAGAAGCCGCCCAGCTAAGTGAATATTGATGAGCTGGGCGGCGCTTCAAAACGGCGGTTGGGCTGATGCTGGATGGGCGCAAGTGAAGCTGAAACCCCGCCCCTTGGGCAAAAAGAACAGCGATAAGTTCAGGTTATAAAACGTGAGTTTTATGCACATTAGAAGACCTGTGCATGGATATTTACAGCTAATTATGGTTATTGGCCCTGTCAGTGTCCCTTTAATCCCAGATAGTTTTAAATTTACAATGTGCTACTCCACCCAGGGAACACTTGCGGTAAAGGTCAATTTCCTACATAACACAGATTTACCTGCAAATGAGCTCATCGTTTACTTCCCATTATAGTCTATGGGCATTCCATTGTGTCATTCCCCATGTCATTTCATAGAAACCAATGATAATCCCATTTAACCACTTCAGCCCCGCTAGGTGAAACCCCCTTCATGACCAGAGCACTTTTTACACTTCGGCACTACACTCCTTTCACCGTTTATCGCTCGGTCATGCAACTTACCACCCAAATGAATTTTACCTCCTTTTCTTCTCACTAATAGAGCTTTCATTTGGTGGTATTTCATTGCTGCTGGCATTTTTACTTTTTTTGTTATTAATCAAAATGTAATGATTTTTTTGCAAAAAAATTACATTTTTCACTTTCAGCTGTAAAATTTTGCAAAAAAAAAAACGACATCCATATATAAATTTTTCGCCAAATTTATTGTTCTACATGTCTTTGATAAAAAAAAAATTTTTGGGCAAAAAAAAAAAAATGGTTTGGGTAAAAGTTATAGCATTTACAAACTATGGTACAAAAATGTGAATTTCCGCTTTTTGAAACAGCTCTGACTTTCTGAGCACCTGTCATGTTTCCTGAGGTTCTACAATGCCCAGACAGTACAAACACCCCACAAATGACCCCATTTCGGAAAGTAGACACCCTAAGGTATTCGCTGATGGGCATAGTGAGTTCATAGAACTTTTTATTTTTTGTCACAAGTTAGCGGAAAATGATGATGATTTTATTTTTATTTTTTTCTTACAAAGTCTCATATTCCACTAACTTGCGATAAAAAATAAAAAATTCTAGGAACTCACCATGCCCCTCACAGAATACATTGGGGTGTCTTCTTTCCAAAATGGGGTCACTTGTGGCGTAGTTATACTGCCCTGGCAATTTAGGGGCCCAAATGTGTGAGAAGAACTTTGCAATCAAAATGTGTAAAAAATGACCGGTGAAATCCAAAAGGTGCACTTTGGAATATGTGCCCCTTTGCCCACCTTGGCAGCAAAAAAGTGTCACACATCTGGTATCGCCGTACTCAGGAGAAGTTGGGGAATGTGTTTTGGGGTGTCATTTTACATATACCCATGCTGGGTGAGAAAAATATCTTGGCAAAAGACAACTTTCCCATTTTTTTTATACAAAGTTGGCATTTGACCAATATATTTCTCTCACCCAGCATGGGTATATGTAAAATGACACCCCAAAACACATTCCCCAACTTCTCCTGAGTATGGCGATACCACATGTGTGACACTTTTTTGCAGCCTAGAGGGCATTTTTAGACATTTGGATCCCAGACTTCTTCTCACACTTTCGGGCCCCTAAAAAGCCAGGGCAGTATAAATACCCCACATGTGACCCCACGTTGGAAAGAAGACACCACAAGGTATTCAATGAGGGGCATGGCGAGTTCCTAGAAATTATTTTTTTTTGCATAAGTTAGCGGATATTGATTTTTTTTTTTTTTTTTCTCACAAAGTCTCACTTTCCGCTAACTTAGGACAAAAATTTCAATCTTTCATGGACTCAATATGCCCCTCACGGAATACCTTGGGGTGTCTTCTTTCCGAAATGGGGTCACATGTGGGGTATTTATACTGCCCTGGCTTTTTAGGGGCCCTAAAGCGTGAGAAGAAGTCTGGAATATAAATGTCTAAAAATGTTTACGCATTTGGATTCCGTGAGGGGTATGGTGCGTCCATGTGAGATTTTATTTTTTGACACAAGTTAGTAGAATATGAGACTTTGTAAGAAAAAACAAAAACAAACAAAAAATTTCCGCTAACTTGTGCCAAAAAAAATGTCTGAATGGAGCCTTACAGGGGGGTGATCAATGACAGGGGGGTGATCACCCATATAGACTCCCTGATCACCCCCCTGTAAGGCTCCATTCAGACGTCCGTATAATTTTTACGGATCCATGGATCGGATCCACAAAACACATGCGGACGTCTTAATGGAGCCTTACAGGGGGGTTATCAATGACAGGGGGTCACTGATCACCCCCCCTGTAAGGCTCCATTCAGATGTCCGCATGATTTTTACGGATCCATGGATCGGATCCACAAAACACATGCGGACGTCTGAATGGAGCCTTACAGGGGGGTGATCACCCATATAGACTCCCTAATCACCCCCCTGTCACTGATCACCCCCCCCTGTAAGGCTCCATTCAGACGTCCGCATGATTTTTACGGATCCATGGATCGGATCCACAAAACACATGCGGACGTCTGAATGGAGCCTTACAGGGGGGTTATCAATGACAGGGGGTGATCACCCCCCTGTCACTGATCACCCCCCCTGTAAGGCTCCATTCAGACGTCCGCATGATTTTTACGGATCCATGGATCGGATCCACAAAACACATGCGGACGTCTGAATGGAGCCTTACAGGGGGGTGATCAATGACAGGGGGTGATCACCCCCCTGTCACTGATCACCCCCCCCTGTAAGGCTCCATTCAGACGTCCGCATGATTTTTACGGATCCATGGATACATGGATCGGATCCACAAAACACATGCGGACGTCTGAATGGAGCCTTACAGGGGGGTGATCAGGGAGTGTATATGGGTGATCACCCGCCTGTCATTGATCACCCCCTGTAAGGCTCCATTCAGGTGTCCGCATGTGTTTTGCGGATCCGATCCATGTATCCGTAAAAATCATGCGGACGTCTGAATGGAGCCTTACAGGGGGGTGATCAATGACAGGGGGTGATCAGGGAGTGTATATGGGTTATCACCCGCCTGTCATTGATCACCCCCCTGTAAGGCTCCATTCAGACGTCCGTATGCTTTTTGCGGATCCGATCCATGTATCCGTGGATCCGTAAAAATCATACGGACGTCTGAACGGAGCCTGACAGGGGGGTGATCAATGACAGGGCGGTGATCAATGACAGGGGGGTGATCAGGGAGTTTATATGGGGTGATCATGGGTTTATAAGGGGTTAATAAGTGACGGGGGGGGGGGTGTAGTGTAGTGTTTGGTGCGACTGTACTGAGCTACCTGAGTCCTCTGGTGGTCGATCCTAACAAAAGGGACCACCAGAGGACCAGGTAGGAGGTATATTAGACGCTGTTATGAAAACAGCGTCTAATATACCTGTTAGGGGTTAAAAAATTCGGATCTCCAGCCTGCCAGCAAGCGATCGCCGCTGGCAGGCTGGAGATCCACTCGCTTACCTTCCGTTCCTGTGAGCGCGCGCTCCTGTGTGCGCGCGTTCACAGGAAATCCCGGCCGTCGCGAGATGACGCGTATATGCGTCGTCGTGCGCAGGGCTGCCGCCTCCGGACCGCACATCTGCGTTAGGCGGTCCGGAGGTGGTTAATCTAAATTTTAATAATCCCAATGAATTTGAAGAGTAAGCCTGCTAAAGATTTACTTGATATGTTAAATGGTTCAGACACCAAGTCACGTTTTACTACCCATTATAGTCTATGGGCATTCTATTATGTCACTCATCTCTGCTTTCATTAGAAAACAGTTATAATCCAAGGTAATTTTCATGTTAAAATATGCTACTCTACCCAGGGAACACTTGCAGCAAAGGTTAATGTCCTACATAACACAGATTTACCTGCAAATGAGCTCATAGTTTACTTCTCATTATAGTCTATGGGCATTCCATTGTGTCATTCCCCTTGGCACTTCATAGAAACCAACGATAATCCCAGTTAATCTCAATTATAAATAATCCCACTGAATTTGAGAGTAAGCCTGCTACAAGATTTATTTGATATGTTGAATGGTTCAGGCACCAAGTCACGTTTTATTTCCCATTATAGCCTATGGGCATTCCATTGCGTCATTCACCCTCTTCATTCTGCAGAAAACGGTGATAATTCCACTTAATCTGAACATTAAATAATCCCACTGAACTTGGAGAGTAAGCCTACTAAATAATTATTAAATACGATAAATGGTTTTGTCTCTAATTCAAATATTACATTTCCATTATTCTCTATGGGCATTACTCCACTTTCCTGTTACAGTCTATGGGCATTCCTTTGTCATTCCTTTTAGTAGGTCCCAATGCTGTCTGAGCTCCGAGAGACATCTTCATTACCACTTGCAAAAGGTCCACTTATAACATTCAAGTGATAATCTGATTTCCTCCAAAGGGAAAGCATATTCCACATGCGACGCGAAAACAATAGTATACAGAAACAGGCCTCTGGCAGAGAGGAGGGCCTCAGCCCATTGCAGGGGAGCAGCTTTGGATTGAAGTGCGCCAGCCGGAAACTGGATGAGGAGAGGTTTTCGGAGACAGAGACCCAGCCAGCCACTACTACTGGATCTATGAAATCTACAGACAATTAGCAACCCCCATTTGCACTTGGCAAATAGTATACCTATTAGTCTTACATTTATCTGAAGGTTGTAAAGATTGGAAACAAATATCCTAAACTACAGCACTGTGAGCGTCTCTGTGGGACACAGCTTTATGAAGTCCTCATCCAGGCAGCTTCCCAAATAACCGCAATTCTGCTTGCTCCTGGTCCGCTCCATGAATTCTATTCAGAGACAAAAAGAAACCACGCCTGCGTGAAACACCCTGTCAGTTCCGCTCTGCTGCGCATGCGCTCTCCTCTGTGCTGTGACCTGTTCTAGAGGAACTTGAAGTGATCCCGAGCACTACGGGTGAACCACGCATGCTCAGAGGGAAAAGTGAAGCCTGTCCTCCTGAGACGCTAGGGTAAGAAGGGTGCACGTGTTCTAGAACTTCTAATGTCCTTCTAGTAGCAATGTATAGCGTCTGATGAGAAATATTCTATACGTTTACAGGAAGTAGTAGTGGTATTGCAGGTAGGAGTAAGTAACAGGCCCCCTGCTGTGCAGTCAGAGGGTCTCTAACCTTGCATCAGTTGTACTTGGGTCCGATTCTGTTGACCTGTGCCTATGGCATGTCCACGCGCTCACTTTTTGAAAAACTCTGATTTGCCAAAATGTGTCACATGTGCCTGTATTTTATTTATGGCAATAAAGTGAAGATGGTTTTGCATAAAAGTGAGTGCTGATCCCTTTTAGGCTTGAGTGAATCGACCCTCAATTCATAGATCCAGAGTCAATTCATTCAAATACTGTTTCCGTATAGCATTAAAATGTATTGGCTCCATGGAGCCAAAGTTCATGTTGCCTGAAATTGCATGAGACTTTGGTGTATTACTACTGTATTCACGTCTGAGTGTTCAAAGAGGACCTTCCCTCAGGCTAGCTGTAGTCTAATTATTATCCTACCTTATAGGGCGGCCCCCACTGATGCCATGGCACTTAAAAAAAAAAGAAATTCTAAAGAGCCCCCGGTTCATCCACTGTTGGCACCGTATATTTTGGTGCCTTATATTATAATGAGGCGACTCGGTTATACTAGGCGGAGACTTGTATTTTCCCTGGGAGTGGTTATCTTCTCCCTGGCTGTGAGCGCATCCAATCAGAGCGCCCTGTTCTTAGCTCAAGTTCTCATCTTCATTCAGCAGGACCTGCACTGACGTCACCGCGCTCACCACATGGTGAGCGCGATTACGTCACCGAAGGTCCTTTGGCAGGTCCTGAAAGAAGGCGATGCCGGCTGCGCGAACACGAGGATGAGGTGAGTTAATTTTGTTTTTCTTTTTTAACCCTTCAAGGCACATTTTAGTTAGCATTCTGTATTAAGAATGCTATTATTTTCCTTTATAACCATGTTATAAGGGAAAATAATACAGTAAATTGACTTTTATCAATTTACTAGCATCATCTCCTAGCAACCGTGCACGAAAATGGCATTGCATCCGCCCTTGCTTGCGGATGCTTGTGATTTTCACGCAGACCCATTCATTTCTATGGGGCCTGCGTTTGTGTGAAAAATGCAGAAAATAGAGCTTGCTGCGATTATCACGCAACGCACAAGTGATGTGTGAAAATCACCGCTCATCTGCACAGTCCCATTGAAGTGAATGGGTGCAGATTCAGTGCGGGTCCAATGCGTTCACCTCACGCATTGCACCCATGCGGAATTCTCACCCGTGTGAAAGAGGCCTAAGGGGACTGTGTGGGATTGGGTATAGTTATGCATTGGGTTAGAGGTGTGGTTTAGTATAAAGAAAATTGCTTATATTGTCCCTCTTTCTGATTTACTAAAGTTAGGAAGTAAGTGCAGGGAGGGGGTCACCATACTAAATCCTTAAGTCCTCTTTCACACGAGCGTGACAGATTAGGTCCGGATGCGTTCAGTGAAACTCACACCATTTTGCAAGCAAGTTCAGTCAGTTTGGTCTGCTTTTTGTCTGCTCTGCAATGCGTTTTGATGCGTTTTTCACGCACATGATAAAAAACTTAAAGGGAGTCTGTCACCTCCATATGGCAACATACAGTGCTTACATGACTCTGTAGCACACCTATACAGGATTGTAACAGTATCTTTGTTCTTTTCTCTTGCCTCATGGATAGGTCCGGACTTGGAGGGCGGGCAAAGGCAGAGACTGGGGAGGAGTAAAGTGAAAAGGCAGAGCAGCCTGGGCACCTACACACTGAACACCGCCCCTGGGCACTTGCGAGTGCTCATTTGCATATGAATTAAAGGGAACCTGTCACCGGGATTTTGGATATAGAGCTGAGGCCATGGGTTGGTAGATGGCCGCTAGCACATCCGCAATACCCAGTCCCCATAGCTCTGTGTGCTTTTATTGTGTAAAAAAACCCGATTTGATACATATGCAAATTACCCTGAGACGAGTCCTGTACATGAGACGAGTCCTGTACATGAGACGAGTCCTGTACATGAGACGAGTCCTGTACATGAGACGAGTCAGGGACAGGACAGGACTAATAAAAGCACAAGAGAGCTATGGGGACTGGGTATTGTGAATGTGCTAGCGGCCATCTAGCAGTCCATGGCCTCAGCTCTATGCACAAAATCCCGGTGACAGGTTCCCTTTAAACTCAGTTTTTCCTGCTGGTGCAAGTCTAAAGAAAAGAACAAAGGTACCATTACAATCCTGTGTAGGTGTGCTACAGAGCCATGTAAGCACTGTATATGGCCATATGGAGGTGACAGACTCCCTTTAAGGTTTACAAACAACATCTCCTGGCAACCATCGTTGAAAAACGCATTGCATCTGCACTTGCTTCCGGATGCAATGCGTTTTTCACTGAAGTCCCTGAAGCACTTCTATGGGGCCAGAATATAGAACATGCTGCGTTTTTCACGCAACGCAGAACTGATGCGTAAAAAAGCAAACGCTCATGTACACAGACCCATTGAAATGAATGGGTCAGGATTCAGTGCGGGTGCTATGCGTTCACATCAAACATCTTACCCGTGCAGGACAACCAAGCTACACATCTGCCTTCCAGAATGCCAGTTGATTATCTCTATGACTCTGGATCAACATCTCAACTCCAGCAGTCTACTACCTATTGCTTGTGATTTTGAACACTAGTTTTGCAGGAGTCTGTGTTGCCGTAATTTGTGTTGCTTCTCTCTTAAATTTGGTGCCTTGTTGAGCCATTTTTTGCTTACTGCCTTCGGAGCCATTCTATTGCCACCATTGTATATTGTTAAAAAAAAAAATTGGGGGAAAAAATGTAATCCTGCTACAGGTTTTCTTTCTACGGTGTGCATTAAAACTGACCTGTAACCTTCATTCTCCGGGTTGGTATATTACAACAATGCCACATTTATATAGTTTTTGTTTTTTAATACAGAAACAAATAAAAATAAAGGGGGGAATTTATCATAAGGGGAATATTTGAAATCTGTTTTTATTACCAGGCAATAGCTTCCCTGATATCAGTAAGAGGAAGCTGTTACAAGAGGGAGAGCATTACTCTGGCATTACCAACACTCATTTGACCACAGCATCTGAGGGTTTAAATGTCTGCAACTGGCATTATCGCAGATGTTATAAAACTGCAGAATCCTGGTGTCTATGATGCCTGCTGTGCTCACGAGCAGGCGCCATATTTAAAGTGACTACATGTTCAGCTGTAGTCATCTAAGCGTTAAATAGTTTGTCCCTTGACAGCAACTCATCCAGACCTCCAGTCTCATCCAGTCCCATATTTTGGTGGCTGTCCCGTAGGGGTGGGCGATATGGCCTAAAATCTATATTGCGATATTATTTTAAGCATGTGCGATATATAGCGCAATATATTGTTTTGTATATTTGGGGGGCGTGTTTAAACTTTTTTTTTTTTTTAACTTTTTATTTAATAACTATTAGCCTCCTTAAGGGCTAGAACCCTTGTCATATTCACCCTAAGGCCTCCTGCACACGACAGTTTTTTTTTCACGGTCCGCAAAAACAGGGTCTGTGGGTCCGTGATCCGTGACCGTTTTTTCGTCCGTGGGTCTTCCTTGATTTTTGGAGGATCCACGGACATGAAAAAAAAGTCGTTTTGGTGTCCGCCTGGCCGTGCGGAGCCAAACGGATCCGTCCTGAATTACAATGCAAGTCAATGGGGACGGATCCGTTTGATGTTGACACAATATGGTGCCATTTCAAACGGATCCGTCCCCATTGACTTTCAATGTAAAGTCTGGAGTTCTTTTATACCATCGGATTGGAGTTTTCTCCAATCCGATGGTATATTTTAACTTGAAGCGTCCCCATCACCATGGGAACGCCTCTATGTTAGAATATACTGTCGGATATGAGCTACTTCGTGAACCTCAGATCCGACAGTATATTCTAACACAGAGGCGTTCCCATGGTGATGGGGACGCTTCAGGTTAGAATACACTACAAACTTTGTACAAGACTGCCCCCTGCTGCCTGGCAGCACCCGATCTCTTACAGGGGGATATGATAGCACAATTAACCCCTTCAGGTGAGGCACCTAAAGGGGTTAATTGTACTATCATATTCCCCTGTAAGAGATCAGGGCTGCCAGGCAGCAGGGGGCAGACCCCCCCCCCCCCCCAGTTTGAATATCGTTGGTGGCACAGTGTGCGCCCACCATCGCCCCCCCTCCCTCTATTGTAATAAATCGTTGGTGGCACAGTGTGCCCCCACCATCGCCCCCCCCTCCCTCCCTCTATTGTAGTAAATCGTTGGTGGCACAGTGTGCCAACCACCATCGGCCCCCCTCCCTCCCTCTATTGTATTAAATCGTTGGTGGCACAGTGTGCCCCCACCATCGCCCCCCCTCCCTCCCTCTATTGTATTAAATCGTTGGTGGCACAGTGTGCCCCCACCATCGCCCCCCCCTCCCTCCCTCTATTGTATTAAATCGTTGGTGGCACAGTGTGCCCCCACCATCGCCCCCCCTCCCTCCCTCTATTGTATTAAATCGTTGGTGGCACAGTGTGCCAACCACCATCGGCCCCCCTCCCTCCCTCTATTGTATTAAATCGTTGGTGGCACAGTGTGCCAACCACCATCGCCCCCCCCCCTCCCTCTATAGCAGTAACATTGGTGGCAGTGTGCGGTCTCCCATTCCCCCCCCCCCCCATCATTGGTGGCAGCGGAGTTCCGATCGGAGTCCCAGTTTAATCGCTGGGGCTCCGATCGGTAACCATGGCAACCAGGACGCTACTGCAGCCCTGGTTGTCATGGTTACTTAGCAATAGTACAACAGTAGAAGATTCATACTTACCTGCTTGCTGCTGCGATGTCTGTGTCCGGCCGGGAGCTCCTCCTACTGGTAAGTGAAAGGTCTGTGCGGCGCATTGCTAAAGAACTGTCACTTACCAGTAGGAGGAGCTCCCGGCCGTTCACAGACATCGCAGCAGCAAGCAGGTAAGTATGAATCTTCTACTGTTGTACTATTGCTAAGTAACCATGGCAACCAGGGCTGCAGTAGCTTCCTGGTTGCCATGGTTACCGATCGGAGCCCCAGCGATTAAACTGGGACTCCGATCGGAACTCCGCTGCCACCAATGATGGGGGGGGGGGGGGGGAATGGGAGACCGCACACTGCCACCAATGTAACTGCTATAGAGGGAGGGGGGGCGATGGTTTCGGCACACTGTGCCACCAATGATTTAATACAATAGAGGGAGGGAGGGGGGCCGATGGTGGTTGGCACACTGTGCCACCAACGATTTAATACAATAGAGGGAGGGAGGGGGGGCGATGGTGGGGGCACACTGTGCCACCAACGATTTATTACAATAGAGGGAGGGAGGGGGGGCGATGGTGGGTGCACACTGTGCCACCAACGATATTCAAACTGGGGAGGGGGGGGGTCTGCCCCCTGCTGCCTGGCAGCCCTGATCTCTTACAGGGGAATATGATAGTACAATTAACCCCTTTAGGTGCTGCACCTGAAGGGGTTAATTGTGCTATCATATCCCCCTGTAAGAGATCGGGTGCTGCCAGGCAGCAGGGGGCAGTCTTGTACAAAGTTTGCAGTGTATTCTAACCAGAAGCGTCCCCATCACCATGGGAACACTTCTGTGTTAGAATATACTGTCGGAAATGAGTTTTCACGAAGTGAAAACTTAGATCAGAAAAAGCTTTTATGCAGACGGATCTTCGGATCCGTCTGTATGAAAGCAACCTACGGCCACGGATCACGGACACGGATGCCAATCTTGTGTGCATCCGTGTTCTTTCACGGACCCATTCACTTGAATGGGTCCGTGAACCGTTGTCCGTCAAAAAAATAGGACAGGTCATATTTTTTTGACGGACAGGATACACGGATCACGGCCTCGGCTGCAAAACGGTGCATTTTCCGATTTTTCCACAGACCCATTG
Source organism: Bufo gargarizans (assembly GCF_014858855.1). NCBI lineage: Eukaryota > Metazoa > Chordata > Amphibia > Anura > Bufonidae > Bufo > Bufo gargarizans. The sequence goes on from NC_058087.1 coordinate 105,710,173, forward strand.
AAAGTCAATGGGTCCGCGAAAAAAAAACGGCACAACGGCCACGGATGCACACAACGGTCGTGTGCAGGAGGCCTAATAGAGATCTATCGGGGTGAATAGGACTTTACACTCTCCCTGCTGCCCCTCCTCTAAACAATCCACAGATCCCCCTCCCCTAAACGGTGCCATCTACAGATCCCCCCCCTCCCCTAAACGGTGCCATCTACAGATCCCCCCCCTCCCCTAAACGGTGCCATCTACAGATCCCCCCTCCCCTAAACGGTGCCATCTACAGATCCCCCCCCTCCCCTAAACGGTGCCATCTACAGATCCCCCCCCCTCCCCTAAACGGTGCCATCTACAGATCCCCCCCCTCCCCTAAACGGTGCCATCTACAGATCCCCCCCCTCCCCTAAACGGTGCCATCTACAGATCCCCCCCCCCTCCCCTAAACGGTGCCATCTACAGATCCCCCCCCCCTCCCCTAAACGGTGCCATCTACAGATCCCCCCCCCTCCCCTAAACGGTGCCATCTACAGATCCCCCCCCTCCCCTAAACGGTGCCATCTACAGATCCCCCCCCCCCTCCCCTAAACGGTGCCATCTACAGATCCCCCCCCCCTCCCCTAAACGGTGCCATCTACAGATCCCCCCCCCCCTCCCCTAAACGGTGCCATCCACAGATCCCCCCTGTAACGGAACGCCTAGCACCCCGACCGGGTACCTCCGTCGATAGATGCTCCTAGTGCTTTCCAAGGACTCCAAGCACTCCACTTGACACCGTACGCCCTGCAGACCCCACGAACCGCCGCAGCTTGGTTGGGGTCTCACCGTCCTCCACCCACGCTGGACCTACGACAAGGCTCCAGGCTCCAGTGGGTGAACCTCTCCTACAGCCAGAGAACAGGAACAGCTCTTACAAGAGCTAGTAGTTATGCCAGAGGAGTATAGCAAATCTTCAGCGTATAGCAATCCCCCAGTTTGATCAGTTATCCAAACACCAGTCTCAACATGATGAAGGATAAAACGGGAACACTTTATTGAGGGCTACCCGCCCGTATTTATACAGGTCTCCATCTGGTGGACACGCCCCCAGGGGACCAGAATGGAGACTGCGACACACCGAACAGATACAGCACATCCTCACAATGCATCATGGTTTCCTCCTCTCTGCCACAGAGACAACCGAGGGATAATCCAATTATCTCTCAGGACAAAGGGGAGATCGCCAATACACATGCGGGGACAACAGGACAGAAATCACCAGTTAAACACACAATGTCACACCCTCCCAGCAACCACAGACATTTAACATATTCCCAGATAGCTCAAGTCTGAGTGCATATCATTAGGCTAATGGAACTCAGACCACACGAATACAATTAAACTAGTCATCTGGGTACCCTCACATAACAAAATACAATTCCAAAGACAGATTTAAGCTGTGCGGCCGGCCTGTGTTCTTTCTTTAAAGTTAGTATGGGCCATAATCTTGAGGCAAGAGGCTAGCAACCAGCCCCCTCCAAAACACTGTGGCGAGGTTGGTTTCGTCACACCCCCCCTCCCCTAAACGGTGCCATCCACAGACCCCCCCCCCTCCCCTAAACGGTGCCATCCACAGACCCCCCCCCCCTCCCCTAAACGGTGCCACCCACAGATCCCCCCCCTCCCCTAAACGGTGCCACCCACAGATCCCCCCCCCTCCCCTAAACTGTGCCATCCACAGATCCCCCCTCCCCTAAACGGTGCGATCCACAGATCCCCCCCCCCTCCCCTAAACTGTGCCACCCACAGATCCCCCCCCCCCCCTCCCCTAAACTGTGCCACCCACAGATCCCCCCCCCCCTCCCCTAAACTGTGCCACCCACAGATCCCCCCCCCCTCCCCTAAACTGTGCCACCCACAGATCCCCCCCCCTCCCCTAAACGGTGCGATCCACAGATCCCCCCACCCCCCCCAAACGGTGTCATCCACAGATCCCCCCCCCCCTCCCCCTAAACTAGTGGGAGGAGCAGGCGCGTGACGTCAGTGAGTGAGCGCCGCCCGCCCGCACTGCCTGCTGTTATCGGAGCTAAGAAATAGTAAGGTATACAGTAAAGAGATCACCAATGAATAAAGTTACTGATCAGTTTTTAAATGTTCTACTGTGAGCGGCGTGGCCCTGTATACTTTAACCCCCAGGAAAGCGTCCCTGTCACCATGGGAACGCCTGGGGGTTAGAATATACCATCGGATTTGAGTTTTCACGAGCTCACTGAGATCGTGAAAACTCAATGATTTACTGTCAGTCCCTCCCCTCCTCCTCCTCTGTTCTCATTGGTGGTCAGCGGCAGCCGCGCACAGTGGGGAGGGAGGGACTCCCTCCTTCTCCACTGTGCCCAGTGTGCCGGCTCAGGAGAACATAGTGCGCACAGAGAGCGCGATCATATCGCGGTCCGGCGATATAGGCGATATGCACAAAATCCATATCGTGGCACAAATTTATATCACATATAGTCTATATCGCTCACCCCTACTGTCCCGCAATCCTGGAAGGGCTAAGGTATGTCATGATCTCAACTGCCTCTGCATCCCTAGAAAGCAGTCAACTGATTGCAGTGGTGAAGCAGAACCAAATTTTTGATACCACGCGGAAAAAAAAATAAAACTCCAAAAAAGCCACGTTCATTCCGCATTTTAAACAATGGCAAATCAGAGTTTTTTTTTTTTCTTTCTGTTCTGGCGTTCACCGCATAGATTTTCTTAGTATTTTAATCGTTTGGACTTTATGTAAAATTGGGAAAGGGGGTGATTTATACTTTATTTTTTTTTTTTTTTAATAATGATTCCCCCCCCTTAGGGGCTAGAACCTGGGGTCTTTTGATCCCTTGTCCTATTCACCCCAATAGATTTCTATTAGGGTGAATAGTACTTTACACTCTCCCTGCTCCCCTGTGCATAGTGCACACAGCAGCACGGAGCCGACTATGGCAGCCAGGGCTTCAGTGGTGTCCTGGCTGCCATGGTAACCGATCGGAGCCCCAGGATTACACTGCTGGGGCTCTTGTCACGGGGTAGCGACACGGGTATAAAGAGAGAGCGGAGGTGCACCCCCTGAGCTGCCACCCGGTCCCCTGTCCCTGCCTACTTGCACCACCCACCCTAGGTGACGGGGCACAACTGGGCGACAGTCCCTGACCCGAGTAAGTGCAAGCAGAGAGATAGAGACAGCAGGGAAGCGGACAGCCAATGAGAGGTAGCACTCGAGCGGACAGAGAGGTGGAACAAGCAATATACCACCAAAAACGGAAGGGCAAGGCGGGTCAACTAGCCGGGGTCAGTCCAGAAGGTTACGTCAGTACGAGGGAGGAGACAGATCCGAGAGCGGTCCGAGGTCAAAATCCGAGAGGTAGCGTCAAGGAGGAGCAGGCAGAAGAGGTGTCGGGAAGCAGATCAAGGGTCAAATCCAAAGGTAAGCTAAATAACAATAATAATACACAGCCTAAGGGACCAAAATCACAGGCAACCTGTAGCCAGTTTCTCTCAATCCCCTCTGAGCAGGAGGCCATGCAGCTGGGTTTGCTTGCCTCTGATAGTAGAGGATTCAGCTCTCAGAGGAGGGTTTGTTTCTCTTGTGGGGGAATAAATAATTTAGCTAATGGTTGCCCCTCTAGGAGATTCAGGGAGTTTTCTGAGGGTAATAAAGAAACAAAAAGAAAAAAAAACCTCTAAAAACTTTCCATTTGCTACTATTGGCAAGGTTGATGTGAAAATTGAAGGTTTGCCGTTTGCTTGTAGTTCCTGTTTTGTCCTACCTGCCAGGGTGGCGCTAGATAGCAAGAACATTGTTTTTGAGATTTTTGTAGATAGTGGAGCAGCTGTCAATCTCATTGATAATCAATTTGCTATAACACATGGTTTCCAGGTATGCACTTTGGAAAAGGATATACCTGTTTTTGCTATCGATTCCGCTCCACTTTCTCAAAAATCGTTAAAGGGCATAGTTCACAATATCCGTTTGACTGTGGGTGATGCTCATGTTGAGGATATGTCATGTTTCGTCCTAAGAGGATTACCTAATCATCTAGTGTTGGGGCTACCCTGGCTCACTAAACATAACGCCACGGCGTCTCTTTCAGAGGTTTCTACCAAGACTGTACCATCTTTTCTCTCTGAATTTTCGGATGTGTTTTCCGAGAGTGGTGTCCAGGAGCTGCCCCCTGACCGGGAGTGCGATTGCCCTATTAATCTCATCCCAGGCGCCAAGCTGCCAAAATCTTGTTTATACAATCTCTCCCAACCTGAAAGAGTTGATATGCGTGCTTATATCTCTGAGAGCCTGAGAAAGGACACATCCGACCCTGGTATCACCTGTTGTCGCTGGGTTTTTTTTTTGTTAAGAAAAAAGATGGTTTTTTAAGACCTTGTCTGGATTTCGGGGCGTTGAACTGTATCACAATTCGTGACCCATATCCGCTTCCTCTGATCCCGTACCTGTTTAATTAGATTGTTGGGGCTAAAGTTTTTTCTAAGTTGGATTTCAGAGGGGCATACAACCTAGTCAGGGTCAGGGAAGGGGATGAATGGAAGATGGCCTTCAATACCCCTGAGGGTCATTTCGAGAATTTGGTAATGCCATTTGCTTTAATGAATGCTCCGGCCGTCTTCCAACATTTTGTGAACAGCATTTTTTTATCATTTAATGGGGAAATTTGTACTGGTATATCTAGATGACATTTTGATTTTTTTTCTCCTGATTTCAAAACTCATAGGGACCACCTACGTCAGGTCTTGCTCATTCTGCGGAAGAATAAATTGTACGCTAAACTGGAAAAATGTGTTTGCGGTTCCAGAGATTCAATTTCTTGGTTTTCTTCTCTCCGCTTCTGGTTTTCGCAAGGACAGGACCCTGAGAAGGTCCGCGCTGTACTTGATTGGGAGCTTCCTGAGAATCAGAAGGCGCTGATGCGGTTTTGGGGTTTTGCCAATTATTACAGAAAGTTCATTTTGAATTATTCCTCTGTTGTTAAGCCACTCGCTGATATGACTAAAAGGGGGGTAGATTTTTTCTCCTGGTCAGTAGATGCGCTTAAAGGGTTTCTACCACTTGAATATCACATATTTGGTGTTCAGACACTAGCGATTCGCTAGTGTCTGTTCTTGCCTACAAGCTAATTATCACATTAATCCGGGCTGCCGATACCTCAAAAAAAGCACTTATATCTTTATGCAAATGAGCCTCTAGGTGCTATGCAGGCGTTTTTCTAAGCACCTAGAGGCTCCGTCTACCTTGCATTTTGCCGCCCTGCGCCTCGCTCCAGCACGCCCATCTCTCACTGTAATCGATCCTCCCCCTGCTTCAGCCTTCCGAAATCCCGCGCCGTCCGTCGCGGCATTCGGAGGCATTCGGCGCAGGCGCAGTCAATGTCTGACCGCTTGCTGCTGGGCTTCGTCTGTCCCACGGAGCTCTGTGACGTCATCGGCGCAGGCGCAGTTGAAATGTCTGAGCAGGGAGCGGTCAGACATTGACTGCGCCTGCGCCGAATGCCTCCGAATGCCGCGACGGACGGCGCAGGCGCGGGATTTCGGAAGGCTGAAGCAGGGGGAGGATCGATTACAGTGAGAGATGGGCGTGCTGGAGCGAGGCGCAGGGCGGCAAAATGCAAGGTAGACGGAGCCTCTAGGTGCTTAGAAAAACGCCTGCATAGCACCTAGAGGCTCATTTGCATAAAGATATAAGTGCTTTTTTTGAGGTATCGGCAGCCCGGATTAATGTGATAATTAGCTTGTAGGCAAGAACAGACACTAGCGAATCGCTAGTGTCTGAACACCAAATATGTGATATTCAAGTGGTAGAAACCCTTTAAGGCCTTTTCTAGTATCAAATAGAGTTTTGCTTCCGCTCACATTTTGGTACAACCTGATGTCTCTCTACCTTTTATTGTTGACGTGGACGCCTCTGAGGTGGGTGTGGGTGCGGTCTTATCTCAGGGTCCCTCTCCTGCCAAATGGCGACCGTGTGCCTTTTTCTCAAGGAAACTCTCCTCCTCAGAGAAAAATTACGATGTGGGAGATAGGGAGTTGTTGGCCATCAAATTAGCTTTTGAGGAATGGCGCCATTGGCTAGAGGGAGCCAGACACCCTATTACTGTGTTTACTGACCATAAGAATCCGGCCTACTTGGAATCAGCCAAGCATCTGAACCCGAGACAGGCCAGATGGTCTTTATTCTTTTCAAGGTTTAATTTTGTTGTCACGTTCCGCCCTGGGGTCAAAAATGTGAAGGCTGATGCCCTGTCACGTTGTTTTCCGGGAGGGGGGAACTTTGAAGACCCGGGTCCCATTTTGGCTGAAGGGGTGGTCGTCTCTGCTCTTTATCCTGATTTGGAGGCAGAGGTTCAGGCAACCCAGGCCAAGGCTCCTGATCTTTGTCCTCATGGGAGGTCGTTTGTGCCTCTCGCTGTACGACACAAGGTTTTTAAGGAGCATCACGATACTGTCCTTGCTGGGCACCCGGGGAGTAGAGCCACAGTAGATGTCATTGCTCAGAGATTCTGGTGGTCGGCTCTTCGTAAGACAGTTGAGGGTTTTGTGGCAGCCTGCGAGACCTGTGCTCATGCTAAGGTCCCTCGATCACGGCCATCGGGTTCTCTCCTCTCGTTACCCATTCCTTCCCGTCCTTGGACGCATCGTTCCATGGACTTCATTACGGACCTGCCTTGTTCCTCGGGGGAAGACTGTGATTCTGGTAGTAGTGGACCGTTTTAGCAAAATGTTACATTTCATTCCCTTTCCTGGGTTACCCAATGCTAAGGAGCTGGTGCAAGCATTTGTTGATCACATTGTGAAATTGCATGGCATTCCTTCAGACATTGTTTCTGGAAGGCCTTATGTTCTCCCTTGGGGGTTCGGTTGTCGTTGTCTTCTGCTTTTCACCCGCAGTCGAATGGTCAGACCAAACGCGTCAATCAGAATCTGGAGACATATCTGCGCTGTTTTGTGGCAGAGAATCAGGAGGATTGGTGTTTTTTTGTCCCTTGCTGAGTTTGCTTTCAATAACCGTCGCCAGGAGTCCTCTGATAAGTGACTATTTTTGGTGGATATGGGTTTCATCTGCAGTTTGGGACATTCTCTGGAGAGGGGTCTTCTGGTTTACCTGATGAGGAGAGATTTTCCTCGTCTTTGTCATTTATTTGGCAAAAGATTCTGGGTAATCCTGAAGAGGATGAATGAGAGATATAAACGTGTGGCGAGTCCGGACCTGAATGTTGGTGATCTGGTGTGGTTGTCTACAAAGAATATCAAACTGAAGGTTCCCCTCTCTCCAGTACCTCGTTCATTGGGAGGCTTATGGTCCTGAGGAGAGGATGTGGGTCCCAGTGGTGGACATTATGGCCACTCGTCTCATCAGGGCTTTCCATAGGTCCCATCCTGAGAAGGTGGGCTCTGAGTGTCCGGAGTCCACTCGTAGAGGGAGGGGTACTGTCACCGCCAGCTCACTGAGAAGGTCTGGCAGACGTTCTTCTGTACCTCTTGCATGATGTTCTTTGTTTTGGTTTCACTTTGTCATCTCCTTTCCTTCTCCCAGCTGTCACCTATTCACACTAATTGCCTCCCTTTATATTCCCTCCCATACTGCCTCACTTTGCGGTTTATACTACTTCCTGGATTGAAGTGATCACTGCTGGAGACGTCTGTTACTGCTTGTTCAGATAAGTCCTTTCTTGTATTGTGTTTCTTTGCTGGCTTGATTCTAGGTGACCCTGACTCCCTCCGTATTAAGTGCACGGAACCGGTGGTCGTGGCCCCTCACTATTATAGGGTTTTCAGGTGTCACACAGTCTAGGTACTAGGGCATGCAATCGTCTACCTCTGAGACCCTTGTATGTGCTTAGCAGTCAGGGTGAGCTCTTAGGGTTTTACAGGGGTCACCTTTATGCTCCTTAGTTTGGAATCAAGCCAGTCGAATGTTTATTCATAACTTCCAGCTATCTGCAGAATCATCCGTGACAATAAGAGGTTAGTATATAAAATGAGAATGCTCGGACTGGGACAAAATGTCTGGATGTGGGTAAGTAACTGGCTGAATGATAGAAAACAGAGGGTGGTTATTAGCGGTACACACTCAGATTGGGTCACTGTCACTAGTGGGGTACCTCAGGGGTCAGTATTGGGCCCTATTCTCTTCAATATATGTATTAATGATCTTGTAGAAGGCTTGCATAGTAAAATATTTATTTTCACAAATGACACTAAACTGTGTAAAGTAATTAACACTGAAGAGGACAGTATACTACTACAGGGGGATCTGGATAGGTTGGAGGCTTGGGCAGATAAGTGGCAGATGAGGTTTAACACTGACAAATGTAAAGTTATGCACTTGGGAAATAATAATACAAGTCACCCGTACATACTAAATAATAAAACACTCGTTAACACGAACATGGAAAAGGATCTAGGAATTTTAATAAACAGCAAATTAAGCTGCAAAAAACAGTTTCAGGCAGCTGGTGCCAAGGCCAATAAGATAATGGGTTGCATCAAAAGGGGCATAGATGCCCGTGATGAGAACATAGTCCCACCACTTTACAAATCGCACATGGTCAGACCACACATGGAGTACTGTGTACAGTTCTGGGCTCTTGTGAACAAGGTAGACATAGCAGAGCTGGAGAGGGTCCAGAGGAGGGCAACTAAAGTAATAACTGAAATTGGGTAACTACAGTACCCTGAAAGATTATCAAAATTAGGGTTATTCACTTTAGAAAAAAGACAACTGAGGGGAGATCTAATTACTATGTATAAATATATCAAGGGTCAGTACAGATATCTACCCCATAATCTATTTATCTCCAGGACTGTGACAAGGGGACATCCTCTGCGTCTAGAGGAAAGAAGGTTTGTACACAAATATAGATGAGGATTCTTTATGGTAAGAGCAGTGAGACTATGGAATTTTCTGCCTGAGGAGGTGGTAATGGTGAGTACAATAAAAGAATTCAAGAGGGGCCTGGATGTATTTCTGGAGTGTAATAATATTACAGGCTATAGCTACTAGAGAGGGGTCGTTGATCCAGGGAGTTATTCTGATTGCCTGATTGGAGTCGGCAAGGAATTTTTTATTCCCCATAATTGGGGAAAATTGGCTTCTACCTCACATTTTTTTTCCCCTTCCTCTGGATCAACTTGCAGGATGGCAGGCCGAATGGACAAATGTCTTATTTTTTCGGCCTTATGTACTATGTACTATGTTACTATGTTACTGGCTAAACTTGATTTGCAGTATGCAGTTAGCAGTAACTATTTTCAGATTGGTTGAGTATAATCTAGTATGGTTGCAATTTGTATGGTTTGTTAAGTAGTTGACAGTTTGAAACTGTAGCTTGCAATTGGTATTTGCAATTGTATGGTTGCAATTGGTGGAACACATATATATCTAGTTCAGTATACTGTTCTAAACACAATACTAACAATATGAACATTATATAACTGTTTTAAATACCTATATCGGCCTCTTGTTCCCATAAAACTCAACTCTCACTAGAGTGAATGTCTCTTCAGCTTCTGTCTCTGGAGAATAATGATTCTAGCAGCAGGAGCTGGGGGAATTCTCAGACAGGCTGTGTGTGAGGCTAGCTGTGATTGGTGAAAACTCTTGCTGTGTGAGAAGCTGGCTATGATTGGTCTAGACTTCTGCCCAGCAACAACAGATTAACACTCTGCTTTCTGTTTCTGCTGAGCTTACCTTACACTATAAAATGAATCTTAAAGGCATATTATCTTTTCTGCTTCTGTGAACACAAAATATAACAGTTATATGACATCCAAAACACGATGTCACAGTAAATAACTCTGCTTTTGTCTTTACCACATAAACATAGAAACTGTATTAAGGTTATTAGTAGGTTTAGCTGTATACACTGAACTTTTACTCCCTCCTGCAGGGTTGTTTGGGCAGAAAACAGGAACACCGACACCTCTGTAGCTTGTGCGTCAGACTGTTGCTAGTTTATTTTGCAAGTTGCTTAAAATCACAAACAAAACCAAAACAAACAATAGCCGTCTGGCTCATACCTATCTCACTTGGCAGCCCTAGCTAAACTCATAACACAAAACACAAAGAGCATTTTCAAGGGGAAAACAGAGCAACTTACAGTTCAGTTAGACAGAAAAGTGACTGCTCTCAGAGCTCCTAGACTTGCAGCTTCTCAAACAGACCGCAAACACTCCCAGAGAGCTCCTGGGTCAGGGCTGCTGACTTAATTAGTACATCTGTGTGAGCAGTCCCCCCAGGCAGGTAAAACCCGGACTGGCTCCGGGTGGTTAGGGAACCCGCCCAACTCTTCCCTGACCGGCTCCAGGACCCTAAACTGGCTTTCTTTTTCCCAGGAAGCTTCTAGAAACAAAGAAACCAAACCTTCCTGGTGCCTTTTAACACATGAAGTGCCGGAAACTTGGTGCAATGTACACACCATCCTGCACTTTCTCTGCCAAACATTGTGACACCCTGTCACAACACATATAAGGCTATACTAGCAACCTAGGCAAGGTCTTAGCTGGCCAGCTATAGGGGGGGAGGGGGGGGTCAGAAAACCAGTCAGTACCTGATGTGGCCACCATTTGCCTCATGTAGCGCAAAACATCTCTATAGAGTTGATCAGGTTGTTGATTGTGGCCTGTGGAATGTTGGTCCACTCCTCTGCAATAGCTGTGCGAAGTTGCAGAATATTGGCAGAAACTGGAACACGCTGTCGTATGCACCGATCCAGAGCATCTCAAACATGCTCAATGGGTGACATGTCCGGTGAGTATGCTGGCCATGCAAGAACTGGGATGTTTTCAGCTTCCAGGAATTTCTTACAGATCCTTGCAATATGGGGCCTTGCATTATCATGCCGCAACATGAGGTGATGGGAAGGCGCCCGATTGCCATGGCAACCATTGGGATGCTGCCACAGCATACAGTGGTCCATAAGGACCTCGGCATGGAAGGGGTTAAACAGCCGACAGAGTGTTAGCTGTACATTACAACTAACACTGTGCCCTGCTGCCGCTCTGCCATGCTGAAAGGGGTGGGGCTTGTGCCGCTCTACCATCCTGAACGGGAAGGGGGCTAGACTTGTGCCACACAGCTCGGCCATCCTAAGGGGCTTGGGGCAGAGCAGTGGCCCGATGGTTAGCCCGTAGGGCTGGGGGTGACCTGTTTGTGCTGGGTGTGGAGGGGGGGAGGAGAGAGTTGTGACCGCCATACTAAAGAGGGGAAAGGGGGGGGGGGGCGGTAAGTGCCACAGCATCGGGCTGCTGCCAAAGCAGAGCAGCAGTCCGATGGTTAGCCCCTTCCATACAGCGGTCCTTAAGGACCGCGGCATGAAAAGGGGTTATGTCTGCAGTTTGAAGCAGACTGTCAGCTGACATTCTACACCGCTCTACCATCCTGAAAGGGAGGGGAGGAGGAGGTAGAGAGAGACAATACAGCAGGCTGTAGATCAAAAATGGAAAAAAGATAGATACCTGTAAATAGAACCAATTGGAGAAAGTATTTTTTTTTTTTTTTTTTTTTTTACAAAGGTGTCCATATCCTTTAAATACAGAGTGTGTGAATGTTCAGTAAGAAAAAAAGAAGAAAACATTGTGGATCTTGCAGACTTCTGATTTTGTTTTTGTTTTGTTTCAGACTGTTAATTTAAAGGATGAATTTAATACTTAGCAATTTTATGAAAAACTCTTGGATCCCTATTAAGCGAAAAATTTCTGTACATTGTATGGTTTACTACCAAAGAGTTGTTCTGGGAATAGAAACAAGCTGTGATGATACTGGTGCTGCTGTTGTTGATGAAAATGGTAGAATACTGGGAGAGGCTCTTCTTTCACAGAAAGAAGTTCATTTAAAGTGAGTAAATGTGCATACATAATTGTTTTGTTTTTATATATTCATTAACTTCTGGGCTAGGGTACTTTCACGCTAGCATTATTCTTTTTCCGGTATTCAGTTCCGTCCTAGGGGCTCAATACCGGAAAAAAGCTGATCAGTTTTATCCTAATGCATTCTGAATGGAGAGCAATCCATTCAGTATGCATCAGGATGTCTTCGGTTCAGTCCCTCTTATGGTATTTTCTCTGTCCACAATTTCGGAACACTTGCCGGAATGCCGGTTCCGACATTATTTACCATTGAAATGCATTAATGCCGGATCCGGCACCAAATGTTCTGGCAAAACGGATCATGTTTTCCAGTCTGCTCGTGCACAGACCTTTAAAAATGCAAAAAAAGAAATAAAATCTGAATCCATTTTTCCAGATGACACCGGACAGACTGATCCGGTGTTTCAGTGCATTTGTTAGACGGATCCGCATCCGGATCAGTCTACAAATGCTATCCGTTTGCACACTGATTTCCGAATCCTGCAGGCAGGTTCGGCGATGAAACTGCCTGCCGGATCTTCACAACGCAAATGTGAACGTACCCTTAAATGAGTTTCCAGCTCTGTAGTTGGCTGTCCAAATGATAGGCCATCACTAATTCATCAGCAGGAGTCCGTATCACCTCTCCCCCTTTCATCGGCTGACCTGTGTAACTCCATTGTCGAAGGCCTGCATCGGAAATACACTGCACAGTCAACGTTGTAGTGGACACCTAAACAAAGCCAAATTTTCTCTTATTTAAAGAAGGAAAAATGCTCGATTCATATTTCTTCAGGAGACCCACTTTAAATTTGACAAATATCCAAACCTCAGGAATTCTTTATTTGATGAATGGTACCACCGTGGTTCAGAGTCCTCGGCCTCCAGGGGTGTAAGTATAGGGATAAGGAAACATCGTCCGTTCACCTATTCATTTCACACTCAAGATCATGAGGGGAGATATTTGTTACTCAAGGGAACTATAGCTAATCGGGGATATACTTTCATCAATTTATATGCCCCCAATGCTGGCCAGGTTTCATGGATTATAGAAGTCCAATCTAAGTCTAATCTCTGTTAGAGCCATACAAAGAGGGAGTAGTGATATTGGGGGGAGACTTTAATCTAACACTTGAACCTCATATTGACTCCACTTCTAAAAAATCACCAATAGCTACTAAAGAGCTTAGGCCTCTCAAAAAATCCCTGCACAACTGGTCTGTTTGTGATGTGTGGAGGCTTTTTAATCCTAATGAAAGAGATTATTCCTCCTTCTCTCATGTACATGGGTCTTATCACAGACTGGATTATTTATTCACTTCAAAAGTGAATCTATCTGATCACTCCCCTATCTTGACATTATCGGCCCCCACTCTGGAACCTCGTCCCTTTTAGATGGCGGCTAAATGAGCAATTAATTGCTCCAGGTGACCCTTTAACCCAGGCACAAGTAGCGTTAAGGGAATACTTTTCTCTTAACCATAAATCAGTCAATTCTTGTCAAGTCTTATGGGATGCTCACAAAGCATTTATGAGAGGTCATTTTTTATCAATGGGAGCTAGAGCCAAAAAAGCCAGGAAAGCCCCTGTGGATTCCTTACTAGCCAGAATCCAGAAATTAGAATCCCTCCATAAACAGTATTTGCTGGATTCACACCTTTCAGAACTAACAGCGACAAGGGAAGCCCTAAAAAAGATCCTAAATACAACCTCAGCCAAATATTACTTACAAGCGCACTTTAAATACTATGCCCATGGTGATAGAGCATCCAAGTTCATGATGTAACAGATTAAGCAAAGAAAAGCCCATAACTACAGCCATCAGATCAAGACTTCTAGTGGTAGTTTAGTCTATTCCACAGCTGACATAGCAATCCAATTTAAAGAATTCTATTATTCTCTTTATAATTTAAAAGATTCAGAAAAAAAGGCTCAATATCCTTTTCCACCTAATGACTCGATAACGTCCTTTTTACGTTCCTTATCTCTCCCAACTCTTTCCACACAACAGGCTCAAATGTTACAAGCCCCCTTCACTTTGCAGGAATTGGAGGACACTATTAAACAGCTTCCTAGAGGAAAATGCCCAGGCCCTGATGGCCTTCCAGCCTCATACTATCGATCGAACATTGTAGTGGACACTATAATATACACACAAAAATGCTGCATGCTAATGAGCTGATTCGAGTCCACCGTGATGTCATGGAGTCTAGTGTATATTTAATTCAGAGCTATAGCCACTCCCCTGCCCACCTGCTGCTGATTCCTATGGAAACAAACTCATTCAGCAGCAGGTGGGCGGGGAGAGTCAGGAGCTCATAAATATTCATGACTCATCATTATCAGCTGGAGCTTTTCAATACAAGATGTTGGCAGATTGACTGGGTCAATTAAAGAAAGTGACCCAGCATTTTGCTAAAAGAATCAGTCACTTATTTTTGTTGCCCTTAGTTAGGACACCATAAAACTTGTGACAGGTTCCCTTTAATAGGAGCATTGTTGCAGTGATGTGTGCAGTCCACTACAATGTTGACAGTGCTCTGAAGCTCAGATGCTGCTCAGGTGATGGAGCTACACAGAACAGCTGATTTATGGGGTTGTGGTGTGTTTGACCCCTAAATCAGCTAGTGATGACCTATCCTGAGGATAGGTCATCACTTAAAAAAAAGGCTGCACAACCCCTTTAACAATTAGACCTGTTTGTCACTTAATGACCAAGCAAGATTTTCAAATCTGGTAAATGTGCATATCCTGTTTCTGTTTTGTCACATATTGTACTTTTGGTCCAAAAGGTCATATATTTATGTACATACTGTACTAATGCTTTATGAAATTTATATTTATGTATGTCTACTTTATTTTGTTAGCAATCTCTTAAAAATGCTACATTTTTAAACTAATTACAAGGCTCACAACAGAGTAACTAAACCTTTGACTAAAATGCTAATAAGATGTCCCTAATGCCCTAATAAAACTTTTTCTAATATACCATTAATTGATTTTTTATTTTTATTAAACATTTGATAGCACACCATTTGATAAATTGCAGTGGCTCAAAACCTCCTGTACCACGTGGATATGGTGCGCAACCCTGGGCGACCTACCCCTGGTCGCAGTGGAAAGAAACAGTGATAAATATGGATAGGGGACACACAACTATCCGGAACCAAATGGATAATAGATACAATATAAAAACTATATGGATATTTAAAATTTAATTAAATCAATCATCATATAAGTGCATACTAAATATATTACATCACATAAAGGTGCCAATAATCATATTGAATATTAATTAAACTAAAATGTACTGTAAAATTCACTAAATAAAATCATGCACATCACACAACTCTAGTTGATGCAAACTTTATCAGCTTTCCCTTTGGCCCCAAAGGGATCGAACCACAACCTATGCCGTCTGGAAGGGTAACATACTGAATATTGATATATATTCAACTGCCTATGACTTAACTGAACATTACGGTTTATACCAATACGGAGTCCAGGTATATAGGGCAGCAGGCTGCAAACAACGCATCTGTGGTGTATCAATACGATTTTATAGCCACATAGCTGTTGTTGGCCTTTTTCTGGACCTTCACTAACTGGTACAGTGGAGTGGATCACACATATCTACCCACTGACTCATCCCATTGTGGTATCATGTACTGGAGTCCATCTATTTAATACATCCTATTGCTACCGGCAAAGAGATCGGCAGTGACCCCGATGTTTCCATAATACACTGAGGTGGTAGCGCTATTAGTAATCACCCGGAGCCAAAGGGACAGCTGATTACGTTTGCATCAACTAGAGTTTTGTGATGTGCATGATTTTATTTAGTGAATTTTGCAGTACGTTTTAGTGTTTTAATTAATGTTCAATATCATTATTGGCGCCTTTATGTGATGTAATATGTTTAATTACATTTTAAATATCGATAGTTTTTATATTTTATATTGTATCTATTATCCATTTGGTTCCGGATAGTTGAGTGTCCCCTTATCCGTATTTAAAGCACACCATTCCCTGTGCACTTAAAACTGACATTTCTGTACACCGCTGACCGCTCAGCTAATCCTGGCATAGTACATGGGTACAGGGTACCCATGTTCTATGGGAGGAGTTAGTAAACCTCCAGGGAGCAGGGGCAGGAGCAGCAATATGTGCTCCTGCCCGTACTCGCTATGCTGCAGCCCCATTCATAAATTGTCTATAGCCCGTACTCTGTACACTGCTGAGCAGTCAGCGGTGTACAGAAATGTCAGTTTTAAGCACACAGGGAATGGTGCACTTTAGGTAAGGAAAAGTCTAATAAAAATAGAAAATCCATTAATAAAATATATTGCAAAAAGTTTTATTCTGGCATTAGGGACATCTCATTACAATTTTAGTCAAAGGTTTAGTTAATCTTTAACTTTTTTAAATACATTTTGTTTTCGAATGTATGATGCAAGATTCCGGAACATAATCCCATTTCACAATCCCCACCCCTCAAGGTATTCACTGGTGGTGTAATAAGTATTCTGAACACATTCATTTTTTGCTTGAATAAATGCAGAGTGGGTGTAAAAAAATCTAGATTTATTTTAATTTTATAAACACTGCATCCATTGGACACATTTATCGTACAGTACATGAAACTGAAAAAATGCGCCTCAGCATTTACCCCACCTAGGTCATAATCTGTTGCATAGACACATGGTGGGGCCCAAAATATAATCAACGCACCCTTATAGAAATCTTCGAAAAACTCTGTGTGCAGTTAATGTATCAGGCAAATTTGTAAGTGATTATAGGTGTGGGCTGATTAGACACTGTTAACTGTTAGACATGCCTCTACTAGGCATTGAAGAAAGTTTTGACAAAGTTTTGGCATTTTGACTTCTTGACAGACTTTGAGAGGGGGGGGACATCATTGGACACTGTTGGCTGTTCTGACCTAGCTGTTAGGAGGCGTTGAGAGCAGTGGTTACATAAGAGCACACACACACACACACACACACACACACACACACACACACACACACACACACACACACACACACAAACAAGCTCTGGAAGGCCCAGACACACCTGCAGTAGAGATGATCATTTTATCTGCTGACAAGCATGAACAACTCCCATGTTTTTGCTGTCCATCATCTATATTCCATATTACAAACCTTTGTCTCTGCCAGGACCATTTCCAGGCACTTAGCAGAAGGGAATTTGTCATGGCACTGCAACATCTGTGGGAAAATGTGCTGTAAAATACTGTACAGAACCTATAGGCCCATGCCCAAGCTATCTCATCTTGTATCTAGGATAGAGACGAGCATACAAAGTGCTAGAGCCTTCTTTCAATTGTACAGTTTGCAATGAACTTATCCTTTTTGCTCAAAAAATCACTTTCATATATTATCATTAAATTCACACATGTACAGAGAAAATTTAACTCTGAAGAAAGAAAAGGAGAAAAAAAGGGTGGAAGAGACGGAAATAAAGGATTAAATATAAATTTGGGAAGAAATAAAGAAAGATATTGAAGGGAAATATCAACAGAGGGGAAAAGGAGAAAAAGGGGGAAGAAAAATTATTTTGGGAAAAAATTTCTTTCTTTAAATGGCGCGTAAGCAAAATAGGCCGTCAGCGGAATACTCATCATCCAAAACGGGGCAAAAACCACCAGAGACTGCTAAAATTGAGCATTTTTTTTTTAAAGTCCCCAAGCGTAATCACTAGAGCAGGACAAAATGGAACCAATGAATTGAATATTAAAAAATCTGCTGGACTGGGCGAGGAAGGCATAGTGGAGGATTATACCCGGTGGTGGTGGCGTAGAGAGAGGGAGAAAATTAGTTGGCGAAAGATGCTTTGTCTCCACTAAATGAAATCTTGATAGCAGTAAAAAAAAAATGGGGATCTAATACAGGACATCTCAATCCAGCTCGGAGTAATACAATCGGATGTCGTCCTGATAATGGATGATGTATAGAAGATAAGAGACATAGTTACAATTTTAGTGTTGAGCGAACTTGTTTTAAGTTCGGCGTCTAAAGTTCGGGTTTGGGTTATCGAAGAATCGCGTTATGGATTCCGCTACCACGGACATGGTCTGTGGTAGCAGAATCCTTAACGCGATTTTTCGATAACCCGAACCCAAACTTTAGACGCCAAACTTAAAACAAAAGTTCGCTCAACACTAGTTACAATCGTAGAAAAAAACGTGGGGGTACTAGAGGTGGAGGTTAAAATGCTTAAGAGTGAAATCCCTAATTTTAGATCGGAGACCAATACTTAAAAAAATAAAAAATCTATGATACAGGATCTAACCATGGAGAGGTTTGGAAGGGACCATTTATTTCCATTATTTCTTGTGGAAAGAGTACATAGAGTTCCAGGGGGTAAACCAGTTCCTGGAAAGCAGCCACGGATACTCCTTGCTAAGTTATTTGTGTCAAGGGATCGGGACATGATTCTGAGAAGGACAACGGAGTGCTCCCCTACTGTATATAATGGGAATAAATTCTTTTTTTCCGGATTTTTCTAAGGACATTCAAGATAAGAGACGTAATTACATTGAAGTTAAAAAAAACTTCTCCAGAAAAAAGACATTAAGTATTCATTTGTTTATCCGGCCAAACTGCGGATAATCTTTAATAGTGTCACCCAATTTTTTGACAGGCCAGACCTTGTGGTAGACTGGCTTGATCGGAATGATATCTGAGTGTTCCTCGGCTGGGGAGGAGGGAGGGAGGTCTTAGTTTAGAGTTCTGTTGCAGGAATGTGGTGGATCAAGAAGTTTGGGAGGGGGGATGTGAGGTTTTGGGGGATTTGGGGTTGGTTGCGATGCATCTCCGTTTGGGGGTATGGGGGGGGGTAATTATGAGTAACCTTGTATTTGGGCAATTTACAGGCTGATTGATGATGATGACAATACTAACCTGGAATGTTCGGGGGCTTGTAGATATGCTAAAAAGGCAGGCTGTCTCTGATTTGGTTCGGTGACACCTACTTGGGATTGTTAGTCTGGAGACCTACTTTACTCAGGGCATGATCCCTCGACTTGGTGGGGCCTGGGCCGCACAGGTCTACCACTCCACCTTTACTAATAATTCTAGAGGAGTGACAGTTCTAATTCATAAGCAGATAGATTTTCTTTGTTTGGCATCCTCTATTGATAAGCAGGGAAGATAGATATATATATCTCTAATATATATATATATATATATATATATATATATATATATATATATCTCTGTTTTTTTTTTCTCTATGGAAGGCTTGTAGGGAAATTATGTATTCTGGGTTTTATTTATATTCCTCCTCCTTTTTTTTTATTCATATACTTAATTCTTTGTTAGCTTTTGTGGCTCAGTGGCTGGAGTGTCCTACCATAGTGATTGGAGATTTTAATTGCGTTATTAATCCCGAGACGGACAGGATATCTTCGGGAGGGAATATTCACACTCCTCCCCAAGGGTCCCTGCTCTTTTGCCAGGAATCTGGCTTTGTGGACGTATGGGGACACTTGGCAAAGGGAAAAAGAGCTTACTCCTTTGTAAGCAAATCCGGGAATTCTATGTCTAGGATAGATCTGGCACAAATAAATAAAAGTTATCTGAATTGTGTTAAACTGATAAAGTATGAGACTAGGTCTGTATGAGACCATGTACCTCTTTTGCTGGAGTTATGTATAGTGGATAACAACTTTAAGGTGAAACCCCCATTTAGACTGTATCCCCTTTGGATCTCAATAATGGTCAATCATGATCTGATAAAAAGAGAGATCAGGTATTTTGGGGAAACGAATTATGGGACAGCGAAGTCCTAGTTTGTGTGGGATTCACTTAAAGCCTTCATGAGGGGGATTTTCATTAGTAATATCTCCAATCTGAGAAAATCGTATGCTATGAAGGAGAAGGAATTACAGGAAGCAGCAGCTGCCGGAATGAATGAGTTTGCCAGGAGTGAAACAGAAAAAAAATAGGCAAATTATGCAGAAGACAGGTCAGGCTTATTTTGATTTTCTCCTGGATAAAGCTCAACAGAGGTCAAAAATACTTTTTCTGAATCGGGTCGCCCAGGGAAAATGCTGGCTAGTGTGATCTCCAATCAGGACCAAAAAAAGCAGATGCGTAGTATTCGGTCTCCTGATGGTATTATTACTGAAGATCAGGACTGTATACAAAAAATATTTGTGAAATATGTTTTTGAATTGTATAAATCAAATAATATCCATTCAGATGATGCGATTGATTCATATTTGGAATCCATTTCTTTACCAGTTCTTACAGATATTCAAAGAAAGTCTCTTGAGGTCGATTTTTGTATCCAAGAGTTAGAGGATGCAATTAAGGCCCGCTCAGGAAACTCTTCTCCTGGATTGGATGGATTCCCATATGAATTTTATCACAAGTATGGGGAGATTATTCTCCCTTGTTTACTGAAGATATTTACCGATCCACTAGAGAATCAATGACAGAGGCTATGATCATAGTTATATTGAAGAAATATAATGATCCCCTTGATTTGGGGTCCTATAGACCTATCTCTCTTCTTAACACTAATGTTCTCTCCAGGATTCTTGCCACAAGGCTTTCCAAGGTTATGCCATCAATCATACACACTGATCAAAATGGATTTATCCCTAATAAAGGTACTCGCTATAATTTGCATCGGCTCTTTGCTAATTTGCAGCCTCCTGGGGGAGTTTCCTGGTCCATCCTGTCTTTAGATGCCTCTAAGGCTTTTGACAGGGTGGAGTGGGGATTCATCTGGAGATGAAGCTTTTGTACAGATTCCCTACTGCAAGCCTTAATATGAATGGGGCTCTCAGGAGGAGTATCTCTATGACTGACCGTTTCTCCTCTTTTATTTGATATCTATATTGAGCCCCTTGCTGCTAGGATTAGACAAGACCCCCAGATTTTAGGATTTGGGGTTTAGGCATAAAAGACCGTATGTCCCTATATGCAGATGATATTTTATTTTATTTTATTTACAACAGACGAATATTATACTTCCAAAAATTATTAAAATTGTTAACTCCTTTGGGAAGGTCTCGTTTCTAGATATAAACTGGGTGAAAACCACACTTATCCCTTTAGACAGACTTGAACTCCCCAATGAGGGACCTTAAGTATATTGAAAATATTGGATTCTTTTGAATACTTGAATATAACAATAACTTCCAAGATTGAGGATTTCCCCAGTATGGATTGAAGATAAGTTATTCAAATTAATTGAGAG
Organism: Bufo gargarizans; assembly: GCF_014858855.1. Taxonomy (NCBI): domain Eukaryota; kingdom Metazoa; phylum Chordata; class Amphibia; order Anura; family Bufonidae; genus Bufo; species Bufo gargarizans. Next base: position 105,731,266 of record NC_058087.1, read on the forward strand.
AATTATTAATGATTTATTATGGGGAGAAAATGTGTAAGGCTTAAACTGGAGCATTTTTATAAGCCGTTGGAACAGGGAGGGCTTAACCTTCCCTGTTTCAAGGGCTATTTTTAGCTACACAGTTGTGGGGGGTTTTCGCGAATGGAATGACAGCCCACTCTGTAGAACTTTGGTGGGGAGATCTCCATACAATAATATTTTCACCTTAATGGAATCCGGTCAATTAATTAATACTTATAAGGACTTTAGAGTGGCTGGGAAGCTAATCGTAAAGTCCTGGGGCTCTTTAAGACACTCTTTGGGAATAAAGGGTTCACTTGGATGCACCCCTTTATGGTATAATTATCACCTACAAGTTTTAGATGATGTGGATTTTGATCAGTACTGGCAAAAAAATATTTTTTCATCTCACACAAGTGGTAAGGAATAGGCATAGTCTTCCATTTTAGAGTTAACACAAAGAGAAAACTTACCGAATTTATCATGGTTTAGGTATTTGCAGTTAAGATTGGCACTTAGGAGTGTTAGGAAAAAAGATAGGTTTGAGATAGACACTAATACACATTTAAGTGATTTTATAGGTAATTTGGGGCAAAAGGTCAAGATTTCTCAACTTTATAAAGGATTACCTAAAACCCGATTTAATAACACATGTTCTCCTGGACAAACGGCATGGCAAACTCACTGCCCAGCGATTCAGTTAGAAGAGTGGGATAATATTTTGTCGAATTTAAGATTAGTTCCTTTATAATTTTAATCACGTTTTGGTTCCATTTAATATTTTACACAGATTATATATTACACCTGTGTGGCTTTATAGATGTGGTGTGAGGAACACTTCCAATTGTCCACGGTGTGATGCACCTGATGCATACTATCTGCATATGTTTTGGTCTTGTGCACAATTGAAACACTATTGGGGTGCAATCCATAAAATCATTACACATAAACTGAAAGTTAGGATTCCATTTGCAGTGGAATATTGGGTGTTGGGTGATCTCTCCAAGGTTGGCTGCCATAAATATAAAAGAGTCCTTTTGATTAAATTATGTTTCTGGCAAGACTCTCGATAGCTCGGACATGGTTCTCGCGAAATGTCCCAAATATTAATACATGGTTAAACCTTGTCAATATAATTAAGAGGGATGAAAATATCTTATTTAAGCAAAGAAACTCTGAGGGAAAAATGGATTAGGATCTGGGGAGAATGGAAGTTTTAAGGTCTTTCTGCCTCAATTCCCTCAATATCACCTTACGTTTAGGTGAGAGGGATGGGAAACGCATCGCAAAGGGGAGGGTTGTTTGGGGGAGATTATTATATTAAATGTTATCTGTGACAAACTCCCCTCTTTTGAGGTTGCCACGAGTGCTTGGAGAGGACTATTTGCCAGCCTCTTACCATGTGATTATGGTCCCATGTTGTATGCATCGGTTTTATGCAATAGCGGCATAGTTATATAAGTTCATGTATTTTTCTGTTTTTGGAATTGTATTGTATGTTAAGGGAGGGTACCCAGATAGCTAATTTTAGTGTATTCGTGTAGTCTGAGTGCCATTCACCTAATAATATGCACTCAGACTTGAGCTATCTGGGGAGATGTTAAATGCCTGTGTTTACTTGTAGGGTTGTGACATTGTATGTTTAAATGGTGATTTCTGTCCTGTTGTCTCCACATGTGTATTGGCGATTTTCCCTTTGTCCTGAGAGATAATTAAATTGCTCCTCGGGTGTTTGGGGAATGTGATAACTGCACTCTTGGGGATTGCTATGTCACAATACTCCCCTGAGTATAAGCTCTTGTAAGAGCTTGTTCGTGGTTCCTGCTCTCTGGATGTAGGAGAGGTTCACCCACTGGAAGCTGAAGCCCGGTCTTGGGTCCAGCGTGGGTGGAGGACGGTGTGACCCCAACCAAGCTGCGGCGGTTCGTGGGGTCTGCAGTGCATACGGTGTCAGGTGGAGTGCTTGGAGTCCTCGAAAGGCACTTAGGAGCATCTATCGACGGAGGTACCCGGTCGGGGTGCCAGGAGATCCTTTACATTTGGTGGCAAGCAGTGGGATGGCGTCCTAGTAAGAGAAGAAGCAGCTCAGAGACACCGGTAACGTGTGGAGTTACAAATTGAGGGCAACGCTAGCACTCGTGCAGCGCCCCTGGGAGCAGAGGTATCCAGCGACTTGGAGCAGACAAGTATGGAAGGCTCTGAAAATGACTGGCTGGCCGAGGTGAGGCAGCGAGTGGACCAGTATGGAGATAATGTGTCATCTGGTCATCTGGAACCAGGTCACAGCCAAGCGACACGCACGGATGGAACGAGAATTCCGACTGGCGAAAGAGAGAGAAATTGCCCAGCGGAAGGAGTGTTAAAGCAGCCGAGCAGAGGCTGCATCCGAGGAGGTTAGCAGTCTCCCCCTGAGGCGGCCAGAGGAACCCGAAGTAGGGGTACTCATAGATTGATCCTGTGAGGAACCACAACAGGCAGGTGGAGACGGGACCGAGGGCTCTCCACCGGGATGCTGGGCAGCTGGCCCAGACCCTCAGCAGCAGCCGGAGTTGCCAGGTGTGGACGCAGGTGGTCCTTACTCGCAAATGTTGAGGGACCTCACAGACTGGTCCTGGGAGGACCTACAGATGGCAGGTGGAGATGGGACCGAGGTCTCTCTACCGGCCCTACAGGGTTGCTGGGCCGCCTGCCCAGATCTCCAACGGCAGTGCATATCACAGGGAGAGGAGACAACCGGTCTCTCTCCCCAGCGGCAACCTGAGTTCCATGGGGAGGAGATGCTGGGTCCCTCTGCCCTACAGCAACCAGAGTCCTGGGGAGGAGAGGCAACCGGCTTCACCTTCCAACAGCAGCCAGAGATACCGGGAAAAGGGGAACACAAACCCCTCTACACGGGCGCAGATGAGACCGCTGGCTCGGTGCCAGTCCTACAGGGATGCTGGACGGTCGGTCCAGATCCCCAGCCATCTCCGCAGGGATACCAGGAGGAGGAGGTAAGCGAGCCCTTCCCTTCCCAGCTACTTCCCAACCGAGTTCTGGGGGCAGAGGATGAGCCTGCGATACCCACTGATCCCTTCCCAGCGGAAGAGCTGGCATCCGGGCAGAGAGCCGCTAGCCTCTGCTCCACCGACCCCCCCCCCCCCCCCCTTGTTACAGGACTGGCTTGCACCCCCCTCACCTGAGCAGAAGAGCTGGCATCGGGGCAGAGAGCCGCTAGCCTCTGCTCCACCGACCCCCTTGTTACAGGACTGGCTTGCACCCCCCTCACCCCAGCAGAAGAGCTGGCATCAGGGCAGAGAGCCGCTAGCCTCTGCTCCACCGACCCCCTTGTTACAGGACTGGCTTGCACCCCCCTCACCCCAGCAGAAGAGCTGGCATCAGGGCAGAGAGCCGCTAGCCTCTGCTCCACCGACCCCCTTGTTACAGGACTGGCTTGCACCCCCCTCACCCCAGCAGAAGAGCTGGCATCAGGGCAGAGAGCCGCTGGCCGCTGTTCCCCAAATAGCCCCAGCGGTTTGCCTAGCTGCACCAGGGAGACTGAGGATGCAGAACTGTTTCACCACAACCTGGGACCTACAGACCAGCACTGTCCCTGGTGGATGAGCTACCCTGTTAACTATTTACCGTGGGTGGGCAACTCTGCTAATGTTTCTTTGTGGGTGGGCTTCCTGACTAATCTAGGTACTGACCGACAGGAGGTCAGATACCTGTTTAGTCTTAACCCCAAAGGGAAGATATGTGACAAACTCCCCTCTTTTGAGGTTGCCACGAGTGCTTGGAGAGGACTACTTGCCAGCCTCTTACCATGTGATTATGGTCCCATGTTGTATGCATCGGTTTTATGCAATAGCGGCATAGTTATATAAGTTCATGTATTTTTCTGTTTTTGGAATTGTATTGTATGTTAAGGGAGGGTACCCAGATAGCTAATTTTAGTGTATTCGTGTAGTCTGAGTGCCATTCACCTAATAATATGCACTCAGACTTGAGCTATCTGGGGAGATGTTAAATGTCTGTGTTTACTTTTAGGGTTGTGACATTGTATTTTTAAATGGTGATTTCTGTCCTGTTGTCTCCACATGTGTATTGGCGATTTCCCTTTGTCCTGAGAGATAATTAAATTGTTCCTCGGGTTTCTCCAGGGCAGAGAGGAGGAAACCATGATGTATTGTGGGGATGTATTGTGTCTGTGTATGATGAATTGCTGCATATCTGTCCTGTGTCACAGTCTTCCTTCTGGTCCCCTAGGGGCGTGTCCACCAGATTGGGACCTGCATAAATGCGGCCGGGTAGCCCTCAAAGAGTTCCTGCTTTATACCTTCATGAAGTTTTGGCTCATGTTTGGGGAATGTGATAACTACACTCTTGGGGATTGCTATATCACAATACTCCCCTGAGTATAAGCTCTTGTAAGAGCTTGTTCATGGTTCCTGCTCTCTGGCTGTAGGAGAGGTTCACCCACTGGAAGCTGAAGCCCGGTCTTGGGTCCAGCGTGGGTGGAGGACGGTGAGACCCCAACCAAGCTGCGGCGGTTCGTGGGGTCTGCAGTGTGTACGGTGTCAGGTGGAGTGCTTGGAGTCCTCGGAAAGCACTAGGAGCATTTATCGACAGAGGTACCCGGTCGGGGTGCCAGAAAATCCGTTACGTTATTGTTTAAATTTTTTATAAAAATAATAATTATACATGTAAAGTTTCCTTCAATTCCAACAACTCCTTCTTTGGTGCATTATTTGTTGTCAATGATTGTATGATATAACACCCCTAGAATTAATTCCATTATGAAAGCTACACCACCAAAGTATTCTTATGTGGGTGTAGAGAGTATTTAGTTTATTTTTTTTAAATTAATGTGAAGCTGGTGCAAAAAAAAAAAAGTTAGATTTTCTCCCCCATATTAGTAATTTATAGAACATATTTTTTGTACACAGTACAGGAAACGGAAGAAAATCCAGCCTAAATTTTTTTGCACTGTTTCTCATGTGTAAATAATTATCTCCACTTAGGGCTCTGTCACACGAGCGGATGCTGTGCGAGTAATCTGCTGCGTGAAAGAGTGCAAAGCCCCGTTCTGGACAGCAGAGACACTGAGCATTAACATGATTGATAATGCTCTTTGCCTCTCTGTGATCTTTTTACTACAAAATCACAGTGAGATAAAATTGTCACTGTGATTTTGTAGTAAATCCGCTTGTGTGAAAGAGCCCTTAGTCTCTAATCTGTCATCTTTCCACATATTTTCTGGACAAGCATTTGCATAAAAAAGTAAATTAACCCTTCTGAAAAAGCTGGATTTCTGCATTGTTTCCTAATAGATTGTTCTCTTTGTCATGGTGGCGGCCCATGCCCACCATTGCTTCATTCTCATACAGACAGAACTGACACTCTGCTTACCAGCTCCCCTGCTCTGGAGAGTCCTTCAGGCCAGCCACTGAAATAGTGTTACCTGGGTTGCCCCCCCCCCCCCCCCCCCGACATAAAACTGGCCTGTCCCTAACTATGGTTTTACTTGATCCTTTGGAGCTCCACATTGCTATCTCTTGACCCCATGAGTCAGCGGCTTACCAGACAGAGACTACTCCAAGAAATTATGTTTTGGTTGTTCCCTTGAAGCACAGTCCAGATTCCTGTATAGGAGTTAAAGAATGAAGACCAGGCGGCTGCCAGGATAATGTCCTTGGGAGTATCCCCAAGGCAGATCTTTTTAGTAGACACAGTGGGTCCACATCCGCTTCATGACCTATTTGCTCAGGCAGTGGACCTTGCTGACCCACCTAAGTTAGGTCTCTCTGAAGTGTATTAGGAGTCAACTCATTTACTGCATCAGCGCCACCTCCACAAGCCACAGTACCTGCACTGCAAACACTGCCAGCCCCTTGCAGATCCAGTCTGCATCTCCCTCTGCATCCAGACTATGAAGTTCTGCCATGGTTTTCTAAACTAGTGCACTGTCAACTTTGAATTGCAGGCCCATCATTTCCTTATGAACCTGTCCAAGATTTCCTTACAGTTTTGTACCCTCACTTCTGAGCTTGCATGGAACAATGAGGGTCTGACTGGATGCATCAAAGATGAACTGGCAGTTCGGGACATACCAACTACCTTAGATGATCTAATCTCACTGGCTACACACATTGTTATTGCTTGAAAAAGGTTCCATTGAGAGGACCGAAACATCGCACCTGGTGTAATAAACACATCAACTGTTTTTGAGAAGTGCCGTGGATTTTCTTATTTTTATATTTGTTCTGGATGTTGGATTGCTTCCGTGGCCGCTGGCACTCTGTCTTTTCATTTTGTCTGCAGTGCTGCCCAATATTTTATTCATTGGCTAACCGCATAGATATTCACTTTAGAGAATCCCCTATGAAGTCCATGCATGAGAGGAGGCCTATGCCTTTTTTTCAGAGGCCTATGCTTCCACCTTTTTCAACTACTACTCCTGAACCGATGCAGGAAACTCCAGTGCCTAGGATCAGAGAGATGACTCTGGTCAAGCACAAGATCTCTCCAAAGTTAACACCTTTTGGTTTTCCTGTTGTGGAACAAAGGAATACACAATTTACCCTGGGGATTCTCAATTTACCAAACAGGCCTTTCTGGACTGTAGCTCAGATGGGAACTTCCTTCACCAGGTATTGATAACTCTGTACTGCATCACTACCAAGCAGTTGGAGAAGTCCTTTGTAGTGGCATGTGTCAATGAAGCCCTGCTTCCGGAACCTATACAATATGTCACAGTGCCCAGGACCTCCTCATAGGAGGCTTGCATTCTGAGATGATTTCCTTTTACATACTACTTGTCTCAACTAGACCACTCTTCTTGCAGCTACCCTGGCTTCGACACTATTCCTGTCACACCCATTGTCTTGCCACTGTGCATCCAGTCCAGCCACCACAGGTCCTCCAGAATCTTCTTGGTCTGCCTCCAACTTGTGCTAGCATTGTAGATGTTTTTTACAAAAGGAAGCAGATACTCTGGAACCACGCTGGCTGTGCAATTGTCCCGTTGACCTTATGCCTGATAAACCCGACCTCAAAGATGGGTGGTATCTGTTGTCTCTCCTGAGACCCAGGCCATGTTGGACTATATAGAGTAGAATCTCCAAAAAGGGTTTATCCGAAAGTCCTCCTCTCCAACTGGAGCCGGATTATTCATTATTAACCACTTCACGACCACCCATTGACTATAAACGTCCTATGGGCAGTCATTTATCTCTGAATGGACGTTCTGGAACGTCCTTTCAGAGATGGCAGCTGCACGCTAATCGTGCAGCTACAGAGCGGGGGGCCTACTGTCAGTGAGCCAGGCACTCCAGAGAGAAGGCAGGGACCATTCCAGTGCCTTCTAGATTGCTTGTTGAGCACTGTGTATACAGATCAGGCCCGGTAGTCATGTGACAATTGGGGCCAGGAGAGTGCAGGAGCTGTCGGCTCTTCCACAGACCTCGATCAGCCCTGCACTGAGGCTGTACAGCGCGCTGTATTATGCTATACAGCCTCTTTAGGGGGTGTATTTCCCCTGTAACTGGGGCTACCATGTCAGCTTGTTACAGGAGAAATCAATAGTGGAAAAAAAAAGTGAAGTTAAATGACCCCCAGACCTTATGGGGGACGCAAAATGTAAAATAAAGGTGTTTCATAAAGAAAAGGTTTCACATGTTTAAAAAAAAAAAGAAAAATTCCCCAATTAAGTAGTTAAAATAAATGTTAAAAATAGAAAAAATAAAATGAAATAGACATATTTGGCATTGCCGCTTCCGTGACGGCCTCCTCAAATATAGCACATGATCCACCCCATCCGATGAACACAATAAAATAAAAACTGGGTAAAAAAAAAGGCAATTTTTGTCTCCTCACATCGCAAAACGTGGAACACCAAGTGATCAAAATGGCATTTGTCCCACAAAATGGTACCAATAAAACAGTCACCTCATCGTGAAAAAAATGAGCCCCTACATAAGAAAATTGCTCAAAAACAAAAAATAAATCAAAAAGTATTGCTCTCAGAACATGGAGACATTACATTTTTTTTTTTCAAAAATGCTATTATTGTGTTAAAGTGAAATAAATAATAAAAAGTATACATATTGGGTATCGCCACGTCCGTAACAACCAGCTCTATAAAAATATCACATGACCTAACCCATCACATAAAGTGTAACACCAAGCGATCAAGAAGGTGTATGCCTCCAAAATGGTAACACTCAAACTGTCACCTCATTCCGAAAAAAATGAGACCCTAAGGCCTCTTTCACACGGGCGTCAGTTTTTTTGCCCGGATAAGAGGCGGGTGCGTTGCGGGAAAATGCGCGATTTTTCCGCACGAGTGCAAAACATTGTCATGCGTTGCACTTGCGTGAGAAAAATTGCGCATGTTTGGTACCCAAACCCGAACTTCTTCACAGAAGTTCGGGAGTGACGTCATCAAAGGTCCTTAAGTGACCGGAGTGACGTCATCAAAGGTCCTTAACCTCTATTTAATGCATCAGCTCACCCCAGGTCCTGTTCATCAGCAGAGGAGACACAAGGAGATGCCGGCTTCGCGATTAAGTGGACTAAGGTGAGTTAAAAAATTTTATCTTATTTTTTTAACCCCTCTAGCGCTGTTTTACTATGCATTCTGTATTCAGAATGCTATTATTTTCCCTTATAACCATGTTATAAGGGAAAATAATAATGATTGGGTCTCCATCCCGATCGTCTCCTAGCAACCGTGCGTGAAAATCGCACCGCATCCGTACTTGCTTGCGGATGCTATGCGATTTTCACGCTTCCCATTCACTTCTATGGGGCCTGCGTCACGTGAAAATCGGACAATATAGAGCATGCTGCGATTTTCACTCAACGCATAAGTGATGCGTGAAAATCACCGCTCATGTGCACAGCCCCATAGAAATGAATGGGTCAGGATTCAGTGCGGGTGCAATACGTTCACCGCACGCATCGCACCCGCACGGAAAACTCGCCCGTGTGAAAGGGGCCTAAGACACTCTGTCAAAAAATAAAAAAGCTATGGCTCCCAGACTATGGAGACACTAAAACATCTTTTTTGTTTGTTTCAAAAATGCTATAATTGTGTAAAACTTAAATAAGAAAATATACATATTAGGTATTGCCACGTCCGTAACGATCTGCTCAGTTTTTTTTTTCTGCCGATCTCAGGGGCAGGGACTAGTTTTTCTGCAGGAAGAGTTGATGTTTTAATTTGTACAATTTTTGGGTACATATGATTTTTTGATTATTCATTATTAAACTTTATGGGAAAAGGTGACCAAAAATTGGTTGTTTTAGCACAGTTTTTATTTATTTTTACAGCGCTCACCCGAAGGGTTAGGTCATGTAAAGTCACATGACCTAACCCTTCGGGTGAGCGCTGTAAAAAAAAATAAAAACTGTGCTAAAACAACCAATTTTTGGTCACCTTTTCCCATAAAGTTTAATAATGAATAATCGAAAAATCATATGTACCCAAAAATTGTACAAATTAAAACATCAACTCTTCCTGCAAAAAAACTAGTCCCTGCCCCTGAGATCGGCAGAAAAATAAAAAAAATGCGTTCAGAAAATGGAGACACAAAGACATAGTAAAAAAGTAATAAGTTTTATGTAAAACTGAAACAAAGAAAGTATATTTAATATCCTTGCGTTCGTAACAACCTTGTCTATATAAAAAAGTACATGATCAACCCTGTCAGATGAATGATGTAAAAATGTAAAAACTGTGCCAAAACAGCCATTTTGGTTACCTTGCCTCACAAAAAACGTAATATAAAGCAGTAAAAAATCCTATGTACCCCAAAATAGTACCAATAAAACTGGCACCTTATCCCCTAGTTTCCAAAATGGCATCACTTTTTGCGAGTTTCTACTGTAAGGGTGCATCAGGGGGGCTTCTAATGGGACATTGCATCTAAAAACCAGTTCAGCAAAATCTGCCTTCCAAAAACCATATGGAGCTCCTTTTCTTCTGCGCCCTGCTGTGTGCCCTTACAGTACATCAGTTTACGACCACATGTGGGGTGTTTATGTAAACTGCAGAATCAAGGTATTAAATATTAAGTTTTGTTCGGCTGTTAGCCCTCGATGTGTTAAAAAAACAAACTGTTTAATATTGAAAATCTGCCAAAAAAAGTGAAATTTAGAAGTTTCATCTCCATTTTCCTTTAATTCTTGTGAAACACCTAAAGGATTAACATAGTTTGTGAAATCCCTTTTGATTAACTTGAGGGGTGTAGTTTCTACAATAGGGTCATTTATGTTGTTTTTTTTTTTTTTTTTTTTTTTACTATGTAAGTATGTAAGCCCTACAAAGTAACTTCAGAACTGAACGGGTCCTTAATAAAGTGAACTGGAAATTTTCTTAAAAATTTAAAAAATTGCTTAAAAAATTCTAAACTTAACGTCCTAAGAAAATAAAATTACATTACCAAAATGATGCCCACGTAAAGTAGATGTATGGGGAATGTTAAATATTTTATGAGGCATCATTATCAGTCTTAAAAGCAGAGATTCAAATTTGGAAAACAGTGAATTTTTTCAAATTTTCGGTAACTTTTGGGATTTTTTTTATAAATAAAGGTAAAACTTATTGACTCACATTTACCATTAACATAAATTACAATGTAAAAGACAAGTGTGAGGGAGCACACTTAAAAGGGAAACACAAGCGGTAGTAGTGATAATACACTTTAATATACTAAAATATTTAGAACATACCCCTAAAACATCTAAATAAAATACATATAGCACGTATACAGAAAGAAATAGGTGTAAACCTGTATGACCGACACTCAGTCTTTGCGGCAAACACCAAATAATCGCAGTGGAACCGCGTAGTGGCAAAGGTCCCAATCAGGGAAATAATATCGCAATGGGATTCTATCACAAGTCCTATGACACTCTGTCCAGAATCAATTTGACCAGCAATAATGTGATACTAAGATGTTATAATCCAATAGCCCACTTCACTGTCCAATGCAATGATATGATATAATATAAGGGCCCAGTTCACTGTCCGACACACTTGTGGTGTAACGCCCACAATGGTGGGCTAAATCTTGCTTGCTTCCACAAACAATAGCAATGCTCAAAATCGAGCCCGGTCTTCCCTAGCGTAGATCCCGGGGGCCGCACACCAGCGGCGTCCCACGTGGTGTGCTCTGCCTGTACATGGCGTCCTACGTGACCTGGTTGCCTAGGGGACCGGATGCACACTCGTATGACATAGATATTGAGCGACCGCTCTCCAATCAGTCAGAGCTACTTTGTTAACTTCGCTCCTTTGGTTGCCGGCTTTCTTTTTCTTTAGCTTTATATGGATAAACGCTCACTCTAAAACCGCCAGATGTGTTTCAGGGTCTTGCACCCCTTCCTCAGTGGCCAACTGAGTGAGCGGATCCTCACTCCTTATAAATGGGATAACTCCACCCACATTCCTCCATATTCCTTGTGCATTTGTACTACATGGAGTGGATTTAACCCCTATGGAGTGGGTTCCCATTCCTAACATGTTCATCATGCATGCCTTTATTCATTCATTATAAAAAGTTAAAACAATTAATATACCCCTTCACAATACATACCCTACTATTTGAGAGTACATTATAAATACATTAAAAGTGGATAATGGAGAAGACTGCAAGGTCCTACATTATATCTAAATAACCGCACAAAAAACGCATTGAAAACGCATATATGTTCATTGCGTTTTCTATTGCGATTTTCATGGTAAAGAGAAGATATTCATCCCTGGATAAAGAAGAATTCTTTAAAGGTTGGGAGGATCTGTTAATGGAGAATTCTTTGCGGATGCAGGCCTATATATGTGATTATGAGAAAAAATTACTCAGTAAATTAGCGTTGCAACTAGAAAAAGAGATAGCTGACATTCAGATATTCCGAAACCAAACAGACCTAGAAAATAGGTTACAAAAAAATATAGAGAGTTTACAATCTGAGACCAAGGAAAGGAAACATAAAAAGTACCTAAGGGATAAAAGAGACTTCGACACGGGTCATATATACAATAACACGAATAGGAGTGTGCCCTTTTTCTCCAGAGGCTCTGAACAAAGAGAGTACACAGATATATCAGAAACCGATAATTCGGAATCTGAAGGAGGGGGGAAGCCCCAAAGAACAGGAGCTAAAAAAGAGGAACAAATATTATAGAGGATCATATCAACAACAAAAAAACTTTCAACCAAATCAAGCAGGGAATAAAGGACCCAATCCAAGTCGACAATGGCAGGGAAATCCACAGATGAATGGGCAGGTAAATCCAATATCAAGTACATAAGGAGTAAATGTACAATCCTCATTACCCTCTACATCTACTGTACCTGCATCATCTAGTTATGGAATATTAGGCGGTTTACCACAGAGTGGGATTCAGGGAGGCCCTACAACCACCCCTTTTTTAGTGCCAGGTGTGCAACTGAGAGACAGGGACAAGTGGGGATACAATCAACAGAGAATCTAGATGAGATCATCAGCATGCTGATATAGATCTTGAACCCCAGCATATATCCCTTCTGAATAAAGGTCTCTCATTTACACCCACACCTGGCTTTGACTGTTTTACCTGGGTCAAAGATGTCAACTTGTTTGCCAGGAAACTGGCACTTCATAAAGAATTCAAAGAAAAAGAGAAAAAAGACCCAGGTCAAAAGGAACGTGAAGCCACTGCCATACTGGAAGAATTATCCAAAGAAAGTAGGGGAGAAAGTCTTAACAATCCAAGCACCATTCACAAACTTGCACCCAAAATCCAAATACACACCTCCCTTCTCAGGGTATGCAAGTGTGGAAACATTTGTAAAAACTAGTAACAAACGACCTAGAGATTATAAAAACTAAAAAGAGTGAGGTAGGCAATAATCTCAGTATACAGGAGAAGGAAGCATTGGCGGATTTAATGGAAAGAGAGGATGTGATAATAAAACCCTCTGATAAAGGGGGCAACATTGTTTTATTGAATCGAGAATATTATGTAGAAATGGTGAAGAGACTTCTTAAAGATGAAAAAACTTATAAAAAATTAGAATCTAACCCTACGGATAAATATAGAAAAGAGTTTGAAACCATCCTGAAAAGGGCAAAAGAGGAGAAGTTAATTACCAAAGAAGAATATAAGATGTTATATAATCCTCACCCCACAATAGCTACATTTTACGCCCTGCCCAAGGTGCACAAGAAGAGAGACCCTTTACCTGGTAGACCGATAGTCTTTGGGAATGAGAACTTATATGAAGGCATCAGCACCTATGTAGATGTAGTGATTAGGCCCTTTGTTGCCAGTCTCCCGTCCTATGTAAAAGATAGTTTAGACATGGTGAGGAAACTTGAAGATGTCGAAGTAGGCCCAAACACCCTCTTAGCGAGCCTGGATGTCGAGGCCCTGTACATGAGCATCAATCACGAATTGGGAATAGAAGCAGTCAAAAAATATCTTTACACAAAGGGAACACAATTTTACCCACACAATGAATTTGTAATAAAATTATTACGATTTCTTCTCACTCACAATTATTTTACTTTTGATAGCACTTTTTATTTACAGACACATGAGACTGCAATGTGCACGGGTTGTGCACCGAGTTTTGCAAATTAGTTTTTAGGGTGGTGGGAAGATCAGCACGTTTTTTTTTTAGGACAACACGCAGTACACTGATTTAATATTATTTTGAGGAAGGTTCATAGACGACATCCTTATTTTCTGGGACGGGACGAGAGCAGAATTCAATCAGTTTACTGAAAAATAAAATAACAACAGCTTGGGCCTAAAATTCACCACAGAAATTCAAGAAGAAAGCATTGCCTTTTTAGACCTAAGAATCATCATGGATGGCAGTGGCAGGGTCCAAACAGAAATATATAGAAAACAGACATCTAGTAATAGTTTTTTACACTGGCAAAGTTACCATCCCCAGCCACTAAAGAAAGGAATCCCTATAGGACAATATCTGAGGGCAAGACGCAATTGTAGTGATATGGAAGCCTTCAATAGAGAATGTCAAACTCTATATTCCAGATTCCGGATGAGGGGATACCTGAAAAAAGTACTGCATCAGGCGTACAACAGGGCGAAGAACATGGATAGAGAAGACCTCCTTGTTGAAAAACAAAGAGATGCTGAGAAAGTGATCCGATGTATAGGAACGTTTGATGTCCTAAATAAACAAGTATACAACATCTTGAAGAAACATTGGCATGTTCTGAAAGCAGATGGGGATCTGAGGCAAGTACTCCCAAGGAATCCTAGTGTTACATATAGGTGTGGAACGAACCTAAAAGAGATGATGGTAAGGAGCCACTTCCAAAGAAACATAAGGAAAAAAGAAACATGCAGAGCATGCTCGTTCTGCAAATTTATGTCCCCTAAAAAAGAGTTTGTTAATCCAGTGGATGGTAAAATATACAAAATCAGGGAATATATGAATTGCAGAAGCATGGGCCTGATATATGCAATACAATGTGAATGCAACATGCTATATATTGGTAAAACGATCCAGGAATTCAGGAGGAGGATCTCGAAGCACCTCAGCGCCCTTAATACAGATGAAGACACACCCCTATCCAGACATCTGCAGAGATATCACAAGGGCCAAACGATAGGCCTCAAAATTTGGGGGATACAGAAAATGAATGGAAGCCCTAGACAAGGAAGCATTGACAAAAAATTACAGCAAGAAGAGACTAGGTGGATCCACCGTTTCAGCTCCCTAGCACCTAACAGTTTGAATGAGGGATTTACGTTTGCTTCATTCCTATAATTTGGAAAACAAAGGCATTTATAAAGAAGTGATATAAAATAGGAACATAAAATAGAAAGAAACTGATGATACTCTAAGAAGTGATTTTAGGAGGGACCCATAAAAGAACAAAAAGACTTACCACTCGGTGTGGGCATCTAGGAAAAATCCACCTAGAAAGGAAGAAGAATATAATAAATTAGATAAATAAAATAAATATAAATAATAAAATAATAAAAAATAAATGAATTAAAATTACAGAAATTAAAATAAGAATAAATAATAAGTATAAGAAAATAAAAAAATAAAATAAACAAAACATTGAAGTATAGATAGGATTCTAAAGGACAAAAATCCAGTGGCCTCAGCCATAACAAAATATGAAGGGAAGGCACCATTCAATCAAGAAAAAATAAAGAAATAAAAAAAAGAAAATAATAAAAGAAAAAAGTGACAAAAAATGTATAATGTGGAGGACGTATAAGAAGAGAGATGAGTCAGTAAAATATATACATATAAAAAAGATCAGAAAGATAAAATATAGATATCTAGAGGGATAGAAAAATAGTACAGTGAGAAAGCTATTCTGTAATGATGGAATCTGAGGAGGGATGAATGATAGAAAGAAACAATAAACAACTGTAATTTAAAAAAAAATGAATAAAATATATATATATATATATATATATATATATATATATATATATATATATATAAAATGAAATAAAAATAAGCAAAAAATAAATTAATAAAAAACACAGAATAAAAGGAGTAAATGAATAATATTAATTACACCCAGAAATAGCCAAATTATTAAAGCACAAGTGTATCATGGAGATGTAGAATATGAGACATAAAGAAGGGGTCAATAATAATAGTTCAACACAACAAAGCTCACAGTATGGCACAAGTATATTAAGTATAATTGGTATAAGGAGTGCTCACAGAATCATGGTAGTACATAGGTACACACGTAACAGAATGGGATAATGTGAGATTGGTCTATAGATAATAGAAATTACAGTACATAATATGCTGATTCTATACAATACTTTGCCCCCTATCCTCCTACAAAAATAAAAAAATCCATACCAGATAGATTCCAAAAATCCTTCTAAGTACTGACGCAGGCACGATACTAAGGCGCAACGATCCAGAATACCGGACCAAGGACTGGAGAAAAACTTCTAAGTCCCGACGCAGGCGCAGAAGAGATAGGAGATGACGGAAAGAGCCCGATGTTATCAGCGAGCGCCTGACGGAGAGAAGTGAGACGTCATTGGATATCGATGAGACGTCACTAGTAAAGGAAGAGTGACGCGGATGGTAAGTGCCGGAACTGAATAGGGACTGGCTGAAAGAAGTGCCACGTACAGAGATCGCAGCGATGATTGGATACCTAAAGCCCGCCCACAGAAACCGAGGATATATAACCGAGGGACTGCCCCCTCCAGCCATAACCTGCACGCTATCCCCTGAAGACACCACCAGACAGCGAAACATGTAGGGATGCAAGTGCTTTTTTAGTTCAGATCTAGAGAGGTAGGGCCCCCACTGTGGGGTAAGATGCACAGCTAAATATATAGCTGTAGTAGAGATAGTGAGGAGCCAATAATAGGCAAGAGGGTATGTCCTGAGACATTATCAGACGCCCTCTAAAATTCAAAGTGTATCTGTATCTGGAAAAGCGATACACAGGACAAAAAGACCATAAGTCCCACCTCTCTAAAGTCTGAGGAATTTTAATCTTTTAGATTTAGAGCTTCACGACACTAAGGTAAAAGAGCTGCGTCATCCTCCTCTCTGCTCTCAGGGATTATGATCCTGAATACAGATGAAAAGCACTTCAGCTGAATCTCTGTAGGAATGGAGTTCAGGAGGAGACAAAAAGTACAGAGAGGAGGATGGGGATGTAGTAATGAGCAGCAGCACTTATATGCAGTCTCCATTACCACAGCTCCACGTTGCCACAGTTTATCCTGTCCATCCTCTCTGTACTTCATGTCTCCTCATGAACTCCATTTTAAAGAGATTCAGCTGAAGATCTTATCAACTGTATTCAGGATCATAATCCTTGATAGTGGCAAATGTGAGTAAATCACCTTTTATTTATATATTTTTTTTATAAATGTACATAAAATTCGAATGTCTCTGCTTTTAAGGCAGAGAGTGATACCTCACCAAATAGTTATTACTTTACATTTCCCATATGTCTACTTTATGTTGGCATCATTTTGTAGATGTAATTTTATTTTATCAAGACATTATAAGGCTTAGAATTTTAGAAGCAATTCTTAAAATGTTTACGAAAATTTTCAAAACCCACTTTTTTAAGGACCAGTTCAGTTATGAAGTCATTTTGTGGGACTTACATAACAGAAACCACCCATGAATGACCACATTTTAGAGAATACACAGCTCAAGTTATTCAAAACTGATTTTACTAACTATTTTAACCCTTTAGGTATTCCACAAGAATTAAAGAACAATGGAGATGAAATTTTGTAAATTGCACTTTTTTTTAAAACCTTTTCCATTTTAATCTAAGGGTTACTCTATCGGTTAACAGTGACGCACCCTACAGTAGAAACAACCAAAAAGTGACCCCATTTTGGAAACCACGGGATAGGTATAATTGATAGTATGTTGGGGTACATATGATTTATTATTGCTTTTATATTACGCATTTTGTGAGGCAAATTTTCCAAAAATTGCTGTTCTGGCACTATTTTTTGACAATTTTCATCTGACAGGTTAGATCATGCCCTATTGTTATAGAGCAAGTTGTTACGGACATAACAAATTTAAAATGTTAACTTTTTTATTTGTTTCAGTTTTACATAATAAAACATTTTTGTGTCTCCAGTTTCTGAAAGAATTTTTTTTCCCTGCTGATTGTCATTTTTAGGGGCTCATCTTTTGCGGAAAGAGTTGACGTTTTTATTGGTACCAATTTTGGGTACATGGCACAGTTTTTATTTTATTTTACGGCTTTAACTTTAGGGGGTAGATCCTGTCATAGTTTTATAGAGCAGGTCATTACGGATGCAGTGATACCTAATGTGTTTTTTTTTTTTTTTTTTTTACACAATAAACGCATTTTAGAAAAAATAACATGTTTGTGTGTCTCCATTTTCTGAAAGCCATATTTTTTTTTATTTTTTTTTGGCGATTGTCTTATGTATGGGCCAGAGTTAAGCGGACACCTGGATGTTCGGGTTCGGTCGAACTTCACAAAGAAAGTTCAAGTTCGGGGCCCGAACTTGACCCCAAACTCGAACCCCATTGAAGTCAATGGGGACCGAACTTTTGAGCACTAAAATGGCTGTAAAAAAAGTAATGGAAAGGGCTAGAGGGCTGCAAATGGCAGTAAAATGTGGTTAAGAACATGGCAAGTGCTCTGCAAACAAATGTGGATAGGGAACTAACATAAAATACGTAAAAAGAAAAAATTATAATCTTGATCTTGGAGGACGAGGTCCATATGGAGTAGGAGATTGAGGAGGCGGTAGTAGGCGATGTAGGTGGAAGTGGCAGTGGAGGATGAGGAGGTAGCCTACACTGCTTTTCTGTTTAAATTATTATTTTTTGTTTAAATTAGGGTACACCCCAAAACATTGGGAAATATAACCTGTTATAACCCCCTCCAGCCACGCTAAACAAGCGTTCAGACAATACACTGGCTGCAGGGCAGGCCGGCACCTCCAAGGCGTAAAGGGCAAGCTCAGGCCATATGCTCAATTTGGAGACCCAGAAGTTGAAGGGGGCAGACCCATCAGTCAGTATGTGTAGGCGTGTGCACACATACGTCCCTGTGATGTCTATGATCCAATTGGATATCTGCTCTATCAACTTTCAATGTTCTTTTCTGCGCCTACCATGTTGATCACGGTTAGCGGCAAATAAGGGTTCCACGCTGGAGAGGGAGCAAGAGAAAGGGAGACCACATCCAAGGGAGGTCAATGGCTGCAATGTGATCAAGCTGAAATGTGGGACAAATTATTGAAGCCGACGATTGCAAGTAAAGGAGGGGGCGCGCGGCAATTACCCACTCCCGACTCGGGGAGGTAGTGACGATAAATAACAATACAGTGATAAGCGTAATTGTGGTGTACAGGATCCCACAATGACCAACCAGAGGTGCACTCGGTAAAGTGGACTCACCCTGTCCACTCCAAATGACTGAGTAGATATAGTGGAAAAACTGGGCACTCTCAAGACATTAGAACCACACTGAAATTTATTAACCTATTAAACAACATTAATGGCAACAGTAATAAGAATACGATAAAAGGATAATACCCTTGTGTTAAAATGACTGTAATGCTTGACAAATAATAGCATGTATTATAATAGCTGAATATATTGGTGGCATATAAGACTTCCTAGTCTAGATAGTGCACCAGTATATTAGACCCAAATTGCATAAAAAACAAAGACATAAGATTATGAATGCTATAAATCGATGCATAAATAGCAGCAATATTCGTGATATATTTCGAATATACAATACTCGCAGGGACATACGAAGTTTGTTGGCATTAATAAAGTCTGGAACTATTTTGTGTCAGAAGGGAGTGAGCTATACGATCATTATAGCTATCACAAGTATTGTATATTTGAAAAATATCACGAATATTGCTGCTATTTATGCGAAATATTTCTATTTATTCATCGATTTATAGCATTCATAACCTTATGTCTTTATTTGTTTTTTGTTTTTATGCCATTTGGGTCTAATATACTGGTGCACTATCCAGACTAGGAAGTCTTATATGCCACCAATATATTCAGCTATTAAAATACATGTTATTATTTGTTGAGCATTAGTCATTTTAACACAAGGGTATTCTCCTTTTATTGTATTCTTATTACTGTTGCCATTAATGTTTAATAGGTTAATACATTTCTGTGTGGTTCTAATATCTTGAGAGTGCCCAGTTTTTTCACTACATCTTCTCAGTCATTTGGAGTGGACAGGGTGAGTCCACTTTACTGAGTGCACCTCTGGTTGGTCATTGTGGGATCCTGTGCGCCACATTTAAGCTTATCACTGTTATCTAAATCACCCTTGTGACAGCACGGATTCACCATGACCATGGATATTTGGGACCATATAGAATCCAAAAGACAAAAAGTTGAAAATTTTCATTTTATGGAAGAGGATAACGATATGATTAATGAGGAATATTATGTGGGGAGCACATTTAGAGACTTGGAAATACTCCTAATCTGCCAACTGAGACATAGATGGGAAGTCAAAACTCTGAAGAGATGTATTGAAGTTGACCAGATTCCAAAGGTTCTAACTTTGAGCAAAACTCCAGCCCAGGATCTCTGTAACGCAGAACAGTCCATCGCATTAACTAATCTAGTGATCAAAAGACTTTTAGAGATTCTGGAGGAGACCACAAAGAAAATAGCGGATATGAAAGTAATAGTGGACAGATTCCCCAAAAACAAGGACTTGAACAACTACCACTCCCAATTATGTAATAATTTGGATAAAGCGGAGAGGGAGATTATTGATAAAAAGGTGAAGAAACTCAAATTTAACAGAGTAAAAATGAAAGGAGGGAACTTAATATATAAGGAAGGAAGATAGAGGGAAAATGAGCTATTACACATAACCAGGGTTTAAATGATTCAAGGGATAACCATATTCACTACAACTCCAATGTACTGGTTCACATTAGGTTTGAAATTCTGGAAGATAGGGAACATTTTTTAGATCAGACACCACCACACCACAGAACTCGCACGAGACAAAGATCACCGCTGAGAAGACAACCAACAATACACTTGAACACACCTATAGATCACTCTTACAATTTAAGAAACAGACCACAGATTCCCAGACAGGAATACAGGACACAACCAATAGGGAGACAGAACAACCAATATCACGACCAACACATTCAGAAATATTCACCCAGGGTGAGACAACACGAGGAAGAAAGGGGAAGACAAGGAGGGGAAGAAAGAAAAGGCAGATATTACAAGAGGTGATTGAATCTCAGGTTAAGAATGATTCCATCATAAATTTGACTTCCTTCACTTTATCAGATACTGAAAATAAACTACTGAATAAAGGGTTGAAATTTTACCCCAACGGTCAAGTTAAATAAGTTCGAAACATTTATTGGTGTGGAAAAATGTATGCGACGCCTATGTTTAAAAAAATATTTCTTTAAAAAATCCTACAATTAGAGAGACTATAACCCTATGTTACAACCAGAACAATTCATTCATACTAATTTGAAAAACTCATCAAAGAAATACCCTAGAAATGAGATGAGTGAAGAAATGGCTACTTTCAAAAAATGTGTAGAAAATGACCTTCGTAAAATAAAAGATAAAACAAGATATTCACGTTAAAATTTGACTAGAGAAGAAACCACAGCACCGAAAGCTTTACAAAAAGTTAATAATGTGGTTTTCCGCTCTGCTGATAAGGGTGGATGGATAATAATACAGGATGTAGACAAATACAATGCTGAATGTCTAAGACAATTGTCAGATCTAGGAACTTATAGAAAATTAACAGGAGATCCGACCCAACAATTTTATAAAGAATTGGTGGAGTTTAGTGAAGAAGCGATAGTAAGTGGTATTTTAAAACGAGAAGAATTAAATTTTATACTTAATAAATTTCCACGAATATCAGTAATTTATAGTGTACCTAAAATACATAAGGATAAAAACAATCCACCCATTGTATCAGGGATAGACACTTTGACCTGTAATCTGTCCCAATACATTTATGTACTGTTACAACCTAGGGTGAAGAAAATGCCCACCTATACGAAAGATACGACTCAAATGATTAAAATAATAGAGAATATACATTTTGAGGAGTAATGGTTGATGTGTACATTAGACGTGCAATCTTTATACATGGTGATCAACCATACACAGGGCAAAGAAGCAGTTAGGGCTCAACTGGAACAAGAAGGTAGACTGGCTCAAAAACAATTAGAGTTTTTAATTAATGGTATTGAATTTATATTCTCCCATAATAATTTTAATTTTAATGGGGACTTTTATTTACAGATTCAAGGCACTGCCATGGGCACCAGGTTTGCCCCCAGTTATGCCAATTTGTTCATGGACAACTGGGAGGAGCGAACCATTGCACCCCGACTGGGGACGGACCTGGTGCTCTGGCAAAGATATATTGATGATATATTTTTTATATGGAAATCTGGAAGGGAGAAGCTGAACAGTTTTTTGGAAGAAATTAATTCTAATTAAATTAAATCCTTAAATTTTCGGGAGCCATAAATACTGAAAAATTAGAGTTTTTGGATTTAAATATTTATGTGGAGGAAAATAGGCTGAGGTGTTGCACTTATATCAAACCTTCCAGTAGAAACGGCTATATTTTATACAGTAGCTGTCACCTCCCAAGTTGGCTCATCAACATACCCCAGGGCCAATTCCGAAGGTTGAAACGCAACTGCACTTTAGATGACCAGTTTGAAATAGAAGCAGAAGGAATGAAAGAAACGTTTTTAGAGAAAAATTATCCTGTAGGACTTTTGGAAGGAGCCCTCAACAAAGTTAGGCATATGAAGAGGGAAGATTTTTTTTAAAGGAAAGAGACAAAGAACAGAAGGAAGGAGAAATACGCATTGTTTTACCCTTCAATAGTGATTAGAAAAAGGTACAAAAAATTATACGGAAATATTGGTATCTAATCCAAAAAGACAAAACTTTGGGCCCCATTATCTGTACAAATCCCGTAATTACATTCACAAAAGCACCTTGTCTAAGTAATAAAGTAGCTCAGATGGTCAAGCAAGAAACTAATCAGGTATGTTCAGTCCAAGGGTGGGCGAACATCAATGGTTTCTTTAAATGTGTGCAATGTGGAAACTGTAAAGTTAGATTTTCCACGTAGAACTAACTAAATCATTTCCACTACTAATAAACACAAACACCCAATCAAAGAGTTTCTGTCTTGCAATTCTACTGATGTAATATACATCATAGAATGTCCTAGTGGTAAACAGTATGTGGGAAGGACAAAAAGGACATTGAAAAAATGCATTTCGGAACATATGGCCAATATTAGAAAAGGATTGGATACACACTCTTTATCCAATCACTTTAGAATAGCACATAATGAAAACCCAATAGGCCTTAAATTTGCTGCTATTGACAAGGTGAATAGGGATTGGAGGGTTGGGCATATTAGTAAAATGTCAAGGTTAGAGACACAACGTATTTTTGAACTGAACACTCTACTCCCAGGAGCATTAAATGCAGAATTTGAGTTGTTTGGTTTCCTATGAAGTAAGAGTGGGTGCCCCCTGCTGAAGGTCAACCCAACCTAGTATTTCTATCGGGTGGGTTGGCCCTTGGCAGTGGGCTCCCACCATTCCCTACCTCTGCACCTCTAGACAATATTGAAGATGTGTACGATGTGAGGATTTCGAGCACGTACAGAGATTCTCTATGCAGAAAGAAAAGGATTTTACTGTATGTGAAAGATGGTACTATTGTACGAAGGGTTTATATGAAAAAGTTTTCCATGTGCAAACTTCGATTTATTAGATTTTACCATTTTTTAATTATTGGCAGATGGCTCCATTTTTATAGAATCAAAGTCTAGTCCACAACCTAATAGATATAGAGCAGCAAAAACAATTGATGTGATGATTTTTAGAAAAAACGCATGTCAACCGCATCAAAACTGCAAGGGTTCTGATACGTATTGGAAGCTTTTTGAGATATATTATTGCTTTATATGTTTTTAATTGTTTTACATGTTTTTAAAGGCATATTTTATTTATACATATGAATATTACTAATATACGGCAATGTATAATGGCTTGTATAAAGTTATTGTATTGGAAATGTAGGCTATAACTAAAAAGTACAATGAATTATAAGATTGAATGCAAATCCCAAAAAAATTCCAAACAAAAAAGATCCATGTCAGGTTTTGAGAATACATCCTCTCACTATAAAAGGAAGGAATTTATGGGGGACTGGTAGCTACTGAGAAAGGGACAATTAAATGCCCCGAAACACGTCTAGCTAAGACAGGACCCTGAACCTTTGAACCCTGGAAATTGGAAGATATTGCCGGACTCTCACAGTAAATATTGTTCACCACCGCGTAAAGGGTAAATGAGAGAGAGATTTCGAAAGACCACAGTTTGCAGCAAAGATCGGTCTAAATGGTCAAACATTTACCAGCGTGGGAAATGAAAACTACTACCGCTTGGACAATACTGGTTTATACCCATATAAAATCATTCAGTAGAGCAACTTTGTGGTGAGAAAAGCAATACGGTAAGACTTTTTTCGAACTTTTCCGGCAGAACATTTTTAAATTAAAATCGCAGTGTCAATATTCCAGTGGGACACCGCTGGTTTGACTATATAGCAGGACGCCGCTACATCTTGCTGGTTTACAACTTTCCAGTGTGGGACACAAAATCGACGTTGCCCCCAACTACATATTGGATTGGATTGGACTTATTTCGGGACATATGAAGTTTGTTGGCATTATTCAAGTCTGGAACTATTTTGTGTCAGAATGGAGTGAGCTATACGATCATTATAGCGATCACGTTCCCTGTGAGTTTTGTATATTCGAAAAATATCATGAATATTGCTACTATTTATGCATCAATTTATAGCATTCATAACCTTTATGTCTTTATTTGTTTTTTATGCCATTTGGGTCTAATATACTGGTGCACTATCCAGACTAGGAAGTCTTATATGCCACCAATATATTCAGCTATTATAATACATGCTATTATTTGTCAAGCATTACAGTCATTTTAACACGAGGGTATTATCCTTTTATTGTATTCTTATTACTGTTGCCATTAATGTTGTTTAATAGGCTAATACATTTCTGTGTGGTTCTAATATCTTGAGAGTGCCAGTTTTTTCACTATAAATAACAATACAGGACTCTTAAGATGCCCTGTTATTGGAATGATTATTAAAAAATTATAGGGAATATCACTGGGGTATTTTGGATTTGGAAACGTTAGACAAGAGAGACCCTGCTGCCGCTTTCTTAACTCTAGATAACTTCTGCCTGATCGCACGTCCCTGTGATGTCCACAAACCAATTGGCTATCTGCTCTATCAACTTTTGGTGTTCTTTTCTGCGCCTATCATGTTTATCACGGTTAGCGGTGAATCAGAGTTCCACGCCAGAGAGGGAGCATGAGAAAGAGATACCATATCCAAGAGAGGTCAATGGCTTCAATGTGATCAAGCTGAAATGTGGGAAAAGTTATTAAAGCAGAAGGATCGAATGAAAGGGCCAATCTATGTAGAGCAGGAGTTTTTCCATCACCAGAAATGGGTTAATGTCACCCACCAATGGAACAGATGATTTTTAAAAATTTCAGTCCCTGTCACCTATGCAGAGCAGGGGTTTATTCATGGCAAAAATGGTAAAATGTTACCCAAGTATGTAACAGAAAAATTTGTGAAATTTATTACCTGTTCAATAGGTAGAGCAGGGTAATATCACAGCCCAAATTGGTGAATGTCGCCCCCAACCATGTAACAGAAAAATTTGTGAAATTTATTAACCTGTCCAATAGGTAGAGCAGGGGTATATCGCATCCAAAAATTGGTTAATATCACCTAACTATGTAACAGAAACATTTGTGAAATGTATTAACCTGTCCACTAGGTTGAGCAGGAGTATATCACAGCCAAACAATGGTGAATTTCACCCAAAAAGGTAACAGACAAATTAGTAAAATAAAATATATGTACAAATTAAATCTTGATGTACGAGGTGGAGGGCCATATGGAGTAGGAGGTTGAGGAGGCGGTGGACATAGCGGTGTACGTGGAAGCGGTGTTGGAGGAGGATGAGGTAGCCAACACTAGTTTTTGGTTTAAATATATATTTCTTTTAAATTAGGGTTGTAACGGATCTCCTAGCACCCCGATCGGGTACCCTATGTCGATGGATGCTCCTAGTGCTTTCCGAGGACTCTAAGCACTCCACTTGACACCGTACGCACTTCAGACCCCACGAACCGCCGAACCTTGGTTGAGGTCTCACCGTCTCCTACCCACCAAGGACCTATGACAAGGCTCCAGGCTCCAGTGGGTGAACCTCTCCTAAATACAGAGAGCAGGAACAGCTTTTACAAGAGCTAGTAGTTATGCCAGGGGAGTATAGCAAATCTTCAGCGTATAGCAATCCCCCAGTTTTGATCAGTTATCCAAACACCAGTCTCAACATGATGGATAAAACAGGAACTCACTGTACTTCACATACAGCCTCTTTTAACCCTTTCAGGACCAAGCAATTTTTTACCTTAAGGACCAGGCTATTTTTTGCTAATCTGACCAGTGTCAGTTTGTGTGAATAACTTTAAAACACTTTTACTTATCCAGGCCGTTCTGAGATAATTTTTTCGTACCATATTGTACTTCATGACACTGGTAAAATGAAGTAAAAAAAAATTTTTTTTTTGCACAAAAAAATACCTAATTTACCCAAAATTTTGAAAAATTAGCAAATTTCAAAGTTTCAGTTTCTCTACTCCTGTAATACATAGTAATACCCCTAAAAATTGTGATGACTTTACATTCCCCATATGTCTACTTCATGTTTGGATCATTTTGGGAATTACATTTTATTTTTTGCGGACGTTACAAGGCTTAGAAGTTTAGAAGCATTTTTCGGAAAAATTCCAAAACCCAATTTTTAGGGACCACTACAGCTCTGAAGTCACTTTGTGAGGCTTACATAATTGAAACCACCCAAAAATGACCCCATTCTATAAACTACACCCCTCAAGGTATTCAAAACTGATTTTACAAACTTCGTTAACCCTTTAGTTGTTGCACAAGAGTTATTGGCAAATGGGGATGAAATTTGAGAATTTCATTTTTTTGCCTAATTTTCCATTTTAACCCATTTTTTTCACTAACAAGACTGTATCTTTATTGCCCTGACTCTGCCGTTTACAGAAACACCCCATATGTGGCCGTAAACTACTGTACGGCCACACAGCGGGGCGTAGAGTGAAAGGTGCGCCGTATGGTTTTTGGAAGCCAGATTTTGCTGGACAGTTTTTTTGACACCATGTCCCATTTGAAGCCCCCTGATGCACCCCTAGAGTAGAAACTCTATAAAAGTGACCCCATCTAAGAAACTACACCCCTCAAGGTATTCAAAACAGATTTTACAAACGTTGTTAACCCTTTAGGTGTTCCACAAGAGTTATTGGCAAATAGAGATGAAATTTCAGAATTTAAATTTTTGGGCAAATTTTCCATTTTACTATTTTTTTTTTCCAGTTACAAAGCAAAGTTTAACAGCCAAACAAAACTCATTATTTATGGCCCTGATTCTGTAGTTTACAGAAACACCCCATATGTGGTCGCAAACCGCTGTATGGGCAAACGGCAGGGCGCAGAAGGAAAGGGATGCCACACAGTTTTTGGAAGGCAGATTTTGCTAGACAGTTTTTCTGGGCACTATGTCCCATTTGAAGCCCCCCTGATGCACCCCTAGGTTAGAAACTCCAAAAGAGTGACCCCATTTTGGAAACTATGGGATAAGGTGGCAGTTTTGTTGGTACTATTTTAGGGTATATATGATTTTTGGTTGCTCTATATTACACTTTTTGTGAGGCAAAGTAACAAAAAATAGAAATTCTAAAATTTCATCTCCATTTGCCACTAACTCTTGTGGAACACTTAAAGGGTTAACACAGTTTGTAAAATCAGTTTTGAATACCTTGAGGGGTGTAGTTTCCAAAATGGGGTAACTTTTTGGAGTTTTTACTCTAGGGGTGCATCAGGGGGGCTTCAAATGGGACATGGTGTCAAAAATACCAGTCCAGCAAAAACTGCCTTCCAAAAACCATATGGCATTCCTTTCCTTCTGTGCCCTGCCGTGTGGCCATACAGCAGTTTACGACCAAATATAGGGGCATTTATATAAACTACAGAATCAGGCCAATAAATATTGAGTTTTATTTGGCTGTTAACCCTTGCTTTGTTACGGGAAAAAATAGGTGTTTTGGCACTGTTTTTATTTTTTATTATTTGCAACGTTCATCTGACAGGTACGATTAGGTTCTATTGTTATAGAGCAGGTTCCTACGGACGTGGCAATACCTAATATGTCTACCTTTTTTTAATTTATCTAGGTTTTACACAATAAAATCATTTTTGAAACAAAAAAAAAACATGTTTTAGTGTCTCTATAGTCTGAGAGCCATAGTTTTTTCAATTTTTAGTCGATTGTCTCA
Source organism: Bufo gargarizans (assembly GCF_014858855.1). Taxonomy (NCBI): domain Eukaryota; kingdom Metazoa; phylum Chordata; class Amphibia; order Anura; family Bufonidae; genus Bufo; species Bufo gargarizans. The sequence goes on from NC_058087.1 coordinate 105,759,281, forward strand.
GGTTGGGTATCATTTTTGCGGGATGAGATGACGGTTAGATTGGTACTATTTTGGTGTGCATATGACTTTTTGATCGCTTGCTATTACACTTTTTGTGATGTAAGGTAACAAAAAAATTGCTTTTTTTACAACTTTTTTTTTTTTTTTTACAGTGTTCACCTGAGGGGTTAGGTCATGTGGTATTTTTTTAGAGCAGGTTCTTACGGACGTGGCAATACCTAATATGTCTACCTTTTTTTAATTTATCTAGGTTTTACACAAGAATATCATTTTTGAAACAAAAAAAAATCATGTTTTAGTGTCTCCATAGTCTGAGAGCCATAGTTTTTTCAGTTTTTAGGCGATTGTCTCATGTAGGGGCTCATTTTTTGCGGGATGAGGTGTCGGTTTGATTGGCACTATTTTGGCGTACATGCGACTTTTTTGATCACTTTTATTATCTTTTTTGGGAGGTAAGGTGGGCAAAATTTTTATTTTCTCATAGTTTGTATTTTTTAATTTTTATGGCGTTCACCGTGCGGGGAAAGTAACATGATTGTTTTATATATCAGGTCGTTACGGACGCGGCGATACCTAATATGTGTAGCGTTTTTTATTTATTTTATTTTTATTCAGTGATAAATGTTTTTTTTTTATCTTTTACTTTTTTCACTTTAAAAAAAAAAATAAATTGACCCAGACCCACTTGGTTCTTGAAGATCCAGTGGGTCTGATGTCTGTATAATACAGTACAGTACAATATACTATACAGTACTGCACTGTATTTTACTTACAGTTTGCCTGAACAGACCTATGCTTTCAGCATAGATCTGTTCAGTACCATGGACAGCAGGATGCCTGAGAAGGCATCCTGTTGCCATGGGAACCTTCCCCGTCTGTCACAACTGCGCAGACGGGGAAGGGTGAGGACGGGGCTGGCGGGGGGCTGTCTGGGAGCTCTCTCCCTCTCCCATCGGAGGCTGCAAAGGCACAGCAGCCCCCCGATCGGAGAGGGAGGGAGCTCCCTGCGCTGTTAACCTTTTCCATGATGTCAGCCGTTTATACCAGGGTGCCAGCAATGTGCTGGCACCCTGGTATACCCACTAGAAACCAACGATTATTGAAGGGGAGGCGGGCGGGGATCGCAATCCCGCCTGCTGCACCGCACGGCCCGCAACCCTCCCCCTGCACCGCCCGCCCACATAATACCATTCAGGGGTGCAGGGGGGGGGGTAAAAAAAGTTATTTGGGGAATTTTAAAGTTTCAGGGACCGCAGGGATCAGAAACTACATAAAGCGCTAAAAAAACGCAAGTCTGAATTGACCTGCAGTTTGAAGCAATCGCCGATACGGGGGGGGGGGGGGGTCACAGGACCCCCCTCGGCATTGACACTGGGTGCCTGGCTGTGTGTAACAGCCGGCACTCAGCGCTGTCACCATGTCTGCAGACATGGTGACAGTTTAATGCCATGACGTTTATACTCGTCATGGAGCACTAACTAGCAGTGCTCCATGACGAGTATACACGTCATAGGTTGGGAAGGGGTTAATCACAAACCACCAACATAATACTGCCCACAGGGTTTTGAAATACAACCAATCAATATATTACAACACATACAATGTAAGTACAGCAACCAATCGTTCAAGCCCCTAGGGGACCAGAAGGGAGACTGCGACACAGGACAGATATGTAGCAATTCAGGATGCACAGACACAACACATCCCCACAATGCATCATGGTTTCCTCCTCTCTGCCCTGGAGACAACCGAGGAGCAATCCAGTTATCTCTCAGGACAAAGGGAAATCGCCAATACACATGTGGAGACAACAGGACAGACATCACCATTTAAACACACAATGGGATAATGGCACAATGGGACAATAGAAACACACCCAGCATAACCCTCCCCTCTGTCTAGGAGACAATTGAGTCAATCTCTATATCTACCCAACTATCTCCTAAGCTGAAAAGTAACACCTCTCATAAATTACCACAACTTTGTAAGCCTACATTGTACGTACACATAACCCACATCAACCCAACCAGTATAACTTGAGGACAAACCCATCCAAAATTCACTCGAATAGGTTCAGGGGTTTAAAAGTTAGCAAAAGTATCTCAAAGTGCCGTAATCCTGGGGCAGGAGGCTGGCAAACAGCCCCCTCCAAAACACCGTGGCGAGGTTGGTTTCGTCACACATCTCCCCCTCCAAGGGAAGACTAACCAGATACCTGACCTCACGGTCAGTACCTGAGTTAGTCTGGCAGTCCAACCACAACCCCATACTGGACCTGTTGAATTTTGGGGCCTGGCTCTGTTCTGTATGTCCCCAGCTGTTGAGTGGGCATCTGCGACTCCTTGCTGCCTTGTGGTTCTCCAGCTTGGAGCTGTAGGTACTTGTTGGGCAGAGGCCGACTGCGCTCTGCCCAGATGCCAGCTCTTCCGCGGGGGTAGCCTGTGGGAAGCCCGGCTCTGGAGAAGAGGATAGGGGAGGGCAGAGGCTGACTGCGCTCTGCCCAGATTCCAGCTCTTCCGCTGGGGTAGCCTGTGGGAAGCCCGGCTCTGGAGAAGAGGATAGGGGAGGGCAGAGGCCGACTGCGCTCTGCCCAGATTCCAGCTCTTCCGCTGGGGTAGCCTGTGGGAAGCCCGGCTCTGGAGAAGAGGATAGGGGAGGGCAGAGGCCGACTGCGCTCTGCCCAGATGCCAGCTCTTTCGCTGGGGTAGCCTGTGTGAAGTCCGGTTCTGAAGAAGAGGATAGGGGAGGGCAGAGGCCAACTGCGCTCTGCCCAGATGCCAGCTCTTCTGCTGGGATGTCATCAGGGAATCCTATCCCCAGGACCTTGTTGCAGATCGGCTGTGGAGAGGAGGAATCGCTTACCTCCTCCTATCATTCTTGCAGGGTTGGTGGGGGGTCTGAACCGGCCGGCCAGCATCCCAGTAGGCCTGGTGCAGAGACCGCGGTCCCATCTGCACCATCGAAGTTAGGGGTGCTGTCCCCCTGTGGTTGGGGATAGAGACCGGTTGTCTCTTCTCTCTTTACAACACACTGCTGCTGGGGAGTCAGACCGACTGTCTCAACTCCCTGTAACGCTGCCTGGTGCTGGGTAGTGGGTGCGACCATCTCCACTCCTAGTAATGCTGGTTGCTGCAGGGACGGGGGACTGACAATCTCCTCTCCCTGTGATCCTGTCTGCCGCTGGGGAGAGAGACCGGTTGTCATCTCTCCCTGTAAGTGAAGCTGCCGATGGGGAGTCAGACAGACTGTCTGGACTCCGGGTAACGCTGGCTGTATTTGGGGATCTGGGCTGGCTACCCAGCATCCCTGTAGGGCCGGTGGAGAGACTTCGGTTCAATCTCTACCGGCCGTCGGGGGGTCTTCCCAGAACCAGTCGATGAAGTTCCCTACTATGGGAGTTGGTAGGGAAGCAGGGGGTATCGCCGGCAAGTCTTCCCAGTTGTAGGAGGGCAGATCTGGCTCTGCTTGTTGAGTAGGTTGGGGATGAACTGAGCTGAGCAGGTGTTGGTAGGTCTGCTCCAGCTCCCACTACCTTGTTACCAGGTGGGTCATGTCTTTGCTCACCTTCCTTCCATAAGCATGCATGCCCATCCGGTAGTCGTAGATGTCCCAAAACCTAGACTCCTCTGTGCTGCCAAGATCAATGTCCTCCTCCAAGGCATCCCATAGTAACCCAGGTCCATCATAATCCTCACCCTCGGGTCTGTCGTGCTCAGCCATCCAGGGGGAATGTTGAATGACATGCCACCTTAGGGCCTGGTAAGCGTCCTCTAGCCAAAGCTCCTTACATACCAGGTTCTGGAGCTCTGTTACCCAGTCATCCATGGGCTGTTCTCCCAAGAGACCCATCCGCATCGCCACACGCTTCTGTAGCCGCTGCTCATAACTGGGGAGACTCTCACCTCGCCGCCGCTGGGCATTTTCCAGGGCATCATACCAGACTTCCTTTCTGTCTGCATCCCTGTAGTCTGCGGCTGCCTCCTCCTCCTCGTCATAGAACGCTGTCCGAAGACTAGCCGATTCCATCCTGCTGTAGCCAGGGGAGCTGTACGGATACTAGCGTAGCCCTCAATATACTCCACAAACGGTGTCTCCGAACTGCTTCTCCTCACACTAGGACGCCATCCCACTGCTTGCCACCAATGTAACGGATCTCCTGGCACCCGACCGGGTACCTCCATCGATAGATGCTCCTAGTGCTTTCCGAGGACTCCAAGCACTCCACTTGACACAATACGCACTGCAGACTCCACGAACCGCCGAAGCTTGGTTGAGGTCTCGCCGTCTCCTACCCACGCTGGACCTATGACAAGGCTCCAGTGGGTGAACCTCTTCTAAATCCAGAGAGCAGGAACAGCTCTTACAAGAGCTAGTAGTTATGCCAGGGGAGTATAGCAAATCTTCAGCATATAGCAATCCCCCAGTTTTGATCAGTTATCCAAAAAACATGATGAAGGATAAAACAGGAACTCACTGTACTTCACGTACAGCCTCTTTTATTCACAAACCACTAACATAGTACTGCCCACAGGGTTTTGAAATACAACCAATCAATATATTACAACACATACAATGTAAGTACAGCAACCAATCGTTCACGCCCCTAGGGGACCAGAAGGGAGACTGCAACACAGGACAGATATGTAGCAATTCAGGATGCACAGACACAACACATCCCCACAATGCATCATTGTTTCCTCCTCTCTGACCTGGAGACAACCGAGGAGCAATCCAATTATCTCTCAGGACAAAGGGAAATCGCCAATACACATGTGGAGACAACAGGACAGACATCACCATTTAAACACACAATGGGATAATGGGACAATAGAAATACACCCAGCATATTCCTCCCCTCTGTCTAGGAGACAATTGAGTCAATCTCTGTATCTACCCAACTATCTCCTAAGCTGAAAAGTAACACCTCTTATAAATTGCCACAACTTTGTGAGCCTACATTGTACATACACATAACCCACATCAACCCAACCAGTATAACTTGGGGACAAACCCATCCAAAATTCACTCTAATAGGTTCAGGGGTTTAAAAGTTAGCAAAAGTATCTCAAAGGGCCATAATCCTGGGGAAGGAGGCTGGCAAACAGCCCCCTCCAAAACACTGGCGAGGTTGGTTTCGTCACAAGGGTATACCCCAAAAAAGTGAGAAATATCCAAATTACAACAATAAGCAATTGCACTGTAGTATAACAATGGCTGGGTAAGGCTGGTATACATGTCTGTTCTGCACAATGTACCGGATATGTCCTGTGGGATCCATGCCTGGTTCATTTTAATGAACCTGAGCTTGTCCACATTGGCTGTGGACAGGCGGCTGCACTTGTCTGTGATAACGCCCCCTGCCGTGCTAAACACACGTTCAGATAATACACTGGCTGCAGGGCAGGCCAGCACCTCCAAGGCGTAAAGGGCAAGCCATGTGCCCAATTTGGAGACCCAGAAGTTGAAGGGGGCAGACCCGTCATTCAGTACGTGTAGGCATGTGCACATATACTGCTCCACCATGTTGCTGAAATGCTGATTCCTGCCAAGACGTTCCATACCAGCTGGTGGTGCTGGTTGTTGTGGCGTGCTGACAAAGCTTTTCCACATTTCGGCCATGGTAACCCTGCCTTCTGAGGTGCTGGTGGTGCCCCAGCTTCATTGGCGACCTCTTTCTCCTCCTCTGCCTACACCTTGTGCTTCCACTGTGCTCCTGCTGTAAGGTGGTGGGAATGCCACCAGCAGCACATCTACTAGCGTGCTCTTCTACTCGCGCATCTTACGATCACGCTCCAGTGACGAAATTAAGGACCATACGTTGTCCTTGTAATGGGGATCCAGCAGCGTGGCCACCCAGTAATCAGCTTAAGTTAGAATGTGGGCAACTCAGCGGTCGTGGTGGAGACACTGCAGCATGTAATCGCTCATGTGTGCCAGGCTGCCCAGAGGCAACGACAAGCTGTCCTCTGTGGGAGGTGTATTGTCTGTGTCCTCTGTATCCCCCCAGCCACGCACCAGTGATGGCCATGAGCAGGTTTGGGTGCCACCCTGCTGTGAACACGGTTCCTCCTCCTCATCCTCTGCCTCGTCATCCTTCAGAACTGTGCCATGGCTGGACAATTGTGTACCTGGCGTTTGTGGGTGCAGGAACCCACCCTCGGAGCCACTTGTGAGTGACTGGCCGGAAACTCTATGAAATGAGCCCTCTTCCTCCTCCTCCTCCTGTGCTACATCCTCTTCCATAATCGCCAGAAGCGTTTTTTTTCCAATGAGGCATAGAAGTGCGATAGTAACGCTGAGCGTTATCGGCACTGGCCATGTTGGTGGAGTACTCAAAACAGTTCTCACATGGAGGACCAGTCGATGGTGGTGAAGTGGTGCTGTTCCGCAGAGGACTCACCCATGCGAGCTGCACCTGAAACTCCACTATCGCCTGCTGCTCACACAGTCTGACCAGCATGTGCAAGGTGAAGTTCCACCTTGTGGGCACGTTGCATATGAGGCGGTGAGCGAGAAGGCCGAAGTTACGCTGCAGCGCTGACAGGCGAGCATCAGCAGGGTGAGAACGCCGAAAGCGTGCACAGACGGCCTGCACTTTCTGCAGCAGCTCTGAGATATCGGGGTAATTTTTAAGCAACCTCTGCACCACCAAATTCAGCACATACGCCAGGCAAGGGATGTGCGTCAAACTGGCTAGTCCCAGAGCTGCTACGAGATTTCGCCCATTATCGCACACCACCAGGCCGGGCTTGAGGCTCACTGGCTCCAACCACTCATGGTCTGTTAGTCTATGCCCGTCCACAGCTCCTGCGCGGTGTGGGGTTTGTCCCCCAAACAGATGGTCTGTTATTCCATGCCCGTCCACAGCTCCTGCGCGGTGTGGGGTTTGTCCCCCAAACAGATGGTCTGTTATTCCATGCCCGTCCACAGCTCCTGCGCGGTGTGGGGTTTGTCCCCCAAACAGATACATTTTAAAACTACCTTTTTTTCGTTTACCCCTGGCTGTGCTTAATTTGGTGGTGAAGGTGTTACGCTGACCGGATGAGGAGCCGGTAGAGGATGAGGAAAGAGAACGCAACAGGAGGCAAACTGAAGGGCCCTGCAATTCTCGGTGGTGAAAGGACATGCTCTAAATTGCTATCTGCCTCAGGCCAAGCCACCACTGCATTTATCCAGTGTGCTGTTATGGAAATATAACATCCCTGACCGTGCTTACTGGGCCACGTATCCATAGTTAGGTGGGCCTTGCCACAGATGGCGTTGTTCAGTGCACACCTGATTTTGTCCTCCACTTTGTTATTCAGGGAAGGAATCGCTCACCTGGAAAAGAAGTGGCGGCTGGGCACGATGTACTGTGGGAGAGCCACCGCCATAAGGCTTTTAAAACTCTCCGTCTCCACTAGACGGAATAACAGCATTTCAAAGACCATCATTTTGAAATGCTGGCATTCAGGGCCAGTGATCGCGGGTGGGTAGGGGGGTACTTCCTCTTCCGCTCCAGTGTTTGGGAGATGGACAGCTGAATGCTTCCGTAGGACGTTGTGGAGATGCTTGGTAACCCAGGTGGTGGTGTTGCTGGCAGATCCTCTGTTTGCGGGGTAACAGGTGGCACTGTCACTCCAAAGGTGGATGAAGAGGCCGAGACTGCAGCAGAAGAGGAAGCAGGAGGAGCCAGAGACCTTTCTTGGTTTTTGAGGTGTCTACTCCAATGCAGCTTGTGCTTTGCACTTAGATGCCTGGTTATGCAGGTTGTGCTCAAGTTGAGAATGTTTATGCCTCGCTTCAGGCTCTGATTGCACAATGTGCAAACCACTCGTGTCTTGTCATCAGCACATTGTCTGAAGAACTGCCACAACGGGGAACTCCTTGGAGCTGGCTTTGGTGTGCTCGGTCCCTTTCTGCATTGGGCAGTAGCAGTTGTACTGTCTAGGGACGGCCGCTCCGCTTTTGCACCCTGTTCCCTCTTCTGCTGTTTTTCTGGCTCTGTGCGACCACCGCCTCTTCCTCCGAACTACACGTCACTCCCATGATCTTGATTCCATGTAGGGTCGAGGACCTCATCGTCCTACACATCATCTTCCACCCAGTCTTCACCCCTGCCCCCCTTGTCGGTCTGCACTCTGCAGAAAGCCACAGCATTTGGCAACTGTGTTTCGTCATCATCTGAGACGTGCTGTGGTGGTCCTCCCATGTACTCCTCTTGAAACATAAGTGGTTGGGCATCGGTGCACTCAATCTCTTCCACTTCTGGGGCAGGGCTATGTGGATGGCCCTGTGAAACCCTGCTAGCAGAGTCTTCAAAAAGCAGAAGAGACTGCTGCATGACTTGGGGCTCAGACTGCTTGGCTGATTTGCAAGGGGGTGAGGTGAAAGACTGATGGACATCGGCTGCAGGTGCTAACTCTGATCTTTCAGCAGGAGACTGCTTGGGAGACAATGTGAAGGAACTGGAGGCACTGTCAGCTATCCAATCTACTATCGCCTGTCAATGGTGAGGAGAGAAGAGAGATGGGCGGCACTGCCAGACGTCACAATGTATATGTATGTGTACCCGGTCCTAAACTACCTGTCCCTTTAAACCGCCAATGGCACAGCCTCAACAGCAAGTAATGTAACAGTATAAAGAATAATAGAATAGCATATGGTGCAAAGCAAAATAGGAAGTCGGCGGTGACGGTCGTTTCGCGCTAACTTGCGCTTTGTCGGGCCAGTGACATAGTTGCACTAACACGCGCATCTTATACACATCCCTGCGTCCGGTTGTCAAAGTAACCAAGACGCTTGACTTCCTTGCAACCGCCCATACGATCCAGCCCAGCTGAATATAGTAACTCCTATGCGGCATAAGGGGAAAAGGTCAGACAAATACGCTTAAATCATTTCTATCATTGAGTCTCAAAGGGCCTGAGGCATCAGCTTTTATTATCTACTTGGATTCCCTCTGTAGGAGTTCACGGTGCCTGTCCCCACCTCGGGATCTAGATGGCACCTGTTTAATCCCTGCAAAGGAAATGCACTGTGGATTACCACAATGTTCATTGCAACCGTGTTCAATGAGCCTAGTACAGCCCTTGCCTGTTTTAAGGGAATTTTGATACGCTCTAAACCTCTCAAAGAAGGGGCGGATTGTTTTCCTTATGTAGAAGGCCCACTAATGACAGGTGATCAAGTAGACGACATAGTTACTTCTGCAGGTGATGAATTGTGTGACTCTGTGTGAAACCTCACCAAAAGACAGGTATTTCCTTTGATTGTTATAATTGCAGAAGGAGCAATTCCCACATTAGAATTTACCCTCTGGTCTACTGGATGACAGCCAATTGCTGGTCGCTTTATTCCTGAATCTACTCCTTAAAATTTGATCCTTTATAGTGTGACACTTTTTAAAGGCTATAAGTGGTCTATTATTTGCAATCCCTTCCAACCCTTCCTCATTTTTCAAGATCCCAATTGTTACAAATGGCAATGTTTAATGAGACTTTCTGTGGGACTGAATTTGAATGTAAAAACAAATCTCTCTGTTTCACTACCAACATTTCTCCTTTTCCTGTGCAATAACTTTTGTTGGGTGAAGGAACCTGCTTTCTTTCTGGCTGTGTCTACATCCCTCTCCTTGTATCCTCTGTCAAGTAATCTACCTTTTAGTTCCTCTAGGCTCTGACTGTCTATTGTATCCCTGTATTAAGTGTTGTTTATACGTTTTATCCGCATCAATTGGGCATAGGGTAAAGACTTCTTGACACTGTCCGGGTGGAAGCTTTTGTGGTGCAAAAGGGAGTTTGTAGCTGTGGGCTTACGGTGGCCGCTGGTATGCATGCCATCCTTTCCAGCATCTACATTCACATCCAAGAACTCAAGAGAATGACCCCCAAAATTGAGGGTAAATCTCATGTTCATGCTGTTGCTGCTATTCAGATAAGAAACAAAATCCCTACATTGCATCTCAGTACCCGACCATATCATGAATACATCGTCGACATATCTCAAGTACAACTCAAGTATGGGTTGGCCGTAGTGAAGACGTACCTGTCCTCAAATACGGTTAAGAACAAATGAGCATACGTGCAAGATACAGGCGTACCCATAGAGGTTCCTACTTTCTGCCTGTACCATTGATTGTCAAATGTAAAAAAAACATTACTGGAGAGGATGACTGTGAGTGCTTCTGCAATAAATTGGCAATATGTTTTTTTTTTTATCAGTTTTACCTAACACCTGATTGATTGCTTGAACCCCTATGTCATGTGGTATCCTGGTATATAGGCTTTCCACATCCAGTGACACCAATGCGAGTCCCTCGCGCCACTCAAAATGATTGATGGCCCGGAGGAAGTCGCTAGTGTCACTTAAATATGTTACTAGATCCTATACCCGCCACAATGGGGCGGCCTGGATGGGCTGTGAGGGATTTGTGTATTTTCGGAACAAAATACCAGGCTGGCTTATTGGGATGCTGTGGTACCAACTTCTCAAACATATTGGAGGGCAAAAAATCTGCAGCTACGTATTTAGAAACAAATTATTTTAACAGACAACAAACCTATTGTGGGATCCTTCCCTAATTTTTCATACGTGGTCGTGTCATCAAGCTGCCTATTCGCCTGACTGATGTAGTAATTCTTAGTTAGTAAAACCACATTGCCCCCCTTGTCGGCGGGCTTGACAACGACATCTTCTAAACTACCCAGCCACTTCATGGTGGCTTTTTCTTGGGCAGTATATTCTTATACATAGCGGGATAGATGAAGGCTTTTACATCTCTCATCAAACACTTCTGGAAGATGTCGATGCCACAGCCATATGATCTGTTATATGGCTGGCCTGCTCCTCTGCTGGTTCTTTTCGTCGGTTGGATCCAGCAGAGGAGCAGGCTACACAGTGAGTAGACCAAACACCTCATACTAGCCCCAGATCACCCCCCTGAACCCCAATTAACCCTTTGATCACCCCTTTGTCAATCACTAGTGAAAGGAAAAAAGTGATCAGTGTAAACTGTCACTTTTTTTTTTCACTGGTATTGACCGTTAGGTTTTAGGTATAGTTTAGGCCCCTTGGTTAGGTAGTTTAGGGATCGGTTAGCGCCCAGCCCACCGCACCGCAGTCACTGATTCGCTGATTAGCGTATCGCTAATCAGCATTTGTACTTTTATAGTATCTGGAAGTGATCAAAACTGATCACGGTCAGATCTATAATTGTATTAGTGTCACTTTAGTTCGCCCTCCACCCAAAACGCAGTGTTTGCCCGATCAGGCCTGATCGGTCGCCCACACGTGCGTTCACCCCCGCCCGCCCCACCACAGTGACAAAAAAATTATTTTTTTTGATCACTGCACATTCACTTTACACGCGCTGCGGCGATAAAAAAATCAGTTTTGATATTTTTATCAACCGCAGCGGCCTCCGGTACTTCGCTAGCCTCCCCTTTGTAAGACAGGCTTGCTTTTTTTTCTTGGGTAGTCTCAGGGAATACCCCTAAATTTAGTTGCCCAAAATGTCAAACAGGGGGTATTCTTCTGAAGAGGCCTACAGGCTTCTGATCCAGTCGGATGAGGAATGGGAACCCTCATCTGATGAATCCAGCGGGTCAGAATACAAACCTGTAGAAAGCAGTGGCTCTCTGACCCAAAGTTCGGACGAGGAGGCTGAGGTCCCTGATAGCACCAGGCGTACCCGGCCCCGTGTCGCTAGACCACAGGTTGCGCAGGATACGCTTCAAGAGCAGCAGAGTGGGGCTGGTGCTGTCGGATTACGTGGTGAGGCATACACCAGCAGCCCAGCCCTCCCTGGACCTAGTACCAGCACTGCCGTAGAACATGGTGAAGTAGCGAGCACCAGAAGGGCAGTTGAAGCTGGTACGGTGGCACGTGCAGTAGTGACCCCGTCGCAGCCACCGAAAAGACGTGCCCGTAGAGCCCCTAGAATCCCTGAGGTGCTGGCAAACCCTGATTGGCAGTCCCCAACTTCAGCCGCACCTGTAGTTTTCCCTTTCACTGCCCAGTCTGGAGTTCGGGTTGAGACAGCTCAGATCGGTTCGGCCCTGGGATATTTTGAGCTGTTCTCGACTGCGGAGCTCTTAGACATAGTTGTGGCCGAAACAAACAGGTATGCCACACAATTTATAACCGCTAACCCGGGAAGCTATTATGCCCAGCCTTTCCGGTGGAAACCAGTCCAAATTTTCGAAATTAAAACTTTTCTGGGCCTCCTCCTCAACATGGGTCTAACTAAAAAGCATGAATTGCGGTCATATTGGTCCACGAACCCAATTCATCACATGCCCATGTTCTCTGCTGCTATGTCCAGGGCACGTTTTGAGGCCATCCTGCGTTTCCTGCACTTTAGCGACAACACCGCCTCCCGTCCCAGAGGCCACCCTGCTTTTGACCGGCTCCACAAAATTCGGCCCCTCATAGACCATTTCAACCTGAAATTTGCAGATTTGTATACCCCAGAGCAAAACATCTGCGTAGACGAGTCCCTGATACATTTTACCGGGCGCCTTGGCTTCAAACAATACATCCCAAGCAAGCGCGCCCGGTATGGGGTCAAATTGTATAAGCTCTGTGAAAGGGTCACAGGCTATACCCACAAATTTCGGATCTATGAGGGAAAAGATCAGACCCTGGAGCCGGTCGGTTGCCCTGACTACCTGGGGAGCAGTGGGAAGACAGTTTGGGACTTGGTGTCACCCTTATTCGGCAAGGGGTACCATCTTTATGTGGACAATTTTTACACAAGTGTGGCCCTCTTTAGGCATTTGATTCTAGAACGGATTGGCGCCTGTGGCACCGCGCGAACTAGTCGCGCGGGCTTCCCCCAACGGCTCGTTACCACCCGTCTTGCAAGGGGGCAGAGGGCCGCACTGTGTAACGAAGAACTGCTCGCGGTGAAATGGAGAGACAAGCGTGACGTTTACATGCTCTCCTCCATTCACGCAGACACGACAATACAAATTGAGCGAGCAACCCGTGTCATTGAAAAGCCCCTCTCAGTCCACGACTATAATTTGCTCATGGGAGGGGTGGACTTCAATGACCAGATGTTGTCTCCGTATTTAGTTTCCCGCAGAACCAGACGCTGGTATAAGAAGGTGTCTGTATATTTAATTTAATTGGCTCTGTATAATAGTTTTGTTCTCTACAGTAAAGCTGGGAGAACTGGATCCTTCCTCAAATTTCAGGAAGAGATCATCGAGAACCTCCTGTACCCAGGAGGTTCCGTGGCCCCATCCACCAGTGTAGTTAGCCGTCTACACGAGCGACATTTCCCCAATGTCGTTCCTGGTACCTCAACCCAACCGTCACCCCGAAAAAGATGTTGTGTCTGTAGCAGGAGTGGAATAAGGCGTGACACCCGCTATTTCTGTCCTGACTGTCCTGACCACCCTGCCCTATGCTTTGGAGAGTGTTTCCGGAAGTACCACTCACAGGTACACTATTAGCATAGGGATCACATCTCACCAGGACAGGCACACAGGGCTATTGGGGCCCATTCACTCACACAGCTGCTGCAAACGTCTCCTTTCACCTGGGACAAAGTGCATAACGCACTTCGCCACATCTTTGGGCGATTTGCGCTTTGCACATTGACCCATGGGGAAGGAGATGTTTGTTCTATAAAGGTAAAAAAAAAAACACCAGTAAGCCAAAAGGTTAATGTTTAGTTCAAAAAGTTAAAGTTTATATAGTCTGTTCCAAAGTTAATAAAATTATTGCGTTGCGGCCTGTTTTTTTTTTTTTTTTTTACCTTCTAGGTGGACCAACCGATCGACTAGCTGCAGCACTGATGTGCATTCTGACAGAAGCATTGCGCTGCTGTCAGATTACACGCAAGTCGGTGTATGCGGCGCTGTAAGACGAGATTTCTCCTCTGCAGTAACAGATACGTTTGCCGAGGCATACGAGCTGAGGAGGAGGCGGCGTTCCTATGCTTTGGCAAACACTTTGTATATAAAAAAAATAAAAAATCCCGGCAATGATTTATTCATCCACATCGATTGATGTGAATGGAGAAATCTGGTTTGCCAGGGCATACGAGCTAAGTGGGTATGGATGTTGGGCGGAGCTCCTATGTCCTGGCAGACGCCTTTCCCCTCCTTTTTTTTTTTTTTTTTTTGGGCAGAGATTTTTTCATCCACATTGCTCGATGCGAATGAAGAAATCTGTGCCGTTCATTTTTTTCTTTCAGCCCAGAGGCTGAACGGAAAAAAAAATCTCATTACCTGTATGCTCAATATAAGGAGAATAGCAGAAACTCCTAATGCTGGCTACTCATGTAATGATTGCGGAGACCCTCAAATGCCAGGGCAGTACAAACACCCCACAATTGACCCCATTTTGGAAAGAAGACACCCCAAGGTATTCGCTGAGGGGCATATTGAGTCCATGAAAGATTTAAATTTTTGTCCTAAGTTAGCGGAAAGTGAGACTTTGTGAGAAAAAACAAAAAAAATATCAATTTCCGCTAACTTACGCCCAAAAAAAAAAATTTCTATGAACTTGCCAGGCCCCTCATTGAATACCTTGGAGTGTCTTCTTTCCAAAGTGGGGTCACATGTGGGGTATTTATACTGCCCTGGCTTTTTAGGGGCCCTAAAGCGTGAGAAGAAGTCTGGGATCCAAATGTCTAAACATGCCCTCCTAAAAGGAATTTGGGCACCTTTGCGCATCTAGGCTGCAAAAAACTGTGACGCATCTGGTATCGCCGTACTCAGGAGAAGTTGGGGAATGTGTTTTGGGGTGTCATTTTACATATACCCATGCTGGGTGAGAGAAATATCTTGGCAAAAGACAACTTTTCCCATTTTTTTTATACAAAGTTGGCATTTGACCAAGATATTTTTCTCACCCAGCATGGGTATATGTAAAATGACACCCCAAAACACATTCCCCAACTTCTCCTGAGTACGGCGATACCAGATGTGTGACACTTTTTTGCTGCCAAGGTGGGCAAAGGGGCACATATTCCAAAGTGCACCTTTTGGATTTTGCAGGCCATTTTTTACACATTTTGATTGCAAAGTACTTCTCACACATATGGGCCCCTAAATTGCCAGGACAGTATAACTACGCCACAAGTGACCCCATTTTGGAAAGAAGACACCCCAAGGTATTCTGTGAGGGGCATGGCGAGTTCCTAGAATTTTTTATTTTTTGTCACAAGTTAGCGGAAAATGATGATTTTTTATTTTATTTTTTTCTTACAAAGTCTCATATTCCACTAACTTGCGACAAAAAATAAAAAATTCTAGGAACTCGCCATGCCCCTCACAGAATACCTTGGGGTGTCTTCTTTCCAAAATGGGGTCACTTGTGGCGTAGTTATACTGTCCTGGCAATTTAGGGGCCCATATGTGTGAGAAGTACTTTGCAATCAAAATGTGTAAAAAATGGCCTGCAAAATCCAAAAGGTGCACTTTGGAATATGTGCCCCTTTGCCCACCTTGGCAGCAAAAAAGTGTCACACATCTGGTATCGCCGTACTCAGGAGAAGTTGGGGAATGTGTTTTGGGGTGTCATTTTACATATACCCATGCTGGGTGAGAAAAATATCTTGGTCAAATGCCAACTTTGTATAAAAAAAATGGGAAAAGTTGTCTTTTGCCAAGATATTTCTCTCACCCAGCATGGGTATATGTAAAATGACACCCCAAAACACATTCCCCAACTTCTCCTGAGTACGGCGATACCAGATGTGTGACACTTTTTTGCAGCCTAGGTGGGCAATGGGACCCACATTCCAAAGTGCACCTTTCAGATTTCACCGGTCATTTTTTACACATTTTGATTGCAAAGTACTTCTCACACATATGGGCCCCTAAATTGCCAGGACAGTATAACTACGCCACAAGTGACCCCATTTTGGAAAGAAGACACCCCAAGGTATTCTGTGAGGGGCATGGCGAGTTCCTAGAATTTTTTATTTTTTGTCGCAAGTTAGTGGAATATGAGACTTTGTAAGAAAAAAAAAAAATAATAATAATAATCATCATTTTCCGCTAACTTGTGACAAAAAATTAAAAGTTCTATGAACTCACTATGCCCATCAGCGAATACCTTAGGGTGTCTACTTTCCGAAATGGGGTCATTTGTGGGGTTTTTCTACTGTTTGGGCATTGTAGAACCTCAGGAAACATGACAGGTGCTCACAAAGTCAGAGCTGCTTCAAAAAGCGGAAATTCACAGTTTTGTACCATAGTTTGTAAACGCTATAACTTTTACCCAAACCATTTTTTTTTTATCAAAGACATGTAGAACTATAAATTTAGCAAAAAATGTATATATGGATGTCGTTTTTTTTGCAAAATTTTACAGCTGAAAGTGAAAAATGTCATTTTCTTGCAAAAAAAATCGTTACATTTTGATTAATAACAAAAAAAGTAAAAATGTCAGCAGCAATAAAATACCACCAAATGAAAGCTCTATTAGTGAAAAGAAAAGGAGGTAAAATTCATTTGGGTGGTAAGTTGCATGACCGAGCGATAAACGGTGAAAATAGTGTAGTGCCGAAGTGTAAAAAGTGGCCTGGTCATGAAGGGGGTTTCAGCTAGCGGGGCTGAAGTGGTTAAATGTGTCCCTCTCCACAACCTCACCCTCTCTCTCCTGCAGGTTTATGTCAGTGAGCAACTCTAAACAGCCAATCTCTTCTACATTAAAAGGGTCGGCGATGTTAAACCCCAAATAACTAGTATGGGCTGGAATTTCTCCCTGTTTAATGGGTCGCTGGTGAGATGGTAGATCTTTAAACATTTTCTTTAAATAGAGCTTACGGACAGCCCTATGCAGATCCACTTCAAATCCTACCGGGTCGAATTGTTCGACCAGACTGTACCCCAGCCCCAGATTGAGGGCTGAGATGCAGTCCGGAGACAACTCATGATTAACAACTATGTTCTGTTTCATTCGTGTGTCCTTATTTCCAGGAGATGAAATTAACGTTTCCAAGAGACCTGTCTCCTCCTTCTGGTTTGGTTTTCTCCCTTCTCTTATTTCTCCTTCTTACCCCTCTTTGGGTTTTCTTCCTAAAGGGTCAACTCCAGTGGTGCTGTTAATTTGGCCTCCTTCGGAGGCATTGGAGTTGGAATCTGTGGTCCAGAATTCACTTCTGGTTCTATGCACAGGACGCCTCTTGCGCTGCTTCCGTTTATTCCATTCGAATACTCTTCCATTCTCATAGTCCCACTTATCTCTTAGGAACTTATCTTTTTTCCTCTCTTTTATTTCCACTTGTGTCAAAATTAACTTTTTGTTCAATTTGTTCTCAAAATTGAGATATTGGGTGTCGGTTAATCTCACTTTAAGCTCGTCTTTCATTTTTTCCAATTGCTCATTAACAGCCGCATATTCAGCCTTGTCTTGCTGAAGCACCAGCTGAAATATTTGCATGGAGAAATTAATGTGCATGTCTTTCCATTTGACAACAAAGGTGTCATCATCCTCATATTGCATGAGTTCCTTATAGATCCTCAGTCCTCTGGGAACTCTTTGACTTTCCTTTTATGATGTTAACCTTCCAAAAAAAGACCCACCACCTTATCAGCCAGCTGTGTTATTCTATATTCCAGCGACTTAACGCTCATGGACTGGAGCGTATCTTGGTGGTTGCAATCTTCAAAAAAAAGCACCTGCTCCTTCTCTGCCCATATTCAGACTAGGTGTTGAATCTTCGGACGCCATGGGTACAGAATGTGTGTATGTCAAAAATAGCCGGCGTGCACTACCAACTAAAATCCATAGAACATCACTGGTGAGGAGAGAAGAGAGATGGGCGGCACTGCCAGACGTCACAATGTGTATGTATGTGTACCTGGTCTTCAAGTACCTGTCTCTTTAAAACGTCAACTGCGGTGCACAGCCTCAACATCAAGTAATGTAACAATATGTACAGTAAAGGATAGTAGAATAGGCCGCACTAACCTTTTATTAGTACAAAAGATAAAATGTTGCGTAGGAGTTACTATATTCAGCTGGGCTGGATCGTATGGGCGGTCGCAAGGAAGTCCAGTGTCTTAGTTGCCTTGACAACCGGACGCAGTGACTTGTATAATATGCGCATGTTAGCGCAACTATGTCACTGGTCCGACGAAGTGCAAGTTAGCGCGAAACGGCCGCCGCCGACTTCACCTGTGTTGCTTCGCACCATATGCTTCAGCCCAAAGATTTTATCTTTTGTACTAATAAAAGGATTGTCTTATCTATGCTGGTGAGTGCCGCCTATTCTATTATCCTTTATACTGTTACTATCGCCTGTACTTGTTCGGGCCTCACCATTTGTAGAGCCGCATTAGGCCCGACCAAATAACGCTGAAGGTTCTGTCGCCTACTCTCACCTAAGGAAGGTGTTTCACTTGTGCGTGTAGCTGGCACAGATCGACCACGTACTCTCCCTGCAACAGGAGCTCCACCAGCAGCACCACGACCGGGGCCGCGTCCCTTATTCAATGCTCTCCTCATTCTCAGCAAATGTAGGATCTTGCCCAAAATGTTTTTTTTTTTTTTTTTTTAATAACAGAATATAACAGCAGTATCTAATCCGTGTATTTCACACTGACATGCAGAAAAGGCTACAAACTTAGTATTTTGCCAAGAATGGGTGTTTTTTTTTAATAGCAGAATATAACAGCAGTATCTAACAAGTGTATTTCACAGTGACAGATGCAGCAAAGGCCGCAAATTTAGTATTTTGCCCAAAAAGGGTGTTTTTTTAAAACCCAGAAAATTATTGCAGTGTTTCAAGATTATACTTCACACTGACAAATGCAGCATAGGCCCCAGATGTAGGGTATTGCCATAAATGGGTGCTTTTTTAAACCCATAGAATTATTGCAGTATTTCAAGCTTGTATTTAACACTGACAGATGCAGCAAAGGATGCAAATTTAGTATTTTGCCCAAAAAGGGTGTTTTTTTTAAACCCAGAAAATTATTGCAGTATTTCAACCTTATATTTTACACTGATAAATGCTGCAAAGGCACAATATGTAAGATATTGCCAAAAAATTGTGTTTTTTTACTGCAATAATTTTCTTGGTTTATTTCAAGCTTTCACACTAACAAATGCAGCATAGGCCCCAGATGTAGGGTATTGCCAAACATGGGTGCTTTTTTAAACCCAGAAAATTATTGCAGTATTTCAAGATTGTATTTCACACTGACAAATGCTGGAAAGGCCACAGATGTAGGGTCTTGCAAAAACTAACAGACGGATAAAAGTTATTTTTCTGTGTCAGTGGGCTCAGGGCAGGGTAAAAAGATTGTGCACTGCACCCACAAAACTAAATCTAGGTACATCTCAGAGTTAACAAGCACTTCAGATTAAAGATTCTGTCCTATTCTCTCCCTCACAGCAGCAGCATCCTCTTCCTACACTAATCAGAGCAGAGTGAAGCGCAGCGCTACGTGACTCCAGCTTATATAGAGACTGGGTCACATGCTGCACTGGCCAATCACAGCCATGCCATTAGTAGGCATGGCTGTGATGGCTTCTAAGGGCACACAAGTTAAGCGCTTGTTGATTGGTTGCTCTGCAGCTTTTCAAAAAGCGCCAGTAAATCCTAAAATTCGGTACGAACCCAAACTTTACAGTTCGGGTTCTCTCAACCCTAGTAGGGGCTCATTTTTGCGGGAAGAGATGACAGTTTGATTTGTACTATTTTGCAGTACATACAACTTTTTAATCACTTTTTAATACAGTTTTTTGGGGAAGTGAGGTGAACAAAATTTTAATTCCATCATAGTTTATTTTTATTTTTTATGATGGCCACCATGTGGGAAAAGTTGCATGATCATTTTATACAGTGACAAATAAACAAATGCACCCAATGCTAACTAGAAAAACAAAAAGAAAAACTGACTAAAAAAACCCACAAAACTAAAAAGACAAATTAACAATCAAT
Source organism: Bufo gargarizans (assembly GCF_014858855.1). NCBI lineage: Eukaryota > Metazoa > Chordata > Amphibia > Anura > Bufonidae > Bufo > Bufo gargarizans. The sequence continues at coordinate 105,779,175 of NC_058087.1, forward strand.
CTGAAGCAAAATTGCAGTCCAGAATCAATCTTCATTTATTGCGCTGTGGTCTTTATTGTGAGGTGGGCACCTTTCACAATTTACTGAAAACCAAACAAAAAGAGAAAACCACGCTTCTCAGAATAGGTATAAGTTCACATTAGGAGTGAAAAAGGAGTGTCTTTGCGATGTTATTCTTTAGTATTCTGCATGGATTATCACAAAAGTCGATGCTCTAATCTCCTAGAGAACAGAAGAAATAGCCCGATGATGAGAGGACGTGCACATTTTATATGATAGTTGTTTTATGGATCTTGTGAGTAGAATAAATCCTTGTATTTAAACTCAGTTGGCAGTACTTCACTATGTCAGGCTGTTTCTTCTTTTCTCTAGGAGATTAGAGCATCGACTTTTGTGATAATCCATGCAGGATAGTGAGGAATAGCATTGCAAAGACACTTCTTTTTCACTCCTAATGTGAATTTATACCTATTCTGAGCAGCTTGGTTTTCTCTTTTTGTTTGATGATCCTTTTATAGATCAGGCCACATGTGTAGTCTATTTTATTATGTTTGATTTGTACCCAGACCCACTTGGTTCTTGAAGATCCAGTGGGTCAGATACCTGTACAGTACACTGCGGTACATTGTATAGTGTACTGGAGTATATTGAACTCACACTAAGTCTGATCAACCTCCTGCCTGTGGCAGGACCAGGCTCAAATATGCCATGGTTGCCATGGTAACCATTGGGACGCTGCCACAGCAACGGAGCGGCCTGATGAGGGAGGGAGCTACGGTCCGAAGTTTGGAAGGGGTTAAGTGGCCAACATTGGTTCCAGCACTAATGTCTGCTGTTGCAGCAGAGTGTCATCTGTATGTTACAGCTAAAAAAGATTGCGTCAGTGGAGGGAGATAAACGTCGCTGGCCATCCTGAAGATTATTGGGGGCCCAATTAGGCAAGGACCAAATTGGGGCCAATTGCTGGATAAACCTATACCTGAATTTCCCAGAAAGCCCACTTGGTATGGCATACTTCCTTCATGCCATTAAAGGTTTTCATTGGCGCGAGGGATTCAGCCTGGTGTCCGTTGACGTGGAGAGCCTTTATACACGTATACCCCACAGTGCTGGTATAGAAGCTATAGGTAAGGTACTCAATAAAACTGATAAAAGTGCTGCATGCATATATTTTGTCAGGGAGACTCTCAAGTTTGTCCTCAACAATAACACCTTTACGTTTGTCAAACAATAGTACAGGCAAAAAGTGGGTACTGCGATGGGTACGCCTGTATCATGTACATATGCCAACTTGTTCTTGGCTGTATTTGAGGATAAATACGTGTTCTCTCTGGACAATCCTTTTACGCAGTATATCCAACTTTTCCTTAGACATGTCGATGACATTTTCATAATCTGGTCTGCCACAGAGGATCAATGCAAAGACTTTGTGGCTTACTTAGATGGCAATAATATGAACATGAAGTTCTCTCTGAATTTCAGGAATTCCTCCTTGGAATTCTTAGATGTTTTAGTGTCCATACAAGGTGACCATCTACACACCACTTGCTATCACAAGCCGTCAGCCACAAACTCTTTGCTGCATTTCAACAGCTTCCACTACAGAAACGTGAAACAGTCGGTCCGCGTATATTTATTCGCCTTAGGTGAACTAATAGCACACAGGAAGGCTACACAAAACAATCGCATGAATTAAAGCAGAGGCTACTACGTCGAGGTTACGTGGAGGAAGAGATAGAAGATGCCAGGATGAAGGCAGGGTCATTCTCAGAAGAGGAGCTTTTATATAGACAGAAACACAATGCGCACAAGAATGAAGATAGGTTTGTGTTCGCATTCTGGTTTAGTCCTGCGGCTGAATTGATTAAACGCGCCATTCATGAAAATTTGGACACACTCACGGATGAGGCTGGGCTGTCAGGCCTGACTAAGAGCAGACCCATAATTGCCTTTAGATGTTGCCATACTATCAAGGACAAATTAGTCCGTAGTAGAATGCAGGCTAGACCAGCCAGCAATTGGTTAACTAGTCATAAATCCATTGGCAACTACACGTGTAGGTTTTGTTCTTTTTGCAGCTTCAACAGCCAGCTTAAATATCTTATGTTTGGAGGGGTCTTGCATAACATCACTCAGTTTATGACATGCAGAAGTACATATGTGGTTTTCTTGGTCAAATGTAAATGCGGTGCCTTTTACATTGGGAAGACGATATGCCCCCTCTTTGAGAGATTCAGGGAACATTTTAATTCCCTGAAGACTGGGAGAGGCTGCACTAGGCTCATTGAGCATGTTTGCAATATGCATGGTGGTGATCTGCGCTGTATAACATTTACTGGTATCGAACTGGAGCCTGTCATGCCCTACGGGGGTAACAGACACAGGGCGCTCCTAAGGAGAGAAGCCAGGTGGATCATCAAGGCAGCCGCTCTCGGTCCCCTGGAACTCAACGACAAAAATGATTTTAGTGTTTTCATTTAAGTTTGTTACTTTGCCATTGCATACTTTGTATATTTGCAACTATGTGTTTTTAATAAGGAAGAGCAACCTGTGAGCGTCGGTGTCGCCTTGACAACCGGACGCAGTGTTTAAGAGGCACTGATACATGCTTGCTAAGTGAGGTCAGAGGCCAGACGAAGCGCAGATTCGAGCAAAACGGCCTTCGCCGCAGCTATGTCCGTACTGATGCACACCTGCTCCAGCCTGCTGTTTTTATGAAACTACGCGAATAAAGGATTTTTCATTACAATAGTGGTGAGTGCCGCCCTGCTTTTGCTTTTCTTCTTCGCTTTCTAAAGTAGATGAATTGATGGCCCAGGGGGAAACTAGAGACCGTCATATCTGCCAGCTATACCGCTTACATGAAGATATAGAGAACCGCAACAGGAGAAATAATGTTAGAATACGGAGGTCTCCCTGAATCTACCAAAACAGAGGATTTGATCCCAACACTTCAAGGCCTATTTAGCACCTGTGAGCTGGTGACAGGAGTCATTTATGATGGGAGATATGTGTCACCCAGAATGCAGCAGGAAGCATTCTAAAAGAGGTTTTGTTTGCACCAGGAACGTGTCACCAATGTGGCCGGACTTGGTGTAGTAAAGGCCCCTAGATTAGGTGTCCACTAAGGTAGTTGGTGGACACCATGATAGATAGCATAGCTGGTTCCAGCTAGTCCGGGTCAGGCTTTTACTGGGAACAGGCAATGTGCTGGGTGGGTGCCTCTTCCCCATGCTCCAGTCCGGGACTTGGGACATGCTCATGTCCAGGGATTCTATTTAATCCTGCTGCTGGACTTAGGTGTGTCTCAGTCTGGGGGATAAATGTAGACAGTGTGAGGTAACACCGTCAGTGTGTGCTGTGTTTGTTGGACCCGGCTGTGATCCGGATTTATCGGCTGTACGTATTTGGACAAGCCTAAATAAAGAAGACTTTGATGAACTTTGTGGTGTCCCTGCCTCTGTACACTGGCCACGTGGGTACGGTTCCTTACACACCATACTGGAGAAACCTGTCTGAGCGCATGGAGATAGAGTTCATAGAACCCTGGCTCCCATCAACCCAGATCCCTCCTAACCCAGAGATGTAATTTGCCATCTTCACTATTTTGCAGTTAAGGAGGAAATAATGCGAAAGGCCCGCAACCTTTCTACCATTGACTTTGATGGGGCTACTTTAACAATCCTGCAAGAGTAGAGCCCTCAAACCTTTTTTAGACCTCCTCAGAACAAATGATATTGCCTATACGTGTGGTTTGCCATTTTAGCTAGTAGTTTGCAAGAATGGTCAACGTATTGAGCTGCAAGACCCAGAGGATTTGACGGCGTTCCTCACAGCCATGGATCTCGCTATAATTCAACTACTAGATTGGCATGGTGTGCCTCCACTACCTTCTTGTTCTCTCCTACGGAGACCTAGGAGTGACTTCCTGCGACACAGCAGCGCTATCCAACCCACCTGAAACTATCAGAAAATTTGGAGGAAAGCATACGTTTATTAAGGCTTCTCTAGATGGCATAAACAGAGCTCTACCTCCTAGGCAGTGACACTTTGTATTTAAGAGAGCTCCTATCCATTATAGTTAAGCTACTTGTTTGCTTTCTTCTTTCTTTCTTTTTATTTGGTTATCTGGCTTGTCCCTGGCCTACAGCTCTCGGGGACACATCGCTACTTTGGTGGCTCTGGTTGTGGGGGGTTATATCCTGCCTGTTAGGTATCTGTTTGCTCTGTCATTGGAATTCCGTCTCCTATTTAGGAAACTCATCTCTACCTAGTTAGAGACGTCTCCACAGAGGTTTTTTTCTTTTCTCTTTTTTTTTGCGTGTTTTGGGGATTTTCCGCTTTCTTTTCATCTTCTCTTTCTAACTCTGAATTTTCACACTTTGTAGGGACACATAAGTAGTCTCTTGAGCCTTTTTTATATCCTCCACTTCTTTTTATGTTTCAATCCTTACTTTTCCTGAACCACGCCTTCATACCCTCTCTCACCCTTTCATCCGTGAATATAGCTTCACCTCGTGTCAGACTCGGCTCACTAAATGTAAGGAGATTTAATATTCCTGAAAAACGCTCTACTGTTTTATACGGCATGCACAAAGAGAGGCTGCATACTCTTTTGCTATAGGAAACACATTTTAAGCAGGGCCATATACCGGGTTGACACTATAAATTCTATTGGGTTCACAGTACCAATCCTGACTTGAAAGGGGTCTCTATTGCTTTGCATAAATCTCTGCCTTATACCTTTTTAGAGTCCCAGGCGGACCCATGTAAACGGTTCCTTTTTCTTATGCTGAGGATCCATGAGAGAATGTACACTATCGGGAACCTATACTTGCCGAACTTAACTCCAAACTTAACTCCTTAAGGACCGGGCTCATTTTCACCTTAAGGACCAAGCCATACTATACATGTTAATTTATGTGGTGATAACTTTAAAATGCTTTTACTTATCCAGGCCATTCTGAGATTGTTTGTTTTTTCATCACATATTGTACTTCATGAAACTGGTAACATTGAGTAAAAAAAAAATCTTTTTTATTCATAAAAAAAATACCAAATTTCCCAAAATTTTTTAAAAAATTAGCTAATTTCCAAGTTTCAATTTTTGTGCTTCTATATCTCATAGTAATACCTACAAAAATAGTTATTACTTTACATTCTCCATATGTCTACTTCATGTTTGGATCATTTTGGGAATGACATTTTATTTTTTGGGGAGGTTTAGAAGTTTAAAAGCAAAAACCACCCAAAAATGACCCCATTCTAGAAACTACACCCCTCAAGGTATTCAAAACTGATTTTACAAACTTTGTTAACCCTTTAGGTGTTCCACAAGAATTTATGGAAAATAGATACAATTTCAAAATTTCACTTTTTGGGCAGTTTTCCATTTTAATAATTTTTCCCCATTTACAAAGCAAGGTTTAACAGCCAAACAAAACTCAATATTTATGGCTCTGATTCTGTAGTTTACAGAAACACCCCATATGTGGTCGTAAACTGCTCTACAGGCACATGGCAGGTTGCAGAAGGAAAGGAATGCCATATGGTTTTTGAAAGGCAGATTTTGCTGGACTGTTTTTTTTTTACACCATGTCCCATTTGAAGCCCCCCTGATGCACCCCTAGAGTAGAAACCCCAAAAAAGTGACCCCATTTTAGAAACTACGGGATAGGGTGGCAGTTTTATTGGTACTATTTTAGGGTACATATGATTTTTAGTTGCTTTATATTACACTTTTTGTGAGGCAAGGTAACAAGAAATAGCTTTTTTGGAACCGTTTTTATTTTTTGTTTTTTACAACATTCATCTGACAGGTTATGTGGTATTTTTATAGAGCAGGTTGTCACGGACGCGACAATACCAAATATGACTTTTTTTGGTTGTTTGTTTCAGTTTTACATAACAAAGCATAATATATATATTATTTTATGATTCTTTAGTGTCTCCACATTCGGAAAGCCATAGTTTTATTTATTTTTTGGGCGACTGTCTTGTGTAGGGGCTTATTTTTTTCGGAATGAGATGACTTTTTTTGGGGTACATATGACTTTTTGATCGCTTACTTTTACACTTTTTGTGATGTAAGGTGACAAAAAATGGCTTTTTTTCTTTTTACACCGTTTTTATTTTTTTCCGGTATTCATCTTAGGGGTTAGGTCATGTGACATTTTTATAAAGCAGGTTAGTACGGACGTGGCGATACCTAATATGTATACTTTTTATTTATTTATGTAAGTTTTACACATTGATTTCATTTTTGAAACAAAAAAAAATTATGTTTTGGTGTTTCCTTATTCTGAGCCATATTTTGGCGACTGTCTTCGGTAGGGGCTCATTTTTTGCGGGATGAGGTGACGGTTAGATTGGTACTATTATGGTGGGCATACACCTTTTTGATCACTTGCTGTTGTACTTTTAGTGATGTAAGGTGACAAAAAAATGTTTTATTAATGTTTTTATTTTTAATTTTTTACGGTGTTCTTCTGAGGGGTTAGGTCATGTGATATGTTTATAAAGCCGAGAGCCAGTCTATACGGACACGGCGATACCTAATATGTCAACATTTTTCCCTATATTTTCCCTTTTTATTTTTACTTTTATTTGAGGAAAATTCCTTTTTTTTTTTACTTGAAACTTATTTTTTTTGGGGGGAAACTTAATTTTTTCAACTTTTTTTACTTTATTTTTTTATCACACTTTGGAACTTTAACTTTTGGGGGTCTGATCCCCTTTACAATGCATTTCAATACTTCTATATTGGAATGCATTTGCTGTATGAGTAATACAGTGCGTATTACTCAAATCTTCCTGCTTGTGAGATCCAGGGGGCTGGATCTCACAGGCTCTTCTCTGGAAGGCAGTCCTGATGCCTAAGGAAGGCCCATTCTGTCCAAATTAGACGCCTTCTCTGAAGGGATCATACTGTTAGGGAGCGACTTTAATATGACTATGGAGCCCTTGTTGGACTCCTCCATTGGCAAATCAATGGTTCCTAGGTCAGCAATTTCTTGAGCACAACAAGCATTACACTCTAGGCAACTGGTAGATGTTTGGCGCTTTTGCAACCTAAGGACATAGATTACACCTATTTTTCCCCAGCCCACCAATCATACAGTAGGCTGAACGTGTTCCTGATCACACTGTGCACTGGCCTTCCACCCAAACACACATATAGGGACTTCCAACTGGTCTGACCACTCCCCAATTTTCCTATCTTTGGAGTTACCGGGATTGGTGGCTAGGGAATGTACTTGGCACACAAATGAGGCTCTCCTTCGTGACAGTGTGTTTTTGGGTGATCTGGAATCCGCGATTAAGGGTTTCATAATGGATCACTCTTCGGATACTACTGCTCTTCCTCTGCAATAGGAGGCACTAAAATGTGTACTACAAGGGGTGTTTATTCAAAATGGAGCTAGATTCAAGAGGGAGCTGGCTGCCATAGTACAACAGTTATTTTCCCAAGTAACTGCCTTAGATTATTCAGACAAACAGTTACTGGATCCTGGGCTTCTTACTGAGATTACCCTGGCCAGAGATTAGCTTCAGAAGGTCCTCACAGAATCTACCTGTCACGACCCTTGGTCATGGTCGTGACTCCTGTAACCGCATGCAGTTGCCTGCGGTCTTGGTGGTGTTGTCAATCACAGGTGAGGGCTATAGTATATTGCCTCACCTGTGGTTGCCGCTGGCAACATTGTGTATGTGGCAGCAGAGCAGCCTGAGCGATGCTAGGCAGCTTGCTGCAATAGGCATGCGGTTGCACCTGGCAACCTCTCTTTATAGGTGTGCCTTTTATCGGTGTGCATGGGGTGTTATATGTGTTGTGTGCACTTCCCCTTTAAGTTGATGTCTTCCCTTCCCTGGTGTTGGAAGGGTTAACTTCCTTCCTAGTGTGTGTGTGCGCACTGGGTGTGTCTCACTGTGGGTGTGGCTACTTGGCCCTATAAAGCCTCAGTGAACAGCAGTAGTCAGTGGGGGTTCTTCAGCCATGCTTGCTGGAGACATCCTCCTGGTTACTTACCATCTGCCAGTGAGGGCCACCCTGGTGGTCATACTGTCACGGCTGCGGATGGGGAAAACCCTCAGCCGTGCGGTATCAGCAGATGGGTGGTCAGAGCATGGCCAGGACAGGAATAAGGGAGAAGGTCACCTCCTACACATCCCTAATTCTGACCCTGTCTCCTATCCATATGAGCCAACCCTGAAGGTAGGAGGGCTCATACTCCGGAACCTGATATTCCTGCTCGCCCTCAGGGTGACCCTAGACTAGGAGCAGGGTAAGACGACCTGTTCCTCCTAGACACGGAGGAACAGGAGTCTCACTGGCCAAGCTACATAGAAAGGGGAACATAAACAGACATATGGCAATGACAGGTAAGTGAAACGAGTACCACACTTACCTGCCACAGACACACAACCTGGCACCCACGTGCAAGTGCTGCTATCCACAACAAAGGACACAGCACACAACAGACATCACACGGGAACCCAGTAAACCATATGCTGCAATAACAGATAAACCATAAACTAACACCAGACATAACGTTTATGACCACCAGGGTGGCCCTTACTGGCAGATGGTAAGTAACCAGGAGGATGTCTCCAGCAAGCATGGCTGAAGAACCCCCACTGACTACTCCTATTCACTGAGGCTTTATAGGGCCAAGTAGCCACACCCACAGTGAGACACGCCCAGTGCACACACACACTAGGATGGAAGTTAACCCTTCCAACACCAGGGAAGGGAAGACATCAACTTAAAGGGGAAGTGCACACAACACATATAACACCCGATGCACACCGATAAAAGGCACACCTATAAAGAGAGGTTGCCAGGGTGCAACCGCATGCCTATTGCAGCAAGCTGCCTAGCACCGCTCAGGCTGCTCTGCTGCCACATACACAATGTTGCCAGCGGCAACCACAGGTGAGGCAACATACTATAGCCCTCAGCTGTGATTGACAAAAAACACCAAGACCACAGGCAACTGCATGCAGTTACAGGAGTCACGACCATGACCAAGGGTCGTGACACTCCCACCCCTCAAAGCCCCCCAACCGAAAAGGGAAGCTGGTGGGGCCAAACAACACGGAGGGGGAGGGGCAATGCCTGATAACCACCAGTGTCTCCCTCCAGAACTGCTGCCAACAAACCTGGACTGACACAACGGTCCCAGGTCGTCAGCCACCAAAGCACACTGGATAAAAGAACAACTGGAGGCACTGCCAGACAGGTACCCGTATCCTCCTCCAGAACTGCCGCCAACATACCTGGACCGACACCTACGTCCCAGGCAGCCAGCCACCAAAGAAGTCAGGAGGAGGGACACTGTACACCGCGTCCAACTCAGGAAAACGTTCCTACTCCAGGTCGCTGCCAGCAGACATTCCCAGACCAGCACCGAGCAGGTATACCATGGAATACTGCCAGCAGGCGACCAGAGCAAGGAACCCTGAGAGGAACGAGGGGTCACCAACACAGACACGGTCAGCAAGGTGGCGGGGAATAAGCCATCAACCGCGCCGTTAACGGTGAACCCCATAACGCTCTGCCTCTGGAGAACGCGCATGTATGCCGAAAACGGCTGGCAATACATGCTGCACCCTCTTTCGAAGGCGTACCAGGTTGAGGATCCTTGGTGGTCATACAGTCGCGGCTGCGGATTGGGAAAACCCTCAGCCGTGCGGTATCAGCAGATGGGTGGTCAGAGCATGGCCAGGACAGGAATAAGGGAGAAGGTCACCTCCTACACATCCCTAATTCTGACCCTGTCTCCTATCCGTATGAGCCAACCCTGAAGGTAGGAGGGCTCATACTCCGGAACCTGATATTACTGCTCGCCCTCAGGGTGGCCCTTGACTTGGAGCAGGGTAAGATGACCCGTTCCTCCTAGACACAGAGGAACAGGAGTCTCACTGGCCAAGCTACATAGAAAGGGGAACATAAACAGACATATGGCAATGACAGATAAGTGAGACTAGTACCACACTTACCTGCCACAGACACACAACCTGGAACCCACATGCAAGTGCTGCTATCCACAACCAACACAAAGGACACAGCACACAACAGACATCACACGGGTACCCAGTAAACCATATGCTGCAATAACAGATAAACCATAAACTAACACCAGACATAACGTTTATGACCACCAGGTTGGCCCTCACTGGCAGATGGTAAGTAACCAGGAGGATGTCTCCAGCAAGTATGGCTGAAGAACCCCCACTGACTACTGCTATTCACTGAGGCTTTATAGGGCCAAGTAGCCACACCCACAGTGAGACACGCCCAGTGCACACACACACACTAGGAAGGAAGTTAACCCTTCCAACACCAGGGAAGGGAAGACATCAACTTAAAGGGGAAGTGCACACAACACATATAACACCCCATGCACACCGATAAAAAGCACACCTATAAAGAGAGGTTGCCAGGTGCAACCGCATGCCTATTGCAGCAAGCTGCGTAGCACCGCTCAGGCTGCTCTGCTGCCATATACACAATGTTGCCAGCGGCAACCACAGGTGGGGCAACATACTATAGCCCTCACCTGTGATTGACAACAACACCGGTTGCTGTTTACAGGAGTCACGACCATGACCAAGGGTCGTGACACTACCTGTAGAAATGCTGAAAGGTTTAAGAGTTTCCAATTTGAAAACTCCAACAAACCTGGGAAAGCCCTAGCGAGACTCATACATCCTCGCCAACAAGCTAGTCACATTCCCACTATTAAAGATACGAGGGGCACATCAGTTCACCATCCTTTTGAAATAGCTAAGGCCTTTAAATCATATTACGAATCACTATATAACATCAAGGGCGAACTGATATGCAGACATCAGACTTTAACAACCATATAAAAACTTATGTAGAAGAAATTGCTCTGCCCTCAATCTCTGAAGAGGTGAGTGCTACAATGGAGGAGGCATTCTCAGAGATACAGATTAAAGAGGTTTTGACCTCTCTGAAAGGGGGGAAGAGCCCAGGCCCGGATGAGTTCACTGCACCTTTTTTCAATAAATTTTGAGATCTCCTTGTACCTTTCCTCTTGAAGGTATTTAATAGCATCTCCCCTTCCTGCCCTTTTCCTAAACATGCCTTAGAGGCACATAGTCGTGATCCCGACACCTAACAAAGATGTGACCGTCTGAAATAATTATCGACCCATCTCGTTAATTAATTGTGACATCAAAATGTATTCTAAATTGTTCGCAAATCGCCTCAGCAAAGTGCTTCTGGAGGTTATCCACAGAGATATCAAGTAGGCTTTGTGCCAGACAGGGAAGCTAGGGATAACACCATTTAAACTATTGATCTCATTTCCAGGGTGCATAGTCATCAGGATCCTTTGTGTCTCCTATCAGTAGATGCTGAAAAAGCATTCGACAGGGTGCATTTGAGATTTATGATAGCTTTCCTGAAACAAATAGCATTAGGGCCTAGCTTTGTGTATAGAGTCTGTGCCCTTTACACCAACCCCACAGCTAGAGTCAGAGCTATTGGTATACTAGTACCTTCTTTTAATATTAGAAATGGGACTCGGCAGGGGTGCCCTCTCTCACCCCTGCTGTATGTCTTGGTAATAGAACATCTAGCCAATGCGCTGAGAAGGAATCCGGACATTCCTGGAATGCGGGTTTGGGATTGCCAACATAAACTGGCACTTTATGCGGATGATCTCCTCCACTTTATGAATTCCAGCAGTCTAAGATTAACATCACCAAAATCGGTCTAATAGGTCATCTCTGAAACTCTGGGTCCAGCTGGAACAAGATCTCTCCCCGATGGACTTGTTGATTTATCCATGGGTGACTCAGGACAATAGACCACCATTAGAGGAATGGGCCTTCCTAGTCCGGCATGCTCTTACTCATTGGGACAGCTGGGTCTTGAAGTGTCAGATATCACAGAGACCAGGTCCATAACGCCCATCATGGGCAACCCTGCTTTCACCCCTGGATTAGGGGTAGATAGGTTCCTAATATGGAAGAGATCTTCGTATCCTTGATCAGGATGACAGGCTTAAAGGCTCTCTGTGGCTCACGTATGCTCAGCTTAGTTCGTACCTAAATAGCTTACTCAACCAAAAGCTTTGTCATAACTTGACGGACTTTGACACCCTTTTTCTAAAACCCAACATTCACTTCAGACTGTTATCACAGATGTATAAGATTCTACTGGACCAGAGCAACCCAGATGTAGCTCCCTATTTTCGAAAATGGGAAGTTGAACTACAACTCACTTTTTCACTAGAGGACATTCTCAAGATGTGTGCGTTCTCTCATGGATTGTCTTCAGCAGCCCACACAAAAGAAAATAATTTTAAGATTCTCTCCAGGTGTTATTACTGCCCTTCAAACCTTCACCGAATGTCCCCTAATGTATCCAGCTTATGTTGGACATGTGGACAGGAGGAGGGAACTGTGTTACATATATGGTGGTCTTGCCCTACTATAAGAAAATTCTGGGACCAAGTGCTCCAGGTTTACGGCAAATTTTCAGGGAAGAAAGTGCCGAACCTACTCAAAGTGACTCTTCTCTCGCTAGTACCAGGGACTTTAGCCCAAGTGAAGAAGAGTGCTCTGAGGTTCTTCCTCACAGCAGCACGATTGGTGATACCGAGGCACTGGAAATCGAGGGTTGTGCCCTCTCACTGTGAATTATTTAGAATGGAAGAACTGATTGAATACTCTCATGACCAGGGGGATAGGTTCTATATTAGATGGAACTCTCTCTGTTCCTTTACTCCACAGAGTTCTCCAGGTTTTTGGGAGAGCTTTCCAAGTGATGTTAGGAAACTGACATTGTGGCATTATCATATATTGATGGGACTGGGGTGAGTGTGTCATCTAGGCATTAGCAAAAGGAGTTGGTATAAAAGACTCCTTACCTCCTCCCCCTGCCCTTCATCAGGATAGGTCATCAATTTCAAATCAGCAGGGGGTCTGACTCCCGGGACCCACCGCCGAGCAGCGCTCTGTGAGCAATACACTCTCTTCCAAGGCCATGTGACATTACTGTACATCAGTCACATGGCCTACATGCAGCTTAGCCCCATTGAAGTGAATGGGGCTGAGCTGCATCACAGAGCACAGCCGCTATACTATGTACAGTGATGTGCATGGTTAGCTGCTAAGTCTCCAACGTGCTCACCAGTGCTTCGGTGAGTGTGATGGTTCCCTGGAACATCTAATTGGGTGGGGGTGATGGGACCCCCACCAATGTGATAATAATGATCTATACTGTTAGGCCATTATCATTTCCTGGATAACCCCTTTAAGTCCTTTTCTCAAAGCCTGAGCAAATGACAGCAAAGAACTGTTAAGAGACTAATAAGAAAGTTTAAACTGCATAGTGATTCTGAAGTTCTGTAATTATCTCCATTGGTTCAGTTGCCTGATCACCCAGGCCTGAGGTTAGTGGGGATCAATCTGCAGTTTTATTAAAGGGGTTTTCTGGGATTGTCTGTATAGGTCATTAGTATCTGGTGGGGGACTGATACCCAGGACCCCCAATCTGCTGTGTGAGAAGGCACTGGCTCTCGCAGCAGTTCTGCGGTCTTCTCTCAGCTCACAAGGCATAGCGCTGTACATTGTATGGCGGCTGTGCTTGCTATTCCAGCTCAGCCCCATTCACTTAAAGGGGCTGTCCCACAAAAAATATTCTACAGTTTTCAAACCAGCACCTGGATCTTAATACTTTTGTAATTGAATGTAATCAAACATTTAGCACATTATTCAATAAAATGTATAGCACCACCTGCTGTTTTTTTTTTTTTTCCATATATCTTTGACTTGCTCACTGAGAAGGCCGCACATGCTCAATCTCATCCTGCCACTGCCTCCTCAGCTGTGATAGGGAGAGCTGAGACATGCCCCCTTAGCTGCAGCAGGAAAGACACTCCCCTTGGGCAGTCAGCTTGCTATAGCAGAGCAATGAGTGTGGAGACCTCTGGATTTATGTGAGGTATAGGACTGGTTCTATCTTTGTTAGGAAGAGATGGTCATGTACTAAATTATGTTGGATTTTCATTTTTTACATTAGTAATGGGATAACCCTTTTAAGTGGTGCTGAGCTGCACCTACGCCATGTGAGCGATGAACATGACATCACATAGCCTAGGCAAAGCTGTGAGAAGGAGCCAGCTGTACTGCGAATGCTGATGCCTTCTCAAAGAGCTAATTGGTGGGGGTCCCAGGTGTCAGAGCCCCACCAATCAGATACTGATGATCTATCCAGAGGATCAGCCAATAGAAGCTTGCAGGTCCTTAGTCTCCACATACACACAGTTTTACACTAGGTTTCCATAACAACCCAGCCATTTTTCTTCACTACTGCAGGTCAGCTTTAAAGGTGCAGGGCGCTGTGGATGACACTGTTAAGGGAGCGGAGTGCTGTGGAGGTCACAGTTCAGGGGGTAGGTACAGTTGGCAAGGTTAAAAGATGGACTTAAAAACCCGCCCCCAGGTCCCACTAAGCCATTTCCCTGATTGGTTAGGTCACGCCCTCCCACTCCGCAGCCGACGGGGATTGAGAAAATGAACTTCTGTCAGCTGCACGGGTGGGAGGGACAGTGACTTTCTCCCCGCAGCTCTGCTGCTGTCTGAGAGTGATCTTTTCAAAAGAACATCCCTGTGTCCGTCTAGGCCTTGCGCCAGACGGAGGACAGGGAGTCTTAAAGCCGGACTGTCTGGCCTAAAACCGGACCTCTGGCTACCCTAGAGGCAGGCTGCTGTGGAGGTCACAGTTAAGAGGACGGTCCGCTAAGTCAGTGTTAAGGGGCAGATTGCTGTAGAGGCCACTGTTAAGGGGGGAGGGGTGTTGTGGAAATCGCTGTTAACGAGATAAGATACTGTGGAGGTCACTAATAAAGGGGCAGCCACTATGGAGGTCACTGTTAAGGGGGAGGACGCTGTGAAGGTCACTGTTAAGGGGGCAGGGAATGGTGGAGGTCACAGTTAATGGAACGATCCGCTATGAAGGTCAGTGATAAGGGGCAGGGTGCTGTAGAGGTCACTGTTAAGGGTGTGGAGTGTTGTGGAAGTCGCATTTTAACCCCTTAGTGACCAAGCCTGTTTGGGCCTTTATGACCAAGCGTTTTTCTTTCTTTCTTTTTTCATGGTCTCGTTCCAAGAGCTATAACTTTTTTATTTTTTAATCTATATAGCTTTATGAGGGTTTGATTTTTACGGGACAAGTTTTAGTTTTTAATGGCACCATTTTGAGGTACGCATAACTTTCTGATTAACTTTTATTAACTCTTTCTGGGAGGGAGATGGGGAAAAATAGCAATACTGCCACTGCGTTTTACATTATAAATTTTATGGCAGATTGCTGTAGAGGCCACTGTTAAGGGGGGAGGGGTGTTGTGGAAATCGCTGTTAACGAGATAAGATACTGTGGAGGTCACTAATAAAGGGGCAGCCACTATGGAGGTCACTGTTAAGGGGGAGGACGCTGTGAAGGTCACTGTTAAGGGGGCAGGGAATGGTGGAGGTCACAGTTAATGGAACGATCCGCTATGAAGGTCAGTGATAAGGGGCAGGGTGCTGTAGAGGTCACTGTTAAGGGTGTGGAGTGTTGTGGAAGTCGCATTTTAACCCCTTAGTGACCAAGCCTGTTTGGGCCTTTATGACCAAGCGTTTTTCTTTCTTTCTTTTTTCATGGTCTCGTTCCAAGAGCTATAACTTTTTTATTTTTTAATCTATATAGCTTTATGAGGGTTTGATTTTTACGGGACAAGTTTTAGTTTTTAATGGCACCATTTTGAGGTACGCATAACTTTCTGATTAACTTTTATTAACTCTTTCTGGGAGGGAGATGGGGAAAAATAGCAATACTGCCACTGCGTTTTACATTATAAATTTTATGGCGTTTATTTTTCGGTACAAATAACATAATATCTTTATTCTCTGGGTCAGTAAGATTACAGTGATACTAAATACTTATAATTTGGGGGGCGCATGTGCGAGGCTTGCGGAGCAGACATGTCTCTGTGAGCTCCGCTCCGATCGCCGGAATTTACCCTATATTAGCGCTGTTCATTCGGCTCCACAAGCCCTGAGAAACCATGCAGGGGTCGCAGAAGAACTCCCGAGGCAGGAGAGGATTGAAAATCCCGGTTACACCGCTCACATCACAGACCATACCGGAGATCTTCCGGACCACGAGGCACTCCATAATGGTCGACAGCACGGCGCCTCCCGCAACCCCGGCCTCTTCAATTGAGAACGAGCCTAACGTGGATGCAGGTTCCTCACAAACAGGTCAGGCAGAACTTTATGCCAATATTGCAGCTCTCTTTAAAACTGAATTGACTCAGGCGGTTGCAGAGTTCTCCCGCCAAATTAATGAACTGGGAAACAGAGTCTCTGACCTGGAATCCAAAACGGACGATCTAGCTGATGCCGTGGGCGCTGACAGAGGATATCGACGCGCACTCACTCCAGCTTCAAGCCCTTGAGTCAAAGATTGAAGACCTGGAGAACAGGTCAAGGAGAGGGAACTTACGTATAAGAGGTTTACCTGAATCCTTCCAGGACCTATCCAGCACGGTGGGTGCATTATTCATAGCTTTACTCCCCCAGACCCAACCGAGTCAGCTACGAATGGACAGGATACATAGGGCGCTGGGGAAGCCACGCATCCCTGACACTCCTAGGGACGTGGTTTTGAAGTTACACTACCCGGAGACCAGAGATATGATCCTGAATGCGACGTGCAATATGGCGGCCTTACCCGATCTCCCGCCAGAAGTGCACATCTATGCCGACCTGGCTCCCACAACGCTTCGTAAGCGTAGGGAGATGAAACCAGTCACGCAAGCACTACAGCAAGCTCAAGTGCGCTATAGATGGGGGTTTCCTTTTGCCCTATCCTTCCAGCTTAATTCTTGCTCTTACACGATCCATACTCCTGATGAGGGGATTGAGAAGCTACAACAAGCCGGATTAAAGGTGGATCATCTGGATAAATCAGCGGCGCCCCCAAGGCCTCAGCGCCCGGTCAGAGTCTGGACTCAGGTACCTACCAACGCTAAGTCACCGAACCATTGAAAATGAGACCCTGTTATTACTGTTTTTCCTGTTTCCAAGGTGGGACTGCTTATTATGATACCTGTTCATCCTGATTTCGAGATCCGTCACCCATGGATACCTGTAGGGACATGTCCCAGGACACTCGCCAGGGTTCCGGCGTATCGGACGTTCTTGCTGTCCTCCTTCTTTGGGCCTTATCGTGTGGAATCGGGGTTTATTATTGCTCCCCTGATTTCTGCAGTAGGTCCACTTGTTATTGCAGGCCTTATTAGGCCTTGCCACTCTTGCTGTCCAACAGCATTGTTTATGTTATGTTGTTTTTGATTATGTTTTCCAGTTTTCTTTTCTATATGGAGATCCTAACAGTCATGACTAGATGCTCTCTGGGAATGAAACGATTATTCACGCTGAGTTGCACAATTTATTGCTGGGATAATGTGTAAGTTAATATCACATAATGTGCGGGGCTTGAATTCCCCAGGTAAACACAAAACGGCTTTTACAACTTACCATAGACACAACCCGGATATCATTTGTATACAGGAGTCACACTTCACCCCGTCTTCTCATCCTAAATACTTTCACTCCCTATACTCTAGATTTTTTTCTTCTAGCTACCGTACTAAAAGTAGGGGAGTAATTACTCTAATAAGGAATTCTTTCCCGATACAGGTTACTGACCAGATTATAGACCAGGATGGTCGTTATGTTATCTTGTTAGGAGAATACAAAGGGAAAGTTATGTGTGTAGTTAATACATATGCTCCAAATGAAGACCAGATTACCTTCTTCACCCATATGTTTCACCTAATAGAGGCTTTGCGGTATGATGAGATCATATGGGCAGGAGACTTTAATTTTGTGATGAATCCTCTGTTGGATCGCTCTCGCTCAACTTAGCACCCCACGCCTCACTGTCTTGGGGACCCAAATTATGACTGTTATGAAGTCCCTCTCCTTGGCGGACTCTTGGAGGGAGTATAATGGTAGGGGTTATACATACTATTCCCCAGCCCATCATCTCTATACGCGCATTGACCTAATTTTAATTTCGTCATCCCTTCTGCCATATCTAGCGTACTGTAGACACCAGGTAATATCTTGGTCAGACCATGACATTGTTGTGGCAGATCTCACCCCGTCCACGCCAACTAGTAGGTTATATTCATGGAGGCTTAATGAGTCACTACTGACCAGACCAGTCATACATGATCGGATTCAAGATGAGTTAAGGCAGTTCTTTCTAGACAACTCTGACCAGAACGTAGACCCTACAATAGTTTGGCTTGCTCACAAGGCCTATATGAGAGGTCAGATTATAAAAGAAGTCTCACGTTTAAAAAAAGAAAAACAAGTAACTTTACTAAACCTTGAATCCAAACTTAGCAGATTAGTAAATGCACACCAGAGAACTCCATCATTATATCTTATCAGGGAGATTAAGAACACCTAACTCCAAATTAATATGATCCTTACGGACCAAACATAAAAAGCCCTACGGTGGACTGAATCCTACTACTATAGGTATGCTAATAAACCTGATAAAATGTTGGCCCGTCAACTTAAAGCTAAGCAGACTATTAATCAGGTATTTCAGATTAGATCTAAAACAGGTCAAACCTCTTCCAACCCTGAAACTATTTACCAGACCTTCCATGCCTTTTACCAGAAATTATATGCTAAACCGAGTGACAATCAGGGTCAGAACCTTAATAACTTCCTAACTTCTATTAGAATGCCACAGGTCTCCCCCGAGGCAGTGCATGACCTGGGAAAAGCAGTGGTGAATGAAGAGGTGGAATTCTCAATTAAGTCCCTGAAATTGGGTAAAGCGCCGGGCCCAGATGGGTTGTCTGCTCTATATTATAAAAAATTTGCCTCCCTCCTAACCCCGCATATCACAAAATTTTGTAATCACATAATGCAAGGTAACACCCCGCACCCTGACTTGCTGACAGCTAATATAACAGTCATTCCAAAACCCAAAAAAGATCACCTATCCCCCTCCAACTTTAGACCAATTTCCTTATTGAATTTGGACACAAAAATTCTTACATCTATACTTGCACGTCGACTTAATAATCTGCTCTCTAGTCTTATAGGGAAGGATCAGGTAGAGTTTATTCCAGGTAGAGAAGCCCCTGATAACATCCGTAAAACCCTTAATCTGATCCAAGTAGCAAACAAAGGGAAAACACCGTTGGCTGTCCTGGCCCTTGATATAGAAAAGGCATTCGACTCAGTCACTTGGGATTACCTATATTCAGTCCTCCAATCTATAGGTATTAAAGGTCCATTTGTGCAGGCTATTAAAGCTCTTTACTCACCCCCAGTAGCTTACCTTAAACTCCCATCCCTGAAACCCTCCCCTATACAAATACTTAGAGGACAGCCCTGTCGTGTGCCTCTATCTCCGGCACTTTTTGCCTTGGCGATGGAACCATTGGCCATCTCTATTAGAAATGACCAAAACGTGATGGGGATCAAAATTGGTGAGAAGGATTACAAATTGAGTTTGTTTGCAGATGACCTCCTCCTTACTCTTACCAATCCTCTTGTTTCACTACCAAACCTCTTACATCTTTTAGAAAACTTCTCAGAGGCCTCTGGACTTCGAATTAATCATCAAAAATCCGAACTTATGTTATGTAACTGTCCACCCTCCCTGAAGTCTCTCCTTCTTAAAAACTTCCAATTTCACTACTTGCCCAATCACATTCCATATCTAGGCACAATATTACCAAACCACCCACATAAGATGTATAGGTTGAACTACATTCCTTTGTACCGAAATATTAGAGAAGACCTTAAAACCTGGCATGCGTTACCGATATCCTGGATAGGAAGGATACATGTTATCAAGATGGTTGTCTTACCCAAACTCCTTTACTTTTTCAGGACTATACCAATCCCAGTCCCGAGTCGAGATCTTCAAGGTCTTCAAAGAGATGTAATGAAGTTCATATGGGGCAATAAACGGGCCTGTAATGCTAAGGCTACCATATGCCGACACAAAACACAAGGTGGTCTATCAGTCCCTGATTTCATAAAGTACTATAAAGCGGCTAGATTAGCCCAGCTTTTCTTGACACACACCAAATGTGAAACCCATCCCCTGTGGGTCTCGTTGGAGCAGTCCCTTTTATCTCCTTGGTTGTGGAAAGCTTTAGTCTGGTCTACGCTACCCATCCCAAATACAATTTGTTCCGACTCGCCACTATCATACCAGGCCATACTGTTATGGAGGTCAGTTAGGTTTAAGTTTTTATTACAGTCAAAATCCTCTCCGCTCCTCCAATTAATAGGCAATCCTGCCTTCCCACCGGGATTAAGACACTCCAATTTTAAGTGGTGGATCGACAGCAATTATACAACTCTGCACAGATTCCTGGTTAGGGGGAAATTGATTGCCCTGAGCGATTTTAGAGATAAAGTTGACCTTCCTAGCGGTGAATCATTCAGGGCTAATCACATTTTCTCATTCCTTCATTCTCTGAAGATTGATAATCAGATATTAGACTTTACTTCTTTTGAACGATTTGTCAACTTCTCTTTGTGTAGACGGGGTTTATTATCTAGACTGTATAGTATGCTGGACCTCACACCTGAGGGGGTTCGTCTTCCGTACATGGTGGAGTGGGAGAGGGATACCCAGGAGGAATGTCCACTATCTGAGTGGTTTCTTCGTTCCCAGACTTTGACCAAGACTTCTTGGCAGACTACACTAGCTGAGACCTCAGTTAAGGTCCTTCATAGAACTCACTTAGTGCCATTTCGGTTACACCGTATATACCCAGATGTATCTCCTTTATGCTTTAGGGGATGTACTGAAGATGGTACAGTCTACCATATCTGGTGGACCTGCCCTCATGTTCAATTATTCTGGTCCAAAATTGGCAAATTGCTTACCACAATATTAGGATGTCACTACCAAATTACACCAGCTCTATGCCTCCTGGGGGATAAGCCTCCTGAACTAACTTTTGCCAAATTCAAATTGTCACAACACATTTTAATGGCAGCCAGAATTCATATAGCGTTTAAGTGGAAAACAAGTGTCTTAAGCTTCCAAGCAGTTTTGGATAGAGTTAATAGGATACTTCTTTATGAAAAGCTCTCAGCAATTCGAGCGGACACTTTCGAAGCGTTCGAAAAATTATGGGAACCCTGGGTCACCTCAACCTATTCCGCCAGATTACAACACAGTTTATCACTGTAATGTGCAATATTCTGCGTGATGTTACCTCAAACTAGAAATGAGCATCCTGTTCATATTCATGATACTATCTAAACTCACTTGCTATTCTCTATCTAAGGATCACTAGAGGACCTCCATTTGACAATTGTTGCTGTTCCATTCATATTATTTCTTATTTATTATTTCCTTATATGTCTATACTTAATGCATGAACAAATTGTATGCATTTCAACAATTATTCTTTAATGTACCAAGATGCTTTTACGATGATGAACATAATTTTCAATAAAGCATTTGAAACATAAATACTTATCATTTTTTTAAGTTTTAAAATTATTTTTTTTTCAATAAAACCCCTTTTATTAACCCAAAAAATAATTTTGCATTGCCACTTCACAAGACCCATAACTTATTTTTTTTTTCCTATGGAGTTGTGTGAGGGCTTGATTTTTGAGGGACAACTTGTATTTTTCATTGGTATCATTTTGGAGTAAATGCCGCTTTTTGATTGCTTGTTATTACATTTTTTTCGGTGGAAACTAAGAATAAATTAGAAATTCAGTCTTTTTTTTTTTTTACGGCGTTCACCATAGGGTATAATTAATGTAATATTTATGTAGTCCGGGACATTACGGACGTGGCAATACCAAACATATGGGGGATATTTTTTTTTTCATTGAAAAGCGGATTTTTTAATGGAAAAAAAGCATTTTATTTAACCACTTCAGCCCCGCTAGGTGAAACCCCCTTCATGACCAGGCCACTTTTTACACTTCGGCACTACACTACTTTCACCGTTTATCGCTCGGTCATGCAACTTACCACCCAAATGAATTTTACCTCCTTTTCTTCTCACTAATGGAGCTTTCATTTGGTGGTATTTTAATGCTGCTGACATTTTTACTTTTTTGTTATTAATCAAAATGTAACGATTTTTTTGCAAAAAAATGACATTTTTCACTTTCAGCTGTAAAATTTTGCAAAAAAAACGACACGCATATATAAATTTTTCGCCAAATTTATTGTTCTACATGTCTTTGATAAAAAAAAAATGTTTGGGCAAAAAAAATATGGTTTGGGTAAAAGTTATAGCGTTTACAAACTATGGTACAAAAATGTGAATTTCCGCTTTTTGAAACAGCTCTGATTTTCTGAGCACCTGTCATGTTTCCTGAGGTTCTACAATGCCCAAACAGTAGAAAAACCCCACAAATGACCCCATTTCGGAAAGTAGACACCCTAAGGTATTCGCTGATGGGCATAGTGAGTTCATAGAACTTTTTATTTTTTGTCACAAGTTAGCGGAAAATGATGATGATTTTTATTTTTTTTTCTTCTTACAAAGTCTCATATTCCACTAACTTGCGACAAAAAATAAAAAATTCTAGGAACTCGCCATGCCCCTCACAGAATACCTTGGGGTGTCTTCTTTCCAAAATGGGGTCACTTGTGGCGTAGTTATACTGCCCTGGCAATTTAGGGGTCCAAATGTGTGAGAAGAACTTTGCAATCAAAATGTGTAAAAAATGACCGGTGAAATCCGAAAGGTGCACTTTGGAATATGTGCCCCTTTGCCCACCTTGGCATAAAAAAAGTGTGACACATCTGGTATCGCCGTACTCAGGAGAAGTTGGGGAATGTGTTTTGGGGTGTCATTTTACATATACCCATGCTGGGTGAGAAAAATATCTTGGCAAAAGACAACTTTTCCCATTTTTTTTATACAAAGTTGGCATTTGACCAAGATATTTTTCTCACCCAGCATAGGTATATGTAAAATGACACCCCAAAACACATTCCCCAACTTCTCCTGAGTACGGCGATACCAGATGTGTCACACTTTTTTGCTGCCAAGGTGGGCAAAGGGGCACATATTCCAAAGTGCACCTTTCGGGTTTCGCAGGCCATTTTTTACACATTTTGATTGCAAGGTACTTCTCACACATATGGGCCCCTAAATTGCCTGGCAGTATAACTACGCCACAAGTGACCCCATTTTGGAAAGAAGACACCCCAAGGTATTCCGTGAGGGGCACTGCGAGTTCCTAGAATTTTATATTTTTTGTCACAAGTTAGCGGAAAATGATGATTTTCTTTTTTTTCTCTTTTTTCCTTACAAAGTCTCATATTCCACTAACTTGCGACAACAAATAAAAAATTCTAGGAACTCGCCATGCCCCTCACGGAATACCTTGGGGTGTCTTCTTTCCAAAATGGGGTCATTTGTGGGGTAGTTATACTGCCCTGGCAATTTAGGGGCCCATATGTGTGAGAAGTACTTTGCAATCAAAATGTGTAAAAAAAATGGCCTTCAAAATCCGAAAGGTGCACTTTGGAATATGTGCCCCTTTGCCCACCTTGGCAGCAAAAAAGTGTCATACATCTGGTATCGCCGTACTCAGGAGAAGTTGGAGAATGTGTTTTGGGGTGCCATTTTACATATACCCATGCTGGGTGAGAGAAATATCTTGGCAAAAGACAACTTTTGCCATTTTTTTTATACAAAGTTGGCATTTGACCAAGATATTTATCTCACCCAGCATGGGTATATGTAAAATGACACCCCAAAACACATTCCCCAACTTCTCCTGAGTACGGCGATACCAGATGTGTCACACTTTTTTGCAGCCTAGATGCGCAAAGGTGCCCAAATTCCTTTTAGGAGGGCATTTTTAGACATTTGGATCCCAGACTTCTTCTCACGCTTTAGGGCCCCTAAAAAGCCAGGGCAGTATAAATACCCCACATGTGACCCCACTTTGGAAAGAAGACACCCCAAGGTATCCAATGAGGGGCCTGGCAAGTTCATAGAATTTTTATTTTTTTTCGCAAAAGTTAGCGGAAATTGATATTTTTTTTTGTTTTTTCTCACAAAGTCTCACTTTCCGCTAACTTAGGACAAAAATTTCAATCTTTCATGGACTCAATATGCCCCTCAGCAAATACCTTGGGGTGTCTTCTTTCCAAAGTGGGGTCAGTTGTGGGGTGTTTGTACTGCCCTGGCATTTGAGGGTCTCCGCAATCATTACATGTATGGCAAGCATTAGGAGTTTCTGCTATTCTCCTTATATTGAGCATACAGGTAATGCAATTTTTTTTTCCGTTCAGCCTCTGGGCTGAAAGAAAAAAATGAACGGCACAGATTTCTTCATTCGCATTGATCAATGTAGATGAAAAAATCTCTGCCAAAAAAAAAAAAATGGAGGGGAAAGGCGTCTGCCAGGACATAGGAGCTCCGCCCTACATCCATACCCACTTAGCTTGTATGCCCTGGCAAACCAGATTTCTCCATTCGCATCAATCGATGTGGATGAATAAATCATTGCCGGGATTTTTTTTATTTATTTTTATATATATATATATATATATATATATATATATATATATATATATACAAAGTGTTTGCCAAAGCATAGGAACGCCGCCTCCTCCTCAGCTCGTATGCCTCGGCAAACGTATCTGTCACTGCAGAGGAGAAAATCCCGTCTTGCAGCGCCGCATACACCGACTTGCGTGTAATCTGACAGCAGCGCAATGCTTCTGTCAGAATGCACATCGGTGCGGCAGCTAGTAGATCGGTTGGTCCACCTGGAAGGTAAAAAGACAAAAAAAATAATTAAGAAAAAACCAGGCCGCAACGCAATAATTTTATTAACTTTGCAACAGAACATGTAACTTTAACTTTTTGAACTGAACATTAATGTGTTTGCTTACTGGTGTGTTTTTTTTTTTTTTTTTTTTTTTTACCTTTTATAGAACAAACCTCTCCTTCCCCATGGGTCAATGTGCAAAGCGCAAATCGCCCAAAGATGTGGCGAAGTGCGTTATGCACTTTGTCCCATGTGAAAGGAGACGTTTGCAGCAGCAGTGAGTGAATGGGCCCTAATAGCCCTGTGTGCCTATCCTGGTGAGATGATCCCTATGCTAATAGTGTACCTGTGAGTGGTACTTCCGGAAACACTCTCCAAAGCATAGGGCAGGGTGGTCAGGACAGTCAGGACAGAAATAGCGGGTGTCACGCCTTATTCCACTCCTGCTACAGACACGACATCTTTTTCGGGGTGACGGTTGGGTTGAGGTACCAGGAACGACATTGGGGAAATGTCGCTCGTGTAGACGGCTAACTACACTGGTGGATGGGGCCACGGAACCTCCTGGGTACAGGAGGTTCTCGATGATCTCTTCCTGAAATTTGAGGAAGGATCCAGTTCTCCCAGCCTTACTGTAGAGAACAAAACTATTGTACAGAGCCAATTGAATTAAATATACAGACACCTTCTTATACCAGCGTCTGGTTCTGCGGGAAACTAAATACGGAGACAACATCTGGTCATTGAAGTCCACCCCTCCCATGTGGAGGTTATAGTCGTGGACTGAGAGGGGCTTTTCAATGACACGGGTTGCTCGCTCAATTTGTATTGTCGTGTCTGCGTGAATGGAGGAGAGCATGTAAACGTCACGCTTGTCTCTCCATTTCACCGCGAGCAGTTCTTCGTTACACAGTGCGGCCCTCTGCCCCCTTGCAAGACGGGTGCTAACGAGCCGTTGGGGGAAGCCCGCGCGACTAGTTTGCGTGGTACCACAGGCGCCAATCCGTTCTAGAAACAAATGCCTAAAGAGGGCCACACTTGTGTAAAAATTGTGCACATAAAGATGGTACCCCTTGCCGAATAAGGGTGACACCAAGTCCCAAACTGTCTTCCCACTGCTCCCCAGGTAGTCAGGGCAACCGACCGGCTCCAGGGTCTGATCTTTTCCCTCATAGACACGAAATTTGTGGGTATAGCCTGTGGCCCTGTCACAGAGCTTATACAATTTGACCCCATACCGGGCGCGCTTGCTTGGGATGTATTGTTTGAAGCCAAGGCGCCCGGTAAAATGTATTAGGGACTCGTCTATGCAGATGTTTTGCTCTGGGGTATAAATATCTGCAAATTTCAGGTTGAAATGGTCTATGAGGGGCCGAATTTTGTGGAGCCGGTCAAAAGCAGGGTGGCCCCTGGGACGGGAGGCGGTGTTGTCACTAAAGTGCAGGAAACGCAGGATGACCTCAAATCGTGTCCTGGACATAGCAGCAGAGAACATGGGCATGTGATGAATCGGGTTCGTGGACCAATATGACCGCAATTCATGCTTTTTTGTCAGGCCGATGTTGAGGTGGAGGCCCAGAAAAGTTTTAATTTCGGAAACTTGGACTGGTTTCCACCGGAAAGGCTGGGCATAATAGCTTCCCGGGTTAGCGGTTATAAATTGTGTGGCATACCGATTTGTTTCTGCCACAACTAAGTCTAAAAGCTCCACAGTCAAGAACAGCTCAAAAAATCCCAGGGCCGAACCGATCTGAGCTGTCTCAACCCGAACTCCAGACTGGGCGGTGAAAGGGAAAACTACAGGTGCGGCTGAAGTTGGGGACTGCCAATCAGGGTTTGCCAGCACCTCTGGGATTCTAGGGGCTCTACGGGCACGTCTTTGCGGTGGCTGCGACGGGGTCACTACTGCACGTGCCACCGTACCAGCTTCAACTGCCCTTCTGGTGCTCGCTACTTCACCAGGTTGTACGGCAGTGCTGGTACTAGGTCCAGGAAGGGCTGGGCTGCTGGTGTATGCCTCACCACGTAATCCGACAGCACCAGCCCCACTCTGCTGCTCTTGAAGCGGATCCTGCGCAACCTGCGGTCTAGCGACACGGGGCCGGGTACGCCTGGTTCTATCAGGGACCTCAGCCTCCTCGTCCGAACTTTGGGTCAGAGAGCCACTGCTTTCTACAGGTTCGTATTCTGACCCGCTGGATTCATCAGATGAGGGTTCCCACTCCTCATCCGACTGGGTCAGAAGCCTGTAGGCCTCTTCAGAAGAATACCCCCTGTTAGACATGTGGGCAACTAAATTTAGGGGTAGTCCCTGAGACTACCCAAGAAAAAAAAGCAAGCCAGTCTTACAAAGGGGAGCCTAGCGAAGTAACAGAGGCCGCTGCGGTTGATAAAAAATATCAAAACTGATTTTTTTATCGCCGCAGTGCGTGTAAATTGAATGTGCAGCGATCAAAAAAAATTTTTTTTTTTGTCACTGCGGTGGGGTGGGTGTGGGCGAACGCACGTGTGGGCGAGCAATCAGGCCTGATCGGGCAAACACTGCGTTTTGGGTGGAGGGAGAACTAAAGTGACACTAGTACTATTATAGATCTGACCGTGATCAGTTTTGATCACTTCCAGATACTATAAAAGTACAAATGCTGATTAGCGATACGCTAATCAGCGAATAACGGACTGCGGTGCGGTGGGCTGGGCGCTAACCGATCCCTAAACTACCTAACCAAGGGGCCTAAACTATACTGAAACCTAACGGTCAATACCAGTGAAAAAAAAAAGTGACAGTTTGTACTGATCACTTTTTTCTTTTCACTTGTGATTGACAGGGGCGATCAAAGGGGTGATCAAAGGGTTAATTGGGGTGCAAAAAAAGACACCCCAAGGTATTCCGTGAAGGGCATGGCGAGTTCCTAGAATTTTTTATTTTTTGTCACAAGTTAGAGACTTCGTAAGAAAAAAAATGAAAAAAATCATCATTTTCTGCTAACTTGTGACAAAAAATAAAAAATTCTAGGAACTCGCCATGCCCCTCACGGAATACCTTGGGGTGTCTTCTTTCCAAAATGGGGTCACTTGTGGGGTAGTTATACTGCCCTGGCATTCTAGGGGCCGTAATGTGTGGTAAGTAGTTTGAAATCAAAATGTGTAAAAAATGACCTGTGAAATCCGAAAGGTGCTCTTTGGAATGTGTGCCCCTTTGCCCACCTAGGCGGCAAAAAAGTGTCACACATCTGGTATCGCCGTACTCAGGAGAAGTTGGGGAATGTGTTTGGGGTGTCATTTTACATATACCTATGCTGGGTGAGAGAAATATCTTGGCAAAACACAACTTTTCCCATTTTTTTATACAAAGTTGGCATTTGACCAAGATATTTATCTCACCCAGCATGGGTATATGTAAAATGACACCCCAAAACACATTCCCCAACTTCTCCTGACTACGGCGATACCGCATGTGTGACACTTTTTTGCAGCCTAGATGCGTAAAGCGGCCCAATTCCTTTTAGGAGGGCATTTTTAGACATTTGGATCCCAGACTTCTTCTCATGCTTTCGGGCCCCTAAAAATCCAGGGCAGTATAAATACCCCACATGTGACCCCATTTTGGAAAGAAGACACCCCAAGGTATTCAATGAGGGGCATGGTGAGTTCATAGAATTTTTTTTTTTGGGCACGAGTTAGCGGAATTCTTTTTTTGTATTTTCTCACAAAGTCTCCCTTTCCGTGAACTTGGGACAAAAAATTAATTCTTTCATGGACTCAATATGCCCCTCACGGAATACCTTGGGGTGTCTTCTTTCCGAAATGGGGTCACATATACCACCCTGGCATTTTAGGGGCCCGAAAGTGTGAGAATAAGTCTGGAATATAAATGTCTAAAAAATGTTATGCATTTGGATTCCGTGAGGGGTATGGTGAGTTCATGTGAGATTTTATTTTTTGACACAAGTTAGTAGAATATGAGACTTAGTTTTTTTGTTTGTTTTTGTTTTTTCTTACTATTTCCGCTAACTTGGGCCAAAAAAAATGTCTGAATGGAGCCTTACAGGGGGTGATCAATGACAGGGGGGTGATCAGGGAGTCTATATGGGGTGATCACCCCCCTGTCATTGATCACCCCCCTGTAAGGCTCCATTCAGACGTCTGTATGATTTTTACGGATCCACGGATACATGGATCAGATCCGCAAAACGCATACGGACGTCTGAATGGAGCCTTACAGGGGGGTGATCAATGACAGGGGGGTGATCAGGGAGTCTATATGGGTGATCACCCCCTTGTCATTGATCACCCCCCTGTAAGGCTCCATTCAGACGTCCGTATGTGTTTTGCGGATCCGATCCATGTATCTGTGGATCCGTAAAAATCATACGGACGTCTGAATGGAGCCTTACAGGGGGGTGATCAGTGATAGGGGGGTGATCAGAGAGTCTATATGAAGTGATCAGGGGTTCATAAGGGGTTATTAAGTGACAGGGGGGGGTGTAGTGTAGTGTAGGTGGTGTTTGGTGCTACTTTACACAGCTACCTGTGTCCTCTGGTGGTCGATCCAAACAAAAGGGACCACTAGAGGACCAGGTAGCAGGTATATTAGACGCTGTTATCAAAACAGCGTCTAATATACCTGTTAGGGGTTAAAAAAATCACATCTCCTGCCTGCCAGCGAACGATCGCCACTGGCAGGCTGGAGATCCACTCGCTTACCTTCAGTTCCTGTGAACGCGCGCGCCTGTGTGCGCGCGTTCACAGGAAATCTCGGGTATCGCGAGATGACGCACCGATGCGTCGTTGAGCGCACAGCTGCCGCCTCCGGACCGCAGATCTGCATTTGGCGGTCCGGAGGCGGTTAAAGTGCTCACTGTGGCCTATATTGACATGACCCTGTTCTATAGGTTAATACCATAATTACCATATTGATATATTTTTTATGTATACTTCGCTATATTCTGACACCCTTAACTTTTTTATACAGTATTTTCATCTACAGAGCTGTGTCAGAGATTGTTATTTTGCATGGTGATCTGTAGCTTTTATTGGTAGCATTTAGGGTACAAAAAGATTTTTTTTATACATTTTTATTCATTTTTGGAGGATGCAAAGTGACCCACAAATAGAGATTTGCGAATCTTATATTTTTTTTTCCATTATGGTGTTTACATATGGAATAAATACTTGTTTGGATGCATCACGTTTTTTGGAATGTTTAGTTTAGTGTTTATTTTATACGCAAAAGAGGATGATTAGAATTTTCAATTTTGTGTGCTTTTATGTTTTTTTTAAATACTTTTTAATTTTCTTTTTTCATCCTCGTAGGGGATTTGAATATGTGCATGTCTCATAACTTACACCAGGGATCAGCAACCTTCGGCACTCCAGCTACTGTGAAATTACAACTCCCAGCATGCAAACATGCTCTTTTGTTCTTCTAACTCCCATAGAAGTAAATGAAGCATTCTGGGAGTTGCAGCTTTGAACATCTGGAGTGCCAGGGGTCGCTGATCCCTGACTTACACCACTACAATAGTTTAGTTGAAATTAAAACGACAAGTATTGTAAACATGACTTTCCTGAACTGGGGCGGACTGGC
This sequence comes from Bufo gargarizans, assembly GCF_014858855.1. Lineage (NCBI taxonomy): Eukaryota > Metazoa > Chordata > Amphibia > Anura > Bufonidae > Bufo > Bufo gargarizans. The sequence continues at coordinate 105,809,602 of NC_058087.1, forward strand.
CATAGACCCCACCGGGAAATTTCCTGGTGGGTTAATGCCCACTGGGCTGCCTATGCCCTCCTTATGGATGCAGGGGCCTCTCCTGAATTCAGCTGCATCACCGTCCTCAGGAGGTGTGTAGTGCTTTATTCTTCTGTATGTATGGTAGTGCTGTAAAAACAGTCAGGAAAGCTGGCTTTACTGTTGCCTGTGTCTCATGTCCTTATCCCCTCTTCTTATCTTAATTAGAAACAAGTAGAGAAGGAGGCTAGAACGTAGCATCTGCCACTGGTCACCACAGAGGGCCACCTTCTAAACAAGAAAGTGGCTGCGACAGTATGTTATGCTGCACTGTGTTATTTTTTGTTCTGCTAGGCCAGTGATGGCGAACCTTTTGCAGTCTGAGTGCCCAAACTGTAACCCAAAACGCACATATATATCGCAAAGTACCAAATCGGCAATTTAACCTGAATACTACAATCCAATATAGTATATCTTCCATGTAATTGATCATTTAGATGTAATAGCCTGCCTACATTCAGTGTGCTCTCTGTGCCATTCATAGCACGCCCTGCGCTGATGAATGGCATGAAAAGTCGAAGGCATATTGGTACACCATAGACTTTTTCCAGGGTGTGAGTGCCCGTGCCAAAGGTTCGCCATCACTGTGCTAGAGCAGGGTGCTGCGCTGTGGTATTTGGATATTTTGCTGGGGTAGTATATTGTGCTGCATTGTGATATTTGGTTCTGCTGGGGTAGTATATTGTGTTGTATTGTGATATTTGGTTCTTCTGAAGTAGTATATTGTGCTGCACTGTGGTATCTGGTTCTTTTGGGGTAGTATATCGTGCTGTACTGTGGTATCTGGTTCTGTTGGGGTAGTATATTGTGCTGCACTGTGGTATCTGGTTCTTTTGGGGTAGTATATTGTGCTGTACTGTGGTATCTGTTTCTGTTGGGGTAGTATATTGTGCTGCACTGTGGTATTTGGTTCTGCTGAGGTAGTATATTACGTTGTACTGTGATATTTGATTCTTCTGGGGTAGTACATTGTGCTGCACTGTGGTATCTGGTTCTGTTGGGGTAGTATATTGTGCTGTATTGTGGTATGTATTTCTGTTGGGGAATTATATTGTGCTGCACTGTGGTATTTGGTTCTGCTGGGGCAGTATATTTTGCTGCACTGTGGTATTCACATCTGCTGGGTTAGTATTTTTGGCTGCACTGTGGTATTTGGTTCTGCTGGGGCAGTATACAGGGAGTGCAGAATTATTAGCAGGGCTGTGGAGTCGGTAGATAAATGCTCCGACTCCGACTCCTCAGTTTTTTGTACTTCCGACTCCGACTCCGACTCTCCGACTCCGACTCCCCGACTCCGACTCCTCTGTATTTAATATGCAAATGTATTTTATACATTCCTTGAAGGAAAGAAAGAAGTTCTTCTAAGCTCTTCTAGCACAGAGAGGTAGTTGGGCAGCTGCTGCCTTCTCCTTTGTGTGCTGATCTTCTGCTGAACATCGGGCAGTGGGAGGATCCAGGAAGGGACATTTATTTTAAAACATGATTTCCCTAGAAGAATCCCATAGTCATGTTTAAAGTTTAAGATAACATTCTGAGTTTACACGTTTTATAGCCTTAGCTGAATGACAGCAGTTTTTCCAATGGTTTACAGCAGGGATGTCAAACTCGTGGCCCTCCAGCTGTTGCAAAACTACAACTCCCATCATGCCTGGGCATACTACAGCTATCAGCGAATGATGGGAGTTATAGTTTTGCAACATCTGGAGGGCCATGAGTTTGACATCCATGGTTTACAGCTTCAGTCTTGAACTATTGACCCTCCATTCCCTTCACTTATACAAGTGTCTCTAGTCCTGCAAAACACATATTTACTTAATCCCTTATCAGTGAGCGGCGAGGATAACCATGGGCATTGTGTTCCCTGTAACATCAGAACACAACACAATGGAAAGTATATGTATTGCCACTCCTAATTGTGCATTGCGTGCCATATAGTGAAGCATATGAAAAGCATGCTTCTTCACATCACTGAACGCGTTTGTTTTGCGGTTACGTGAGGCACTGCATGCATTGGCCTTTTTTTTCTTACAGTAGAGAAGTCATTAATTATAACTGTTTATGAATTCGGACATTTAAACTTGCTTTTTTATTTTTTTATTCCAATTTAAATTTAGTAGGAGTCGGAGTCGGTTCATTTTTTGCCGACTCCGACTCCAGGTACCCAAAATTGACTCCGACTCCTCGACTCCGACTCCACAGCCCTGATTATTAGGCAAGTTGTATTTTTGAGGATTCATTTTATTATTGAACAACAACCATGTTCTCAATGAACCCAAAAAACTCATTAATATCAAAGCTGAATATTTTTGGAAGTAGTTTTTAGTTTGTTTAGTTTTAGCTATTTTAGGGGGATATCTGTGTGTGCAGGTGACTATTACTGTGCATAATTATTAGGCAACTTAACAAAAAACAAATATATACCCATTTCAATTATTTATTTTTACTAGTAAAACCAATATAACATCTCAACATTCACAAATATACATTTCTGACATTCAAAAACAAAACAAAAACAAATCAGTGACCAATATAGCCACCTTTCTTTGCAAGGACACTCAAAAGCCTGCCATCCATGGATTCTGTCAGTGTTTTGATCTGTTCACCATCAACATTGCGTGCAGCAGCAACCACAGCCTCCCAGACACTGTTCAGAGAGGTGTACTGTTTTCCCTCCTTGTAAATCTCACATTTGATGATGGACCACAGGTTCTCAATGGGGTTTAGATCAGGTGAACAAGGAGGCCATGTCATTAGATTTTCTTCTTTTATACCCTTTCTTGCCAGCCACGCTGTGGAGTACTTGGACGCGTGTGATGGAGCATTGTCCTGCATGAAAATCATGTTTTTCTTGAAGGATGCAGACTTCTTCCTGTACCACTGCTTGAAGAAGGTGTCTTCCAGAAACTGGCAGTAGGACTGGGAGTTGAGCTTGACTCCATCCTCAACCCGAAAAGGCCCCACAAGCTCATCTTTGATGATACCAGCCCAAACCAGTACTCCACCTCCACCTTGCTGGCGTCTGAGTCGGACTGGAGCTCTCTGCCCTTTACCAATCCAGCCACAGGCCCATCCATCTGGCCCATCAAGACTCACTCTCATTTCATCAGTCCATAAAACCTTAGAAAAATCAGTCTTGAGATATTTCTTGGCCCAGTCTTGACGTTTCAGCTTGTGTGTCTTGTTCAGTGGTGGTCGTCTTTCAGCCTTTCTTACCTTGGCCATGTCTCTGAGTATTGCACACCTTGTGCTTTTGGGCACTCCAGTGATGTTGCAGCTCTGAAATATGGCCAAACTGGTGGCAAGTGGCATCTTGGCAGCTGCACGCTTGACTTTTCTCAGTTCATGGGATGTTATTTTGCGCCTTGGTTTTTCCACACGCTTCTTGCGACCCTGTTGACTATTTTGAATGAAACGCTTGATTGTTCGATGATCACGCTTCAGAAGCTTTGCAATTTTAAGAGTGCTGCATCCCTCTGCAAGATATCTCACTATTTTTGACTTTTCTGAGCCTGTCAAGCCCTTCTTTTGACCCATTTTGCCAAAGGAAAGGATTATTATTGCCTAATAATTATGCACACCTGATATAGGGTGTTGATGTCATTAGACCACACCCCTTCTCATTACAGAGATGCACATCACCTAATATGCTTAATTGGCAGTAGGCTTTCGAGCCTATACAGCTTGGAGTAAGACAACATGCATAAAGAGGATGATGTGGTCAAAATACTCATTTGTCTAATAATTCTGCACTCCCTGTATTTTGCTGCACTGTGGTATTCAGATCTGCTGGGGTAGTATTTTTGGCTGCACTGTGATATTTATTGGGCTATACACTATACTGCCCCTTTGTGACATTGCTGGCCCCATCTATTTGATTTGATCATGCCTACTCATGTTGGCCCTACCTTCTGTTAATCTTGGCCTGCCTACAACATGAGGACACTTTTGTCTATTTTCTTCTATTCCAGGGCCACTTTAAATTTTCAGTCCATACCTGTTACTGAGTGACAGAGTGATAGACAGGTGCAGCCTGTTAGGGCTTACCATCGAAGGGAAGATGGGGAGGGAGACAGAAGGCATGGTGCCTATATAGTATAGATAGGGTTATTGCAGGTGTATTCTTGTCTGAAGTGGTGGGTTTCCTGGTTGCTTTTGAAGTTTGAATGGCAAGAGAGTTTTAGCTGCCGGATGTTGTCTCTAATCCCAAGGCAGGAGCTTTATCACCCAGTACAGAAATTGAGTGCCCTGTTGATTATATGCCTCAGAGCAGTCTTTGTCTTTACATAAAGCAGGCGTCATTTTTGTTTGTGACGCAGGGGGACACGTAATCACTGTGGCCAGTCATTGGCAGCACCTGCCATGTGACCCACATAAGGCAGGAAATTAACATGCAAAGATCGGAGGGAGAAGGTGGCTACAAGGGACTGAAGGAGTGGAACCCAGCAGAAGGGCGCAGGTAAGTATGCTTTCATCCACAGGTCCGGCCATATGGTGGAGTATGGCAGAAAGGACCCCTAGATGAACAACCCCTTTAAAGTATGTATGTAGTGGATTTCTTTCACTCCTTGTTCATGCCACACAGCAGATATGCTTCCTATCAATCAAACTCAGACTAGGCTCCAGAACACAACAGAGATCAGTCAATGATTTGATGTTTTGACTTATGACCTTGTTGTCCAAAATGATAACCTTCACTGACCATTGGTGATAAGTCGTTCTGAAAATGCAAAATCTTATCTTTGGATCCATGCGGGGGACATTTTTGAATAGTTAGGCCCCTTTCACACGAGCGAGTATTCCGCGTGGATGCAGTGAGTGATGGGAGCGCATTCAACCCGCACTGAATCCGGACCCATTCATTTCAATGGGGCTGTGTACATGAGCGTTGTTTTTCACATATCGGGGGACTATCACGACTGGTATAAAAAAAGATGTGGCCTGAGTGGAGGTATCCCAGGAGCTTTTTTCCACCATCTGGGAGAAAACCAAAGGGCAAAGTCACCAGAATTTGGGTAAGTAGCCAATGTATACATGTGTGATTCTTGCTGTCCTCCCTAGCAAAGGCCATATCCTCCCTAGTATAGCACATGTGATACGTTATCCTCCCTAGTATAGCACATTTCATAGGTTATCCTCCCTAGTATAGCACATGCGATACGTTATCCTGCCTAGTATAGCACATGTCATAGGTTATCCTCCCTAGTATTGCACATGTCATAGGTTATCCTCCCTAGTATAGCACATGTGATACGTTATCCTCTGTAGGATTTTATATTTGGCTACATTTTTCTTTCTTGTCTTTTTATTACAAGTCGATGAAGTCAAGAATCATTGGCGGAGCTGCGGGGACCAGTTCCAGAAAGAGTTGCAGCACCAGGGGCGTAGTGGTTCCCGGCCCCCAAAGAAAAGTCCGTACTTGTTCAAGGAACAACTGATGTTCCTGCGTGGGGTCATGGGGCTGCATCTGTAAGTTAATTCTAGGCATTGACTACTACAATTGATAAATTAGAAATGTCATAGTTGACGATGGCAACCATTCCGATTCCTCCTTTCATTAGCGAAAGTAGTTGAACAACATGACAGTGGATTAGGAATTGTTGCTATGGGCAGCTATGACACTTCTAATTTCCCCAATGTTGCTAAATGACCCCAATGTAATATGTGGGTTAGTTCATGTAGTACTATGTGCTAAATGTATTTTGCTGATGATATTAATATGTGACGTGAATATTTATAATACAAAATAGTGTTCATATAGTTTAAGTACTATGTTTTTTTTAATGAAGAACTGAGGACAAGCTAGAGGAGGAAGGGGATAAGTCGGCTCCGCAGCAATCAAGTGCCTGCGAGGAAGACACTCCCTCTTGGCTAGCACAGACGGAGAGTGCCCCAGGACCCAGCACGGCACCATCCAGGCCTCTAGCTGCTTCCAGAGGCGATTTCTCCCTCACCTTGGGCTCTACCCAGCCGGGCCAGACGACGAGCAATGCCTCCTGCAGAATCTCTGTTAAATACCCAGGTTCTGGAGTATTTATCTAGAGCCCAGCAGGAGGATCATTTAGAGCTTTTTAGTCTGGCCCATTATTTGCTCCGGCTGCCTCCAGATCGATTACTGAGAACCAAATCGGCTTTAAGAATTGTTCTGGATGCAGCCACTCCCCCCAACGACCCCACAGAGGTGTTTGTGGCCCGGGAAAATCGGCACCTCCATGGACACATGTTTGGCCCCTGGCCAATGCCAATTTCCCAAGGCTCACAGGGTTCCCCACAGTTCCCTTCTGTAAGGGATCATTATGGGCCACCTATTCGGCCCACAGTATCAGGGGGAGTCTTTTTATGGGCAGCTTTTCCCCTCCTCCTCACAAGCTGGCCCATCACAGTACTCAGGCCCCCCTTCCCAACCAGCCTACCGTGGCCCGCAGTATCAGGGTCCCCCCCTCGCCATCTGGGCATTTTTTTTATTTATGATTTAGTTTATTTAAGCTTTATTTATTATGTTATTTTATAAAAAGTACACAAAAAATAAGTTGAGTTGACTTTTCTGTCTGTTTTCATGAATTTTATGGTTAGTTCTCTTTATTATATACAGTGCATAATAATATTTATGTTGCAGCAACACATACACCAAATTAATAATAGTACACTTTTACTAAACATTTTCGGGTCAGGACAGTAACCAGATATTTTTTTTTTAAATGCCTACTGTATGCAGGGGCTCAGGAGGGTGTTAAGGCAGGGAACTTCAGGGAAGCACATACTCCTTCTCCACTAGCTGCTGATTTTCTTTCACACTCGGAGGGCACCATTAATGGGAGCAGACTGTACATGCTCTGCTCTTACAGGTGAGGGAGAAGAGCGCAGGCGCAGATAGACTGCACAGAGAATCTGGCATGGACGAGTTTGTTGTGAAGCTCCTCCATGTCGCGTGCAGCTATGGACAGATTTGGCTACAGGGCAGAGCGGGCTCAGGAGGCATGGCTTCAGATAATAGAAAAAACAGGCAGATCTTCTTGACATATATTAGCAAATACTTGGAGAGTGGCCAACCCCTTTAATGTTTAGTAAAAGTGTACTATTATTAATTTGGTGTATGTGTTGCTGCAACATAAATATTATTATGCACTGTATATAATAAAGAGAACTAACCATAAAATTCATGAAAATAAAACTGTTTATTCACAGACAAAAAAAGTCAACTCAACTTATTTTTTGTGTACTTTTTATAAAATAACATAATAAATAAAGCTTAAAAAAACTAAATCACAAATAAAAAAAATGCCCAGATGGCGAGGGGGGGACCCTGATACTGCGGGCCACGGTAGGCTGGTTGGGAAGGGGGGCCTGAGTACTGTGATGGGCCAGCTTGTGAGGAGGAGGGGAAAAGCTGCCCATAAAAAGACTCCCCCTGATACTGTGGGCCATATGGCCGAATAGGTGGCCCATAATGATCCCTTACAGAAGGGAACTGTGGGGAACCCTGTGAGCCCTGGGAAATTGGCATTGGCCAGGGGCCAAACATGTGTCCATGGAGGTGCCGATTTTCCCGGGCCACAAACACCTCTGTGGGGTCGTTGGGGGGAGTGGCTGCATCCAGAATAATTCTTAAAGCCGATTTGGTTCTCAGTAATCGATCTGGAGGCAGCCGGAGCAAATAATGGGCCAGACTAAAAAGGTCTAAATGATCCTCCTGCTGGGCTCTAGATAAATACTCCAGAACCTGGGTATTTAACAGAGATTCTGCAGGAGGCATTGCTCGTCGTCTGGCCCGGCTGGGTAGAGCCCAAGGGGAGGGAGAAATCGCCTCTGGAAGCAGCTAGAGGCCTGGATGGTGCCGTGCTGGGTCCTGGGGCACTCTCCGTCTGTGCTAGCCAAGAGGGAGTGTCTTCCTCGCAGGCACTTGATTGCTGCAGAGCCGACTTATCCCCTTCCTCCTCTAGCTTGTCCTCAGTTCTTCATTAAAAAAAACATAGTACTTAACTATATGAACACTATTTTGTATTATAAATATTCACGTCACATATTAATATCATCAGCAAAATACATTTAGCACATAGTACTACATGAACTAACCCACATATTACATTGGGGTCATTTAGCAACATTGGGGAAATTAGAAGTGTCATAGCTGCCCATAGCAACAATTCCTAATCCACTGTCATGTTGTTCAACTACTTTCGCTAATGAAAGGAGGAATCGGAATGGTTGCCATCGTCAACTATGACATTTCTAATTTATCAATTGTAGTAGTCAATGCCTAGAATTAACTTACAGATGCAGCCCCATGACCCCACGCAGGAACATCAGTTGTTCCTTGAACAAGTACGGACTTTTCTTTGGGGGCCGGGAAAATGGGCGGGGCTACTGAAAGACTGAGACCACTGTCTGATCCTAGATTTTACCAACTATATAAATATTTACAGTATATACATAATTATATGTATATATAATATATATATATATATATACAGTACAGACCAAAAGTTTGGACACACCTCATTCAAAGAGTTTTCTTTATTTTCATGACTATGAAAATTGTAGATTCTCACTGAAGTCATCAAAACTATAAATTAACGCATGTGGAATTATATACATAACAAAAAAGTGTGAAACAACTGAAAACATGTCATATTCTAGGTTGTTCAAAGTAGCCACCTTTTGCTTTGATTACTGCTTTGCAATCGTCTGAAATGGTTTTCACTTTACAGGTGTGCCCTGTCAGGTTTAATAAGTGGGATTTCTTGCCTTATAAATGGGGTTGGGACCATCAGTTGCATTGTGGACAAGTCTGGTGGATACACAGCTGATAGTCCTACTGAATAGACTGTTAGAATTTGTATTATGGCAAGAAAAAAGCAGCTAAGTAAAGAAAAACGAGTGGCCATCATTACTTTAAGAAATGAAGGTCAGTCAGTCCGAAAAATTGGGAAAACTTTGAAAGTGTCCCCAAGTGCAGTCACAAAAACCATCAAGCGCTACAAAGAAACTGGCTCGCATGTGTACTGCCCCAGGAAAGGAAGACCAAGAGTCACCTCTTCTGCGGAGAATAAGTTCATCCGAGTCATCAGCCTCAGAAATCGCAGGTTAACAGCAGCTCAGATTAGAGACCAGGTCAATGCCACACAGAGTTCTAGCAGCAGACACATCTGTAGAACAACTGTTAAGAGGAGACTGTGTGAATCAGGCCTTCATGGTAGAATATCTGCCAGGAAACCACTGCTAAGGACAGGCAACAAGCAGAAGAGACTTGTTTGGGCTAAAGAACACAAGGAATTGACATTAGACCAGTGGAAATATGTGCTTTGGTCTGATGAGTCCAAATTTGAGATCTTTGGTTCCAACCATTGTGCCTTTGTGTGATGCAGAAAAGGTGAACGGATGGACTCTACATGCCTGGTTCACACCGTGAAGCATGGAGGAGGAGGTGTGATGGTGTGGGGGTGCTTTGCTGGTGACACTGTTGGGGATTTATTCACAATTGAAGGCATACTGAACCAGCATGGCTACCACAGCATCTTGCAGCGGCATGCTATTCCATCTGGTTTGCGTTTAGTTGGGTATCACAGAATTACCAATAATTCTAAAACTTCACTTTTAATAATATTATTTAAGATTTAAGACCCTTTTGATACAAAAATTAGTAATGAACAAAAAAATAAATAAATAGATTAAAGCAAACAAAACTCTGTCACTTGTCTCCTAGGTGGTAGGATGCCAAGTGAATGATCTATAGGGGCAATATCCCTAGTGTTTCCCCTATAGCTCTGGCCCTGCCTAGAAACGGAATAACCGCCCTGATAAGGGCGATCCCGTATCTCGTGCCTCCTATAATACCCTGGAGGGCCCTGATTAGGGTGGCAGATGGTATTATTCCTGTTTGAGAGCCAATACTAATCTACAGGTGAGCCAAAAAAAAATAAAAAAAAATTAAATTTTTTTTTTATAGAACACCCCATACCCAGTGTAGTAAAGATATGAAAAAGACAGTGCATAGTTATGACATGATTATATATAGCGTCCCTACGCGTTTCGCCCTGTTGATGTTGGGCTCCTCAGGGGACAAAACCAAAAAGACATACGGAGTGTCCAGCACAATAAATCAAAGTGGGCAAAATTACAGAGAAGACAAATACGTACAAGTGACCACAATATATTTAGCTTAAATCACCGGTCACTCAAACATAAACAAATATTAAGATACTCCAGCTTTAAAGAGAGGCATTAAGTATGCCTGAAGACACAACTGGAATGGTGGCGATATTTGACCAGTCACATTGATGGTGTCATTCAATCATTGTGATATAACATGCCCTCCCAGTCTAGGATTATATTGACGCATTGTTCAGATTGAGGATACTGATAGATAGCAACAATATTGTAGCAATGGTGTCAGCCTGTATAGATATCGATAGGGCTGACTATTTGCAATAGTTAGTATGCAGTAATATAGAAAAACTTGCGTGTCCTGATGGAGGAGAATGCCTGTGCTATTAGGTGATCCGCTCTGGTGGATGAAGGTGCCGCTACATGGAGGGCTAGAGGTGCTGGTAAGCAGGGATCCCGGCGTGACCGCTGTCCGGATGAAGACGCGGCCGCATCTGACAGACGCCGGCTGTGCTAGATATGCCCCGCTTCCGGGTGTGACGTATGAGCACATGACCGCATAGCCGCGGTCATGTGACTTCTAGTGGCGTCCTGGAGATCGGGTCCCTGCTGTGGTACAGGCGCTGGGGTAGAGCGGCTGCTTTAGTGCGATCATCGGATCGCTTACCTAGTGTTTACCCTTGTTTACATGGGAATATGCCGGCGCTGTACTTAGAAATCCACCATATAATAGCGCTGTATTGCAGTACTGCAAAAGGTTATCGCACAGATGTATTCTTAATTCTATTTTAAACATCTTATTGATGGTTTTAATATTAATTCTAATATCTCATCCTATAATATTTATATATAGATAATAATGGTGGGGGGTTGTGATTAGTTCGTACTTATTTATAGTTAGTAGTACTATATTTTATTTAATGCAATAATGGGAGGGCATGGTTAGGGATGTGAAACATAATGATCGCCACCTATGTTTTACTTATATTATGTAATTAGCTGGTCCGCAATAGTGTTTCTAGAGACTGCCAATTTATTACGGGTCCAAAATAATAAATTCGACTATGATATATTGATAAATATGGAGAAAAATAATCATATAGAAATAACCAGTATTGATACTGATGACCACTTCATAAAAAGCACGCAAAGTCGATGTATTCGTTTAGTCCAGCTGGTGTGATGGTGTTGAGCCTAAAGATCCATTTGGACTCTTTTTGTCTTAGGAGCTTATCTATATCCCCTTTTCTGGTTGTAAGTTTCAGTACCTCGATTACCGAGAATCGAACTACCTCAATGGCTCCAGCGTGGTATGTCCATACGTGGCGGGAAATTGGTTTATCCCGTCTCTTGCGGATATCCCCAATGTGCTCTAACACCCTTATTTTGAATAATCTTTTCGTCTTCCCTATATATTTAAGGCCACAGATGCACGTGGCCATATAGATTATACCCGTGGTGTTACAATTAGCAAAGCTGCGGGCGTGGAATGTTTTATCGTCAGAGCTGTTCTGAAATGTATTACCTGGGGACAAAAAGCCACACGCTTTACATTTACCACATCTAAAGGTACCCATTTGTCTATTCGTCAGCCATGTGTTAAATGGCGAAGGATCAAGATGACTATGAACCAGTGTGTCACCTATGCTGCGTCCTCGTCTGAACGTAATAGACGGATTTTCTGGCAGGACTTGCGTCAGGTCTGGGTCTGTTTTAATTAAAGACCAATATCGACTCAAAATATCCCGGACCTGTTGGGACTCAGAGTCGTATGTGCCAATAATCCTAATTGGCCCTGAAGCACTCGTCATTTCTTTTTTGGGGGTTTGTAGAAGGGAGGGACGATTCCTCGAGTTTGCCCAGTTCCAGGCCTTGTATAGGCATTGGTCAGGGTATCCCCTTTCTTTGAAGCGATGAAATAATTTCGAGGACTCCCTTGTAAAGGTCTCCGGGTCCGAACAATTACGTCGTACCCTCAGGAACTGGCCTTTAGGGATACCTTTTTTGAGGGACCTAGGATGGAAACTCTCCCATCGAAGAAGGCTGTTGGTGGAGGTCTTTTTTCTGAAAAGTGTAGTCTTGATATAATTGTTTGCATCTCGTTCAAGAGTTACGACCAGAAACGTAATTTGATTACGATGGATTTCCGACGTAAAGTAGAGACCTATCTGATTAGAGTTCAGTATGTCCATAAAAAGGTGGAATTCCTGCTCCGTTCCAGACCATAGGAGCAGGACATCATCAATGAATCTGGACCAAAGGGATATATATTTGGTCCACTGATTCATAGTTTCAGAGAAGACGATCGCGTCTTCCCACCAGCCCAGGAGCACAAGGAATGGACATTAGACCAGTGGAAATCTGTGCTTTGGTCTGATTAGTCCAAATTTGAGATCTTTGGTTCCAACCACCGTGTCTTTGTGCGACGCAGAAAAGGTGAACGGATGGACTCTACATGCCTGGTTCCCACAGTGAAGCATGGGGGTGCTTTGCTGGTGACACTGTTGGGGATTTATTCAAAATTGAAGGCATACTGAACCAGCATGGCTACCACAGCATCTTGCAGCGGCATGCTATTCCATCCGGTTTGCGTTTAGTTGGACCATCATTTATTTTTCAACAGGACAATGACCCCAAACACATCTCCAGGCTGTGTAAGGGCTATTTGACCATGAAGGAGAGTGATGGGGTACTGCGCCAGGTGACCTGGCCTCCACAGTCACCAGACCTGAACCCAATCGAGATGGTTTGGAGTGAGCTGGACCGCAGAGTGGAGGCAAAAGGGCCAACAAGTGCTAAGCATCTCTGGGAACTCCTTCAAAACTGTTGGAAGACCATTTCAGGTGACTACCTCTTGAAGCTCATCAAGAGAATGCCAAGAGTGTGCAAAGCAGTAATCAAAGCAAAAGGTGGCTACTTTGAAGAACCTAGAATATGACATATTTTCAGTTGTTTCACACGTTTTTGTTATGTATATAATTCCACATGTGTTAATACATAGTTGTGATGCCTTCAGTGTGAATCTACAATTTTCATAGTCATGAAAATAAAGAAAACTCTTTGAATGAGAAGGTGTGTCCAAACTTTTGGTCTGTATTGTATATATATATCCAAAAGATGAGGCAGCACTCCAAAGGATAAAGTGAAAAACGGTGGACCCTTTATTGACACCTCTTTCAACCACTCAATTCAGTCGTTATCAATCATGCTTGATAAAGATGGCATTGAGCGGTTGAAACGTTGCAGAGGGGTCAATAAATAAAGGGTCCACCGTTTTTCACTTTATCCTTTGGAGTGCTGCCTCATCTTTTGGATATATATCATGTATTTAGAAACCTAGAAACATAGAATGTGTCGGCAGATAAGAACCATTTGGCCCATCTAGTCTGCCCAATATACTAAGTACTATGGATAGCCCCTGGCCCTATCTTATATGAAGGATGGCCTTATGCCTATCCCATGCATGCATAAACTCCTTCACTGTATTTGCAGCTACCACTTCTGCAGGAAGGCTATTCCATGCATCCACTACTCTCTCAGTAAAGTAATACTTCCTGATATTACTTTTAAACTTTTGCCCCGCTAATTTAAAACTATGTCCTCTTGTAGCAGTTTTTCTTCTTTTAAATATTCTCTCCTCTTTTACCTTGTTGATTCCCTTTATGTATTTAAAAGTTTCTATCATATCCCCTCTGTCTTGTCTTTCTTCCAAGCTATACATATTAAGGTCCTTTAATCTTTCCCGGTAAGTTTTATCCTGCAATCCATGTACCAGTTTAGTAGCTCTTCTCTGAACTCTCTCCAAAGTATCAATATCCTTCTAGAGATATGGTCTCCAGTACTGAGCACAATACTCCAAATGAGGTCTCACTAGTGCTCTGTAGAGCGGCATGAGCACCTCCCTCTTTCTACTAGTAATCCCTCTCCCTATACACCCAAGCATTCTGCTAGCATTTCCTGCTGCTCTATGACATTGTCTGCCTACCTTTAAGTCTTCTGAAATAATGACCCCTAAATCCCTTTCCTCAGATACTGAGGCTAGGACCGTATCACTGATTGTATATTCTGCTCTTGGGTTTTTACGCCCCAGGTGCATTATTTTGCACTTTTCCACATTAAATTTTAGTTGCCAGATTTTTGACCATTTCTCTAGTTTTCCTAAATCCTTTTCCATTCTGTGTATCCCTCCAGAAACATCAACCCTATTACAAATCTTTGTGTCATCAGCAAAAAGACACACCTTACCATCGAGGCCTTCTGCAATTTTGCTGATAAAGATATTAAACAATATGGGTCCCAGAACAGATCCCTGAGCTACCCCACTGGTAACAAGACCTTGGTCTGAATATACTCCATTGACTACAACCCTCTGTTGCCTGTCCCTCAACCACTGCCTAATCCATTCAACAATATGGGAGTCCAAGCCCAAAGACTGCAATTTATTGATAAGCCTTCTGTGTGGGACAGTATCGAAAGCCTTACTGAAGTCTAGATAAGCGATGTCTACTGCACCTCCGCCATCTATTGTTTTAGTCACCCAATTAAAAAAATCAATAAGATTAGTTTGACATGATCTCCCTGAAGTAAACCCATGCTGTTTTTCATCTTTCAATCCATGGGATTTTCGATGTTCCACAATCCTCTCCTTAAGTATGGTTTCCATTAATTTCCCCACTATTGATGTCAGGCTTACTGGCCTATAGATGCCCGATTGCTCCCTACTACCTTTCTTGTGAATCGGCACAACTATTGCTAATTTCCAATCTTCTGGGACGACTCCTGTTGCCAGTGATTGGTTAAATAAATCGGTTAATGGTTTTGCTAGTTCACCGCTGAGCTCTTTTAATAGCTTTGGGTGTATCCCATCAGGCCCCTGTGACTTATTTGTATTGATTTTAGACAGCTGACTTAGAACCTCTTCCTCTGTAAAGACACATGCATCAAAAGATTCATTAGTCTTCTTTCCTAATTGATGTCCTTTTCCTTCGTAAAGACTGAACAGAAGTATTCATTGAGGCAGTCAGCTAGTTCTTTAGCTTCTTCCATATACCTTCCTTCTTTTGTTTTTAATTTTGTAATTCCTTGTTTTAGTTTTCTTTTTTCATTTATGTATCTGAAGAATGCCTTCTCGCCTTTTTTCCCTGACTGAGCTAATTTCTCTTCTGCCTGTACTTTAGAAGCGCTTATAACTTGTTTGGCCTCTCTCTGCCTAATCTTGTAAATTAGCCTGTCATCCTCGTGTTTTTTTTTTTTTTTTTTTTTTATATATTTTTTTTTTTATCTTTTTGCTAGCTGTTGAGCCTGCAGCTTGGCGGATTTTGCACCTGTGGTCAATTGGACTAGTGCTGCTGTCTGAATTTTTTATTTTTGTTTGTGTCATATATATATATATTTATTTATATACAGTCAGGTCTATTAATATTGGGACATCGACACAATTCTAAGATTTTTGTCTCTATACACCACCATAATGGATTTGAAATGAAACAAACTAGATGTGCTTTAACTGCAGACTGTCAGCTTTAATTTGAGGCTATTTACATCCAAATCAGGTGAACAGTGTAGGAATTACAACAGTTTGCCTAGAATATTGAACCTTTTCACAAAATTCAAATTTTAAGCTGCATTAATGCAATTCCTTTTAATTTGCATTACTAAAATAAATAGACTTTTGCTTGATATTCAAATTTTTCCAGTTTCACCTGTGTGTGTGTGTGTGTGTATGTATGTATGTGTATATATATATATAGTGTTTGTATTTATATGTATAATTATTTTTTTAAATACGTTTAACCCCTTAACGACCTGCGTCGTACATGTACGGTGCAAACGGATGTGACTTAACACCCTGCGCCCGCCTGATCAGCTGCAGGGGTCCGGCAGTCACCGATAGCCGAACCCCTGCTGTATGCGCCAGCATCGGTGAAATCACTGATGCCGGCGAATTAACCCCTGCACAACCGCGGTCAGTGCTGACTGTGCAGGGTGGCCATCGGGTCTCCGCGCTGCTGCGACGGGGACCTGATGGCAGGGAAGGCAGCCGGATGCCTTCTTTAGGCATCGTGCCTGTCTTCCGTGACAGCCTGTGAGATCCAGCTCCCTGTATTACACTAGTAATACACTTACAGCCAATGCATTATAAAACAGAAGTATTGTCATGCATTGTAAAGGGGATCAGACCCCCAAAAGTTGAAGTCCGAGAGTGGGAAAAAAAACGTAAGTGAAAAAAAAAAATGTAAAAAGTAGTTTGACAAAAGATTTAAAGTTTCAAGTAAAAAAAAAAGCGTCCTTTTCCCAAAATAAAGTAAAAAAAAAAGGGAAAAAAAGAAAAGTAGACATATTAGGTATAGCCACGTCCGTATTGACCGGCTCTATAAAAATATCACATGACCGTTTTTGTCATCTTACATCACAAGTGATCAAAAAGGCGTATGTCCCTAAAATAGTACCCATTTAACAGTCACCTCATCCTGCAAAAAATGAGCCCCTACCTAAGACGATCACCATAAAACTTTAAAAACTTTGGCTCTCAGACTATGGAGACACTATAACATGATTTTACTTTTGTTTCAAAAATGATATTGTGTAAAACTTAAATAAATAAAAAAAATAGTAGACATATTAGGTATCGCAACGTCCGTAAGGACCTGGTCTATAAAAATACCATATGACCTAACCCCTGTGAAAACTGTGTCAATAAATAAATAAAGGATACATATTAGGTACCGCCGCATCCGTAAGAACCTGCTGTATAAAATATCACATGACCTAACTCCTCAGGTGAACACCGTAAAAAAAAAAAAAAAAACGGTGTAAAAAAAGCCATTTTTTGTCACCTTACATCACAAAAATTGTAATAGTAAGCGATCAAAACGTCATATGCACCCCAAAAGCATGCCAATCAAACCGTCATGCCATCCCGCAAAAAATTAGGTCCTACCTAAGACAATTGCCCCCCAAAAAATATAAAACTAGAGCTCTCAAAATATGGAGACACTGAAACATGATTTTTATATCCCATTACCTAATCCCTCGGGTAAACACCGTAAAAAAAAAAATATATAGAAAATGTCAAGCCATTTTTTGTCACCTTACATAAAATAGTGTTATACCAAAACAATCAAAAAGTCATACGCACCCTAAAATGGTTCCAATCAAACAGTCATCTCATACCGAAAAAAATGAGCCCCTACATAAGACAGTCGCCCCAAAAATTTAAAAAATGTATGGCTTTCAGAATATGGAGACACTAAAAAAATATATTTTTAAAAAAAATGCTTTATTATGTAAAACTGAAACAAACAACCAAATGTTTGGTATTGTCACATCCGTAACAACTTGCTCTATAAAAATACCACACGATCTAACCTGTCAGATGAACATTGTAAATAACCTTGCCTTACAAAAAGTGTAATATAGAGCAACCAAAAATCTTTAGTACCAACAAAACTGCCACCTTATCCTGTAGTTTCCAAAATGGGGTCTTTTTTTTGGCGTTTCTACTCTAGGGGTGCATCAGGGGATCTTCAAATGTGACATGGCAGCTTACAATTATCGCAGCTAAATTTGCCTTCCAAAAACCATATGGCGTTCCTTTCCTATTGCGCCCTGCCGTTTGCCCGTACAGCAGTTTGCGACCACATATGGGGTGTTTCTGTAAACTACAGAATCAGGGTAATAAATATTTAGTTTTGTTTGGCTATTAACCCTTGCTTTGTTAGTGGAAAAAAATTGATTACAATGGAAAATCTGCCAAAAAAGTGAAATTCTGAAATGTAATCTCCATTTTCTTTAAATTCTAAACGGTTAACAAAGTTTGTAAAATCAGTTTTTAATACCTTGAGGTGTGTAGTTTCTTAAATGTGGTCATTTTTGGGTGGTTTCTATTATGTAAGCCTAATAAAGTGACTTCAGGCCTGAACTGATCCTTTAAAAAGTGGGTTTTGGACATTTTCTGAAAAATTTCAAGATTTGCTTCTAAACTTCTAAGCCTTCTAACGTCCCCCCAAATGGCATTCACAAAATGATCCAAACATGAAGTAGACATATGGAGAATTCGAAGTAATAATTATTTTTGGATATAACTAATTTGGTATTTTATATTAAAAAAATATTTTGACTCAATTTCACCACTGTCATGAATACAATATGTGATGAGAATACAGTCTCAGAATGGCCTGGATAAGTAAAAGCGTTTTAAAGTTATTACCACATAAAGTGACACATGTCACATTTGCTAAAAATGGCCTGGGCAGAAAGGCAAAAAATAGCTTGGTCCTGAAAGGGTTAAAGGGACCGTCCGGATCTATTGATAACATATTCTCAGGATAGGATATTCTCAGGATCAGTATCTGATCGGTGGGGGCCTGACAAACCGGCATCCCCGCCAATCAGCTGGATGAAGAGGAGGCAGTTCTCCAATGCGAGCGCTGCTTCCTCTTTATTACACTGCTTGTCGTCTCGCAAGTGCAGTGTAATAAAAGTACTCACTCCATTCAGGTGAATGGAGCCAGTGCTTGTAATTATTCTACGTTTCTGCTCCAGAGGAGACAACGCAGTGTAATGACCAGGAAGCACCGCCTCCTCTTCATACAGCTGATCGGCTGGGTGGCGCGTGCTGGACCCCTACCGATCAGATATTGATGACCTATCTTGATGATAGGTCATGAATATATATGGAAGTACAACCCCTTTCAACCCTTTTAGTCCAGACCGTTTTCCAATTTTTACTTTTGGCCTTTCCGAAGCCATAACTTTTATAATTTTCCATTCAAATAGCTGTATGAGGGCTTTTTTTTTTTTTTTTGCGGGATAAATAGTATTTTTTATTGGCACCATCTACTTTGGAATTTGCTGTGGTGTAAAGCTTTAAGATCCAGATGGGGTGTAATGTAAAAAAATTATAAATCTGCCACAGTGGAATTACAGTGATACTACATTTGATTTTTTTTTCTTTTAATACTGAAAAAGATAATTTCAAAAAAATATATTCTTTCCTTTGCATCTCCATATTCTGATCCCCATTTCTGTTTTAGAATTCTGTCTACTTTGATGAATGCGCAGACCTTTAAAAAATTGGAAAAATATAAATACCGGATTAGTTTTTCCAGCCAGATTACCACCGGAGTGACGGATCCGGTATTGCAATGCATTTGTGAGACGTATTCGCATATATATATATATATATATATATATATATATAAATATATATATATATATATATATACACACACACACCTATGTACATATTCACACACATGTATGTATTTTATATATATCACATTGTGGTATTGTATTCAATGCTGGGAATGTAGGATTGCTATCATTATGTTGATTTCCCTAGGTAGTTATTTGACTGGAGGACTGATGAGATGACTTCTGAGGTGCTGTTGTCACTATGGCATCACAAGTAGGCAGAGATGTCATGTAACTGCTCCTCTGAAGATGCTTGCTGTGATGCATGCTGGGATTTTTACTTTCACTTTGCAGCTGCTCCGCCCACACAACCTCTCATCAATGTTATCATGCTATGCGGAATGCAGTAGAAAAATTATATATACACAGTATATCTTTTATGATAAAAATACCTCTTGTCTTTAGTTTATTGTCTGGGGCACTTTATAGTTTTTTTTATACTTCTGGTGGCCAACCCCTTTAATATCACCCAAATACACTTTTACTATATTAACTTGTTTTCTTTATCATTTAGGCTCCATGCACACGACCGTATGTGTTTTGCGGTCCCCCCAAAAAACGGATGACATCCGTATGCCATCCGTTTTTTGTGGGGGTTTTTTTGCGCATACATTGTAACAATGCCTAAAATGGACAAGAATAGGACATGTTTTTTTTTTTGTGATGCTACGGAACAGACCTGCTGATGCGGATAGGACACTGAAACAAACAGCGTTTGTGTGCATGTAGCCTTACACACACTAATATTAATTTGCTTTTCACCAATATCTACGAATTTATAAACTTTTTAATAATTTTTTTTATTATACATATATACATAATGTTTCTAAAAAATATTATGTTCTTTAAGCACACTATAGTAAGAACAATACATATGGAGTTAAGCGCCAAGACACATGTAATGATAGTTTTTATTACATCAGAATGAGGCCAACTACAACTTTATTAATGATGAAGTGAAAACATGTATACATTTTTGGCAACATTTTACACTTTCTATGAATTAGTTATTAGTACTTATTTCACATGCCCTGTGCGAAACAATATATAGTAAAACACTTCATCCAGCTCACCTTCCTGATCAAATACATTCACCTGACTCCTGAAACTTTGGGGTGGGTCCCCTTTGCATTCAGCAGAAAAACTTGAAACAGGAATGGTTCCGGATTCAATGGAGATCCTCTTTAAAACTTCTTCTTTATTTAAACATTCATTAACAGCAGACAGCCACATGGTGCACAAGACATGTTGACGCGTTTCGGGTACTGGAGCAAAATATGTAAGCTCACAAACCCACGTAAATTATCTTGAGAGTCCCTAACTAAAAAATACAAAAACAAACTAAAAAATAACCTTCCAGGTTAAAAAACAAAAAAACTGGCAAACACAAACGTCCATGAGTCGAGTACTACTGCTGAAAAGGGAATGAACCGATAGTCGACATAAAATATTCAGAAAATAAGTCCCTCACTCTGTCCAGCAGATCCAAATCTTCCAAGTTGGAAAGTGTCTCTTCCTGATGGCGGACTATAGACTTGGGCGTCTTCATCAGGTGTCGACTCATAGGTACATATGTAATTGTGAAGTACTACACATGCTTTGATGACCACATTGACATTTTTGGGGGCCAGCTGTATGTCCGAAAGAAAAACCCGCCATTTACTAGAAAAAATCCCAAAGGCACACTTCACAAACCTTTTGGCCCTGCTTAACCGATCATTAAAAGTGCGCCTCTTTGCATCCAAACCTTGCCTCGCTGTGGTACGTCCAGTTGTTTGGACTGAAGCCACCGACCCATTCTGGAAGCCCTGAAGATGCGAGCATCTGCAGTACTTCCATAGGACCCAATATCTACAATTATAAACCTGTAGTTTGTGTCAGAAAAGGCCACAAAACTACCGAGAAAACCTTTTTATAATTATAGAATCGGGACCCTGAGTTCGGTGGCTTCTTAACCCTTATGTGCTTCCCATCAAGGGCACCAATACAATTTGGGAATTGAGCCCTCTCCAGGAAGCCCTAGGCTATATCAAGCCACTGCTGCCTGGTTGAATGTGGAACTGAAGCTTTCAGTCTCAACCAAATGGTGGCACATGTAGCCCGTACCATGCCAGCAATTGTGGAGGACCCAATTTTAAACTCAAAATGTAACAAAGAAAAATCTGAAATGAAAAAAAAAAAAATACAAATAAAACATTAATACGCAAAATATCACATGTTTTAAAATCTACTACCTTACTTTACATTATTTAATGGTAATGTGTCTGGCAAGTTGAAATAAAAATAGGCCATACTCCAAGATTGGGACTAAATACTTTATATTGATATATACAGGGTGGGCCATTTATATGGATACACCTTAATAAAATCGGAATGGTTGGTGATATTAACTTCCTGTTTGTGGCACATTAGTATATGTGAGGGGGGGAAACCTTTCAAGATGGGTGGTGACCATGGCGGCCATTTTGAATCCAACTTTTGTTTTTTCAATAGGAAGATTGTCATGTGACACATCAAACTTATTGGGAATTTCACAAGAAAAACAATGGTGTGCTTGGTTTTAACGTAACTTTATTCTTTCATGAGTTATTTACAAGTTTCTGACCACTTATAAAATGTGTTCAATGTGCTGCCCATTGTGTTGGATTGTCAATGCAACCCTCTTCTCCCACTCTTCACACACTGATAGCAACACTGCAGGAGAAATGCTAGCACAGGCTTCCAGTATCCGTAGTTTCAGGTGCTGCACATCTCGTATCTTCACAGCATAGACAATTGCCTTAAGATGACCCCAAAGATAAAAGTCTAAGGGGGTCAGATCGGGAGACCTTGGGGGCCATTCAACTGGCCCACGACGACCAATCCACTTTCCAGCAAACTGTTCATCTAGGAATGCTCGGACCTGACACCCATAATGTGGTGGTGCACCATTGCTGGAAAAACTCAGGGAACGTGCCATCTTCAGTGCATAAAGAGGGAAACACATCATCATGTAGCAATTTCGCATATCCAGTGGCCTTGAGGTTTCCATTGATGAAGAATAGCCCCACTATCTTTGTACCCCATATACCACACCATACCATCAATTTTTTGGTTCTAACAGTATTGGAGGGATCTATCCAATGTGGGTTAGTGTCAGACCAATAGCGGTGGTTTTGTTTGTTAACTTCACCATTCACATAAAAGTTTGCCTTATCACTGAACAAAATCTTCTGCGTAAACTGAGGGTCCTGTTCCAATTTTTGTTTTGCCCATTCTGCAAATTCAGTGCGCCGATCTGGGCTGCAGTAGCTGGAGTTTGTAAGGGTGCCATTTGTGAGTAGCTAATATCCGCCGAAGGAATGTTCGACTAATGCCACTCTCCAGTGACATGCGGCGAGTGCTATGCTGTGGGTTCTTGCTGAATGAAGCTAGGACAGCCACTGATGTTTCTTCATTAGTGACAGTTTCATGCGTCCACATTATGGCAAATCCAACATTGAACCAGTTTCACAAAACTTTGCTAACTGTAGCATGGGAGATGGGTGGTCTCGTAGGCTGTCTTGCGTTGAAATCTGCTGCAATGACCCGCTTACTGCGTTCACCAGACATCAACAAAATTTCTATCCGCACGTGTTAACCTCGGCGACATGTCAATGGCTGTAAACAAAGAGAAACTTGTAAATAACTCATGAAAGAATAAAGTTACGTTAAAACCAAGCACACCATTGTTTTTCTTGTGAAATTCCCAAATTCACATGACCCTCTTCCTATTGAAAAAACAAAAGTTGGATTCAAAATGGCCGACTTCAAAATGGCCGCCATGGTCACCACCCATCTTGAAAAGTTTCCTCCCTCACATATACTAATGTGCCACAAACAGGAAGTTAATATCACCAACCATTCCCATTTTATTAAGGTGTATCCATATAAATGGCCCACCCTGTACTTTAACTTCTTTCCGACCAGCGCCGTAATGGTACGGCACAGCGGAACGTGACTTGCTGCCCAGCTCCAGACTATCACGGTGGGCTGATTGGGCGGGTGCAGGAGCTCCACCCGCCCAATCAGCAGCAGGGGTCCGCAAGTGACTGATAGCCAGACCCCTGCTGCATGTGTTGGCACCGGTGAAAACCGATGCTAGTGCATTAACCTTTGATATGGCGCTGTCCGCGCTGACCCGCGGCACATGCGATGTATGGAGAGGGAGCAGACATCGTGTCCCCGCGCTTCCGTGATGGGGACCCCTTACTTAGGCATCATGGCTGCCTTTCCTCTTAGCCTGTGAGATCCAGCCCCCTGGATCTCACAGGCAAGCAGGCTGTAAGTGTATTACACTGGAAATACACTTACAGCCAATGCATCACAATACAGAAGTATTGTTATGCTTTTGTAAAGGGGATCAGACCCCCAAAAGTTGAAGTTCCAGCGTGGGACAAAAAAAAATAAAGTGAAATAAAGTTTAAAAAATACATTTTACAAAAAAATAAAAGTTTAAAGTAAAAAAAAAAGCGTCCTTTTCCCAAAATAAAGTAATATGTTTTTTTATAAATAGGGGAAAAAAATAGTAGTAGACATATTAGGTATCGCCGCGTCCGTATCGACCAGCCTATAAAAACTCACTCAAAATTACATTACCTAACCCCTCAGATGAACACCGTCAAAACAATTAAACAAAAACTGTGCTAAAATAAAAATTTTGGTCACCTTACATCACTAAAAGTGCTACACCAAGCGATCAAAAAGACATACGACCCCCAAAATAGTGCCAATCTTCTCATCCCACAAAAATTATACCCTACCTAAGACAATCACCCAAAAACTGAAAAAACTATGTCTCTCAGACTATGGAGACACTAAAATATGATATTTTCTTTTGTTTCAAAAATGATATTATTGTGTAAAATTTAAATAAATAAAAAAAAGTAAACATATTAGGTATTGCCACGTCCGTAAGGACCTGCTCTATAAAAAATTCACATGACCTAACCCCTCAGGTGAACACCGTAAAAAAATAAAATAAAAAAAAACTGTAAAAAAAGCAAATTTTTGTCACCTTACATCACAAAATGTGTAATAGCAAGCAATCAAAAAGTCATATGCACCCCAAAATAGTGCCAATCAAACTGTCATCTCATCCCTTAAAAATTATACCCTACCTAAGAACATCGCTCAAAAACTGAAAAACTGTGGCTCTCAGATTATGGAGACACTAAAACATGATATTTTTTTATTTAAAAAATATCATTGTGTAAAACTTACATAAATAGAAAAAAAGTTGACATATTAGGTATTGCCACGTCTGTATTGACCTGCTCTATAAAAATATCACATGACCTAACCCCTCATGTAAACAACGTAATTTAAAAAAAAATAAAAACGGTGTCATGAAAGCCATTTTTGACACCTTACATCACAAAAAGTGATCAAACCGTCATTTCATCTTGCAAAAAATGAGACCCTACCTAAGACAATCGCCTCAAAAAAAAACAAAAAACTGTGGCTCTCAGAATATGGAGACACTGAAATATGTTTTATTTATTTTTATTCAAAAATGCTGTTATTGTGTAAAATATAAATAAAGCTTTAGCTTTGTGACGTCGGGGATCAAGGAGGAGATTCGGAGGATGCGGGACGGTGCTGGGCTCCTTCACAGTGGGCGTGGCTGGGCTCAGTGTCAGAGAACGCTGGACTCATCTCGCAAGCATGGAGGAGACAGGAATCTGCATGTCATCCGTGCGGGAAAAACGCTATAACGCAACACAATCGCATACAAAACGGATGCCAGATGCAAGCAAAATCACGTGATTATCACGATTATCACTGAACGTACCCTGAACGCATCCTGACCTAATCCGTGACGCTTGTGTGCAAGAGGCCTAGTTAACAGCTTCCAGGAGGCAAAGGGAGCCCCCTTCCATTACTGTAGTCACTAATCATCGGGATCTGAGACGCTGCTGTCGCGATTCTGTCGGGAGAAGGGCTCTGTGGATGTGTGGGAGCACATGGGGAGGGGAAAGAGTGTCTTCTCATGGGTTAGTAATGGAGGGAGGCCAATGTCCAGGATTGACCTGGCACTGACCAATAGAGACAATATTAGAAATATTAAATATGTTAAATATGTATTGAGAACTCTCTCAGATCATTCTCCCCTCTCCATAGAAATTTTGGTAGGGTCAGGTCAGGTCAGGCCAAATCAGACTCGCTATTTAGATTAAACCAATACTGGTTGGCTATAATGGATGACCATCAGTTTATTAAAAAACAGATATAACTATACTTTAGCTGGCATTGGTTGCGTATGGGATACTTTGAAGGCCTATATGAGGGGATTGTTTATCAGCAGTATCTCTGCATTGAGAGGATCATTCAAGAGAAAAGAGAAGGAATTGACCAATTTAGTTGCTAGTACCACGGACCAGTTTATCACTCAGAAGACGGAACAAAGTAGAAAAAAATGCAGAAAGCCAGTCAGGACCTTAAAAATGTTCTCCTTGATAAGGCCCACCATAGTTTGTTCTTTAAGGGACAGAAATATTTTTCTGAATCAAGACGACCAAGTAGGCTCTTGGCTAGGATAGTTAAGCAACAAGAGAATAGGAGGAAG
Source organism: Bufo gargarizans (assembly GCF_014858855.1). Classification (NCBI taxonomy): domain Eukaryota; kingdom Metazoa; phylum Chordata; class Amphibia; order Anura; family Bufonidae; genus Bufo; species Bufo gargarizans. The sequence goes on from NC_058087.1 coordinate 105,835,544, forward strand.
GAAACAACTAGTATTCGTGGGCCTGATGGTAGGATCGTGCGAGATGAGGAGGGTATAGCTGAGGTCTTTTGGGAATACTTTGTAGCGGTTTATAGGGCGGCTCCTCCTGTGCCGGACAGCCTAGTGGACGCGTATCTGAATGGTCTTTCTTTTTCGGTTTTGTCAGAAAGCCAGAGGATCTTCCTGGAGAGGGAGATTACCGTCCAGGAGATCCATTTGGCCCTTGGGTCAATATCGGGTAGTTTGTCCCCGGGGCTGGATGGCCTTCCGTATGACTTTTTTCAGGAAATATGGGGATATAGTCCTTGCAAATCTTTCAGAAGTATTTACAAAGGGGTTGCAGGGAGAAGGCTTGCCGACCTCCATGTACGAAGCACTGATAGTTCTAATCCCAAAAAAAGATGAGGGTATGTTGGAGATGGGTGCTTATAGACCTATTTCTCTACTTAATACTGATATTAAGCTGCTCTCCAAGGTCCTGGCCAACAGACTTTCCAAGGTGATCACATTGCTAATTCACCCAAACCAAAATGGGTTTATGCCTGGGAGGGGTACACATTATAATATACATCGCCGGTTTGCTAACATTCAATCCTCCGGGATGACTGCCCACTCGATCCTGTCGTTAGATGCTACAAAGGCCTTTGACAGGGTCGAGTGGGGCTTCCTCTGGAGGGTGATGGGAAGAATGGGATTTGGTCCAAGGTTCATAGCCATGGTCCGCCTGCTTTACAAATCCCCTTCAGCCAAGCTCAGGATTAATGGGACCCTGACCAGGAGTTTTATGCTGGAGAGAGGCACCCGCCAAGGATGTCCTCTCTCGCCACTCCTATTTAATATATATATTGAGCCTCTGGCTATAAAAATCTGACAGGACTCGGGCATTCTTGGATTTGGGATTACAGGAGATTATGATTGGATTTCTCTATATGCAGACGATATTCTGTTCTTCATGCAACAGACTAATACTACCCTGCCAAAAGTTATGGAGATTGTAGAATCGTACTCCAGGTTTTCGGGCCTGGAGGTAAACTGGTCCAAATCTACCCTCCTCCATATAGATAGGTTCTCCACTGACCATTGTAGCTTATCTACAGACCTTGGGGTTGAGGATTCCATTAAGTACCTGTTGATAACTATCTCCGCTAATATCCAGGACTATGTTCAACTTAATCTACTCCCGGTCATTATGAAGATCAGATCTAAAATTAAAATATGGCATCGGTTCACCCTTTTGAGAGGAGATAGGGTCTCCTTGGTGAAAATGATAGTCCTTCCCCAATTACTTTGTGTTCTCCGAAACTCTCCGGTCTGGATAGAGGACAAATTCTTCAAACTGATAGAGAAGATGATTAATGATTTGCTATGGGGGAGAAAGCGGGTAAGGCTGAAACTGGATTATTTTTCAATGCTGCTGGAACGGGAGGGGGGGGGGGGGTTTGAACCTCCCCGTTTCAGGGGCTATTTTATTGCGTCTCAGCTATGTCTTTTTCATGAGTGGGAGACCAGCCCCCTATGTTGTCGGGTATATAAAGCAAATGCTTTATATAAATATTAAAATAAAAAAAATATCGGGTCAAAAGAAAAATTATGCAAACTATATTGACCCGTGAGATGGACATAAACATCTCAAAGAGTTCAATCAAGAACCTGATTATTTTGTGCAATCAGTAAAACAGGGTACAAGCGTCTATGCAAAAATATAAATGGTTTATTATACAATAGGTTAAAATACAAACAAAAATGAATCAACCTAAATTTCAATAATATACAATGATATGCAGTACCCCGAATTCACCCCTATATGATACCAACAAAACACTACTCAACCAACACAAGAATATTATGCAATATAGCTTTAAATTTGTGAGAGATATACAATCAATGGATTATGCGGAAAACTCAATCAAGAAGATGACAGATACGAGCCCTTGCTCCGCCCAAAAATGATGACCAATCTTCAGATAATGGTAGTATTGCAACAAAACTTATAAATTATTGGCTTGATATCAAACTAGGGAATATAAAGATTCCCAAGAAAGAGTCTCTTCAATATTATCCCCTTTTTTCAGTTATATGCATCGTAAGGCTCCTTTCACACTAGCGTTCGCTGGTCCGCTCGTGAGCTCCGTTTGAAGGAGCTCACGAGCGGACCCGAACGCAGCCGTCCAGCCCTGATGCAGTCTGAATGGAGCGGATCCGCTCAGACTGCATCAGTCTGGCGGCGTTCAGCCTCCGCTCGCCTCCGCACGGACAGGCGGACACCTGAACGCTGCTTGCAGCGTTCGGGTGTCCGCCTGGCCGTGCGGAGGCGTGCGGATCCGTGCGGATCCGTCCAGACTTACAATGTAAGTCAATGGGGACGGATCCGTTTGAAGATGCCACAATGTGGCTCAATCTTCAAGCGGATCCGTCCCCCATTGACTTTACATTGAAAGTCTGGACGGATCCGTCCGAGGCTATTTTCACACTTAGCTTTTTTTTTTCCATTTTAATGCAGACGGATCCGTTCTGAACGGAGCCTCCGTCTGCATTATTATGAGCGGATCCGTTCAGAACGGATCCGCCCGAACGCTAGTGTGAAAGTAGCCTAACTGAAATCAGAGAAAATACCGATGGAGCAACTAACGTAACACATCCGCAAATGAGCGGGTATCGGGCTAAGTATCAAGCCAATTAATTTAGATCAATACTACATAAAACAAAAATATACATTACCCAAGGGTCAAGTGATGTGCATAGTCTTGGGGCAGCCAGCTCTCAAGAGTTTTTCCCGATAATCCAAATGATTCTCCAGAGATCTATAATCCAAATGTTTGTTTCTCTTTTATCTCTTTTTCTCCCTTTTTTCTTTTTCTTTTTGGTAACTGGTTTCTTAACCCAAAACTTATCAGATGAACACGCCCTCCGAGTTTGGAACTTTCCAATCATTGTTGGAGGGGTGTGTGCATTGATAAGGAGCATGGCGTCATAATACTACCCAGAATGCAATTTTGCTACTGATGTAGTATTAACCGCTTATATCTAGATGGCACTGTTGTATAAGCAATAAGCATCATACCATTAAGGGTTAACTCATACATGCCTAATATTTTCACTACTTCACACCTCTGACATCTAGGGGCCTTTTCTCAGGGCTGAGGGACAAACTTTGATACATGAATATATACTTTGAGGAACATCTAGACAATTCTCACACTGTGGAATTCATGTTCAGATAGGAAAAACAATGAAGCCTCAGAATCTGCAGGTGCGGTGTATCTTCTAACTTTCTAAATGTATAATATATTGTTACAATAACAGTAGCTTTTGAACAGCACAGTAATTTTCTCATGGACTTACTTTGGCCTACATGAAACTTCATACAAAACAGTGAATATAAATCAACATTACTCTTAAAGGCAATTAATACCCATTATAACTAAAATAAGTAAATATAACTGTTTAAACTTATGAAAAAGCACAACAATGTAAAAAATTAGTGAACCAATCTGGCCATTTCTGACTTCTTTACTCTATTAGAGTCAGGATGCCTACTGAGTTGGAGGCATGAGTTTGGAAGTTTTGCTAAGCTGGTTACCAGGGCCTGGACAAACGGTTTAAAACTGATCAGTTCAGCCCCAATGCATTCTGAATGGATAAGGATCCGTTCAGAATGCATCAGTTTGGCTCTGTTCTGCCTCCGTTCTGCTCTGGATGCGGACACCAAAACGCTGGTACCAAAATGGTACCAATAGGACCATCACCTCATCCCACAGAAAATGAGCCCCTACATAAGACAATCGCCTCAAAAAAATAAAAAATAAACTATGGCTCTCTGAATACGGAGACACTAAAACATCTTTTTTTTTTTTTTTATGCTATTGTGTCAAAGTGAATTTTTATTTTTTGCCATATTAGATATTGCTGCGTCCGTAACAACCAGCTCTATAAAAATGTCACATGACCTAACCCCTCAGGGGAACATTGTAAAAAAAAAAAAAAAAACTGTGCCAAAATAGCTATTTTTGGTCACCTACCATCACAAAAAGTGCAACACAAAGCGATTAAAAATACTTATGCCCCCCAAAATAGTACCAATCAGTCACCTCATCCTGCAAAAAATGAGATCCTACCTAAGGTAATCGGTCAAAAAGTAAAAAAGCTATGTGTATCAGAATATGGAGACACTAAAACATAAATTTTTTGTTTTAAAAATGCTTTTATTGTGTAAAACTTAATAAATAAAATAAAAATATATTAGGTATTGCCACGTCCATAACGACCAGCTATATATATCACATGAACTACATCCACAGGTGAACGCTGTATAAAAATAAAAACTGCCAACAAAAATGGTACCAATGAAAATTGGTGTTTTCTAAAATGCTTTATTATGTAAAACTAAAACAAAGAAAGTAGACATATTTCATATTGTCTCTGCTATAACAACCTGCTGTATAAAAATAGCACATTATCTAAGGCTACTTTCACACTCGCGTTTTGGGCAGATCCATCATGGATCTGCAAAAACAAATCCGTTACAATAATACAACTTCATGCACCTGTAAACAGATCTGTTTGTATTATCTGTAACATAGCCAAGACGGATCCATCATGAACTCCATTGAAAGTCAATAGGAGACGGGTCCATTTTCTATTGTGCCAGATTATGTCAGAGAAAATGGATCTGTGTGCCAGGACGTTTGGCTCAGTTTCATCAAGCGGACAGCAAAACTCCAGAGCGGAATGGAGACTGATTGGAGGCAAACTGATGCATTCTGAGCGGATCCTTTTCCCCAGAATGCATTTGTCACGAGGGTGTCAAGAGCCACGTCTGACTCCGTTATACCCGGGGTCAGGAAGTCGCAGCGGGTGGCTGCGCGCTCTATGTCTAAAGAAAGCGCTGTTACTTAATGTTAGCTTTCTGTGTTTGCCTTGCAATCCTTTCCGTCTCACTCAGGGATCCGTAGCTTCTCCTCAGCTGTTTCTTGTCCTGCACTCCTAACCTCTTTATATTCCCCTCTCCCACTTCTCTGGTTGCCAGATATAGAGCTTCCTGCATGGACTTCTATACTGACCCACTGGACCTGAGTTGCTGTTATCCCTGGTTGTTGTACCAGAGCATTTCCCTCCGGATCCCTGTTGGTTGTTGGTTGTCGCCCACCTGGGACTATATGTTTTGTCAGTATTGTCTGTCCTCTCCCTAGTGCTTCCCTTTAGTGTTAGTGGTGCGGACTAGTGTTCGCACCGCCCTATTCACTACATAGGGGTCATCTTAGGGAAAGCCAGGGTTTAGGCACGTGATCAGCGTACGGGTGAGAAACCCGTCTAGGGACGTCAGGGCAGTCAGGTGCCAGCCTCAAGGTGAGTTAGGGGTCACCATCTTTTCCTCTCCCTTGGACAGGGCCTTCCTTTTCCCTCCCTTTGCTTCACGTATGTGATCGGCACGCCGGTCGTGATAGCATTAGGCCAAACTGATCCGTTTTGGACCGCTTGTGAGAGCCCATGATGGATCTCACAAACGGAAAGCCAAAATACGAGTGTGAAAGTAGCCTAACCTGTCATTGTAAAAAACAAAAAATGAAAACTGTGCCATAAAAGCCATTTTTTGTTATCTTGCCTCACAACAAAACGTAACATAAAGCGATCATCATATGTACCCCAAAATAATACAAATAAAACTGTCACCTTATCCCGTAGTTTCCAAAATGGGGTCACTTTTTGCCGTAGTAGTGCATCACGGGGGCTTTAAATTGGACACGGTGTCTAAAAACCAGTCTAGCAAAATCTGCCTTCCAAAAAACATATGGCGCTCCTTTTCTTCTGCTCCCTGTCGTGTGCCCCTACAGCAGTTTACGACCACAAGTGCGGTATTTCTATAAGCTGCAAAATCAGGGTAAGGGTCCATTCACACGTCCATTGTTTCTTTCCTGAACTGTTCCATTTTTTGCGGAACAGATCTGGACCAGATCTGTACCCATTCGTTTTCAATGGGTCCTGAAAAAAAATCAGACGTTGTGCTGTCCGATTTTTTTCAGGACCCATTGAAAATGAATGGGTCCAGATCTGGTCCAGATCTGTTCCGCAAATAACGGAACAGATCAGGAAAGAAACAACGGATGTGTGAATGGACCCTAATAGATATTGAGTTTTGTTTGGCTGTTAACCTTTGATGTGTTAAAGAAAAAAATGGATTAAATGAAAAATCGGCCCAAAAATGAAATGTAGAAATTTCATCTCCATTTGCCTTTAATTCTTGCGGTTAACAAAGTTTGGAAAATCCATTCTTATTAACTTGAGGTGTGTCATTTCTAAAATGATGTAATTAATGGGTGGTCTCTATTATGCAAACTCCACAAAGTGACTTCATAACTGAACTGGTCCTTAAAAAGTGGGTTTGGGAAATTTTACAAAAATTTTTAAGAATTGCTTCTAAAATGCTAAGCCTTTTACAGTCCTTAAAAAGTAAAATGACATTTGCAAAATTATGCCAACATAAAGTTGACATATGATATTACCCTTTCATGACCAAAGGTCATTGATGCCTCAGTGTCTGGGTCAAAATTTACAAATCTGACATGCGTCACTTTATGTGGTAATAGCTTTGGAACGCTTTTACTTTTCCAAGCCATTCTGAGATTGTTTTCTCGTGACACATTGTACTTCATGACAGTCATAAATTTGAGTCAATATATTTCACCTTTTATTTATGAAAAAATACAAAATTTAGCCCAAATTTTTTAAAAGTAGCAATTTTCAAAATTTCAATTTCTCTGCTTCTAAAACAGAAAGTGATACCTCATAAAATATTTATTACTTAACATTCCCCATATGTCTACTTTATGTTGGCATCATTTTGGAAATGTAATTTAATTTTTTTAGGACGTTACAAGGCTTAGAAGTTTAGAAGCAATTCTTAAAATTTTTAAGAAAATTTCCAAAACACATTTTTTAACAACCAGTTCAGGTCTGAAGTCACTTTGTGGGGCTTACATAGGGGATACCCCCATAAATGACCCCATTGTAATAACTACACCCCTCAAGTTACTCAAAACTGATTTTGCAAACTTTGTTAACCCTTTAGGTGTTCCGCAAGAATTAAAGCAAAATGGAGGGGAAATTTCTAAATTTCACTTTTTTGGCAGATTTTCCATTTTATTACATTTTTATCTTTAATACATTTAGGGTTAACAGCCAAACAAAACTTAATATTTATTACCCTGATTCTGCTGTTTACAGAAACACCCCACATGTGGTTGTAAACTGATGTAAGGGCACACGGCAGGGTGCAGAACAAAATGAACGCCACATGGTTTTTGGAAGGCAGATTTTGCTGGACTGGTTTTAGATGCCATGTACCATTTAAAGCCCCCCTGATGCACCCCTACAGTAGAAACTAGGGGATAAGGTGACAGTTTTATTGGTACTATTTTGGGGTACATATGATTTTTAATTGCTCTATATTAAGTTTTTTGTGAGGCAAGGTAACAAAAACATTTCTGTTTTGTCATCTTGAATTTTTTACAAGATTCATCTGACATGGTAGATCATGTGCTATTTTATAGAGCAGGCTGTTACGGACGCAGTGATATCAAATATGTCTACTTTTTTTGTTTTTCAGTTTTACATAATAAGGCATTTTTGAAAAAGAAATTATGTTTTTGTGTGTATTTTCTGAACGCCATATGTTTTTCATTTTTCTATTGATCGTCTTGTGCAGGGGCTCGTGTTTTGCAGAAAGAATCGAGGTTTTTATTGGTACCATTTTTGGGTAGATATGATCTTTTGATCATTCATTATTACACTTTATGGGGCAAGGTGGCCAAATGTTTTGGAACAGTTTTTTTTTACAGCGTTTATCTGAGGGGTTAGGTCATGTGAAAGTTTTATAGAGCAGATCGTTACGGATGTGGCAATACCCAATATGTATACTTTTTCTTATTTATTTAAATTTTACACAATAATAGCATTTCTGAAACCCAAAAAAATATGTTTTAGTGTCTCCATAGTCTGAGAGCCATAGCTTTTTTATTTTTGGGGCGATTGTCTTAAATAGGGGCTCATTTTTTGCGGGATGAGGTAATGGTTTGATTGGTACTATTTTGTGGTGTATACGCCTTTTTGATCGCTTGGTGTTACACTTTTTGTGATGTAAGGTGACAAAAATGGCTTCTTTTTTTACACATTTTTTTATTTTTTATGGTATTTATTGGACGGGGTTTATCATGTGATATATTTATAGAGATGTCGTTACGGACGCGGTGATACCTGGGTGGGGTTTTTGTTTAGTTTTTTAATTTTAGTTTTTTATAGGAAAAGGGAATTTTTTTATTAGCATTTTTATTTATTTTTACTTTTTATTATTTTCACTTTTTTTTTTTTATCAGTTCTTTCTTGGATCTTGAAGATCCAGTGGGGCTGATGGTTGTACTATACTTTGCAATGCTCTTGTATTGCAAAGTATACTACCAGATTTCCTATAGGTGGCAACACCGGACACCTTTGCAAAGCGTCCTGTTGCCATGACAACCAGCAGCAGCCCCGATGGTTGAGAGAGGGAGCCCCCTCCCTCTATTAATCCCATGGATGCCGCTGCTGCGGCATCTATGGGGTTACAGCAGAGTGTCAGCATAGAGCTGACACTCGCTGCTGATGGTGACGGCTCAGGAACAGAGCCGCCACCATCACACACAGCAGGAGTACCGCATCGGGGGCAGGGGGCAGCGCTGGAAAAGGGGGGGTGCATACAGCCAGCATTGAGAAAGAACAGATCGGGGCAGGATGAATGTATTGGGCGGGGAGGGGGCGGACCGCATCAGGGGCATGCTACATGGATGGGGGGGCGGGGTCCGATGGCAGAGGAAGGGCTCAGGGTGGTGATGGGTTGGAGGCGCACAGGAAGGGGGCACAGATCGGGGGGGCTTTAGGACACATTACCTGATTTTAACCATTTTAACACTGCAGCGATTCGATCGGTTAGTCTGCACAGACTAATCAATCGGATCGATTGCCGGCAAGGGACCACTCTGATTGGTCCCTTGCCGGCATTACTAGACTGTATGTTGTCCGTGACAGCACCAGGGCAGAACCTTTTAATCCAAGCGCTTTGCAGGTGTATGACGAGGTATGTGCAGCTATCAAGTATATAGACGGATTGCGGTCGTGAAGGGGTTAAGTAAAAAAATATTTTATGAGGTATCATTTTCTGTTTTAACCCCTTAAGGACGTAGGGCGTACCGGTACGCCCTATTTCCCGAGTCCTTAAGGACCCAGGGCGTACCGGTACGTCCTAACTTTAAATCGGGATTCCGGCACCGCGGGGGTTAATCGGAACGGGATGCTGGCTGAAATCATTCAGCCAGCATCCTGTAACAACGCGGGGGGGGGGGGGGGTCATTTGACCCCCCCCCCCCCCCCCGTATCGGCGATCGCAGAAAACCGCAGGTCAATTCAGACCTGTGATTTTCTGCGTTTCCGGTCCATTCGGGTCTCCGGTGACCCGATGAACTGAAAAAAGACTGCGATCGGTGGCGTGATTAAACAGCACCAATCGCAGTACGATGATTTGGAGAGGCGGTGCTGGCCCTGGTGCTGAACGCTGCTGTCCAGGGTGCTGATTGGTGCAGGGGAGAGAGGCGCGAGATTCAAACTTCCTGCGCTCCTCTCTCCCCTCCTTTTCCTGTCAAGCACCCGCACCGTGCAGCACCAGCTCCTGAGTCCCCCTAAATTGGCATCCATCACCCTCCTGCAACCATCGCCATCCAGGTAGGTTAGGGTCAGTGAGGGAGGGGCACTGTTAGGCAGGGAAAGAAGGGAAAAGTTAGTTAGGAAAAAAAACTTTTATCTAAAACTTTCTGTGTTCCATCTCTCAGACCCCAGACCCCCCCTGCCACTTGCCACTCGTCGCTCAAAACCCGGGCTCATTTTTGGCAAGACCCGGTGGCTGGACGCCGGTCAGTGCAGCCGAGATGAGGACATTTTGGGGCCTCGTGCTGCATATGGGTCTAGTCCAAAAACCCAGTGTCAGGCAATACTGGAGTGGGGGCATCCTATACTAGACCCCACTGTACAGTATGGTCATGACACGTCCCCGGTTTGAGGCCATCCGGAAATGTCTGCATTATTCCGATAATGCAGCATGTATATTCTAGGGGTGCAACAGGGGGCTTCAAATGGGACATAGTATAAACAAAACCAGTCCTGCAAAATCTGCATTCTAAAACCCATTTGGTGTGCCCCTCCTTCTATGTACTCCCGTTTGTCCAAACAGTAGTTTACGACCACATATGGGGTGTTTCTGCAAACTAGAGAATCAGGGTAACCCATATTGAGTTTTGTTTGGCAGTTAGCCTTTGTTTTACTCCTGGGAAAAATTTATTATATTGGAAAATTTTCCAAAAAATAGAAATTTCGAAATTGTTTCTCCATCTGCCATTAACTCTTGTGGAACACCTAAAGGGTTAACAAAGTTTGTAAACCCAGTTTTGAATACTTTGAGGGGTGTAGTTTCTATTCCATTTTTGGGAGGTTTCTATTATCTAAGCCTCACAATATGACTTCAAACCTGAACTGGTCCATAAAAAGTGGGATTTTGAAGATTTCAGAAAAATTTGAAAATTTGCTTCTAAACTTCTAAGCCTTGTAACATCCTTGTATATTTACATAACATGTAAATATAATTCCCAAAATGCATGATTTATAAAAGGAAGAGACACCGCGCTGAGCCTAGTTCACCTGACCCTAATTTACCTCTTGTTCCGATCGTGTAAAACCTATCCACCTCAGTTTTTAAAAAGCAGGAATTACCTTGGTTCTGATGTGTGGGATTAGGGGACCACCTTCTCGGGCGTTCCGGTGTGCACGTGTTCTTCCCCACGAGGTAAATAGCAGGTAGAGGTAGGCTGTATGGAGTTCGCCCCGGCCGGTGGCGAACTCCATACAGCCTACCTCTACCTGCTATTTACCTCGTGGGGAAGAACACGTGCACACCGGAACACCCGAGAAGGTGGTCCCCTAATCCCACACATCAGAACCAAGGTAATTCCTGCTTTTTAAAAACTGAGGTGGATAGGTTTTACACGATCGGAACAAGAGGTAAATTAGGGTCAGGTGAACTAGGCTCAGCGCGGTGTCTCTTCCTTTTATAAATCATGTGTTTAACCCTTTCTTAACAGCTATTGCGGAGCTGTTTCTGACACTGCTGCTTTAATTCTGTAATCAGCGCCGGTGGTATATCTTTGTATTGATAATTCCCAAAATGCTACAAATATGAAGTAGACATATGGGGAATGTAAAATCATCACAATTTTCGGGGGTATTACTATGTATTACAGAAGTTGAGAAACTGAAACTTTGAAATTTGCTAATTTTTCAAATTTTTGGGTAAATACGGTATTTTTTTATGCAAAAAAATTAACTTTTTTGACCCAATTTTAGCAGTGTCGTGAAGTACAATATGTGACGAAAAAATAATCTCGGAACAGCCTGGGTAAGTCCAAGCGTTTTAAAGTTATCAGCACTTAAAGTGACACTGGTCAGATTTGCAAAAAATGTCCTTAAGGTGAAATAGGGCTGAGTCCTTAAGGGGTTAAAAGCTGAGAAATAAAAATTTTTAAAATTGTGGATTTTTCCAAACTTTTTGTAAATTTGGCATTCTTTCATAGATAAAGGTAAAAAATATTGACTCATTTATGACTCTCATGAAGTACAATGTGTCACGAGAAAACAATGGCTTGGATAAGTTAAAGTGTTCCAAAATTATTACCTTGTAAAGTGACATGTCAGATTTGTAAAAAAAAAAATGGCCTGGGCAGGAGGGTGAAAACCTGCCCGGGGTAGAAGGGGTTAAGTTCAGTGTATTTTGTTTTGCATTGGTTTTTTGTAATTTTATTTTCAACAGTATCATCATACAGATGCTTTATTTCTATAATCTATAATATAAGTGTTTTGATCAAATTGTTTGAATTACTGTAGACCAGAAAATTACATTGTTGCATAATATAGCTAACGAGATAGATATTTTTAAAGCTGCCATGTTCTATAAATGTTTTATTTTGCAATTTTTTATTTTTTTTTTATATTGCAGATCTGGAGGAATCCTACCAACTGTGGCACAACAACTTCATAAAGATAACATTGATAGAGTTGTTAATGAAGCCATTCTGTCTAGTGGCATCTATCTGCATGAGGTTTCAGCTATCGCCACAACAGTGAAGCCTGGACTTGCATTAAGTCTTGGAGTTGGTGTTTCATACAGCTTAAACTTGGTTAAACGTTATAACAAACCCTTTATACCAATCCATCATATGGAAGCTCATGCATTAACTATTCGATTATTGCACCAAGTGGAATTTCCATTTTTAGTACTTTTAATTTCTGGAGGCCATTGCATCTTGTCTATTGCTAATGGGGTATCAGACTTTTTGCTGCTTGGACAGTCACTAGATGAATCACCAGGAGAAGTCTTGGACAAGGTATTGTCATTTATTGTACTATTGTCATTCCTAGTGTTTTCCATTGTCCTTTTATAGCTATATATCAATGTTTTACTTATTGAAGTCCACTAGGGATAAAGATGGATAAATTAAATGCTGCATATATTTATCCTGGTGGTACAGTAGGTATATACATGTCCATCATCCACTGTAATTGATGTTTTTGTGTACTGTGTCAAGCTGATTTATGTGCTTTCATACATACTGTAGGTCCAAGATCACTTTGGCATTTGTTTTTTTGCACATAACTGGTTGGTTATGTAATGCATTGGGTACAAATATTAATTTCTTGTTAACTACATTTGACTAAATGTGTTGCTTTGTTGTTGAACTTGTATTGGGTTAGGGCCTTTATAAAGCACTCAAGCAGAACTGCCGTACTGTGTACCAAAGTTGATTTGTATCAATCATATCAATGGAAAAAGTAATGCAATAAATTAAAATACTATATCACATCTATAGGCACTCTGTGTATTGTGGATGTGAACAAAGCGCAGGCTCTGGGTTGGCATCCTGGTGGGGAGGCACAGAGTAGTCTCTCTGTGAGGGGAGTAATCCCTCAAGCAAACAGGGAGTACTGCAGCTGTAGAAATACAAGTGTGATTTTTTTTTTTTTCCATAGTTTATTAAAATAGCCTCAAGAAAGTGATACTGTGTTGGGTGGGATATATAGATTAGAACTTTAAAATACTTTAAACAAAACACAAAGTCCATGGGATAGCTAAAAGGTCATGGGCCCTGGTACAAGCGTTAAGCTTGGGCCCCCCTATGATACTTTGCGATCCTGGTTACTGAAGAAATCGCGAATGTGTCTGGTTTTTAAAATCACACAAACAGTTCAAATCTTTTTTCAACCCAGCAGTAATACAGCACAAATCAGAGGAAATGAGCACCTCTTTGCCAAAAAGAGTCTTCCTGGACAGAAATGCACCCCCTCCCAGGTTATACATCCATCAATCTGATATCATCATGACAGAACCTCATAAACGTGCTACAGTCTAGTCTGTGTGGCTCCAACCCACCAGGGGGTCCTAGCACATTACCCTGGTCAGGAAGTTTCAAGGGAGAATGACAGATCCTTATCACACAGCTGGTTGGTACAGCAAGGAAGATGACCTGAAAGTCACCTCCAATGCATAGACTTCATATTTTTCACATATTTTCCTCATATTTCATGGGTTAGGCAAATATGAAAGGAAACATCTCTTCAGAGATTGTTTCGGTTCTTTTAACCCACCTTCCTGGAAATCTTCAAACAAATCAGAAATTCCCTCTGTGGGATATAAAGTTCCTAAGGCACCCTGTATTGTCTTCCAGTCATATTTGGTATCAGATGATGCGTAAAATGGTACTGATTATAAATATGGACTTTCTTAATTTGAGCTACAGGAAAGGAGAAACTGGCAAAGCCTAGATTCTGCCAGATTTTCTCCCTATGAGGCAAAGGACTGCCCCTGTTTCAATTACACAAGGCTGGACCTGTAAGTGTCATAACCACTCCCTGCTTCAGAGTGGGCAAAAACAGTGACACACTCAGGTCCTGCGTCCTACTGCTACTATCGACTAACATCATGACACGGGCTCGACAATGGACACGGGAACCTCGCCATCTTGGATTATTCCTTACAAAGACTCTATCTTTTACTGGACTCTACCATGGTAATTCATAACTTACAGACATTCTATACCCTTCCACCTCTTACCTATTTCTATCCAACCAATCTGTTCGACTGGCAGGTATATTTATCTGTCAGTTTTAATGTATATATTTTTGTGTATAGTTTTTAGACTAAAAGCTAACAATTCAATTGTTCCAGTTTTGCCCTTGTTACTTGATTACCTGATCTATGCTAAGAACTCCGTCCTCAGAGTAGACATACTACCGGATTGTTTTATTTTTATAAATTGTTGATGGGTTAGCTAGGTTGCAAATAACCGTTTCTTCCCTTTAGGATTAGCTAGCTGGGGTCTCTTTGCCCCGATTCAATAGGAAGAGTGGTGGCAGCAAATTAATTATATTTCCAGCTCGAAATCAATCATTTTATTTTATCGATTGTATATACAATCGTGATTGTATCATGTATGGGCACATCAACCAATCTTAAACGTCTACTGTGATCACAGTCGATTCGCCTCCAAAAGTCTCTAGTGGCAACTGGGATTTGGAAGGTGGTTGTCACACCCCCTTCCCTCAGTGCTTTGTAGCCAGGGGCAAGGATGCACATTGCCTTTGTGCTGCCTGAGGCAAAAATTTAAACTGCAAATCCCCCCCATGCCAAATTCTTGACCTTACCCCTTCCCTTCAGCCAGAGGTGTAACTTGACCAGCATGCACTTTCCATTGTCTTCTTATTTAGCACAAGGGTCTTTGGGCCCCCTCGGGCTCCTGTGCCCGGTATTGACTGCTACCTCTGCACCCTCTATAGCTACACCCCTGACAAAGACTTAATATGTTTATATCAGCAGGTAATTCTTACGCACCATGCTGGTGGTTCTGCTCTTGCCCAAAAATCAAATTGTATATATTCTTTCATTTATACCTAACCTCCTCTCAAATACATGGAATAAAAGTGAGGAGTCATGAATTACTCTAGGATATTGTAGTGGTCAAGCTGGTTCTTAATACAATGTTCTGGAGGTGCCCATCCATGCTGTTCTCTTGTTTCATAATTACAAATACACTCCTCAACATTGAAATTGCAACACCATCAAAGACAAGCTGTAAGGTTATGCAAATCAAGTGTTGTGGCAGACCAAGGGTCAGTCACGTGATGATCGTTGCCTCGTGTTCAGGTGAATGACGTCGACGGAGGAAAATGACAGAAGTCTGAGTGTAGTTCAAATTCTGTCAGGAACCCAAAGTGGGAGTGTCCTAGCCCATTTATTGATATCCAATTCAAAGGGTGTAACTTCTCAAAGTAAAACATGATTGGTTTACAAATATTTTAATAATGGCTTTTGATTGGTACACGAATAATACTTCTGATTGGTTAGAACAGAATCCATCTATTGATTGGTTAGTATTTTACAAGTTTTCCCTTTTCCCGGAATGTATTTACTGCTTCAGTTTAGGTTTTTAGCAAGAAATGCATATTTGCGACTTAGCATATACAAACCTTATCTTAACACACACGGTTCACTTCTATAGGTTTTTAGCTTATGTCATCTTGTCATCTTCTTGTTTTTTTCCAATTGTCAAAACATGCTATCACGCACACAGAGAAATGAAAAACATCTATGAATATTTTTATATCCACTTTCAGAAAAGCTGGATAATTTCCTTAACATTTCCCTTCTTTTTTTTTTTTTTCAATACTTCTGTGGGCGCCTTGAAGAATCTCTTCACGTGGTAGATGTTTTGTTCTGAAGGCTTCATTGTATCATGTATGTGTGTCTTGCTAACTACTAACCTGCCTGAACAAACAAATGACCCCTTAGACAGCCCGTACTTCACAGAGTATACAGATAAGCTGCATAGCCATGCAATGCAAGCATTGATTCCAGTCTGTCTAGTAGTTGTCATTTGATTAAGCATAAATACAGTACAGACCAAAAGTTTGGACACACCTTCTCATTCAAAGAGTTTTCTTTATTTTCATGACTATGAAATTTGTAGATTCACACTGAAGGCATCGAAACTATGAATTAACACATGTGGAATTATATACATAACAAAAAAGTGAGAAACATCTGAAAATATGTGATATTCTACCTTCTTCAAAGTAGCCACCTTTTGCTTTGATTACTGCTTTGCACACTCTTGGCATTCTCTTGATGAGCTTCAAGAGGTAGTCACCTGAAATGGTTTTCACTTCACAGGTGTGCCCTGTCAGGTTTAATAAGTGGAATTTTTTGCCTTTATAAATGGGGTTGGGACCATCAGTCAGGTGGATACACAGCTGATAGTCCTACTGAATAGACTGTTAGCTGCTTTTTTCTTGCCATAATACAAATTCTAAGTAAAGAAAAATGAGTGGCCATCATTACTTTAAGAAATGAAGGTCAGTCAGTCCGAAAAATTGGTAAAACTTTGAAAGTGTCCCCAAGTGCAGTCACAAAAACCATCAAGCGCTACAAAGAAACTGGCTCACATGCGGACCGCCCCAGGAAAGGAAGACCAAGAGTCACCTCTGCTGCGGAGGATAAGTTCACCCGAGTCACCAGCCTCAGAAATAGCAGGTTAACAGCAGCTCAGATTAGAGACCAGGTCAATGCCACACAGAGTTCTAGCAGCAGACACATCTCTAGAACAACTGTTAAGAGGAGACTGTGTGAATCAGGTCTTCATGGTAGAATATCTGCTAGGAAACCACTGCTAAAGACAGGCAACAAGCAGAAGAGACTTGTTTGGGCTAAAGAACACAAGGAATGGACATTAGACCAGTGGAAATCTGTGCTTTGGTCTGATGAGTCCAAATTTGAGATCTTTGGTTCCAACCACTGTGTCTTTGTGTGACACAGAAAAGGTGAACGTATGGACTCTACATGCCTGGTTCCCACCGTGAAGCATGGAGGAGGAGGTGTGATGGTGTGGGGGTGCTTTGCTGGTGACACTGCTGGGGATTTATTCAAAATTGAAGCCATACTGAACCAGCACTCATATAGCTGGAGAGCTGCTCAAAACAAATTCCTTTATTTAAAGGGGTTGTCCGAGTTATGAAAAAAAATAATATAGCACTGCAAATCTGATATATATATATATATATATATATATATATATATATATATATATATATTTTTTGCATAAAACCTGCTTAGCTCAGCTATATATTTCCTCATTTCCCTGGTTCTCTTCTGGCCCTTTGTTTACATGCAAAAAGAAAAACAACCTCTGCCCCTCCCCCTGCAAGTGGATACAAGAGCTGCCCTGAGTGACATGTCTGCCTGCTGGGAGACTCTGCAGCATATTGTATGTGTAGGACTACAAGTCCCAGCTAAACAATGACACTGCTAAAGGAGTGAATACAAGAGCTGCCCTGAGTGACATGTCTGCCTGCTGGGAGACTCTGCAGCATGTTGTATGTGTAGGAATACAAGTCCCAGCTGTATAATGACACTGCTAAGGGAGTGGATAGAGGAGCTGTCCTGAGTGCTGGGAGAAAACAGCAACTTGTAAGTGTAGAACTACATGTCCCACCTGTATAATGACACTGCTAATACACACAGGATCTTCCCCCTACCTTCTTGTGCAATGCTCTCTCTAGTCCTTCAGATCCTGTGCCCAGAATTGTCACTGCTGCAGAGCTGTGCAGCTGAAGGGGTTAAGAATCCTAGCAGAGAGTAGACGGCAGTGAACGGGGGCGTGGCCTGCACAGTGACGTCTCGTTTACAGGCTTGTAAACGACCTTTATCAGAGCAGGGAGAGAAGCTGACATCACAGGTCGTGACCCCCAGTGAAATCTGAGAAACCAGCCACTGGAGATAAAGTGAGTGAATTGGAAAGCTGTTACATTTGCTTAGTTAGGAACATAGAAAGAACAAAAAAATAACTCGGATAACCCCTTTAAATTCTACTATTGAAATTCTCAATATTAAAAAGTCATAATATTAAAACGTCATACAAGTACGCAGATTGTACAGAAATTAAAAAACAAAAGGATAAAACATCACAAATGACGGTAAGGTAAAAAATCACTTGAGGTATAGATTTGATCGCTTGCTATTACACTTTTTGTGATCTAAGGTGACAAAAAATGGTTTATTTAGCACCGTTTTTTGTTTCCAATAAATTCTAAAGGTATCCACCTTACGTCATCTACCTTAACAGGTCCTTCTCCAAAAATACTGCACTTATATATTTCATCTTGGTATTATTGGGAAACTTAGAACCGGGTCAATGCCATAGGCCTTACATTGTACTTGTGGCAATCTTTTAAATTCATATTAATTCAGCAGAAAGTCAATTTTTTACGCACTTGGAGTCCACTGAGGAAGAAGTCGAAACGCATCTGGGAGGAATCTGGACCCCACACTACCACCACTTTGGCGTACGCAAGAACATCTGCAATTTTACCTCCTCATTAACAACTTCTTAACCCCTTAAGGATTCAGCCCTATTTCACCTTAAGGACTTGGCAATTTTTTGCTAATCTGACCAGTGTCCCTTTAAGTGCTCATAACTTTAAAACACTTTGACTTATCCAGGCTATTCTGAGATTGTTTTTTCGTCACATATTGCACTTGAAGTAAAAATGAAGTAAAAAAATAATATTTTTTTGCATAAAAAAATACCTAATTTACCAAAAATGTGAAAAAATTAGCAAATTTCAAAGTTTCAGTTTCTCTACTTCTGTAATACATAGTACTACCCTCAAAAATTGCGATGACTTTACATTCCCCATATGTCTACTTCATGTTTGAATTATTTGGGGAATGATATTTTATTTTTTGGGAATGTTACAAGGCTTAGAAGTTTAGAAGCAAATCTTGAAAAATTTTTGAAATCTACAAAAAAACAATTTTTAGGGACCACTACAGGTCTGAAGTCACTTTGTGAGGCTTACATGATAGAAACCGCCCAAAAATAACCCCATTCTATAAACTACACCCCTCAAGGTATTCAAAACTGATTTTACAAACTTTGTTAACCCTTTAGGTGTTGCACAAGAGTTATTGGCAAATGGGGATGAAATTTGAGAATTTCATTTTTTTGCCTAATTTTCCATTTTAACCCATTTTTTCCACTAACAAAGCAAGGGTTAACAGAAACAAGACTGTATCTTTATTGCCTCGACTTTGCCGTTTACAGAAACACCCCATATGTGGCTGTAAACTACTGTACGGCCACACAGCAGGGCGTAGAGGGAAAGGTGCGCCGTATGGTTTTTGGAAGCCAGATTTTGCTGGACATAAAAGTGACCCCATCTAAGAAACTACACCCCTCAAGGTATTCAAAACTGATTTTACAAACTTTGTTAACCCTTTAGGTGTTGCACAAGATTTAATGGAAAATAGAGATACAATTTCAAAATTTAACTTTTTTGGCAGATTTTCCATTTTAATATTTTTTTTTCAGTTACAAAGCAAGGGTTAACAGCCGAACAAAACTCATTATTTATGGCCCTGATTCTGTAGTTTACAGAAAAAAAAACATATGTGGTCGTAAACTGCTGTAAATGCCATACGGTTTTTGGAAGGCAGATTTTGCTGGACTAGTTTTTTTGACACCATGTCCCATTTGAAGCCCCCCTGATGCACCTCTAGAGTAGAAACTCCAAAAAAGTGACCCCATTTTAGTCTGGGTTCACACCTGAGCGTTTTACAGCGCGTTCCTACGCGCTGTAAAATGCTCAACAAGGAGAAACCAATGCTTCCCTATCGGCATGGTTCTTACCTGGGCGTTTTACAGCGATGTCTGTATACGATCGCGCTGTAAAACGCCCGACGCCCTAAGAAGTACATGAGCTTCTTTGGGGCGTCTTGTCGCCCGTTCCCGTACATAGACTTTCGGGAACGCGCGACAATGGGCGTTCGCTTGTCTCTGTATGCGCGATTACAAACGCCGGTACAATCGCGCACACAGAGCGCTCCTTTCAAAATGCTCAGGTCTGAACCCAGCGTTAGAAACTACGGGATAGGGTGGCAGTTCTTTGGGCACTAGTTTAGGGTACATATGATTTTTGGTTGCTCTATATTACACTTTTTGTGCGGCAAGGTAACAAGAAATTTTTTGGCACTTTTTTTTTGTTATTTACAACATTCATCTGACAGGTTAGATCATGTGGTATTTTTATAGAGCAGGTTGTCACGGACATGGCGATACCTAATATGTATACAATTTTTTTTATTTATGTAAGTTTTACACAATGATTTCATTTTTAAAACAAAAAAAAATGTTTGTGTCTCCATAGTCTAAGAGCCCTTGTTTTTTCAGTTTTTGGGCGATTATCTTAAGTAGGGTCTCATTTTTTGCGGAATAGGATGACGGTTTGATTGGCACTATTTTTTGATCGCTTGTTATTACACTTTTTGTGACGTAAGATGACAAAAAATTGCTTTTTTTACACCGTTTTTATTTTTATTTTTTTATGGTGGTCATCTGAGGGCTTAGGTCATTTTGATATTTTTATAGAGCCGATCTATACGGACGCGGCGATACCTAATATGTATACTTTATTTATTTTTTATGGCATTCACCGTGCGGGGAAAGTAACATGACCGTTTTATAGATCAGTTCGTTACGGACACGGCAGTGTATTTTATTTTTTAAAAATTTTTATTCAGTGATAAATCGTAACTTTTTTCACAGTTTTTTTTTTTACATTTTTTTGACCCAGACCCACTTGGTTCTTGAAGATCCAGTGGGTCTGATGTCTGTATAATACAGTACAGTACACTATATAGGGTACTGTACTGTATTTTACTTGCACTTTGTCTGAACAGATCTATGCCTTTAGCATAGATCTGTTCAGCACCATGGACAGCAGGATGCCTGAGAAGGCGTCCTGTTGCCATGGGAACCTTCCCTGTCTGCTCAGTTGTAGCCAGAACTGCGCAGATGGGGAAGGGTAAGGACGGGGCTGGTGGGGGGCTGTCTGGGGCTCTCTCCCTCTCCCATCGGGTGGCTGTAAAGGCGCAGCAGCCCCCTGATGGGAGAGGGAGGGTGCTTCCTGAGCTGTTAACCTTTTCTATACAGTGGTCTGTACGGACCGCTGTATGGAAAGGGTTAATTGGCTGAAATCACATCACCGATGTCAGCCGTTTATACCAGGGTGTCAGCAATGTGCTGACACCCTGGTATACCCACTAGACGCCAATGATTATTCAAGGGGAGGCGGGCGGGGAATCGCGATCCCGCATCGCCCGCGACACACCCCCCCCCGCACCACCCGCCCACATAATTTCATTCAGGGGTGCAGGGGGGGTTATTAAAACTTGATTTCGGGCCTTTTAACCGCGGGGATCAGAATCTGCTAACAGCGCAGCAAACCGCAGGTCTGAATTGACCTGCAGTTTGCTGCGATCGCCGATACAGGGGAGTCACATGACCCTCGGCGTTGACAGGATGCCGGCTGAAGGATTTCAGCCGGCATCCTGTTCGGATTAACCCCTGTGGCGCCGCAATCTTATTTTAAACTCATGACGTACCGGTACGTCATGGGTCCTTAAGGACTCGGGAAACATGCCGTACTGGTACGTCATGTGTCCCTAAGGGGTTAAGTGACTGACTCGTCCTATACAGAAATCTATGCTCACAAACTTCCTGGAGCGATACAGTTCCATTTCCAGCTTGATCGGAGCTAGTGAGAAGTCGAGCACGTGGGACGCTGAAGGAACGGTGACCAAACGAACAGGCCGCATTCAAAGGTTGGAGGTAAGGGAATAAGATAGCTCGACAATAGGTGGGACGCCACCTAGAGCTAAAAACTCCTGAATTTTTCAAAATTTCGATAAGCCTATGAACTGTTGCATAAGAACTAATGTGACTCTTTCAATTTTTCGAACCAAGAATTCATAATCAAATCGAAAAGTGTATTAGTGCATTATAGTACCAAGAATCGACGATTATATTAACCGAAGATTTGGTGACTATTTAATCGAGAGCTTCAGTGAATTACCGATAATCAGATCTTCCTGTTGTGAATCTATTAAGCACCTATATGCTGTCTGACTTATATTATAATCATTTAAATCTATACCTCAAGTGATTTTTTACCTTACCGTCATTTGTGATGTTTTGTTTTTAATTTCTGTACAATTTGCGTATCTTGTATGACGTTTTAATAGTATGACTTTTTAATATTGAGAATTTCAATAGTAGAATTTAAATAAAGGAATTTGTTTTGAGCAGCTCTCCAGCTATATGAGTGCTATATCTTTATTACTACAATTTTAATTAACCCCTTGGTGTTTTGACGTTAACACATAGATATTGTGAACCATCCTATCCTACTGATTGGTAGAGCCACCCCATCCTGTGAACATATTTATTTATATAATCTGTCCACCTCTACAACTTTCCAGTGACCACAGAGGTGTGCTAAATAAACTCACTCTACACACTTTCCTATTATCACCTTACAAAGGTCTTTTGGGATTTTAATGTTGATAACCTGTCCTTAGGATAGCCTATCAATATCTGATCCTCAGGTGTGCAACAATCTCCATAGAATGTGTCGGCAGATAAGAACCATTTGGCCCATCTAGTCTGCCCGATATACTAAATACTATGTATAGCCCCTGGCCCTATCTTATATCTAGGACGGCCTTATGCCTATCCCATGCGTGCCTAAACTCCTCCACTGTATTTGCAGCTACCACTTCTGCAGGAAGGCTATTCCATGCATCCACTACTCTCTCAGTAAAGTAATACTTCCTGATATTACTTTTAAACCTTTGCCCCTCTAATTTAAAACTACAGTCATGTGAAAAAATTAGGACACCCTTTGAAAGCATGTGGTTTTTTGTAACATTTTTAATAAAAGGTTATTTCATCTCCGTTTCAACAATACAGAGAGATTAAAGTAATCCGACTAAACAAAGAAAACTGAAGAAAAGTCTTTTCAAGATCTTCTGTAAATGTCATTCTACAAAAATGCCTATTCTAACTGAGGAAAAAGATAGGACACCCTTGCCCCTAATAGCGAGTGTTACCTCCTTTGGCTGAAATAACTGCAGTGAGACGGTTCTTGTAGCCATCTACCAGTCTTCGACATCGGTCTGAGGAAATTTTACCCCACTCCTCAATGCAGAACTTTTTCAGCTGTGAGATGTTTGAGGGGTTTCTTGCACGTACAGCCCTTTTCAAGTCACCCCACAGCATCTCAATGGGATTCAAATCTGGACTTTGACTTGGCCATTCCAGGACTCTCCATTTCTTCTTTTTCAGCCAATCTTTGGTTGATTTACTAGTATGTTTTGGGTCATTGTCATGTTGCATGGTCCAGTTCCGCTTCAGCTTTAATTTTCTGATGGTCTCACATGTTCTTCAAGCACCTTCTGATACACAGTAGAATTCATCGTGGATTCTATGATGGTGAGCTGACCAGGTCCTGCTGCAGCAAAGCAGCCCCAAACCATGACACTTCCACCTCCATGCTTCACAGTTGGTATGAGGTTCTTTTCTTGGAATGCTGTGTTTGGTTTACGCCAAACATGTCCTCTGCTGTTGTGTCCAAATAATTCAATTTTGGACTCATCTGTCCAAAGAACATTATTCCAGAAGTCCTGGTCTTTGTCAACTTTATCTCTGGCAAATGTCAGTCTGGCCTCGATGTTTCTCTTGGAAAGCAAAGGTTTCCTCCTTGCACACCTCCCATGCAAGTTAAACTTGTACAGTCTCTTTCTGATTGTAGAGGCATGTACTTCTACATCAACAGTAGCCAGAGCCTGCTGTAGTTCTCGAGATGACACTTTAGGGTTTTTGGAGAACTCTTTTAGCATCTTGCGGTCTGCTCTTGGGGTGAACTTGCTGGGGCGACCAGTCCTGGGCATGTTGGCAGTTGTTTTGAAAGCCCTCCACTTGTAGACTATCTTCCGGACAGTGGAATGGCTGATTTCAAAATCTTTTGAGATCTTTTTAAATCCCTTCCCAGACTCATAGGCTGCTACAATCTTTTTTCTGAAGTCCTCTGACAGCTCTTTTGCTCTCACCATGGTGCTCACTCTCACTTCAACAGTCAGGAGCACACCAAACTAAATGTCTGAGGTTTAAATAGGGCAAGCCTCATTCAACATGCAGAGTAACGATCTACTAATTATGTGCACCTGGTGTGATATACCTGTGTGAGATCTGAGCCAATTTAAGAGGGAATACATGTGAGGGTGTCCTATCTTTTTCCTCAGTTAGAATAGGCATTTTTGTAGAATGACATTTACAGAAGATCTTGAAAAGACTTTTCTTCAGTTTTCTTTGTTTAGTTGGATTACTTTAATCTCTCTGTATTGTTGAAACGGAGATGAAATAACCTTTTATTAAAAATGTTACAAAAAAACACATGCTTTCAAAGGGTGTCCTAATTTTTTCACATGACTGTATGTCACAGTTTTTCTTCTTTTAAATATTCTCTCCTCTTTTACCTTGTTGATTCCCTTTATGTATTTAAAAGTTTCTATCATATCCCCTCTGTCTCGTCTTTCTTCCAAGCTATACATGTTAAGGTCCTTTAATCTTTCCTGGTAAGTTCTATCCTGCAATCCATGTACCAGTTTAGTAGCTTTTCTCTGAACTCTCTCCAAAGTATCAATATCCTTCTGGAGATATGGTCTCCAGTACTGAGCACAATACTCCAAATGAGGTCTCACCAGTGCTCTGTAGAGCGGCATGAGCACCTCCCTCTTTCTACTTGTAATTACTCCTCCTATACACCCAAGAATTCTGCTAGCATTTCCTGCTGCACTATGACATTGTCTGCCTACCTTTAAGTCTTCTGAAATAATGATCCCTAAATCCCTTTACTCAGATACTGAGGTTAGGACTGTATCACTGATTTTATATTCTGCTTTTGGGTTTTTACGTCCCAGGTGCATTATCTTGCACGTATCAACATTAAAATTTTAGTTGCCAGATTTTTGACCATTCCTCTAGTTTTCCTAAATCCTTTTCCATTTGGTGTATCCCTCCAGGAACATCAACCCTGTTACAAATCTTTGTGTCATCAGCAAAAAGACACACCTTACCATTGAGGCCTTCTTCAATTTCGCTGATAAAGATATTAAACAATATGGGTCCCAGAACAGATCCCTGAGGTACCCCACTGGTAACAAGACCTTGGTCTGAATATACTCCATTGACTACAACCCTCTGTTGCCTGTCCCTCAGCCACTGCCTAATCCATTCAACAATATGGGAGTCCAAGCCCAAAGACTGCACTTTATTGATAAGCCTTACTAAAGTCTAGATAAGCGATGTCTCCTCCATCTATTATTTTAGTCACCCAATAAAAAAAATCAATAAGATTAGTTTGACATGATCTCCCTGAAGTAAACCCATGCTGTTTTTCATCTTTCAATCCATGGGATTTTAGATGTTCCATAATCCTCTCCTTAAGTATGGTTTCCATTAATTTCCCCACTATTGATGTCAGGCTTACTGGCCTATAGTTGCCCAATTCCTCCCTACTACCTTTCTTGTGAATGGGCACAACATTTGCTCATTTCCAATCTTCTGGGATGACTCCTGTTGCCAGTGATTGGTTAAATAAGTCTGTTAATGGTTTTGCTAGTTCACTGCTGAGCTCTTTTAATAGCTTTGGGTGTATCCCATCAGGCCCCTGTGACTTATTTGTATTAATTTTAGACAGTTGACTTAGAACCTCTTCCTCTGTAAAGACACATGCATCAAAAGATTCATTAGTCTTCTTTCCTAACGGAGGTCCTTCTCCTTCATTTTCCTTTGTAAAAACTGAACAGAAGTATTCATTGAGGCAGTCAGCTAGTTCTTTATCTTCTTCCATATACCTTCCTTCTTTTGTTTTTAATTTGGTAATTCCTTGTTTTAGTTTCCTTTTTTCATTTATGTATCTGAAGAATGCCTTATCGCCTTTTTTCCCTGATTGAGCTAATTTCTCTTCTGCCTGTTATTTAGAAGCTCTTATAACTTGTTTGGCTTCTCTCTGCCTAATCTTATAAATTTGGCTGTCATCCTCGTTTTGTTTTGTTTTTATAATTCCTAAATGCTATCTTTTTGTTTTTAATGATTTTGGCCACTTCTGCTGAGTACCACAGTGGTCTCTTCCGTTTTTTTGCTTTTACTGACAAGCCTAATGCAATTTTCTGTTGCCTTCAATAGTGCCACTTTTAAGTAGTCCTATTTCTCCTGGACTCCAATGAAACTGTTCCAGTCTGATAGGGACTCGTATACCACTAATCTAATTTTAGAAAAGTCTGTTTTTCTAAAATCTAAAACTTTTGTTTTTGTGTGGTGTGCTCAGTCACTGTACTTATAGTAAACCACACTGACTGGTGATCACTAGATCCCAAGCTTTCCCCTACAGTAATATCAGATACCAAATTCCCATTTGTAAATACTAAATCTAAAATGGCCTCCTTCCGGGTTGGCTCCTCCACTACTTGCTGTAGAGATAATCCCAGTAGGGAATTTAGAATATCTGTACTCCTGGCAGAACTAGCTATTTTGGTTTTCCAGTTTACATCTGGAAGATTGAAGTCTTCCATAATGATAACTTCCCCCTTCAATGTCATTTTAGCTATTTCCTCAACTAGTAGATCATCTAATTTGTTGACTTGGCTAGGTGGTCTATATATCACACCTACACGAGTTACCTTATGATTATCAAGCTGCAAGGTAACCCAAACTGACTCTAAATTGTTCTCGCTAACTTGTATCGAATTAGATTTTATTCTATCTTTCACATACAGGGCCACCCCTCCCCCCTTCTTACCTTCTCTGTCTTTCCTGTATAGAGAGAACCCTGGCATTGATATATCCCAGTCATTACTCCCCTTGAACCACGTCTCAGTAACAGCCACTACATCTATATTCTCAGATGCCATTATAGCCTCAAGTTCATTGATCTTATTCCCTAGACTGCGAGCATTTGTAGACAAGACTCTGAGCTTGTCATTTCTTAACCTTTGCGCTACTGGCCTCTTCTGGAATTGTTCCGGCGGGCAGTTGGACTGCTGGATTATCACTCTTTTGCCCTCTCCTTTATGTTCAGCTGTTTCAGAAAGGCGCTGGAAGTCAGCGTTAGAAGTGCACATATCTGTTGTATAGGAGATGGAAATGGTAACTACAGAACTGCTCCCATTTATCTAATGGAAGTAGCTGTACAGTAATCAGCTGTGTAGTTCTGGCACCAAATTCCACCCAGATTCCACCACTATAGTTAGTCTGATACAGATGATTGGCAGGGATAAAGACTGTTGGAACCGTGCCGATCAGTTATCGATGACCTCTCCCGAGGAAAGCCATAGTAAAATAACAGAAAACACTGTTAACCCCTTAGGTACTGGGCTCATTTTCACCTTAACTACTTCAGGACATATGACGTACCGGTACGGCATGTTGTCCTGGTACTTAAGGACACATGACGTACCGGTACGTCATGTGTATTTCCGATCACCACCGCCCGGCGGGGGAGGTGATCGGAGCCCGGTGCCTGCTCAAATCATTGAGCAGGCTCCTCGGCTAAATGCGTCGGGGGGTCCTGTGACCCCCCCGTGTCAATTGAGACCTGCGGTTTACGGCTTTTACCTGGTGCGGCAGCGGTGGTAGTGCCATCGGGTCCCCATGGGGCTGTAGGAGGGATCCGATGGCATGGAAGGCAGCGCGATGCCTTCCCGTGGCATCGCCGCTGTCTCCTGTGACTTGCCTGTGAGTTCCAGCCCCTTGGATCTCACAGGCCAGAAGCTGTATGAGTAATACTCACTGCATTAAACATACAGCCAATGCATTCCAATACAAAAGTATTGGAATGCATTGTAAAGATTTAGACCCCCAAAAGTTCAAGTCCCAAAGTGGGACAAAAAGTAAAGTGAAAAAAAGTTGAAAAAATAAAATTTTCCTTCCCAAAAATTAAAAGTTTCAAGTAAAAATAAACAAAAACTTAATTTTCCCCAAATAAAGTTAAAAAAATTGGTAAAAAATAGGGGAAAAAAAGTATACATATTAGGTATCGCCGCGTCCGCATCGACCGGCTCTATAAACATATCGCATGACCTAACCCCTCAGATAAACGCAGTCAAAAATAAAAACTGTGCTAAGTTAACCATTTTTTGTCACCTTACATCACAAAAAGTACAACAGCAAGCGATGAAAAAGGTGTTTGCCCACCAAAATAGTACCCATCTAACCGTCACCTCATCCCGCAAAAAATTAGCCCCTATCTGAGACAATCGCCCAAAAAATTAAAAAAAAACTATGGCTCAGAATATGGAGACACTGAAACATGTTTTTTTGGTTTTAAAAAAAGCTGTTATTGTGTAAAACTTACATAAATAAAAAAAGTATACATATTAGGTATCGCCGCTTCCGTATTGACCGGCTCTATAAAAATATCACATGACCCTCAGATGAACATCGTAAAAAAAAAAAAAACTGTGCTAAATAAACAATTTTTGGTCACCTTACATCACAAAAAGTGTAATAGCAAGCGATCAAAAAGTCATATGCACCCCAAAATAGTGGCAAAAAATTACACCCTACTTAAGATAGTCGCCCAAAAACTGAAAAAAACTATGGTTCTCAGAATATGGAAACACTAAAACATGATTATTATTTTTTTGCTTCAAAAATGAAATCATTGTGTAAAACTTTTTTTATTTTTATTTTTTATGGTATTCACCTGAGGGGTTAGGTCATGTGATATTTTTGTAGAGCAGGTTTTTACGGATGCGGCGATACCTAATATGTATACTTTTTTTATTTATGTAAGTTTTACACAATAATATCATTTTTGAAACAAAAAAAATCATGTTTTAGGGTCTACATATTCTGAGAGCCATAGTTTTTTTTTTGTTTTTGGGCGATTATATTAGCTAGGGTCTCATTTTTTGTGGGATGAGAAGACGGTTTGATTGGCACTATTTTGCGGTGCGTATGACTTTTTGATCGCTTGCTTTTACACTTTTTTTATGTAAGGTGACAAAAAATTGCAGTTTTTCACTTTTTTTATATATTTTTTTTTACGGTGTTCACCTGAAGGGTTAGGTCATGTGATATGTTTATAGAGCAGGTTATTACAGACGCGGCGATACCTAATATGTATACTTTTTTTTTTTATTTACTTAAAGGGAATCTGTCACCTAACTTGAGCATATTAAACTGTTAACATAGCAATGTTTAATAAAGTACCTTCATTCCATCAAGGGTCTTCTTTCTTTTATTCAAGTTTTGATTTGATTTTTTCAAATAAGCTAATTAAGCTTCAAGGTGCCCAGAGGGGCGTTATTCCTCTCCTCGAGTGCCCAGTAACGCCCCCCTGCAGTGCCCAGCCGGCCTTTTTTTCAAGCCCAGCACGCCTCCTCATGAATAAATTTACTCCCACGTCGGAGCCAAACGGCGCCGCCCCCTCCACTACGTCATGTAATTTATTCACCCCACGATCCGTGCGTCCTCCTTTCTTTCCCCAGAAATCTCGCGCAGCCGCAGTATCGCTGACTGCCTGCGCCTGTTCTATACTACGGCTCCTTAAGGGCAACAGCCTCAATAGTGTCACTGGGCATGCGCCGAGCCCAGTGATGTAATCAGAGTTCTGTGCCTCTGGAGCCGTAGTAGCGGACAGGCGCAGCATGAGGACGCAAGAAAGAAGACCCTTGCTGGAATGAAGGTACTTTATTGAACATTGCTATGTCAACAGTTAAATATGCTCAAACTAGGTGACAGATTCCCTTTAAGTTTTACACAATAACAGCTTTTATAAAACAAAAAAAAAAAGATGTTTTAGTGTCTCCATATTCTGAGCCATAGTTTTTTTTTTTGTTCTTTTTTTGGGGCGATTGTCTTAGGTAAGGCCATATTTTTTAGATTGGTACTATTTTGGTGGGCATACGCCTTTTTGATCGCTTGCTGCTGTACTTTTAGTGATGTAAGGTGACAAAAAAATGGTTTATTTAGCACAGTTTTTTATTTATTTTTTACAGTGTTTATCTGAGGGGTTAGGTCATGTGATGTTTACAGAGCCGGTGTTTTTTCCCCCTATAGTTTACCAATTTTTTTTATTACTCATACAGCTTCCTGCCTGTGAGATCCAGGGGGCTGGATCTCACAGGTTCTTCACCGGAAGGCAGCGCTGATGCTTAAGGAAGGCATTGCGCTGCCTTCCATGCCATCAGGTCCCTATTACAGCAGCACGGGGACCCGATGTCACCACTGATCCCTGCCGCAACGACCCGTAAACGCTGCAAACCGCAGGTCTGAATTGACCTGCGGTTAGTGGCAATCGCCAAGATGGGGGGGTCACGGGACCCCCCCACGCATTGTCCCAGGGTGCCTGCTGATTGATTTCCGCAGGCACCTAGTTAAGATCACCGCCCACCGCACGACGGTGATCAGAACTACACATGATGTACCGGTACGTCATATGTCCCCAAGAGGTTAAGGATGGAGCCAATTTTCAAATTTTCATTTTTTCTGATTTGTTTTTTTCCTCGCTGCCTTCCAAGAGGTGTATTATGTGAATTATAGTATTTCTAGCTTTTTACAGTATATAGAGTTGGTCATTCAGAGGTGATGATTCACATTGATGCATGTTACAACGTTGACCCGAGACCACCGCTATTCTGCTTACCTCACCTGGTGGCCCGGATCCACTCCCACTTTCATCTGCCATGCGCCAAGTCTGCCTTGTCCCTCCATTCAGGCTGTGGTCTGCTTGCCAGTAAGTCCTGTCCTCCTCTGCACTTATTGTGCGCATGCACTCCCTCTGTGGCTCTTAAAAGGCAAGTGTGCACACCCAAATCTTCACCAGCCAGTATCTGGCCACCTTGGGGTACTTGCCCTGTGGCAGGGTATCTGAGTAGTAGGTTTTCTAGCATGCTTGTATCCTGCAAAGGTTCATGTTCTTTGTCTGCCTATGTACTGACTTTCTGCCTGTTTTCTAGATTCTGACCCTTTAGTGCCTGACCTCAGTATTGACCCTTATACCATTTACCGTATAGCACATACTCTGCCTGCACTGACTTCATCCTGTTCTTCACCCCTCTGTGCTCTGTATCGGTGTCTATGACTCCTGTACGTTAGCTTTTAATCACACAGAGACTACTCCAGAGGGTAACTGTTTGGTAGTACCCCTGCAGCGAAGTCCAAATCCTTGTGCAGGGTTTAAAGGGTGTATGCCAGGGGACTACCAGGATAATGCCTTTAGCATTAGCCCAAAGTCAGATTTATTGGTTGACACAGGGGTTCCACGCCTACTTCCATAAAAATGCCACTGCCATATTTGCATTTTTTGGAGAATTTCTCAAGAACTGTACATCCTAGAGAGCTGAGACCCTGTCTAAAACCTTCCTGGAATCTGATGTACCTATTTGCCGATTTTAGTGCAGATCGGTATAGTTGTTTGACAACAGACAGAAATTCATATATATATATATATATATATATATATATATATCTACTAGCAGAAGTACTCTGCTTTGCATGGGTATATTTCATCTATTTCCTTTTATGTTTCCCTGTGTCGTAAAAAGATATCGACCGTTTCCCCCATAGCAGTGACCTCTATAGTACCAACCCCTTTAAAAATGACCTCCACAGTGGCTTCCCCTTTAACATTAACCTCCACAGTGGCTGCCCCTTTAACATTGACCTCCACAGTGCCTGCCCCTTTAACAGTGACCTCCACAGTGCCCGCCCCTTTAGCATTGACCACCCCTTAAACAGTGACCTTTACAGTGCCCGCCCCTTTAACAGTGACATTCACAGTGCCCGCCCCTTTAACAGTGACTTCCACAGTGCCCGCCCCTTTAACAGAGACCTCCATAGTGTCTGCCCCTTTAACAGTGACTTTCACAGTGACCGCCCCTTTAACAGTGACTTCCACAGTGACTGGCCCTTTTAATAGTGACTTTCAGAGTAACTGCCCCTTTAACAGTGACTTTCACACTGACCGCCCCTTTAACAGTGACTTCCACAGTGCCCGCCCATTTAATAACAGTGACTTCCACAGTGCCCGCCCCTTTAAAAACATTGACCTCCACAGTGCCCGCCCCTTTAAGCAGTAAAGAAAAATGGATGGGTTGTTATGGAAACCTGGAGTAAAACTGTGTTTATGGCAGTTGGGATTTGAAGAAACAGACTTGCAGACTTGTATTGGCTAATGTGGGTCATTTTTTGGGAATATCTCAGTCTTAGAGAGCTGAAACCTTACCGGACACCTGATGTACATGTGTGCCAAATTTTGTTGAAGATCGGTCCAGTCATTTCGTGCATAAAGAACAGACAGAAACTCATTTTTATATATATGATATATGTGTGTGTGTATATCTATAGAGAGAGAGAGAGGGAGGGAGAGAGAAAAGAAAAAAGTTGCAGCTCTCACCTCTGATCACCCTTGTGAAGCACGGAAGATAAGGCTTGAACCCAGCCACATTAAGAATATCCAGAAAACAAAGGATCAATTCCAGCTTCTGACGTATAAAATAGTTTGTTCTTTATTTGGCTTTCAAAATTTAAGATCCAGCATACATCACATGGAGAGACACAAGGTAATTGTGACGCGTTTCGGGCTATAGTATTGAGCCCTTCATCAAGACAATACATAGTGCACTAAAAACAAGTACTTATATACAACACAGATAGGTTCCTCCTCCTTTTTTGATTGGCTAAAGGTCATATCAACATATGTTGAAGCAATACATTAATTGCAACACAGACCACGTAGTATACAGTATGTTATAACATGTAAAATATGCACGTTGCAATACGTGGGCTGTACCACAAATGATCTAAAAGTACGTATAAGGAAGCATTTGAGTGATGTCCCTCACGTCATGTCTCGGAATGTCTCAGCGGCAACAATGCATTTTGCCACTGTTCACAAGGGCAATATCTCTGCGTTTTCTGTGCAGGGCGTGGAGGTTGTTTCCGCACCTATTAGAGGAGGTGATCGTAAACAGAAGCTCCTAAGTAGAGAAACATATTGGATGTTTGTTTTGGAAACTTGTATACCGAAGTGCCTAAACAGAAAATATGATTTAACACTGCAGTACATGTAGTTCATCAGTGTGTGTTTTCAAATGCATGATACTAATTTGTTGCCTCCCCGCCCATGTGCTCTTGGCTAGACTCCTTTACCTAATCCAGGAACACCTGGGCCTGGGATGTGACCTTTAGCCAATCAAAAAAGGAGGAGGAACCTATCTGTGTTGTATTTAAGTACTTGTTTTAGTGTACTATGTATTGTCTTGATGAAGGGCTCAATACTATAGCCCGAAACGCGTCACAATTACCTTGTGTCTCTCCATGTGATGTATGTTGGATCTTAAATTTTGGAAACCAAATAAAGAACAAACTATTTTATACGTCAGAAGCTAGAATTGATCCTTTGTTTTCTGGATACTCAAAAAAAAAATAAAAAAAATAAAAAAAAATATATATATATATATATATATATATATATAATACATATATTGATTATGTATTATTTTGTTTAGTAATTTCCCATTTCTAGGGGCTCATGTGGCTGAGGAAGGTCTCTGACTGACTAACATATTCAAGAATGTTTATGTTCTGGTACTACAGCTTTACCTGTTCTGGACCCTATTGTGTAAATATGTATTAATAAAATAATACTTTTAGTAGGGGCTGGCTGGTAAATTTTAACCTGGGCACAGCACTGGCTCATGTGTAGCGGCCCACCTTAACCTGTTTAACTCCGCCTACCATATAAAGGCGGCATAGGTAAATGGCCTTGTAATTTCATGTTGGGATCGTATACACGTGCAATCCCAGATACAGTACATGATTGAGTCCGTCGCAACATGTTCATTAGAGGGGCAAGATTTACCAACTCCTGAGCTTAAGAGACTCCTTTGACTATAATTGGGTCGGCTCAGGATGCAGCTTCTTTACTGGAAAAAAAAAGTTTTGCATGCAGGACTTTTTTTGTACAGTCTTTTTGACAGAATCTGTGACAGTGGCCCGAACTCAGATGGGAATGTATGGTATTAGATCAAAATATAGCATCAGATGCACGTTTAACACACAAATAGAGAGCAAGATCCAAGACCACTACATATATACAGCACCAGAACCAAGTTCACTGCATGAATATATCACCAGGACCAAACCCATAAGTCAAATACAGCATCAGAACCAAGCTCATTACATAAATACAGCACCAAAACCATGTGCAGTAGATATATTGTAACCTAGCAAAGGTTTTGTTTGGGAAGGCAGGTATTTTCCTGCCAACATGTGTGGCTGGGCTTATTTCCAGCCAGGTGAGATCAAATACCGGACCGGAGTTTAAGTGCCAGTCCGGGTTTTGGCAGCACCTGGCTGTCCTTTAAAAAGGCAGCTGGGCTCAGATCAAGGTCTCTGTCTTGGGATCTGAGGCATGGTGCCGTGCTAGAGGGCTGAGAGCCGCATGCAGGGAAACAGGCCCCCTAAAGCCTGTTGTGGACGCTGAAAGAACCTGCTAACAAGGTGACTGTTTTTGTGCTTTGGACCTTCCTTTGAGTGAACGAACACCAAAACTCAGCCGTAAGCTCACTCCAGCCGAGACTTGGTACAGTATAGTGGAGAGAGAGTACCTGGCCATCAAGTGAGAACTCTCCACTATTATCTGTTGGGGAGAAAGTTCTGTCTGGTGACCGACTACTCCCCTCTCAAGTGGATGAGCTAGGCTAAAGAGAGGAATGCTCGGGTCACCAGATGGTTCTTGTCCTTGCAAAACTTTACATTTACAGTAGCTCACAGGGCAGGCCGGTTACAAGTATGTGAGGGATCTGAGGCTTTGTGCCTTGCTAGAGGGCTGAGAGCCGCATGCGGGGAAACAGGCACCGTAAAGCCTGTTGTGGACGCTGAAAGAACCTGCTAACAAGGTGACTGTTTTTGTGCTTTTGACTTTCCTTTGTGTGAGCGAACATTAAGACTGTCAATGTTGCTTTGTTTTTTTTTTCTCATGTGTAATTAAACACTGAAGTTTTGTTTTACAAACCGTTTCTTTAGCCTCTGTTCTGTGTCCGCTAAGGCTACTTTCACACCTGCGTTATCCACACCTATAATGCAAACGATTGTATCCGTTCAGAACGGATCAGTTTGCATTATGAAGAACATAGTCAATGGGGGATGGATCCATTTTCAATTGCACCATATTGTCAGTGAAAATGGATCCGCTCCCATTAACTTACATTGTAAGTCAGGACGGATCCTTTTGGCTCCACATCGCTAGGCAGACACCAAAACGCTGCAAGCAGCGTTTTGGTGTCCGCATCCAGAGCGGAATGGAGGCGGAACAGAGCCAAACTGATGCATTCTGAACGGATCCTTAGGCTACTTTCACACTAGCGTTCGGGTGTCCGCTTGTGAGCTCCGTTTGAAGGGGCTCACAAGCGGCCCCGAACGCATCCGTCCAGCCCTAATGCAATCTGAGTGGACGCGGATCCGCTCAGAATGCATCAGTCTGGCAGCGTTCAGCCTCTGCTCCGCTCAGCAGGTGGACATCTGAACGCTGCTTGCAGCGTTCGGGTGTCCGCCTGGCCGTGCGGAGGCAAGCGGATCCGTCCACACTTACAATGTAAGTCAATGGGGACGGATCCGTTTGAAGATGACACAATATGGCTCAATCTTCAAACGGATCCGTCCCCCGTTGACTTTCAATGTAAAGTCTGGACGGATCCGTTCAGGCTACTTTCACACTTAGAAATTTTTTAACAATATAATGCAGACGGATCCGTTCTGAACGGAAGTGTGAAAGTAGCCTTATCCATTCAGAAAGCATTGGGGCTGAACTGATCCGTTTTGAACGGAATTCAAAACGCTAGTGTGAAAGTAGCCTTACCCTGCCTACCAGAGCAAATCCTCACAATATTAATCACCGGATTTTAGAAGTTCAATACAGATACCATTTGAGTAGTCATGTCAGCCCTTTCCATATAAGGCTTTTACATTAGCATTTTGGCTTTCCGTTTCTGATATCCGTCATGGGCTCTCAGAAGCAGTCCAAAACAGATCAGTAATGCATTCTGAATAAAAAAGGATCTGCTCAGAATGCATCAGTTTGCCTCCGTTCAATCAGCATTTTGCTCTGGAGGCGGACACCAAAATGCTGCCTGCAGCTTTTTTCTGTCCGCCATGTGGTGCGGAGCAAGATGGATTTCTCTGACACAATAGAAAACGGATCCGTCCCCCATTGACTTTCAATGGTGTTCATGACGAATCCGTTATGGCTATAGAAGACATAATACAACCGGATTTACATAGTAACCTCATCAACCAATCATGTGTAGACACATATATGATTAGTATGCATTAAGCCGGGATGACCTTAGAAGGTGTGACTGTTTTTACTAAGGAATTTAAGGGTCTCTAGAAACTGTCCGAGGGCAGAGGAAGTCTCTCAAATTCCACAGAGGGGGAATTTGAAACAGTGCATGGACTAGATGATTTCACAATACATTGTTAAAGCAGACAAAATGGAGTTACATATATCCCTTCAATCCCCTCTTAGAACCTTATATATCTTATACTATATGGTTCTTTCTCTTTTCTCCCTAAGTTTGCTTGTAAGCCTTTAGATATTCCATATACCCTTCAGGAGTATAATCCTCAGGCTTTGTTGAGGTTGTGTTTGCCTCTTCCATCTCTACCGGAGTATAGAGGAATGTTGAGTGTACCCCTCTTTCGGCCATTTTTTTTGACATATGGCAAGAAGGGAGGCCACACACTGTAGACAACAGCAGAGATGCACTATTGCAGTGACCACGGCGAGTGCCACTCCTAAAACATACCTTATTTGACCAAAGTCAGGTATCCAGCCAAAAGGCCAGTCCCACCATCCTTGGTCAACATCTTGTTTTATATGTTTAATCATCTCTTCTAGTTGGCCTATTTTATCTTTTCTTCCACGGGAGTGATCTGATAGATTGAAACAACACATCCCTGCAAACGCTGAGCATCCTACACCATTTTGAAGCAATAAATAGTCAATAGTTGCCCTATTCTGCAAGATAGCCTTTTTATATACCGTATATACTCGAGTATAAGACGAGTTTTTGGGCACATATTTTTGTGCTCAAAAAGCCCCCTCATCTTATACTCGAGTCTCGATTTGGCCGACCCGAAAATGCCACTGCAGCGAGCGGCCCGGCCGGCGCGTGACTGATGTCACTTAGTGACGCTCCTGCTTCCTGAAGTGGGAGGAGCGTTACTAAGTGATGTCAGTCACGTGGCGGCCAGCCAGCTCCCGGTCGCTGTAGTGCATTCATCGTAACAGTGAGTACAGAGGCCGGACCTGTTATCAATAGGAGAGAGATTGTTTTACACAGGAGTAACATACTTTACACGCAAAGGCAGTTATGTGCGCAGTTTAGGACACGAGGGGACACATAGGGCCATGAGGGGGACAAGCATAAGATGCTATATGTCTTATGCTGCCCCCTCATGGCCCTATGTGTCATAGCACATATCCCCCCATAACAGCGTCCTCCACAGATCCACCCCATAACAGTGCCATCCACAGGTCCCCATAAGTGTCCTCCACAGATCCCCCATAACACTGTCCTCCACAGATCCCCCACATAACAGCGTCCTCCACAGATCCCCCACATATGCTGCATTTCCCACCCTAGTCTTATACTCGAGTCAATTATTTTTCCCATTTTTGGGGTGTAAAATTAGGGGCCTCGGCTTATATTCGGGTCGGCTTATACTCGAGTATATACGGTAATTGTATATCCAGCAGTATATCTTGCAGAATTGCACTAGTGACATTTATCTGTTTTACCATAAAACTGGAAAGTTTTGATATTGTCCTGTGGTTATATATGGCCAACCCTGGTACTCATGTATTCTGCTCTAGAGAGGAGATTCACATTATAGTCACAATTTTCTGGTAGCTGTAGAGAAGTGTCTCTCGTGTGTCGCGTCTGTATTGCTGGGACTAGTTGTATAATTGTTAATGTTAACCTAGCTATTGTACAGGGTCCCTCTGTAATATTGGCTGGTATGTATGTGTAACTAGTATTTCCACAGGCCAATTCCCATCCTGTTGGTAGAAGTACAGTGTGTATATATATATATATATATATATATATATATTTATGGTTCCATATACGGGCAGAAAAAAAATGGAACGGACATGGGCAAAAAATACTTTCTTGTGCATGAACCCTAAGGTTAGGTTCACACTGAGGTTTTTTAAAGTAGGTTTTGAGGCAGATTTCCGTCGCATTCCTTCAGCCAACGCCAGCAGGGAGTCCAGAAGGAATGCGACGTTGAGTCCTTCTTTTACATTTCCAATTCCTTTCAAGCCCACTTCTGGATTGGAATGAAAAAACTGCAGGAAAATTTACCTCAAAACCTCCTCCAAAAATCTATTTGTGAACCTACCATTATTCATGTCCTTTTACGCAAATAACTGAAAAATAACGGGGCATATCTGTAAATTTTCTGGACAAAATGCTGTATTTATAAAGCGCTGCTCTGTACCATGCACCAGTGTTGCATGTCAGTGAGCGCAGTTGGCTTATTGTGGGACGAGATGACGGTTTGATTGGTACTATTTGGGGGGCATACTCCCTTTTGATCGATTGGTGTTGCACTTTTTGTCATGGTAGGTGACCAAAAATAGCTTTTTTTTTTTTTTTTTTTTTTTTTTACGGTGTTCACCTGAGGGGTAAGTTCATGTGACATTTCTATAGAGCCGGTCGTTACAAACGCGGCGATACCTAATATGTATACTTTTTCTAATTTATTTAAGCACTTTATTGGCACTGTTTTTATAAATTTTTTTACGGTGTTCATCTGAGAGGTTAGGTCATGTTTAGGGTACTGTGTATTATATTCTTAATTTTTACTGAATTAGAAAAGTGCGTATATGGGAAAATGTTAGATTGTTGTTTTTTTTTTACTTAAAAAAAAAATGTCAACATTTTTTGATCAGACCCACTTGGTTCTTGAAGATTCATTGGGTCTGATGCCTCTATAATGCACAGCAGTGTACTGTAGTGTAGTTTCTGTTACTTAGCCTGGTCAGGCTCCTGCCTTTAGCAGGAGCCTGATCAGGCTTAGATATACCATGGCAAGCCGGATGCCTGGGAAGGCATCCGGTTGCCATGGTAACCATCGGGGCTGACACAGCAGCACCCAATGGAGGCAGGAGCGCCCTCCCTGCCCCTTCCATACAGCGGTCCCTACGGACCGCGGGATGGAAGGGGTTAACTGACATCAGTGCCAGCATGGGGTTCCGCTCAGCGAGAAATTGAAAGGGGAGGGGTGCTGGCGCAGTTATACACAGCAGCGCAGCCCCGATCTTCTCACCACTCACTGAGGAGATCAGGGCTGCGCTGCTGAACGCTGCGAATCGATCACAAAGCACGGACAGCTCCACTCCTCCTACCCTGATTTTACACCATTCTCTCCCACTACGGCCGCTCTGCATACAGAGCATGCGCGGCTCTGTATCAGACGGCCATGAAGAAATGCGCATGCGCGGCTCTGTAGCAGACGTGCGCGTTCATGCAGGAATGACCGGCTGCCTGGGTGAAAAGTAAGCGCAGTCTGCACAAGCGCCCATAGATCCTTCCGTGGACGGGTAGCCGTATGTATGGCAAGTATGGCACCTGTGTAAACATTTGAAACATGATCATGAAGATCGGAATACCCCTTTAACTATTGCATGCCGTGAAAATACAACTGATTTATTCCAGATGCAATGTTTCGGCAAACATGCCTTTCTCAAGCATGCATATATGTACACAACTGTGCTACTATATATACCTTAACACGTAGTGACGTCATAATTGTGAGACAGGCATACAAAAAAAAAATCCTGTGACAGTCAAAAATTCTATTTATGAAAGGCAACAGAAAGCATATCAGTATAAGTTTAGTAACTAAGAATAATACCTGGATGTTTTAGAGTAGGGATGGCACTCCATAGTATGACATAGGTGACATGTGCTGTCTCTTCTTTGAGTTGCTGACAATTTTGAGCCCCATTTCGGATTTGTTTACTACACCAACACCCACAGGTATTATTGTTAGTCAGTAAAACCTTTACATGGTCCCTCAGTCTGGTTCAGTAGGCCACGCAATCATAGGTAAGCCTCAAAAGGTAATTGCTAAAGAAACTGGCTGTTCAGAGTGCTGTAACCAAGCATAATAATGGGAAGTTGAGTGGAAGGAAAAAAGTATGGTTGAAAAAAGGTGTAACAAGCAACAGAGACAACCGTAGCCTTGAAAGGATTGTCAAGAAAAGACCATTCAAGAAGAGCCACCACACAGGTATCCAGCACATGGGCTACAATTGTCACATTCCTTGTGTCCTGGTACTCATGACCCAGAGACCATGTCAAAAGAGTCTTTCCTGGGATAAGGAGAAAAAGGACTGGACTGTTGCTCAGTGGGCCTAAGTCCTGTTTACAGATTTAAAGAGGACCTTTTATCTGTTTTGACATAGGCTTATTATTTTAGGACCTTGTAGGTAAGGAGCTTTCTCCCTGGCTGTAAGCGGTCGGCTCTCATTGGATCGCGCTCAAAGCCAGGGAAAAGGAGACGCCAACAGCAGAAGACTGCGTCTCAACCCCGTTGCGAAGATACAGCTCATTACAATACTGTGCGCCAAAATAATGAGGGACCACAGCGGACGAACGGAGGGACGGTTTGAAAAAAAAAGAAAATACACCCATGGCATCAGTGGGGGCCACCCTACAAGGTAATAACATAATTAGCCTATGTCAAAACAGGTGAAAGGTCCTCTTTAAGTAAATTTTGCTTTTCATTTGGAAATCAAGGTGCCAGAGTCTGGAGGAAGAGTAGAGAGACACACAATCCAAGTTGCTTGAGACCTTGAGGTCCAGTGTGAAGTTTCCACAGTCAGTGACTATTTGGGAAGCCATGTCATCTGCTGGTGTTGGTCCACTGTGTTATATCAAGTCAAAAGTCAGCACAGCAGTCTACCAGATAATTTTAGAGCAATTCATGCTTCCTTCTGGCAAAAAGCATTATGGTGATGCTGATTTCATTTTCCAGTAGGACTTGTCACCTGCCCACACTGCCAAAAGTGCCAATACCTGGTTTAATAGCCACGGTATCACTGTGCTTGATTGGCCAGCTGTTACAACCAGTGAGTTGGAGTCACTGGTCAAACCAGAGAGTAAGGATTCTCTGTGTCAACCAAGGGAAGGCAGCCACTAACCCCTAGGATGTGATTCAGCACACTCACAGGAGAGAGGATAGAATGCAGCAAGAGAGAAACTGAACCACAACCTACAGGATTAGCTAATATGGTTGACAGCTGACTCGCAGTCAGCTGTGAACACTCCAATAGCTCAAGTTGCAGTAATAACCGCAGTTAGTGTGAACTGAGTCCAATAGCAGACATGGTGGTGAGAAGTAGTTATGCAGAGAAGACTGGAGTAAAGGCAGCAGATGATGATGATTGTCAGAGGCAAAATCTGAAGCGTGGTCAGAGGTCAGAAGCTGGTATCAGATAGTAGTACAGAGGGTCAGACAGGCTCAGGGTCAGACAGGTTCAGTAGTCGACGCAGGTGGCAGGCAAACAGAATGGGAGAAGAGGCTGAGTCAAACACTGGAGATCAGAACACAACACCTTTGCTATTACTAATAGTAACTCAACTGTCAGGCAACCTCCTGGAAGAGGAAGCTGCTATTTCACCTTGTAACCTCGCCTATGGGCCATGCTGGGAGACAGGAACGCCCCTACGGAACGCCAGCATGGGATGAGGCACAGAGGCAGCATGGCTGAAGGACGTGTCTGGCAGGTACGTGCCTTCCAAATCTGGTGGAGACAGCAAACAGCAACAGGCAGTGAGGCAGGAAATGCTGGGAATATAAAAGGTGAGACAGTGGGAGGTATGGCAGAAGGCCCAGGCCTAACACCAGAAAACTTGCCCAACAAAAGCCCCATAGAGAATCTGTGGGTTATTGTCAAGAGAGAGATGAAACACCAGACCCAACAATGCAGACGAGCAGAAGGCCACTATCAAAGCAACCTAGGCCTCCATAATACCTCAGCAGTGCCACAGGCTGATCGCCTGCATGCCACACTGCATTGATTCAGTAATTCATGCAAAAGGAGCCCCAAATAAGTATTAAGTGCATATACTAATCAGATTTTTCAATAAGCCAACATTTCTGTATTAATAATTTTTTTTACATTTTTTCTAAAAGAATGATGTTTGGGTTTTCATTAGCTGTAAGCTGTATTCATTAACATAAAAATAAATGTTTGAAATAGATCACTCTGTGTGTAATGCATCTATATGGTATATTTGAATTGAATTAATTAAATAAACTTTTCAATTAATTTCTAATTTGAGGTGCACCTGTGTGTCTACAGTATATATACTGAGTTCAGCAGCAGTGAACCAATAATATATTGTGTGCAACTGTAACTGCAATTCTGTGCAAATCAAAATGCATAGTTACATAGTTGTAATTTTTTTTTCTTTAGGTTGCTAGGAGACTTTCATTGTTCAAGCATGCTGAATGTTCTTCCATGAGTGGTGGACAATCCATAGAGTACTTGGCTCAGTTTGGTAACAAGTGGTTTATCAGACGCCAACCTCCAATGTCACAGTACCAAGACTGCAACTTTTCTTTTGCTGGACTTCGAAACCATTATGATCATATTATTCAAAAACTAGAGAACAATGAAGGTATATTGCAAATACGTGGTTTTATGTTATTGCTAAAATATGGTTGGACATCTTCTTCTATTTGTTCGCATGTAAATCCAATGTACCTCAACAGGGCTGTATTAAGCTTGGCGGAGGCCCTTGATCATAAAATCTAGTGGGGTTCCCTGTCACAATCTCTACTCAATAGGTCACGTCACTGGGGTGAATTATACTAGTGAGCTCATCAAGTTACCACAGAAATTCCCACCCACCTATTCTAGATGACGGAATTATGTTAACTTACTCCCCTAGATTCTAACACCCCAATATTTTCTATCACAATAGCTGCCACCACTTATACTATAAGGCAATAGGGGCCTATACTCAGATATTCTCGCAACCCAAATTTAACACAGTAACACATCTATATGGACCTCAAACCTCTGAAACACTACTGATAACATAATCCCTCTGAAAGAGCAAGTTCTATAAGACCACAAGGAAGGGACATCAATTTTTAAATTTAATACACAATAGTGCAGTGCATTACAAAAGAAAGTCTCAGATAAAAGCTAAAAATATACATACAATAACAATGCAGTGAACCGATAAAGTAAAAGGGATAAAATGCAGAATATTGGCTTAATGAGATGCAGCAGTTATATTACGTCTGTGGGGACAGCTGAAGATATGGGCAGTCACTCCAAACGATGTGGATCCCCAAAATGGCTGACAATTACCTGTTCCCAAACACCCATTTTTATCCCTCCTCAGCTGAGGGGCGGGCTGTGAGGGAACCTCCCTACTTTTGGTCTGGCCTTCTGGGACGTCTGATATTATTCAGGTTTCTGCCCCACCTTCCCAGAAGACTGACTGAGGTGGCAAAATGAATCACGGCGATTCCTCGCTGTATGACAGGGACTGCGGGTACAGGTATGATCCCATAATCTGAGTTGCTTTGTCCCGGTCATACAGACACCAAATGTGATTGAGTTATGAATTCCAGAAGGCCAGATCCTGAATACAGGGAAATGCCTCCTGTCCAGTATGGCTTGCATAGACTCTGCCAGAAGCCCATGTCAGGCTGAACACAATTATTAGGGTTCTGAGGCTGTGGGCGCCATGATGTCAGAGTTATGGCTTCTGATATTATTTCATTTATCTAATGAATGGGTTAGACCACCCACTGGTCTAGCAGCCAACATGTCTAGGGTGGCTGTGCATTTTAATAATCTTCCTCCCAGGTCTTCATTAGGATGCCCAAATGGTT
The DNA here is from genome assembly GCF_014858855.1 of Bufo gargarizans. Classification (NCBI taxonomy): domain Eukaryota; kingdom Metazoa; phylum Chordata; class Amphibia; order Anura; family Bufonidae; genus Bufo; species Bufo gargarizans. Next base: position 105,879,499 of record NC_058087.1, read on the forward strand.
TTTAATGAGCAGGTCTGTGCTAAATGGGGGCTTCCTCTGAGCATGTGGGTTTTTTACCTAGGCTTCAGACGGGCTGGCATCTAGAGGCACCATTGGCATTTGCTTAATAGATCAATTGGCCACTGCTATACAATTAGCTATTGATAATGTAAGTTTAGGAGAATATGAGATCTATCTATCTGTCGGTCTATGTGTCTATTCACCTCAGATTTCGTTACATGCCCCATAATTTAAAATTTTAAGATACTCAGTGGAGTTGTTGTCCTGAGCTGAATACTGCTGAATGTCTGCTGCTGTCACACTTTTCCAGCATCCAAATGCCACTGTTGCATTTTTCTCAACTAGGTGGCAAGTTCTGGCAACCATGGCTTGTCCTCTGTCTACTAACTAACCCTATGTAACATGATTAGAGGCTGAGTAGAATACTAGGGATAACAGTGCTGAATTCAGTCATACTCACTGTTGTCAGGCTTTTTCTTTAACACCACATAAGTAAAACATATGAGGCGGGGGAGACATTGAACCCAAGATTACACCCTAAATAAAGTCACACCTCAGACCAGATGCCAGGAGTCAAACCCACTGACTCCATTTTCATTTATGTTCAGTGGCAACTTGTATTCAGAACTAGATTGTTTTTCCTTGCACCAGTTTGTTAGTGCTCTACCTCACCCCTATATTTTTACTGTTATTGTTTCTGATGAGACCCACCACAGTCATGTCGTCTGTGAACTTGAGCCATGTATTGTTGTGCAGTCATGTGTTAGCAGGGTGAACAGCAGTGGGCTGAGCATGCAGCTCTGGGGTGCTCCTTTGCTCAGCATAACAGACCTAGAGGTGTTTCTTCCAACTCGGACAGTTTGGGACATTCCTGTTAGAAAGTCTAGAAGCCAGTTGCAGATGGTGTTGTTCAGGCCTAGTCCCCCCAGCTTCCGTGGAACAATGAAGTCTATGAATAACATCCAGACGTATGTTTCCGTTTTTTCTAGTTCTGTGAGAGCCAAGTGTAAGGCAGTGGAGATAGCATCGTCCGTGAAGCGGTTTGGGCAGTATGCGAATTGCAGGGGGTCCAGAGAAGAGAGCAGCAGACACTTTAAGTGCTACAAGACTAGCTTCTCAAAACATTTCATGACTGTAGATGTTAGTGCTACAGAGTGGTAGTCATTGAGGCTAGACACCAGACACAGCCACAATGGTGGTAGCCTTGAGGCACGTTGGCACCAAAATGCTACTTAGGGAGATGTCAAAGATGTCTGTGAGGACTTCCGTCAGTTGTTTTTTGCACTTCCTAAGCACCCTGTCTGAGATGATATCAGGGCCAGCAGCCTTTTGTGGATTGCCTCTCCACAGAATCTTTCTCACTTTGGTAGTTGTGTCACGAAAAATCTGATCTTCAAATGCTGGAACAGTTTTTTCTGCTGTCATGTTATTTGTGTAGTGCGTGCTCTGTACTGATGAGGGACAATCACTCCAAAACAGCTGTCTACGAATATGGTACTGGCTTGACTTTAATCCTAAATTACAGTTCAAAGAGTCTTCAGATTTTTTGTACATTTGTTAGGTTGTGGCCTTGTGCTAAAAAACAAATAAAAAACAATGGGACAATGGGAGAAACACTGTTTTTCTCCCATTGATCTACACTCAGTCCCCCTTAATGAGAAAGTGAATACAGAATTTTAGAAATGTTTGCAAATGTATTCAGAAGGAATATTTTAAATTTTGTATGAACTTGAGAATTCAGGCCCTTTGCTGTGGCACTTAAAATTTCGCTCTGGGGCCCTCCTATTTCTCTTTGAGATGTTTCTAAGCCTTGATTAGATTCCAGCTGTGGTAAATTGAGTTGACTGGACATGATTTGGAAAGATACGCTTCTGTCTATAAGAGGTGTCTTATTGGACAATGCATATCAGAGCAAAAACCAAGCCATGAGAAGTATAGAACTGCCTGTAGAGCCCAGAGACATTATGTTGTGGAGACACAGATCTGGAGAAGGGTACATAAAAATTCTGTTGCACCAAAAGTTCCCAAGAGAACCATAGCCTTCATAAGTTTGGAACAATCAGGATTCTTCCTAGAACTGACCACCCTACCAAACTGTGTAATCAGGGGAAAAGGGCATTGGTAAAAGGTGACCAAGAACCCTATGATCCCTCTGGCCGTGCTCCAAAGCTCCTGTGTGCAGAATCAGGAAACTTCTAGAAGGTCAACCATCACTGCAGCCTTCCTTCCAATTTGTGCTTTATGGCAGAGTTTCCCAAAAAATGCATCTCCTCAGTAAAAAACACATGACCCTTGGACTGTGGAAAACAAGATTCCCTGGTCTGAAGAAACATGCTTCAGTTTTAAGTGTCATGTCTAGAGGAAACCAGGCATTGCTCATTACTTGCCCAATAATATCCCTACCTCTGTGATTGTCGGGTTCCCAATTGAAGTGTCTTTATGAGTGCTTAGAGAGCTGACACAGGCACACTGCTGAATCAGATTCTCTCTCCTTTATTCCACACAAGCATACATCTTTATAACTCTACAGATAATCATAGACAAATCTGGCACATTGCCAAGGGGTTGGAAAAAGAAACTAACAATTTGATTGGTTATTCATATAAGGCAATATTTCTGCAACAAAATTCTAATAATGAAAACGTTTCTGCAGCATCTTGTCTCAAAGTTATCATTCTCCAGCAGTACATACCGAAACTCAGAAAACAAAACATAACTTTCTTGAACGTCAAACTCTGATAAGGGAGCTACCTTGGCCTTGTAGCTAGAACATTTGGTAAACTCCCCACATCCTTAAGCTGCCTCAGTAATTTTCCACATGTTAGCTCAAGATGGAGGAAATACTTATACAAAATCATCCCTCACACTTCCCCCATTTTGAGATATCTTGGAACCCAGAGGTACTTCAGTTGGGATAAGCCCAACTGTCAACCGGAGGCCAGATTCCCTCCCAGGTATTGATGCAGTTCCCAAGACCGCTCAATAATCCTGTTAGTTTCTCCTTTTGATACAGAACCTGTTGGTGCACATAAAAATAAGCTTAATCACAGCATATACTACTATTATAATCAACACTACTTGCATTTTTTTGTCTTGCCACCAGGGAGCTTCCAACCACACTGCTATGGGGAGAGGAACTGCAGTGGAGTTATACTTTTGATCATCAGGCCCAGGTCTTCTTTGTGAGACAAACTGCCAACAAGACATATGAATAAGTTCTTTAAAAGTCAAATGGATTGCCAGATAAGGCATAGTTCATAGTTCTTGAACTCATAGGACTGTGAGTACAGATCCAACAGTCTTTAATTTTAATATCAGTGTCATTGAGTCCTCTAAACAGCACTTGGTGGTGTCGGATAAGTGCATTGTCCCAATCATCCTTCAGTTGTTGGTACAGTGCTGTTGTTTCCAGGATTAGGGCAGCCATCAGCAGGAGGATCCTCATCCTTAAGCGTCAGAACTTTCTTGCAGTGAGAAGTGTGTAATTAATTGGGCTTTCCTTCAATCTTTACTGCTGTATGAGTAGTCAACAGGACTTGGAAAAGACATCATAAAGATCACATATGGGATCCAGGCCTTTCCTCACATGTCTTTTTATCACCACCCTGTCTCCTGGTTGGAAGGCTAGAAGGGTAGCAAACACTTGTTTATAGGTGTGCTCAAGCCTCTATGTGAGGGCCCGCATGTAGCTTGTTAGGCTATCATTGTTCATTTGCAACTGTTGTAGAAAATACAATCCTAATCTGGGGACTCCAAACAGAATCTCAAATGGGGACAATCCTGTCTGATTCAATAACTTAAGGGACATCATACCTGCTTACCAGTTCACTGACCAGCTTCTTTGCTGTGTTCTTTGTATTTGCCTTTGCTACTGGGAAGGCTTCCGGCCACCCTGAAAAGAGATCAATACACACAAGGACAAATTCATATACTCCTATCTCAGGCAGTTATATACAGTCTATCTTCAGTCTCTGGAATGGGTAAAGTGGCCTGGGGGTGTGCTTGCTTGGAGTCTTCACCACTTGACCGGGATTTCTCAATGCACAGACCATACATCCTGTAGAAAATCCTGGAGCAATCCACCCTGCATTAACCACACTTACCATGGCACTTTTTGATAGATGAGTGGGCCGCGGGCCTCCTGAGCCATAGCTGGGTATATAGGGCGTGGTAGACAAATTTTGTTCTTTTTTCTCCAAATTTCATGTTCATCAGGTTATTTTTCCTCAGGAGCGGCTTGTTCCAGCATTTTTTGAAATGTACTTACTGAAATGTCCTCAGGTCTCAAGGCTCTCTCCGGGGTGGCATCAGAATTTAGTGGCTGGAGTGCAGCTTGTTTGACTGCTTTGTCTGTTTGATCATTGTGTTTTGCTTCCACCGTGGTACATATTGTATGAGCCTTTAATTTAATTATAGCAACCTCCTCTGTTAATAACAGAGTTCACCAGTTCGAGTACAGGTTATTTATTTTTAATTGGCTGGCCTGCTGATGCTGGAAAGTCTCTAGCCTGCCATATGGGTCCATAGTCATGTGCAATACCAAAAGCATACCTTGAGTCCGTGTAGATGTTCACCTTCTTCCCCTTGGCCAATTTCCACGCCTTAGTGAGTGCCTTGAGCTCCGCCTCTTGCGCTGACATGTGAGGTGGGAGTGGTTCAGCTATCCCTACCTCATGCTGTGTGACCACAGCATATCCAGAGTGGAACCAACCAGCCGCTCCTGAAGCAGCCCCCTCTCCCTGCTCTCAGTGGTTTTCTCATGCTGGAAGTATCACATTGCGTACTACCACTCGGATCGTCTTGAACACAGGGAGGGCTGGGCAGGGAGAGCTGACCCACCCAATTCAAGCAGGCTTTGTATGCAGTGTGCACAGAAAATACCGGTACATCACTTGCCGTGATTGGCTGGTTGTTGTATACTGGGTTGGATTGGCGATTCTGAGGGAAGGCAGGGGAAAGCAGGAGCATCTGCACTTCAGCCAATTCTAATGTTGGAACGGCGGATCTCTAATTAAGTTTGGTGTGCATCTTATCTGTGGTCACATGTATCTGCTCCCCAGTCTTTCTGGGGAGCAGATACATGTGGTGGTGAATACAGTACAGCACCAGTATCTGTACTGGTTCATACAGTACAGCGCTAGTACAGTATACAAATAGCTAACAGTCAAGACCCCATCATGGCTCTATCAGCAAAAAGAAAGAAATATGAAGCCAGTTTCAAACTTAAAGTTGTGGACCATAACAACTGCACTGCTGCAAGACAATAGATGGTTCTAGACTGGAAACCAAATTAGAAAGCATTACAGAGTATGCCAAAGGGTAAGTGGCATTAAGAAGAGGCACCCCACAGTCGCCAGAACTCGAAAAACATGTAGCAGACATGGTGAATGAGCATCGCCAAAACTGTTATGTAGTGACGCAAAATAAAATACGTTTGTTTGCACTTCAGTGGGCCAAATCTAACCCAGATCACAGCAACAGATTTAAGGCCACTGTATCCTGGTGTACTAGATTCTTGGAAAGGCATAATATGGTACTGAGGCAAAAGACGAAAATTGCAAAACAATTACCTGCAGATCTTGATGGCAAAGTAAATAGCGTTGGAGGGGTAGTCTTATACGGTGAGTATAGCCGAAATCCTATATTTTAACTGAAAAAGTTGGGTGTCGTCTTATACGCCGGAAAATACGGTAGTTGCTTCATAGCAAATTTAATTGTCTTCAGCACATAGGAGCAAATCATCCATGTATTTTCACTTCATTTCGTTTTTATTGAAGTTTTTTTGGTACAACCAAAGTACAGGTACGTACGTATTCAAACAGTGTGAACAATTCAAGTATGATGTCTACAGAGTCGTAATGGGGATACAGACTCATCATTACACAGTACTAGTCATGAATAAGCATAAATCAAACACAACTAGATGGGTTAGTGAATTCTAAGAACAAATAGACCGACACGACATCAGACAAGGGGACGGTAGGGAGGAAAGGATGGGGGGAGGGTACATTCCCTGATGAGGCAATCAAGTTTGCGCATCACGAAATGCGGTTGAAGAGCGAAAGGTTTCCCAAGGGCCCCATATCATCACATATCGCGCGACGTCTACAGGCGTAACACTAATGAGGTCTTCCAGCCTCTGGTACAGAGCGATTTCATCGAACCACTCCTCAGGCGAGGGAGGAGAGACGTTTTTCCAGTGTCTAGGAATCACCGCCTTCGCCGCCTGAACCATGTACTTTAAGAGGGACTTCTTATATGCTGGAACATTTAGGACACTGTCGAACAGCAAGAGGGCTTCCAGGGAATTCTGAATGGGGACACCTGTGACCTCCTTAATCGTTCTGTGAACGAAGTCCCAGAAAGGCCGTAGGCCACTGCAGTTCCACCAAATGTGGATCATCGTGCCTTCCTCCTTGAGGCATCTCCAGCACCGGTCCGACACCGTCGGGAACCATTTGTGGAGCAATGCCGGTACTCTGTACCATCTGGAAATAATTTTGAAACTCGTTTCCTGAGCTTTGGCAGAGATCGTGGATTTGTGTGCTAGAAGGAAGCATCTGTTCCACTGGGCTGGGGTATACTGATTCCCCAAGTCCCGCTCCCAGGCTTGACAATATGGAGGAAGGCACGAGGACCGCTGTTGTATCAGTAGCTTATATACCACGGATACGGGGTGTGGGGTCTCTGATGAAGAAACACACATCCGCTCAAACTCAGTGAGCTTTCTGCCCAGCGTGTGAGTTCTACTTAAAGAGGCATAGAAGTGTTGAAGCTGCAGGTATTCTAAGGAATTACGAGTCAGTGAGGTCTCTAAAATCTGGGACAAGGGCTTAAGAGCGGGACCAGAGACTACATGGTAGAACCTGATCGGTCGGGATCTCGTACCCTGAAGAAAGTGTTTAGGCGAGTGCCCTGGAGGGAATCTAGGGTGATCAGTGACTGGTACCAGGGGGCCTTTGGGATCTATCAGCGAGGTAGGGCGACCGATGGATGCCAAAGTTACAAATGTATTATGGGCAGAGAAGGACAATTGCGATAACGTTGGGCGCGGGGAGCCTACTAGCCATGGGAGGGATGATATCGAACGCGCTGAGGTGTCGTTCGCAATTCGTACCCACGCCTTAGTACTATCAGTTCGCGTCAGATCAAGCAGTCGGGCATAGGCTGCAGAATGGTAGTATAGTCGACAGTCAGGGAGACCCACCCCTCCTTTTTCCTTAGTGCGAGTCATTACTTCCCATTTAATCCGTGGTCGGCCAGGAGCCCATACGAATTGCGTGAAACATCTACGGAGCTGGGACCAGAAAGTAGACGGAATGTGTAGGGGAATAGTCTGCAAAAGATACAGTCGTTTTGTCAAGAGGGTCATCTTTATTATACTAATCCTACCAAACCAAGAGAAGTCTCGCTTAAGCCATCCATCTAAGTCTTTTTGGAACTGGAGGAGTAGAGGTGTAAAGTTCAATTTGTGAAGTCGTGAGAGATCTGCCGTCACTTTAATCCCCAAATATGTTATGCCTCTAGGTGGCCAAGCAAAGGGAAAAGAGGCCTTAAGAGCAGGGGTCAGGTCTTTTGGCAAAGTAACATCTAGGGCCTCTGATTTAGACATATTAATTTTAAAATTGGACCAAGCACTAAAATTAGATATCTCCCGCAGCAAAGATGGCAGAGAGATGCGTGGGTTGGTAATGTAAAGAAGGAGATCGTCAGCAAATGCCGCACACTTATACTCCTGTGATCCTATCTTTATCCCCGTTATATCTGGATTGGCACGTATGGAGGCCAGCAGGTGTTCCATGACCAGGACGTATAGTAAGGGGGACAGCGGACATCCCTGCCGTGTCCCATTGTGAATTGGAAAGGAGGGGGAGAGGGTACCATTCACCTTGACTCTAGCGGTGAGGTGTTGGTATAGTGTCAGGATCCTGGACATGAATATCGGGCCCAGGCCTATATGCAAGAGAGTCTCACGGATGGCGCGCCAGGAAATCCGATCAAAGGCCTTTTCTGCATCAAGGGAGAGCACCATCAGAGGGACCTTTTTAGATCTAGCATAGTGGATGATGTCCAGGGTTTTAAGAGTGTTGTCCCGGGCTTCCCTCCCCGGCATGAATCCTACTTGATCAGTGCAAACCAGGGAAGGCAGATAAGAATTTAGCCTGTTCGCCATTAATTTGGCGAAGATCTTAAGATCAACGTTTAAAAGAGAGATAGGGCGATAGCTAGCACACAAGTGCGGGTCCTTTCCTGGCTTCGGGATGACCGTAATATGCGCCTCCATGGTCTGCGCCGGGAAGGGGAGCCCAGGAGACACCCCATTGAAGACCTGAAGCATAATAGGGGAGAGATTGGAAGAGAAGGCCCTATAGAACCTGGCCGTAAACCCATCAGGACCCGGGCTCTTGCCACTCGGGAGCGACTTGAGTACCGCGTGGAGCTCAGTCTCTGAGAATGGGGCCTCCAAGGTGGCCGAGTCAAGCGCAGAGAGTTTGGGAAGTAACAGAGGTGAGCCAGGAGACCCACCCTCCACTTGAGGGGGTGCTTGGGGCAGATTATAAAGTTTTGAATAGAAGGAGTGGAAAGTAGCCGCAATATCGGTGGTTGTATGAACCAAACGGTCCTGGGTGTTTTTGATAGCGGGAATGTGAGAGGCTGCCACTCGTCCCCTAAGAGCCCTTGCCAACATACGCCCACTTTTGTTCCCGTATTCGTAAAATTTACTCCTACAAATTTGAACCATACGCTTATAGGATATGTCTAAAAGGCGCCTGGCCTCCATACGTGCATTCTGGAGATCGTGAAGGGTTTGCAGGGTAAGCGCCCGCTTGTGGGCAAGCTCCAGAGAAGTGACCTTTTGTAAAGCGAGCTTAAGTGAGTGGGCTTTCTCCTTCTTGAGACGGGAGCCATGTTTAATGAGCACACCTCGAAGAACGCACTTCAAGGCCTCCCACTGGATTGGCAATGGGGTGGAGTCCTCCTTGTGGTCTGACACGAAGTTAGTAATACTACTAGTGAGGTCAGCAGCACATCCCGCATCAAGAAGGAGACTCTCATTTAATCGCCACGACCATTCCTGTTTAGTGAGGAAAGGCAATTTCAGGGAGCAGTATACGGGCGCGTGATCGGACCAGAGAATACTCCCTATTTGTGTGGAGTCAAGCCAGGAAAGGGCTGGTTGCTGAATAAGGATATGGTCAATACGACTGTATGAACCATGGGGGGCAGAATAGAAAGTGTAATCCTTATCAGCCGGGTGTTGGATCCGCCAAGCGTCTCGCAGCTGTAATTGGAGCAGTGCCCGCTTAACTTTTTTAATGGTGGAGTATGTAAGGGAAGCACGTCCAGTTGAGTTGTCTAGGGTCGGGTCAAGCGTCACATTAAGGTCACCACACAAGATAACCGTCCCCCGGAGCAGCGGTATGATGTTATTAATAAGGTTTACGATAAAGGGGGCTTGATTTTGATTCGGGGCATATACATTCAGAAAGGTTAGTTCCCGGCCTCCAATAAGCAATGTAAGGGCTAGATATCGGGCATCTGAGTCGGCAGTACACCCCAGCACTTGATGAGGCAGAGACTTGTGGATCGCTATGGCGACTCCTTTAGTCTTATTGACCGCATTATTTGCAAAGTGCCAGGTTGTGTAGTGTCGATGTCGTATATTTGGGGCACTCCCTTCCTTAAAGTGCGTTTCCTGGAAACAAACGACATGTACCTTTTGGCGATGAAAGTGGTGGAGTACCTGGGCTCTTTTCTCTGGGGTGTTGAGGCCCTTCGCATTGAATGACGCAATCTTCAGTGACCCCATTGCTGTGGGGGAAAGGGGTAAGGGAGGTGAAACACAAGGGAGGAACGGGAAGACGACCGACAAAAAACAAAAGGGGAAAAAAAAAACAGTTAAAAGTGAACAAACAGAAATAAACCCTGAAAAGGGAAGGTGAAGGCGACCCTAAGGTCTAAAGAGGCTGTCACTTGGGGCAGGCACCCCAAGGGAAGGTCTCTGCGTATTTGGGGGAAAAAGTGTCAGCCAGACAAGAGCTAACCCCCCACAACACCGGGAGATGCACATAGTAACTTATAGGCACCAGCAAGGTAGGAGCGTAAAGACACTTGGAGAGGATGAGAAAGACAACCATAAGCTAGTAAGCAACAGTGAACAAGCTAAAGCGTCGGTAGACCCGACCAGGTCAAGGAGAGAGTCCCTCAGGTAACAGAGCGAGGCGAGGATCTGCGGCTAGAGTAGCTCAGACCCTTCTGGCGTTTTCCTCTTGAGGTCGGAGTAGCAGAACTGGCCACTTTTTCAGCAGGCGGTGGACGTTGTCGTCCCATCGACTCAGAGGCAGGTGGGAGAAGAGAAGGCCATGGCCCCAGATCAACCGGCGGTAAGTCCAGTTGCTGCAGAAAATGAGGTAGATCTGTAGGGTCTCGCAGGGTTACAACTTGGTCCTTGGGACCCGCAAGTAGTGCAAAAGGGAAGCCCCAACGATAGGGAATACTGCGCTCCTTGAGGAGGTGCAAAAGCGGGCGCAAAGCAGCTCGCTGGGCCAGGGTATAGCGAGATAAGTCCTGTAGCAAGATAAAGGGGACGCCGTCATAGGACAGAGACGACATCTGTCGGGCCTTGAGCAGAATCTGATCCTTTATTGCGTAAAAGTGGACTCTGCAGATGACATCCCTTGGCTTTGAGGGGTCAGGATTAGGAGGTCTCAGTGCCCTGTGGGCCCTATCAATTTCAATGTTGGAGCTTGGCGGACGTCCCAGGAGGTCATTGAAGATTTTCACAATGGTGGGGAGGAGCGCCGAATGTGTGATTGACTCAGGGAGGCCTCTGATCCGAATATTGTTGCGACGACTCCTATTTTCGACGTTGTCTAAGTGATATTGCAGGGCGTGCAGTTGCGCATCATGAGATTGTAGTTTATCCTTCAATACCTGCACATCCGCAGATAGGGAATCATGCTCCTGCTGAACAGTGTCCACCTTTGTATCAATCAAGGCCATCTCAGAGCGAACTTGAGTAAATTCTCTCTTACATTCTTGTAAAATGTTGGCTGCAAAACTAGAGAGGTCTGCTTTGGTGGGCAGCGAGCGCATCAGGTCTGCCATGGTAGGTGGCCGAGAGTCCTCCTCAGATACAGAAGCACCAGATACAGATCTCTGGGGTAATGGTTGTGAGCCCCAAAGGGTCGGTGCTGCAGGGACGACCAGAGACTGCGTGCCTGACGCAGCAGCGCCATCACAACGTGGATGGGATCCATCCCAGGACGAGCCCGTGGACCAGCGTGGGGAGTTTGCTAAGGACGGCTCTGGAGACCGAGGTGAAGGAGACTCCCGCTGCGCGCCTGGGGAAGAGGCCACAGCCTGCGGTGATTTCGGGGTCATCTTTGTAGCCATTCCAGGCTGCCCCCAGTGTGAAATGTCCCCTTGTGGCGAAGAAAGCCCCAGAGAGCTGGCAGGGGCGCCCGACCAGGGGGACCCAGAGGGAGATCCCACTCCTGGGGATGTTAAGGCCGCAGGAAGGGTGAGCGCTTCATGGCCCCGGGCGGCTGGGTGAGGGGATGACTGAGGAGCCCTCTGTAGTGGGGGGAACTCCTCCTCACTGACCTGAAGCATCGGGCAGCAGGGAGACTTCATGGAAACTTCGTGCGGCTCCGGTTCGTCGTCTGCTGTCGGGACACAAGGCTCCTGGAGCAGGTCGGGGCTGTCGCTCAACGCCGGCACAGATGCGGAGCGGGCTCTCCGCCGATCCGGCAAGCGCTCCCTCGGTCCAACCTCCGTTGCTGCAGGTACGAGCGGGATTTCGTCCGGGCCGTCGGCGCCATCTTGAAAGCGCTCAGAGCGCACAGCCATGTCTGGACCCGGCGCTGCAGGCTGCCTGGCGAAGAGCCTGGGAATATCCCCCTGTGAGGATGTCAGGGGGGCCACAGAGCGGGCCCTGGTCTTCTTGGCAATCTTTCCCATCATTAGAGGGTCGCTGGCGAAGGATTAATTCCGGTGCTGTGGAGGAGCTCGCAGCGTGCACGTCCTCACTCCTGCATAGCTAGCCACGCCCCCCATCATCCATGTATTTTAACAGGACCACTATGCCAGGTGGTGCCCAGTTGGTAAGGTCAGATTGTAAAGCCTGTGTATATATAAGAGGCAGCCCTGAATCAACCAGCAGCATTTCCAGCACTTATATCTATGCAGACTGTCATGTTTCCCTCCGGCCACCAGAGGCCACTGTAACTAAACAGGAACCTGAGTTGTGCTGGCCAAAGGCTAAGAGAGTTAAGAAGTTTTTCCCGTTGCTAGGGGCCTTGCTGAGATAACAGGGAGAGATGGACTGCTGAGAGATAACAGTAAAAGACTGTAGCAGCAAGAGGCTATATTAGCTGAGATTCTCCTGACAGCTGTGGAGCTGCACACAGAGGACTTCACTGTGTGTTCCAGAGGAGTGGGACCGTGTGTAGAGACCAGTACAAGCGGATCCTTCCTGCCAGAGTTGGAACTAGGTGGAGATCTGCATCTTTTGTGACCAGAGAGAGACAGCCAAGCAAGCGACCAGACCTGGATCCAGACTGCATCTTATTGTACCCAGGAGAATCTGCAGAACTGTGAGTGGCACCGGTGCTTTCCTGTGATAGGTTATAGAGTCAGGGACTTAGTCAGTGCGCTGTAGAAGCGTCCCCTGGGTAGCAGGGCTAGATAGGAAATTGGTAGCGAGAGTAGCCTGCAAGCTGACTGCTTACTGTTTAGCTCATTCTGTGTATATGCAAAACTCCATTGCCATTGGTATTGATTTATGTTCACCTGTTAATACCATTCCTGTCTTTGTCCCATTGTGCCTCTGGTGCAGTGGTACTGTATTGTTACTCAGGTTTTCCGGGAGTTTCATTTTGCTCCTTAATAAAGTCTGTTTTTGCTTCAGTCTCCTTGTCCGCTGTACTGTACTTGAATCCTGCTTTGCGGTCTCTCCCTCCTCTGACCGCATCATATACATGGTCGGGAAGTTCTGAGCTCCCTGAAGCAGGGCAGTCCAAGTATACTGGTTACCCATAAATGCAAAGGGAAACAGATACTGTCTGTGAAGGTTCTCATTTATCCAGGTCATGGTATATATCTGTAAAGAATAATTGAAGGCAACTGGACGTACTGTAGATTTCTTGAAAAACGTTTCACTCGTTCTTCCAACGAGCTTTCTCAATTCTGAGTGATTGTACAAAAATTCTGGCCGATTGGTACAAACGAGGCGTGAAGGAGGCCATCTACGTTAAAATGGAGAAGCCAAGCTTGAATAGAGGTGGGGGGTTAGACATCTATTGTCTGCCACATACAATGCTGTCTTGACACCTTTTTCTGGGAAGTCTTTATCACCTACTGACTCCAATTAGGATAATGGAATCAACACCTTTGACCCAATGTTGGGTATATATACCAGATGTGGATTCAGTTACATATTTATTCCCAGAATTTTTGTACAATCACTCAGAATTGAGAAAGCTCGTTGGAAGAACGAGTGAAATGTTTTCGAGAAATCTACAGTACGTCCAGTTGTCCTGATTTATTCTTTACAGATAGAAACAGATACTGTCGGGATGCAGCGAGACTCTAAAGAAAGCATTTGCCAGGTCTATCACTGTGAAACACGTAGCAGTGGATGGAACTTGTGACAATAAGGTACCTGACAGGCTGTCCCTTAACTGGTTTCTTCTTTATTGGGAACAGCGTGCTATTAGCGGGAGATACTGTTTTTACCAATACACCAGCCTGAAGAAAAGCATCAATTTGACTGGCCACTGCTATCTCCTGGGCATGACTAAGGGGGTAGTGCTTTACTTTAAAGGGCTGATATCCTGGCTTAAGATGTACTGTAACCGGTGACATGGGGAGTTTCCCTATGTCTGTTTTAGATGTTGGCCAAAAATCCTTCTGCACCACCTCAAGAACAGCTTGGTCTACTAGAGTTAATTCTGACGGTTCAGTCTCAGACAGGGCCAGTGTCGCTATTAAGTAACATAATACTTCTTCTGGGGCCCCAAAATCTACACTGGTAGTGCCATTGGAGTCAACGTGTATATGGGCTCCCAGTGCTTTCAAATCGTCAGTCCCTAAAATTGGTTCTGGAAGGTTTTCTTTAACTAACAATTGGGTAACAACCGTTCTGTCTTTTATCTTAAATTTAACTTGCTCAGATTCACTGACACACAAACTGTTTCTCCTGTAAATCCCACAGCCGGTACATGCCAAGGAGTAAACTGATGTGGCCGCAAGAAACTCTGGTCTACTACTGTTTTGGCTGCCCCCTTGTCAACCAGGAATGGTACTGCCTTTCTGTTTGAGTATACAACAATCTACCTTGTACAACTTCTCCTCTCTATCCCTCAGATTCAACCTCACGAGCTACCTTTATCTATGTATCAATCTCTTCTTCACATCCACGATCCTTTATCCAACCACAATGTTTCCTACTAAATCTTTCCCAGACTTCTAGATTAAGATTCCCATACTTCATCCCTGTCTTCTCCAATACTCTGTGCACATTCTTCAGACCCTCTTTACCTCCCTTTTCCTTCACCAATGTTTTGGCTGTCTTATAACCTTCGGGTATACTGAAATTATTCCCCATTGCTCTTCAACTGTTGTAGAACAACTATAGAAAGTAACAAAATTCAGACGTCTATTTCCCCGCTGTTTCCTCAGCGCTTCCTCACTATTCACCTAGTGTACTCTGTTTCAGAGATTTCCTCTCTATAACGTTCTGCAATTTTCCAAACACAGTAAAGAACAAACAAAACTTATACCGTGACTCCTAAAGCCAGACCAAAAACATCATCAATCAAAGTTACTCATGATCAGAAACTAAACCCAACAATCATGACCCTAAGCATGCAGCCCAGACAACACAGGAGTGGTTCACAGATACGTCTGAGAATGTCCTTGAGTGGCTCAGCCAAAGTGCTGACTTAAATCCAATCAAACGTCTCTGGAGATACCCGGAAATGTTTGTCCTGCAATGGTCCCTATTCAACCTGACAGAGTTTGAGAGAATCCCAGAGAAGAATGGCAAAAATTCCCTAAATCCAGGTGTGCAAACCTTGAGATATCATACCCAAGAAGACTGAAAGCTGTAGTTGCTGCCAAAGGTGTTTCAACTGAGCACTAAGTAAAGGGTCTGAATGCTTATGTCAATGCAATATATAAATTAGCAAAGATTTCGAACATTTAGTTTTCACTTTATTATTATGGGGTATTGAGTGCAGAATAATGGGAATTTTTATTTATTTATTTTAGCTCAACGATGCAACTTAAAATATGGAACAAGGTCTGAAGACTTTAATGTTTGAGTGTTGTAGTGGTTTTAACCCCTTCAGGACCAAGCCAGTTTTGCAATTGTTTCAAACTTTACATGTCATTTTACGTGGTAATAACTGCTTTTACTTATGCAACCAATTTTGAGAATGTTTTCTTGTGGCACATCATACTTCTTATTGATTGTATTTTACCACTTATATGTCTTAGCTTTATTTATTTTTGTATCCAATATTTACACAAAATTTTGAAAAATTAGAAATGTTCCCAGTTGAATTTCTCCTCTTTTAAAACAGATAGTGATACCTGATAAAATATTTGTTATCTAACACTCACCATATGACCAACTTATGTTGACATCATTTGTAAATGTTCATTTTTTGGGGGGGGGGCCATTAGAAGGCTTATAATTTTAACAGCAATTTTTCAAATTTACAAGAAAATTTGCAAAACTGAATTTTCTAAGGACCAGTTCAGTTATGAAGTCACTTTGTGCGGCTAAGATAATAGAAACCACATTATTTTAGAACCTACGCCCCTCTAAGTATTTAAAACTGATTTTACAAACTTTAACCATTTACGTGTTCCACAAGAATAAAAGGAAATGGAAGTAAAATTTCAAAATTTTTTTTTGCAGATTTTCAATTTTAATTAATTTTTGTAATGCAGCAAAACAAACCTCAATATTTATTACCCTGATTCTGTAGTTTACAGAAACTCCCCATGTGTGGTTGTAACTTACAGTATGGGCAGACACAGGGGTGTAATGAGAGCTTCTACCTTACATGCATTTCATGCAATTTAGACACATTTGACTGGAAAAATAAAACATTGCATGTTTCCTGTAAAATGTTGCTTTAGACCCGAGTAAGAGGAGAAAAGGAACCAAATAATTTGTTAAGCATTTTCTCCTGATTATGGCTTCACGCCATATGTGCTTATAAAATGCTGTTTGGGCACACTGTAGGGTTCAGAATAGGAAGGACACCATGTATACAGCACTGGCTTACAACTGCGGAGGTACTTAAAGGGAATCTGTCACCTATTATGACCATATAAAATCGTTAACATAGCAATGTGCAATAAAGTACCTTCTTACCTACATGTGCCTTCTTTCTTTTATTCAACTTTTCATTCTTATTAAAAAGTGATTTTTCTGATATGCAAATGAAGTCTCAAGGTGCACAGAGGGGCGTTATTACTTTGCTCTAGTGCCCAGTAACGCCCCCCTGCAGTGCCCAGCCCGCCTCCTAAGAAATAAATGTCCTCCCACATACTTGCCTAACGGCGCCGCCCCCTCCACTACACCATTTAACCGCTTAGTGACCACCCATACGCCTTTTTACGGTGGTCACTAAGGGGCCTTAGGCTGGGCCACTGCGTTTTTACTGCGGCCCAGTCTAAGCGCTGCACGGCTCCCCCGTGCAGCGGGGAGCGCGGACCGGGCTCTAACAGCCCTGACCGTCAGAAGTGCCGATCCGGGCTGTTTAACCCTTTACATGCCGGGCGCAATGGGCCCACTTCATGTAAAGTGGTGACAGAGGGAGCGGACTCCCTCTGTCTCCCATCAGCACCCCGAAAATAAGATTGCTGGGTGCTGATGTGTTGGGAAGCTTACCTTGCTTCCGTTCAGGGCCCCGAGCCTGTCTGCAGTTCTCTCCAGCAGGCTGTGCCTCTGTGGCGCAGCCTGCTGGTCAATCTTTGAATAGCATTGCTATTGAAATTTAATGCATTATAGAGATAATGCATTACATTTTAAAAGCAATCAAAATACAGTATATTATAGTCCCCTTGTGGGACTTTTAAGTAGTAAATTTTTTATTTTTTAAAATACACATTTAATAACCGCCTTCGGACCGCCTAACGCAGGATCGCATTCCGGAGGCGGCTCACTCAGGCACAGTCATGCATCTATGCGTCATCTTGCGAGACGCGAGATGACGCTCACAGCCGGCCCACGCATGCGCATTGCGGGCCGGCAGAAGTTTCAAGACAATTTTGTCATCAGCCTGCCAGCCAACGATCGTCGCTGGCAGGCTGATGATTTTAAAAAAAACAAATCAGAAGCCATCTAACACATTATATTTATAAATATAATGTGTTAAATGGCTGCTGTGCTCCTCTGCTGGTCCTTTTCGTCGGTTGGTTCAGACAGAGGAGCACAGTTCACAGTGAGTACACACCAACAGTACACTTAGCCCCAGATCACCCCCCATCACCCCAATTAACCCCTTTATCGCCCCTGTCACCTTAGCTCGCTCTCCACCCAAAATGCAGTGTTTGCCCTATCAGGCCTGATCGGTCGCCCACACGTGCGTTCACCCACGCCCGCCCCGCCGCAGTGACAACATTTTTAATTTTTTTTGATAACTGCACAATCACTTTACAAGCGCTGCGGTGTTAAAATAAAAAAATAAAAATCAGTTTTTATATTTTTTATCAATCGCAGCGGCCTCCGGTACTTCGCTAGCCTCCCATTTGTAAGACAGGCTTGCTTTTTTTCTTGGGTAGTCTCAGGGACTACCCCTAAATTTAGTAGTCCAAATGGCAAATAAGGGGTATTCTTCTGAAGAGGCCTACAGGCTTCTGACCCAGTCGGATGAGGAATGGGAACCCTCATCTGACGAATCCAGCGGATCAGAATATGAACCTGTAGAAAGCAGTGGCAGTCTGACCCAAAGTTCAGACAAGGAGGTTGAGGTCCCTGATACCACCAGGCGTACCCGGCCCCGTGTTGCTAGACCACAGGTTGCGCAGGATCCGCTTCAAGGGCAGCAGAGTGGGGCTCACGCTGTCGGATTACATGGTGAGGCATACACCAGCAGTGCAGCCCATCCTGGACCTAGTACCAGCACTGCCGTAGAACATGGTGGAGTGGCGAGCACCAGAAGGGCAGTTGAAGCTGGTACGGTGGCACGTGCAGTAGTTCCCCCATTGCAGCCACCGCACAGACAGGCCCATAGAGCCCCTAGAGTCCCTGAGGTGCTGGCAAACCCTGATTGGCAGCCCCCAACTTCAGCCACACCAGTAGTTCCCCCTTTCACCGCCCAGTCTGGAGTTCGGGTTGAGACAGCTCAGATCGGTTCGGCACTGGGATTTTTTGAGCTGTTCTTGACTGCGGAGCTCTTGGACTTAGTCGTGGCAGAAACAAATCGGTATGCCACTCAATTTATAGCCGCCAACCCGGGAAGCTTTTATGTCCAGTCTTTCCAGTGGAAACCCGTCCAAGTTTACGAAATTAAAACTTTTCTGGGCCTTCTCCTCAACCTGGGCCTAACCAAAAAGCATGAATTGCGGTCATATTGGTCCACGAACCCAATTCATCACATGCCCATGTTCTCTGCTGTCATATCCAGGGCACGATTTGAGGCCATCCTGCATTTCCTGCACTTTAGCGACAACAGCACCTCCCATCCCAGAGGCCACCCAGCTTTTGACCGGCTCCACAAAATTCGGCCCCTCATAGACCACCTCAACACCAAATTTGTATACCCCTGAGCAAAACATCTGCGTAGACGAGTCCCTTATACATTTTACCGGGCGCCTTGGCTTCAAACAATACATGCCAAGCAAGCGCACCCGGTATGGGGTCAAATTGTATAAGTTCTGTGAAAGGGACACAGGCTATACCCACAAATTTCGGATCTATAAGGGTAAAGATCAGACCCTGGAGCCGGTCGGTTGCCCTGACTACCTGGGGAGCAGTGGGAAGACAGTCTGGGACTTGCTGTCACCCTTATTTGGCAATGGGTGCCATCTTTATGTGGACAATTTTTACACAAGTGTGCCCCTCTTCAGGCATTTGTTCCTAGAACAGATTGGCTGCTGTGGCACCACGCAACCTAGTCGCCGGGGCTTCCCCCAACGGCTCGTTACCACCCGTCTTGCAAGGGGGGAGAGGGCTGCCTTGTGTAACGAAGAACTGCTTGCGGTGAAATGGAGAGACATGCGTGACGTTTACATGCTCTCCTCCATTCACGCAGACACGACAATACAAATTGAACGAGCAACCAGTGTCATTGAAAAGCCCATCTTGGTCTACGACTATAATTCGCTCATGGGAGGGGTGGACTTCAATGACCAGATGTTGGCTCCTTATTTAGTGTCCCGCCGCACCAGACGCTGGTATAAGAAGGTGTCTGTATATTTGATTCAATTGGCTGTATATAATAGTTTTGTTCTCTACAGTAAGGCTTCCTCAAATTTCAGGAACAAATCATCGAGAACCTCCTGTATCCAGGAGGTTCCGTGGCCCCATCCACCAGTGTAGTGAGCCGTCTACACGAGCGACATTTCCTCAATGTCGTTTCTGGTACCTCAACCCAAGCGTCACCCCGAAAAAGATGTGTCTATTTCTGTCCTGACTGCCCTGACCACCCTGCCCTATGCTTAGGGGAGTTTTTCTGGAAGTACCACTTACAGGTACACTATTAGCATAGGGATTGCATCTCACAGGACAGGCACACAGGGCTATTAGGGCCCTTTCACACAGAGCTGCTGCAAACCTCTCCTTTCACCTGGGACAAAGTGCATAATCTACTTTGCCACATCTCTGGGCGATTTGCGCTTTGCAAAAAAATCACCGATAAGCAAAAAAGTTAATGTTCTGTTCAAAAAGTTAAATAAAGTTTATAAAAGTTAATGTTCCGTTCAAATGTTATTATAATGTTAATAAATGTATTGCGTTACGGCCTGTTTTTTTCTTTTTTTTTACCTTCTAGGTGGACCAACCGATGAACCAGCTGCAGCACTGATGTACGCTGCTGTCAGATTACACAAAAGTCGGTGTATGCGGCGCTGCAAGACTAGATTTCTTCTCTGCAGTAAAATATACGTTTGCCGAGGCTTATGAGCTGAGGGGGCGGTGGTGTTCGTATGCTTTGGCAAACACTTTGTATATATATTAAAAAAAAAAAAATCCCCGCAATGATTTATTCATCCACATTGATTGATGTGAATGGAGAAATCGGGTTTGCCAGGGCATACGAGCTAAGTGGGTATGGATGTTGGGCGGAGCTCCTATGTCCTGGCAGACGCCTTTCCCCTCCTTTATTTTTTTTTTGGGCAGAGATTTTTTCATCCACATTGATCGATGCGAATGAAGAAATCTGTGCCCAGAGGCTGAACGGAAAAAAAAATCTCATTACCCGTAGCTCAATATAAGGAGAATAGCAGAAACTTCTAATGCTGGCCATACATGTAATGATTGCGGAGACCCTCAAATGCCAGGGCAGTACAAACACCCCACAAATGACCCCATTTTGGAAAGAAGACACCCCAAGGTATTCGCTGAGGGGCATATTGAGTCCATGAAAGATTGAAATTTTTGTCCCAAGTTAGCGGAAAGGGAGACTTTGTGAGAAAAAAACTAAAAAATGTCAATTTCCGCTAACTTGTGCCAAAAAAATAAATCTTCTATGAACTCTCTATGCCCCTCATGGAATACCTTGGGGTGTCTTCTTTCCAAAATGGGGTCACATGTGGGGTATTTATACTGCCCTGGCATTTTAGGGGCCCTAAAGCGTGGGAAGAAGTCTGGAATCCAAATGTCAAAAAATGCCCTCCTAAAAGGAATTTGTGCCCCTTTGCTCCCCTAGGCTGCAAAAAAGTGTTACACATGTGGTATCGCCGTACTCAGGAGAAGTTGGGCAATATGTTTTGGGGTGTCTTTTTACATATACCCATGCTGGGTGAGAGAAATATCTGTCAAATGCCAACTTTGTATAAAAAAATTGAAAACATTGTCTTTTAGAGAGATATTTCTCTCACCCAGCATGGGTATATGTAAAAAGACACCCCAAAACACATTGCCCAACTTCTCCTGAGTACGGCGATACCACATGTGTGACACTTTTTTTGCAGCCTAGGTGGGCAAAGGGGCACAAATTCCAAAGAGCACCTTTAGGATTTCACAGGGCATTTTGTACACATTTTGATTTCAAACTATTTCTCACGCATTAGGGCCCCTAAAATGCCAGGGCAGTATAACTACCACACAAGTGACCCCATTTTGGAAAGAAGACACCCCAAGGTATTTTGTGATGGGCATAGTGAGTTCATGGAAGTTTTTATTTTTTTGTCACAAGTTAGTGGAATATGAGACTTTGTAAGAAAAAATAAATAAATCGTTTCCCGCTAACTAACTCACTATGCCCATGAGCGAATCCCTTTGGGTGTCTACTTTCCGAAATGGGGTCATTTGTGGGGTTTTTCTACTGTCTGGGCATTGTAGAACCTCAGGAAACAGGTGCTTAGAAAGTCAGAGCTTATTAAAAATGCGGAAATTCAATTTTTTGTACCATAGTTTGTAAACGCTATAACTTTTACCCAAACCATTTTTTTTTGCCCAAACATATTGTTTTTTAATCAAAGACATGTAGATCAATATATTTAGATAAAAATGTATATAGAAATGTAGTTTTAGTTGTAAAATTTTACAACTGAAAGTGAAAAATGTCATTATTTTTTGCAAAAAAAATCGGTAAATTTCGATTAATAACAAAAAGTTAAAATGTCAGCAGCAATGAAATACCACCAAATGAAAGCTCTATTAGTGAGAAGAAAAGGAGGTAAAATTCATTTGGGTGGTAAGTTGTATGATGAAAGTAGTGTAGTGCAGAATTGTAAAAAGTGGTCTGGTCATTAAGGGTGTTTAAGCTAGGGGAGCTGAGGTGGTTAAACAAAAAAAATTTAATAAAATAAAAAAAATATGCATTTTTTCCATTGAAAATACGCTTTTCAATTAAAAAAATTGCAAAACGAAAATATCCCCCATATGTTTGGTATTGCCGCGTCCGTAATGACCCAGACTACATAAATATTACATAAATTATCCCCTATGATGAACTCCATAAAAAAACACGGAATTTCAAATTTATTATTATTTTCCACCGAAAAAAACGTAATAACAGGCGATCAAAAAGCGAAATTGACTCCAAAGTTGCCCTTACACAGAGTTGCCCTTACACAACTCCATAGAAAAAAAGAAAAAATGTTATGGGTCTTGTGAAGTGGCAATGCAAAATCATTTTTTGTTAATAAAAGTTTTCGGGGGGAAAAAAAAGTTGTAAAACTTAAAAAAAAATTCTAAGTATTTAGTATCACTGTAATCGTACTGATCCAGAGAATAAAGACATTATGTTATTTGTACCGAAAAATGAACACCGTAAAATGTATACAGGTCCTTCTAAAAATTTTTGCATATTGTGATAAAGTTAGTTATTTTCTGTCGTATACTGATAAACATTAGACTTTCATATATTTTAGATTCATTACACACCAACTGAAGTAGTTCAAGCCTTTTATTGTTTTAATATTATGATTTTGGCATACAGCTCATGAAAACCCAAATTTCCTATCTCAAAAAATTAGCATATTTCATTTGACCAATAAAAGAAAAGTGTTTTTAATACAAAAAAAGTCAACCTTCAAATAATTATGTTCAGTTATGCACTCAATACTTGGTCGCGAATCCTTTTGCAGAAATGACTGCTTCAATGCCGGGTGGCATGGAGGCAATCAGCCTGTGGCACTGCGGAGATGTTATGGATGCCCAGGATGCTTCGATAGCGGCCTTAAGCTCATCCAGAGTGTTGGGTCTTGCGTCTCTCAACTTTCTCTTCCCAATATCCCACAGATTCTCTATGGGGTTCAGGTCAGGAGAGTTGGCAGGCCAATTGAGCACAGTAATACCATGGTCAGTAAACCATTTACCAGTGGTTTTGGCACTGTGAGCAGGTGCCAGGTCGTGCTGAAAAATGAAATCTTCATCTCCATAAAGCTTTTCAGCAGATGGAAGCATGAAGTGCTCCAAAATCTCCTGATAGCTAGCTGCATTGACCCTGCCCTTGATAAAACACAGTGGACCGACACCAGCAGCTGACATGGCACCCCAGACCATCACTGACTGTGGGTACTTGACACTGGACTTCAGGCATTTTGGCATTTCCCTCTCCCCAGTCTTCCTCCAGACTCGGGCACCTTGATTTCCGAATGACATGCAAAATTTGCTTTCATCCGAAAAAAGCACTTTGGACCACTGAGCAACAGTCCAGTGCTGCTTCTCTGTAGCCCAGGTCAGGCGCTTCTGCCGCTGTTTCTGGTTCAAAAGTGGCTTGACCTGGGGAATGCGGCACCTGTAGCCCATTTCCTGCACACGTCTGTACACGGTGGCTCTGGATGTTTCTCCTCCAGACTCAGTCCACTGCTTCCGCAGGTCCCCCAAGGTCTGGAATCGGTCCTTCTCCACAATCTTCCTCAGGGTCCGGTCACCTCTTCTCGTTGTGCAGCGTTTTCTGCCACACTTTTTCCTTCCCACAGACTTCCCACTGAGGTGCCTTGATACAGCACTCTGGGAACAGCCTATTCGTTCAGAAATTTCTTTGTGTCTTACCCTCTTGCATGAGGGTGTCAATGATGGCCTTCTGGACAGCAGTCAGGTCGCCAGTCTTACCCATGATTGCGGTTTTGAGTAATTAACCAGGCTGGGGGTTTATAAACGCCTCAGGAATCTTTTGCAGGTGTTTAGAGTTAATTAGTTGATTCAGATGATTAGGTTAATAGCTCGTTTAGAGAACCTTTTCATGATATGCTAATTTTTTTAGATAGGAATTTTGGGTTTTCATGAGCTGTATGCCAAAATCATCAATATTAAAACAATAAAAGGCTTGAACTACTTCAGTTGGTGTGTAATGAATCTAAAATTTATGAAAATCTAATGTTTATCAGTACATTACAGAAAATAATGAACTTTATCACAATATGCAAATTTTTTTAGAAGGACCCGTAATGTAAAAACGCAGTGGCAGTATTGCTATTTTTCCCCATCTCCCTCCCAGAAAGAGTTAATAAAAGTTAATCAGAAAGTTATGTGTACCCCAAAATATTAAAAACTACAACTTGTCCCGTAAAAAACAAGCCCTCATAAAGCTATATAGACGGAAAAATAAAAAAGTTATAGCTCTTGGAACGAGACCATAAAAAAAGAGAAGAAAAACGCTTGGTCATAAAGGCCCAAACAGGCTTGGTGACTAAGGGGTTAATTTATCGGCATCAGCCCTTGCTTCCTCCTCTCTTGGCCTATGGCGCCGCCCCCTCCCCACTACGTAATTTGATTTATTCACTGCACGCACTGGCCCATGCTTCCTCCTCTAGAATCTCTGAGGCAACAGCGCTCTGATTACGTCACTGGGCTCGGCGCATTCCCAGTGACACTAGTGAGGCTGTTGCCCTCTGGAGCAGGAGTATCGTGCAGACACTCAGCGATACTGTGCCTGTGCGGGATTTCGGAGGAGGACAAGAGAGGAGGAAGCAAGGGCCAATGCAGTGAATAAATTAAATGACGTAGTGGGGAGGAGGCGGCGCTGTAAGCAAAGAGAGGAGGGAGCACAGACGATGCAGTGAATAAATTAAACGACGTAGTGGGGAGGGGGCGGCACCGTTCGGCAAGTATGTGGGAGGACATTTATTTCTTAGAAGGCCGGCTGGGCACTGCAGGGGGGCGTTACTGGGCACTAGAGCAGAGTAATAACACCCCTCTGGGCAACTTGAGACTTAATTTGCATATCAGAAAAATAGCTTTTTAATAAAATGAAAAGTTGA
Organism: Bufo gargarizans; assembly: GCF_014858855.1. Taxonomy (NCBI): domain Eukaryota; kingdom Metazoa; phylum Chordata; class Amphibia; order Anura; family Bufonidae; genus Bufo; species Bufo gargarizans. Next base: position 105,904,393 of record NC_058087.1, read on the forward strand.
ATAAAAGAAAGAAGACACGTAGGTAAGAAGGTACTTTATTGCACATTGCTATGTTAATGGTTTTATATGGTCAAAATATGTGACAGATTCCCTTTAAGTTAAATAACAAAAGAAACCTCTAAGAAGTGACTGCGTTTTAGAAACCACACCCCTCATGGATTTACCTAGGGGTGTAGTGAGCATTTTGACCCCAGAGGTGTTTGGCAAAAATTAACAGCAGTGAAATGTGAAAATTGCAATGTTTGCACAGATTTGCCAGTTCAGTGCCCAATATGTTGTGCCTAGCATATGCCAGTGTGAAATACAAGCCCTATTATTTTTATAATGTGCTTCCTGCTTTTAGAAACACCCCACATATGGCCCTGATATTTTGCCTGGACTAGTGTTGGGCAAATCAAAGTTGACAAAGTGGAATTCGATCTGAATTTCATGAAAAAATTGATTTGTCTCAAAGCCAATTTCTTTGCGCATCGTGGTAATGAATCAGATTTTTCAAAAATGGCTGCTGCAATTGTTACAAACTGAAAGTAAAAAGCCCGAGAATGAGGGATCCCCCATAATGCCATGCAGCCAGCTAATCAGGAGATAGCCAGCCCCTGTGATGTCACAGCATCATAAAAAGCCTCATCCTGCCCGGTCTCTGCAATTTTCCTGTGAACTTAGTGCAGGGAGAGACTTGACAGGTGCTAGGGACATTCTTTACAAAATATTACTTTTGAACATTTCAGGGACAGCTTAGAGATAGTGTAGTGATATAATAGGCAGGCTTTATCCACACTATAGGGAGAGATAAGGGGCCAATTGAACAGTGTAATGCTTGGCTAATAGAGAAGATATTCTGTTACACCTTGCTGTACTAATTGGGATTAAACAGTGTTCGAATACTACTGATTTTAGGTTGTTTGCATTCTTTTATAAATAAGTAAATCCATTCATCTTTGATTCTGAGGTGTAATTGCAGGCTGATACTACTGTTTTTGGGATGTTCACATTCTTTTATACATAAATCAATTCATCCTTGATTATGTGGTGAAATTGTAGCCTGACATTACTGCTATTTTACACTTAGTTAGTGGTACAGTACAGTATGTCTGACAGACAGGTGCCGGAGCCTTCTATGGTAACAGACAGTGACAAAAATGTTTATTTTTTTTGTAATTATTTATTGAATTAAACAGTAAACAATGACTGAACAAAATCCCTTTGTAACATGAGTACAATATTTCCACCAAAAACAGTTGTTTTAACTATAGAGGATGTACAAATAAGTAATATAACATAAGATCATCTAAGTATGAAAATACAAATGGAGTATGGGGGACAGGGAGGGAAGGCTAGGAGGTGGGGGAGGGTGAAAGGAGGGTTAGGGTATAGTAAGATGGACAGCTAGATGAGTGTCTGGTCTGTTGAATGGTAGCAATGGAAGGAGAGGGAGTACTATGGTAGCGTTGTGCCTGGAACTGTTGCCAGGGGCACCATACTTTAAGGCAGAGGTCCCGAACCTTTTTTGCACAAAGGACCAGTTTCATGCAAGGCAATTTTCCCAGGGACTGGGGGGAGGAGGGTTCTGGAGCAGGGCTTAGGGGGTTCTGGTCGGCACTGATTGATTCACACTCATAACAAAACACATGGTGCATATTAAAATATATAACACTGACTTCCGGTTCCGGCGCCGCCATGTGAGGACGCAGCGCACAGAGCTCCCGCTTACCGCCGAACACCACTTTCATTTAGCAGTGCAGGGAGCTGTTTTTCAGTCCTGAGGGAAGTCCGGCTGGCACCACTCACCGGCACCGGGGCGCCGATGGAACGATATCTCCTGCGGAGCGGACAGAAAATCACAGGTGCACAGCAAGCAGCCTCACAGGACGCGGCAAAGATGGCGGACAGCCAGCCGCTGATATTCCAGGAGGAGAGCTCCCAAAGTCTCCAGGGAGATGGGTCCCCTCTGGGTAGCTTGGTCCCACTGGACTATAAACAGCTGGCCATAGAAGTGGCATTGCGTATCATGCCAGATATCCAGAAGACATTGGAGACAACAATTGTGGCCTCTTTTAACTCCCTGAGGGAGGAAGTGAATCAAACCAGCATCCAAGTAGGGACCCTAGAGAAAGAGCTACGTTCTTTACAGCAGCAAGTTGGGGACTCTGAGTCTGTCATTAAATCGCAGCAGCACACCCTGGAGTATCTGCGCTTTAAGGTGGATGACCTGGAAAACAGGGTGGTGGGACTGTCCGAGTCCATTAAAAAACCAGACCTCTTGGATCTATGCGAGAGGAAATTGCCTGAGGCCCTCGGTCTGAACTTTTTCTGTTGCGCCCACAGGATTGGTCCGGAAAAAGGCGCGACAATCAATCCTAAGATGGAGTCTCCCCGCGGTGGGGATGGACGACCTCGTCAAGTCATCTTTAAACTGCTGGACTTTAATGACAAGGTGACCCTGCTTCGCAGCTTTCGCAAGAGACGGCATCAGATAAGCATCAGGGGTCACAGAAATTAACTTTTTGAGGATTTCTCAGCTGAGGTGGCGAAAAAAACACAAGGCGTTCAGCTCTATCTGCACCTCACTCTACCAAAGGGACATTCGCTTCCAACTACTTTTTCCTGCGGTTTTAAAGATTCATCGAGCACATGGAGGGACTGTCACTTTCAGATCCCCCTCTGAGGCAGAGGAGGCCTTGGACGAGATCCTTGATTCAGAGCCGCATGACGTTCCCCTCTCTCCTCAGCGGTCCACTCCGAAGGGTCCATGGGAACCAACTGTTCACCGAGGGAACGACCGCTTGCGGATTGGCTCAGGAAGACACTCCAGAAGGGGACGTTGATAGGCATTAATTAGTCATTGGTGGGGCTCAATCCTGGGGGTTAGTTAAGTGGGAGATGTCCGGTTGCCCCAGACCAGGAATTTATGTTATTTTGTTCCATGTTTCATTTCTGAGCCCTTCACTGTTCAGCCCAGATTGTTATTGCTTAGGCCAGGTATGCGGGAGTTCTGCCATGGCGGAAAAAAGGAAAGTCAACACCTAGGCTTAGAGTCGGCTGACACCATCTAGCCTAATTCTGCCTAGCGGGTTTTTACCTGCTGCCATATACTTAGGCAGTGTTCTTTTGTGATATTTGCATTTGTTTTTTGTTCTTTTCCCCTTCCTTCTACCTCTCCCCCCCCCCCCTCCTTTGGCTTTCTCTGTCCGGGGATCCGTGACTATCAGAGCTGAAATGCGAATCATCTCCTAGAATGTCAAGGGTTTACGCTCCCCACAAAAGCGGTCTAAAATTTTGCGCCACCTGAAACGTCTTTAGTCTGACTTGGTTCTCCTACAGGAGACCCACTTGGAGGACAAGGATTTCTTTCAATTGAAATTTTTTTGGGTAGATTCTGTATACGGATCCTCGGCCAGGGAACGCAGAGCAGGAGTACTCACACTGCTCTATAGGAATTTCTCAGGGAAAGTGCTATCAGAATCTCATGACAGTGAGGGTAGGTGGCATAGGCTATTAGTGGAAATTGAGGGAACATCTTATAGTATTCACAATGTTTACGCTCCAAATGAAGCTAATGCACCCTTTTACGCTCTTCTGGAAAACAGACTACATGCAGATGGAACCCATAATAGGATTGTGGGTGGTGATTTTAACTCGGTCGTATCTGTTCTGGAAGACCGGAAGAGGGTTAAAGGCATGGTTGGTACACAGAGTCTTTCTGACAAGGTCATACCACCCCTCTTAGCCTCTATGGGGTTATAGGATACCTGGAGCTCTCTGCACCCTGATGATAGGGAGTACACACATTTTTCGCATGCACATAATGTGTGGTCCTGTATTGATTACCACTTCATACTCTTGCATATGTCCTCTAAGGTGGTTTCATGACTTACTTAAATCTGATCACTCGCCTATCTCCATTTCCCTGCAGGATACTTACCCTAGAGGAACAGATTTTTTGTGGCGTTTTCCTTCTTTTCTGGCCAAGGATGACAACTTTAAGGATACACTACAAGGTTGGTGGTGGGAGTTTCAGGGGGACAATCCTCGAGGTGCATCAGATGTTTCAACCCACTGGGAGACTGCTAAAACGGTCCTGAGGGGTCGAATTCTCAGTTACGTCAGTAATCTACGTAAGGTGGTCGCAAAACAATACCAGGAGGCTAGCTCGGCTCTTCAACAAGCATACACTAGGTTTCTCCAGGTGGCTTCCACTCAGAACAAGGAGGCCTGGATTGCAGCCAGAAGCACCTTTGAATTGTGGATGGATAAACGGGAAGCCATGTACAGATTCCAGGCGGATCTTTTCAGATTTGGGAATAAATCGGGCAAAATGCTGGCAAATCGAGCTAGGGGTAGGAGGGCTCCTACGGTTATCACAGCTCTGTAAGGGGAGTATGGAGTGGTCCACACAAATCCTAAGTTGATTAATGACTTGCTGGGGAAATACTATGAGCGACTCTAGAGAGACACTCCAGGTGAACCAGGGAAGGGCGAGCGTTTTCTGTCAGGCATCAAATTGCCATCCCTGACCAAGGAACAACGGGGGACTGTCATGGTCTTACCTTCTTGCTGTTCTCCTTCGTTTGACATGTGCTGGCGGCCATCTTGGTTTCTGGGTTTCTTGTAGCCTCCCACCCTGCGGCTTCTCCTTCCCACTGGGAGGAGCTGGATGCCTAGCTCATATATATAGGAGGTCTGTGGCTTCAGTTCCTTGCTTGGTCCTCCTGTGTTCACATGCTTCTAAGACTGCTGCTGCTTCTGGTTCCTGATCCTGGCTTCGTCTGACTACCCTGCTGGTTCCTGATCCAGGCTTCGTCTGTCTACCCTGCTGGTTCCTGATCCAGGCTTCGTCTGACTACCCTTCTGGTTCCTGACCTCTGGCTTCGCAAGACCCTGCTTCGGTTTAGCCATCCGTTTGGACTTTTGCCTTACAGCTTGATTTTCAATAAAGCCTTCTTATTTCCACTTATCTCTTGTTGTACGTCTGGTTCATGGTTCCATGACATTAGGACCAAGCCATGAATTCTGACGGTACAGGGCCATCCTCGCTACCTACGCTGGTTGCCAGACTTGATCAGCAGGATCACCTGTTGGGTCGGTTCGCTGTGGCGTTGCAAACCCTGCTTGAACGCACGGCTCATTTAGCTTCCGTTGCCGATGGGTCGGTTGTCGCTCCTGGGCCCGCTCCTACTGCCGCTCCGGTTGTTGCGCCAGAGTCTACCCCGACACCTGTTGCTGCGCCTGCGGTGTTTCGGGGTATGACCGGTTCTGCCCCCCTTCCACAGCGCTTTGGGGGAGAGCCAACTCAGTGCCGAGGTTTCCTTAACCAGGTGGGCATTTATTTCGAGTTGCTGCCACATGCCTTTCCTACTGAGAGATCAAAGGTGGGCTTCTTGATCTCGCTGCTCTCGGACAAGGCCTTGGCCTGGGCCAGCCCTTTATGGGAGAACAACAATCCGGTGGTTGCCGAGTTTTCCGGTTTTGTTGCTTCTCTTCGGAAGGTATTCGATGTGCCGGCTCGTGCTGCCTCTGCTGCGAAGCTCCTTATGTCCATCAGACAGGGTTCACGATCCGTAGCTGAATACGCCATTGAGTTTCGTACCCTGGCAGCAGAGGTGGGCTGGAATAATGAGGCTCTGGTCGCTGCTTTCTCTCATGGTCTCTCGGATGCCTTGAAGGATGAGGTTGCAGCTAAGGACCTACCAGTGGAGCTCGAGTCTCTTATTTCTTTCCTGATTTTGATTGACACCAGACTCAGGGAGAGACCTTCCTTTAAGGAGAGCCTTTGGAGGTCTTCTAACAGATTGGCGCCTATGTTTGCTGTCCCACCCGTGCCTCCCTCTCCTCCCACGCCTCCTGGGGATGACTTGTCTGGGGGTGAACCCATGCAGCTGGGGTTTGCTCGCCTGTCCGAGGGGGAGAGGGCACTCCGGAGACGCGAGGGCCGATGCATGTACTGTGGTCTCGGTGGGCATTTTCGGTTGGCATGCCCGAACCGTCCGGGAAACGCTCGCACCTGAGATCCTGTCGGGGGCAGATCTTGGGTGGAGTCTCCTCGTCCCCGGTTTCCCGTGTTGACAAACCACTGATTACTGTTGTCCTCTCCTGGGTCGGGGGCTCGGTGACGACCCAGGCGTTGGTGGACTCTGGTGCTGGTGGTTTGTTCATTGATAGTGTGTTCGCTGCCGCCAATTCCATTCCTCTGCAGCCTCGAGGTTCCCCACTGGCTCTTGAGGCAATAGACGGCAGACCCCTTCTGCCGCCACACGTGACTCATGAGACCCTTCCAGTGGGGATGGCCATTGGTGCCGTTCACAGAGAGTCGGTCTGTCTCCAGGTTATTTCGTCTCCACACTACTCGGTGGTCTTGGGGTACCCCTGGCTCCAGAAGCATAATCCGACTTTCGATTGGAGATCGGCCGAGATCCTCTCGTGGTCACCGCAGTGTGGGGCTAGTTGCATCCATGGGTCTGTCAAGTTGCTGTGTACTTCCTCGGACTCTCTGTTGCCTCCTGAATACAAGGAGTACCGGGATGTATTCGATAAGGTGGGTGCGGTTGCCCTACCTCCGCACCGCCCATACGATTGTGCCATAGAGTTACAATCTGGTGCCGTGCCGGGCTTTTAGAAACACCCCACATATGGCCCTGATATTTTGCCTGGACTAGTGTTGGGCAAATCAAAGTTGACAAAGTGGAATTCGATCTGAATTTCATGAAAAAATTGATTTGTCTCAAAGCCAATTTCTTTGCGCATCGTGGTAATGAATCAGATTTTTCAAAAATGGCTGCTGCAATTGTTACAAACTGAAAGTAAAAAGCCCGAGAATGAGGGATCCCCCATAATGCCATGCAGCCAGCTAATCAGGGGATAGCCAGCCCCTGTGATGTCACAGCATCATAAAAAGCCTCATCCTGCCCGGTCTCTGCAATTTTCCTGTGAACTTAGTGCAGGGAGAGACTTGACAGGTGCTAGGGACATTCTTTACAAAATATTACTTTTGAACATTTCAGGGACAGCTTAGAGATAGTGTAGTGATATAATAGGCAGGCTTTATCCACACTATAGGGAGAGATAAGGGGCCAATTGAACAGTGTAATGCTTGGCTAATAGAGAAGATATTCTGTTACACCTTGCTGTACTAATTGGGATTAAACAGTGTTCGAATACTACTGATTTTAGGTTGTTTGCATTCTTTTATAAATAAGTAAATCCATTCATCTTTGATTCTGAGGTGTAATTGCAGGCTGATACTACTGTTTTTGGGATGTTCACATTCTTTTATACATAAATCAATTCATCCTTGATTATGTGGTGAAATTGTAGCCTGACATTACTGCTATTTTACACTTAGTTAGTGGTACAGTACAGTATGTCTGACAGACAGGTGCCGGAGCCTTCTATGGTAACAGACAGTGACAAAAATGTTTATTTTTTTTGTAATTATTTATTGAATTAAACAGTAAACAATGACTGAACAAAATCCCTTTGTAACATGAGTACAATATTTCCACCAAAAACAGTTGTTTTAACTATAGAGGATGTACAAATAAGTAATATAACATAAGATCATCTAAGTATGAAAATACAAATGGAGTATGGGGGACAGGGAGGGAAGGCTAGGAGGTGGGGGAGGGTGAAAGGAGGGTTAGGGTATAGTAAGATGGACAGCTAGATGAGTGTCTGGTCTGTTGAATGGTAGCAATGGAAGGAGAGGGAGTACTATGGTAGCGTTGTGCCTGGAACTGTTGCCAGGGGCACCATACTTTAAGGCAGAGGTCCCGAACCTTTTTTGCACAAAGGACCAGTTTCATGCAAGGCAATTTTCCCAGGGACTGGGGGGAGGAGGGTTCTGGAGCAGGGCTTAGGGGGTTCTGGTCGGCACTGATTGATTCACACTCATAACAAAACACATGGTGCATATTAAAATATATAACACTGACTTCCGGTTCCGGCGCCGCCATGTGAGGACGCAGCGCACAGAGCTCCCGCTTACCGCCGAACACCACTTTCATTTAGCAGCGCAGGGAGCTGTTTTTCAGTCCTGAGGGAAGTCCGGCTGGCACCACTCACCGGCACCGGGGCGCCGATGGAACGATATCTCCTGCGGAGCGGACAGAAAATCACAGGTGCACAGCAAGCAGCCTCACAGGACGCGGCAAAGATGGCGGACAGCCAGCCGCTGATATTCCAGGAGGAGAGCTCCCAAAGTCTCCAGGGAGATGGGTCCCCTCTGGGTAGCTTGGTCCCACTGGACTATAAACAGCTGGCCATAGAAGTGGCATTGCGTATCATGCCAGATATCCAGAAGACATTGGAGACAACAATTGTGGCCTCTTTTAACTCCCTGAGGGAGGAAGTGAATCAAACCAGCATCCAAGTAGGGACCCTAGAGAAAGAGCTACGTTCTTTACAGCAGCAAGTTGGGGACTCTGAGTCTGTCATTAAATCGCAGCAGCACACCCTGGAGTATCTGCGCTTTAAGGTGGATGACCTGGAAAACAGGGTGGTGGGACTGTCCGAGTCCATTAAAAAACCAGACCTCTTGGATCTATGCGAGAGGAAATTGCCTGAGGCCCTCGGTCTGAACTTTTTCTGTTGCGCCCACAGGATTGGTCCGGAAAAAGGCGCGACAATCAATCCTAAGATGGAGTCTCCCCGCGGTGGGGATGGACGACCTCGTCAAGTCATCTTTAAACTGCTGGACTTTAATGACAAGGTGACCCTGCTTCGCAGCTTTCGCAAGAGACGGCATCAGATAAGCATCAGGGGTCACAGAAATTAACTTTTTGAGGATTTCTCAGCTGAGGTGGCGAAAAAAACACAAGGCGTTCAGCTCTATCTGCACCTCACTCTACCAAAGGGACATTCGCTTCCAACTACTTTTTCCTGCGGTTTTAAAGATTCATCGAGCACATGGAGGGACTGTCACTTTCAGATCCCCCTCTGAGGCAGAGGAGGCCTTGGACGAGATCCTTGATTCAGAGCCGCATGACGTTCCCCTCTCTCCTCAGCGGTCCACTCCGAAGGGTCCATGGGAACCAACTGTTCACCGAGGGAACGACCGCTTGCGGATTGGCTCAGGAAGACACTCCAGAAGGGGACGTTGATAGGCATTAATTAGTCATTGGTGGGGCTCAATCCTGGGGGTTAGTTAAGTGGGAGATGTCCGGTTGCCCCAGACCAGGAATTTATGTTATTTTGTTCCATGTTTCATTTCTGAGCCCTTCACTGTTCAGCCCAGATTGTTATTGCTTAGGCCAGGTATGCGGGAGTTCTGCCATGGCGGAAAAAAGGAAAGTCAACACCTAGGCTTAGAGTCGGCTGACACCATCTAGCCTAATTCTGCCTAGCGGGTTTTTACCTGCTGCCATATACTTAGGCAGTGTTCTTTTGTGATATTTGCATTTGTTTTTTGTTCTTTTCCCCTTCCTTCTACCTCTCCCCCCCCCCCCTCCTTTGGCTTTCTCTGTCCGGGGATCCGTGACTATCAGAGCTGAAATGCGAATCATCTCCTAGAATGTCAAGGGTTTACGCTCCCCACAAAAGCGGTCTAAAATTTTGCGCCACCTGAAACGTCTTTAGTCTGACTTGGTTCTCCTACAGGAGACCCACTTGGAGGACAAGGATTTCTTTCAATTGAAATTTTTTTGGGTAGATTCTGTATACGGATCCTCGGCCAGGGAACGCAGAGCAGGAGTACTCACACTGCTCTATAGGAATTTCTCAGGGAAAGTGCTATCAGAATCTCATGACAGTGAGGGTAGGTGGCATAGGCTATTAGTGGAAATTGAGGGAACATCTTATAGTATTCACAATGTTTACGCTCCAAATGAAGCTAATGCACCCTTTTACGCTCTTCTGGAAAACAGACTACATGCAGATGGAACCCATAATAGGATTGTGGGTGGTGATTTTAACTCGGTCGTATCTGTTCTGGAAGACCGGAAGAGGGTTAAAGGCATGGTTGGTACACAGAGTCTTTCTGACAAGGTCATACCACCCCTCTTAGCCTCTATGGGGTTATAGGATACCTGGAGCTCTCTGCACCCTGATGATAGGGAGTACACACATTTTTCGCATGCACATAATGTGTGGTCCTGTATTGATTACCACTTCATACTCTTGCATATGTCCTCTAAGGTGGTTTCATGACTTACTTAAATCTGATCACTCGCCTATCTCCATTTCCCTGCAGGATACTTACCCTAGAGGAACAGATTTTTTGTGGCGTTTTCCTTCTTTTCTGGCCAAGGATGACAACTTTAAGGATACACTACAAGGTTGGTGGTGGGAGTTTCAGGGGGACAATCCTCGAGGTGCATCAGATGTTTCAACCCACTGGGAGACTGCTAAAACGGTCCTGAGGGGTCGAATTCTCAGTTACGTCAGTAATCTACGTAAGGTGGTCGCAAAACAATACCAGGAGGCTAGCTCGGCTCTTCAACAAGCATACACTAGGTTTCTCCAGGTGGCTTCCACTCAGAACAAGGAGGCCTGGATTGCAGACAGAAGCACCTTTGAATTGTGGATGGATAAACGGGAAGCCATGTACAGATTCCAGGCGGATCTTTTCAGATTTGGGAATAAATCGGGCAAAATGCTGGCAAATCGAGCTAGGGGTAGGAGGGCTCCTACGGTTATCACAGCTCTGTAAGGGGAGTATGGAGTGGTCCACACAAATCCTAAGTTGATTAATGACTTGCTGGGGAAATACTATGAGCGACTCTAGAGAGACACTCCAGGTGAACCAGGGAAGGGCGAGCGTTTTCTGTCAGGCATCAAATTGCCATCCCTGACCAAGGAACAACGGGGGACTGTCATGGTCTTACCTTCTTGCTGTTCTCCTTCGTTTGACATGTGCTGGCGGCCATCTTGGTTTCTGGGTTTCTTGTAGCCTCCCACCCTGCGGCTTCTCCTTCCCACTGGGAGGAGCTGGATGCCTAGCTCATATATAGGAGGTCTGTGGCTTCAGTTCCTTGCTTGGTCCTCCTGTGTTCACATGCTTCTAAGACTGCTGCTGCTTCTGGTTCCTGATCCTGGCTTCGTCTGACTACCCTGCTGGTTCCTGATCCAGGCTTCGTCTGTCTACCCTGCTGGTTCCTGATCCAGGCTTCGTCTGACTACCCTTCTGGTTCCTGACCTCTGGCTTCGCAAGACCCTGCTTCGGTTTAGCCATCCGTTTGGACTTTTGCCTTACAGCTTGATTTTCAATAAAGCCTTCTTATTTCCACTTATCTCTTGTTGTACGTCTGGTTCATGGTTCAGTTGAGGAAGTACTACATATAATACGCTCTTTACATAATGGGAAAGCGCCAGGCCCTGACGGGTTTTCAGGGGAATTTTATAAAACGCTACAGGATAATCTTGCCCCCACGCTAGTGGAATATTTTAACCACCTTTTGCATACGGGTAGTTTCCCGGCCCACGTAAATGTTGCCTATATAAAACTGATACTAAAGCCTAACAAAGACCCACTGGATCCAGGCTCGTACCGCCCGATCTCACTCATTAACCAGGATCTCAAGATCTTGACCAAAATCCTGGCTGATAGACTGAGCCTCCTAATGCCCTCCCTGATAGGTCCTTCACAGGTGGGTTTTTATAAAGTGGAGGTCGGGGGTGGCCAATATCAGGAAGGTCTTGGCAACCTTGGATTGGGTCCGGCACCGCCCCCAGCCAGCCACGACCCCTATTTTGTTGGCTTTGGATGCGGAAAAAGCTTTTGATTCGCTGCGATGGGAATGGCTGGGGGTGGTGCTGGACAGATTCAAGATATGTGGGGATATACGTACTTTCCTAACGTGACTCTATTCCAGCCCAGCAGCGCGCATCCATACGAGAGGTTTTCTGTCCCCTCTTCCCCCTTCAAAGAGGAACCAGACAGGGGTGTCCGCTCTCCCCCCTCCTTTTTGACCTGGCCATCGAACCTTTAGCTAGATTTCTAGAGGATTCTGACCTGTACTCGGGTATCACTGTAGGTAAGAAGGAGGTCAAGCTGGCATTGTATGCCGATGATCTTTTGATATTTATGGATACGCCTCAGCGACATCTAGGCCCCTTAATGGAGTTTGTGCGTCTTTTTGGGTCCTTTTCGGGTTATAAAATAAATTCATCCAAAAGTGAGATCCTGGAGTTGCACGCCACAAATCCCCCACAGCTCTGGACGGATTTGGGTTTCTCCTTAATAGCTGTTAAGAAGCATATTACTTACATGGGGGTTAAAATTGGTAAGCTCCCGGGGTCACTGTACCAGCTAAATTACCCTCCCCTCATAGCGAAAATAATTTCAGAATTACAGAAATGGCATTCGCTTCCCTTGTCTCTCCTAGGTAGATGTCAGCTTATCAAAATGATGAGCTTCTCTAAGTTACTCTACCCCCTCCAAACGATTCAGATTTTACTGAAGCATACTGATGTCGCTTCTCTGAATAAAGCTTTTACCACATTTTTGTGGTCCGGTAGTCACCCTCGTATCTCTCTCTCGAAGCTTATGTTATGGAAACCCGGGGGCGGAGTGTTGGGGATACAATCTATCCTGTCTTATGCGTCATGTATCGGATTGGGTGCACAATACCGATCATTTCTCAAATAGGGAACCGGAACAACACCTAGTGACTCCTTGGAATCTAATAGCGTGCCTACACTCTAATTTGGCCTCGCTGCCCAAGGATATTAAAACCTCGCTTTTATTGAGAGATATGATAGCAGCCTGGAAGGCCATTAGGAAGACAGTAGGTCTGCCTCAAGCAATCTCTAAATGGATGCCGTTGTAGGGTCATCCTGAGCTCCCTCTGGGGATTAGCCTGGGACCTTCTGAGGTGTGGGTGTCTAGAGGGCTGACAAGGGCGGAACATCTGCTGCATTAAGGGAAGAGGTGATGGCTGACCCCAAAGGAACTGAAGGAAAAATATGCCCTGCCGGGTTCCCATTTCCTGCTAATAATGCAGATTGTGGGTTTCTGTTCGCATAGGTTGCGGGATTTGTCAAAGGAGGCGACTACGAACTCCTTTGACGAGGTCCTCAGTTTCTCTCCTCAAACAGTTTCCCTCTCAAGATTATATAGGGCTCTTTCAGGCAACTTCATGAAGGCCAAGGTATCCTCCCTGTTTAAGAAGTGGGATCGCAAAAGATCCTGGAAGGTTGGAGTAAGGTCCGCCAGTGTGTAATAAGTGAAACGTGGCGTGAAACATATTTTAAACTGATGCATCGTGCCATTTATGGTTTTTATTTTCCAGCCTCGCCTCAATTCCCGGATCGCATCACCCATTGTCCAAACTGTAAAATGGCGGCAATCGATTTCTGGCATGGTATATGGACATGTACCAAAGTAGTTCATTTTTGGGCCACCGTGGTTGATTGTGTCAAGAAACACTGGTTGTTGGAGTTACCTATAGGGTCATATTTGCATGTACAGGGTTCACGTCCCTATAATGCTATATTTGATCCCTCTGCTCCTGTACAGGAAACATGGGGGAAGTATGTTACTATATGATATGGGGCTACATGAACCTTACTCTTGTTCTTTTGTGAATCTCCTTCAAATAAACAGAATACAAAAAAAATATATATATAACACTATAAAACAATTACATTTCTTATTTAAATGTGACTCAACTCACCATAATGCAGAATCAGTGGGAGCACTGGGCTTGCTTCCATGCAACAAAAAAGTTCCATCTAGGGATGATGGGCGACAATGACACCCAAAGTGTGTTCCTTATGTCCAGTCTACTTCATAATCTTGTTTTGGTTGCTGTTACTGCATAAAACACTGCTTCACAAAAATAGGATGTTGGAAATGGCAGATCATGGCATCTCTTTTGTGGAGATCTCAGGGTGGTTCTGCCTTGACTTTAATCCAGAACGTTGCGATATTTGACGTTTCAAACATACTTTTAAGGCCACCATCATTTGCAATCTCAAGCAGTTGGTCTTCTTCTAGCACGGACAAGGTTGCTTCACTAGGCTTGTTCACAAATGAGTCGCGGATCCATTCCTTCCTAGTTCGCGGGCCTTGTGTGGTTGGAAAATAACACTCAAACGCTTTTAAAATCTGAGATAGGTGAACGTACAGCAGCTGGGAGAATGAAGGTACAGGCTCGGTCTCTTCCAAAATCCCTGCTAATGTTTGAAACATGTCAAATATCCCGACTTTCACTCGCCGTCGCCTCAATTCCAGTTTCGCTTTGAATGCAGCCACTTTATCTGCCAACTTGAAGACAGTTGTCATTCTCCCCTGAAGTGACAGATTGAGGTCATTGAGCAAGTTGAATATGTCACACAAGTAAGCAAGTTTTAGAACCCATTCTTTACTACTGAAATGTGCAGCAAGTTGTGATTCTTTTTGTAAAATAAATCTATGAAATCGGCTCTCGTAACTCAAAAACTCTTGCCAGAGATCTACCTCTAGAAAGCCACCTCGCTTCTGTATATAACAAAAGATGTTTGTGCTCCGTGTCCATCTCTTCACAGAGCTGCTCGAACAGATGTGAGTTAAGGGCATGTACTTTGATGTAATTTATTACTGTAATCACATCTTTCAAAACGCTGTCAAGTTCGGATGACATTTTTTCGGCTAGCCACCATTTCTCTATGGATGACAAACTGCGTAGACTCACATTTAGGCGCAACCTCTAATGCACATTACATATCCTCATGCACATCCTCCTGAAAAATATATAACACAAAAACAAGCATTATTGCCTTGTTGTCAATGTCAGTAGACTCATCAACTTGGACTGCATACCACGCTGACTCATTAATCCTCTCTAACAATTGTGCCTCAATTTCCTCTGCGATTTCATCAATTCTAGCCAAAAGAGGAACCTGTGCTATCTTTTTAATTGCAGCGTCTCCTAAAAGCTCACAGCAGATGTCCTTAGCGGCAGGCAGGATCTACTCTTCACCAATAGTAAAGGGCTTCTTAGCCTTGGCAATGCGATTAGCCACTAAGAATGATGCTTTCAGTGCAGACACATTTGATGATGAGGTGGTTTTCAGTAATTGCTTCTGTCCTTCATATTCATGTTTTTTTCTTTCAAAAAACTCCAAAGGCTTTTCTTTTGATGCAGGGTACTTGGTCTCTAAGTGGCGAAGCAGTTTTGAAGGCTTCATGGCCTCGTTGGATAGTTGTTCGCCACATATTACACATAGCGGGTTTGGGACATGTGAATCACCTGTTGCGATGAACCCGTAATTTAAGTAATTTCTTTTAAATGCAGCTTTTTTTTTTGCAGTGTTGGAGTGTTCGGCTGTCTCATCATAGGGTCTTTCTCCCTTTCTTCCCTCTGCAGCAATGTTTGTTTTTTACTCTTTTTACAAGGGTTAATTGACGTATGGCTTTAGTTTATCGGTGTGTGGAGTGCACAAGTGAAAAAAATGTAATCTAATATGTCCACTTGTTATGGTTGAATATACAGGTCCTTCAAAAAAAAATAGCATATTGTGATAAAGTTCATTATTTTCTGTAATGTACTGATAAACATTAGACTTTCATATATTTTAGATTCATTACACACCAACTGGAGTAGTTCAAGCCTTTCATTGTTTTAATATTGATGATTTTGGCATACAGCTCATGAAAACCCAAAATTCCTATCTCAAAAAATTTGCATATCATGAAAAGGTTCTCTAAACGAGCTATTAACCTAATCATCTGAATCAACTAATTAACTCTAAACACCTGCAAAAGATTCCTGAGGCTTTTAAAAACTCCCAGCCTAGTTCATTACTCAAAACCGCAATCATGGGTAAGACTGCTGACCTTGACTGCTGTCCAGAAGGCCATCATTGACACCCTCATGCAAGAGGGTAAGACACAGAAAGAAATTTCTGAACGAATAGGCTGTTCCCAGAGTGCTGTATCAAGGCACCTCAGTGGGAAGTCTGTGGGAAGGAAAAAGTGTGGCAGAAAACGCTGCACAACGAGAAGAGGTGACCGGACCCTGAGGAAGATTGTGGAGAAGGACCGATTCCAGACCTTGGGGGACCTGCGGAAGCAGTGGACTGAGTCTGGAGTAGAAACATCCAGAGCCACTGTGTACAGGCGTGTGCAGGAAATGGGCTACAGGTGCCGCATTCCCCAGGTCAAGCCACTTTTGAACCAGAAACAGCAGCAGAAGCGCCTGACCTGGGCTACAGAGAAGCAGCACTGGACTGTTGCTCAGTGGTCCAAAGTACTTTTTTCGGATGAAAGCAAATTTTGCATGTCATTCGGAAATCAAGGTGCCAGAGTCTGGAGGAAGACTGGGGAGAGGGAAATGCCAAAATGCCTGAAGTCCAGTGTCAAGTACCCACAGTCAGTGATGGTCTGGGGTGCCATGTCAGCTGCTGGTGTCGGTCCACTGTGTTTTATCAAGGGCAGGGTCAATGCAGCTAGCTATCAGGAGATTTTGGAGCACTTCATGCTTCCATCTGCTGAAAATCTTTATGGAGATGAAGATTTCATTTTTCAGCACGACCTGGCACCTGCTCACAGTGCCAAAACCACTGGTAAATGGTTTACTGACCATGGTATTACTGTGCTCAATTGGCCTTCCAACTCTCCTGACCTGAACCCCATAAAGAATCTGTGGGATATTGGGAAGAGAAAGTTGAGAGACGCAAGACCCAACACTCTGGATGAGCTTAAGGCCGCTATCGAAGCATCCTGGGCCTCGATAACACCTCAGCCGTGCCACAGGCTGATTGCCTCCATGCCACGCCGCATTGAAGCAGTCATTTCTGCAAAAGGATACCCGACCAAGTATTGAGTGCAGAACTGAACATAATTATTTGAAGGTTGACTTTTTTTGTATTAAAAACACTTTTCTTTTATTGGTCGGATGAAATATGCTAATTTTTTTAGATAGGAAATTTGGGTTTTCATGAGCTGTATGCCAAAATTATCAATATTAAAACAATAAAAGGCTTGAACTACTTCAGTTGGTGTGTAATGAATCTAAAATATATGAAAGTCTAATCTAGTTTGTCAGTACATTACAGAAAATAATAAACTTTATCACAATATGCAATTTTTTTTTAGAAGGACCTGTAGCTGTTTTTTTTATTTTTTATTTTTATTTTTATTTTTTTAAATTGGCCCCTCAGTTCTACTGCGACAGTCCCTGTTCCTTTATACACATGTTCAACGGCATTCTTCTTGTTCTCCTATTTGGTGCATAGCCCGAATAAATCCTGCAATTAAGAATTTATTTTATTGGAGAACCACCACATATGGATATTCACATAATGCTGTAACGTTTTGAGCAACAGTGGATACGCCCTTTGTCAAGCTGACAGCACCGTATATAAAAAAATCTGTAATTCTAGGTTCAGGGAGGAAGAGACTTCATCCCTGCTCAGTGGACATTGTATTCGCAAAGTATTGCAACAGTCGATACCAATTCGATACCATGCAAAAAATAAAAATACTCACACGTTAGCTACATGTTACATGGGGTTAACGTGCAAGTATTTTTTTATTTTTTGCAAAGTATCAATTGTCCATTATGTGAGGAGGTACTTGATGGGGTCACTTACTATTAATGTGAAGCAAATAGAGGCCTAAATTGATAAAGCCATGTACCTCATATTAATAGTAACACCAGCAAGTACTTCCTGACATAATGGACATTGGGCAACATGGGGTTAATTTGTGGGTTGTTGTTGGGTACTACAGTATGATAAGGTTACTGGTTATTAATGTGAGACACACGGAGTCTAAATTGATAAAACCATGTGCCACATATTGATAACAACTTCGTCAAGTAACCCTCTTAACATAATGGACGACATGGGGTTAATGGCATCAGGTACATGCTGGAGTAACTTGCTGTTAATATGAGGCACATTGTTGTATTAATTTGGACCTGCATGTGCCTCACATTAATAGTAAGTAAGAGACATTAAACTGTATGGGGCACTGGGGCAGCTACAATGAGACATTACTGTATGGGGCAGCCACACAGAGACATTTGGACAACAATTTTTGAAGCCCATCCCCCTCAATATAACAATGTCTTGTGGCCACCATGTCTTCTTGTTGCTCATGTATGGGGGAGTGGGGAGGGACTCATCATGATTCATTTCCTAATGCCTGCTATTTCAATATGCAGTAGTGCAGTGCAGCTTGCAGGCAGGTAAGAGTAGGCCACAGTCAGACAGGGGCAGGGCCGCAGTTGTAGAAGACATACATGGTCATCATAGACATAATACCTTTACTTAAGACACTCTGGCTGCCCGGGTCTAATATAACTCTTTCACACTCGTCTTCCTCCTCTTTGTACAGTGGCTCCTGTCAAGGGTCTAGTCCTGGGAAAAAAGTGTGGGAACTCACCCAAGATCCACTGCCACCCTGATTCCCTGCCCCAAAATAAAAAAATAAAAAAATAAAAAATATTCGCAGAAAATTCAGTGCAACATAAAACGTAACCAAAAACGGGAATTTGCACTATATATCTGTTCAGGCGTAATTAGTCTCTTTCATTGTTTTTTACTCTTTTTACAAGGGTTAATTGACGTATGGCTTTAGTTTATCGGTGTGTGGAGTGCACAAGTGAAAAAAATGTAATCTAATATGTCCACTTGTTATGGTTGAATATACAGGTCCTTCAAAAAAAAATAGCATATTGTGATAAAGTTCATTATTTTCTGTAATGTACTGATAAACATTAGACTTTCATATATTTTAGATTCATTACACACCAACTGGAGTAGTTCAAGCCTTTCATTGTTTTAATATTGATGATTTTGGCATACAGCTCATGAAAACCCAAAATTCCTATCTCAAAAAATTTGCATATCATGAAAAGGTTCTCTAAACGAGCTATTAACCTAATCATCTGAATCAACTAATTAACTCTAAACACCTGCAAAAGATTCCTGAGGCTTTTAAAAACTCCCAGCCTAGTTCATTACTCAAAACCGCAATCATGGGTAAGACTGCTGACCTTGACTGCTGTCCAGAAGGCCATCATTGACACCCTCATGCAAGAGGGTAAGACACAGAAAGAAATTTCTGAACGAATAGGCTGTTCCCAGAGTGCTGTATCAAGGCACCTCAGTGGGAAGTCTGTGGGAAGGAAAAAGTGTGGCAGAAAACGCTGCACAACGAGAAGAGGTGACCGGACCCTGAGGAAGATTGTGGAGAAGGACCGATTCCAGACCTTGGGGGACCTGCGGAAGCAGTGGACTGAGTCTGGAGTAGAAACATCCAGAGCCACTGTGTACAGGCGTGTGCAGGAAATGGGCTACAGGTGCCGCATTCCCCAGGTCAAGCCACTTTTGAACCAGAAACAGCAGCAGAAGCGCCTGACCTGGGCTACAGAGAAGCAGCACTGGACTGTTGCTCAGTGGTCCAAAGTACTTTTTTCGGATGAAAGCAAATTTTGCATGTCATTCGGAAATCAAGGTGCCAGAGTCTGGAGGAAGACTGGGGAGAGGGAAATGCCAAAATGCCTGAAGTCCAGTGTCAAGTACCCACAGTCAGTGATGGTCTGGGGTGCCATGTCAGCTGCTGGTGTCGGTCCACTGTGTTTTATCAAGGGCAGGGTCAATGCAGCTAGCTATCAGGAGATTTTGGAGCACTTCATGCTTCCATCTGCTGAAAATCTTTATGGAGATGAAGATTTCATTTTTCAGCACGACCTGGCACCTGCTCACAGTGCCAAAACCACTGGTAAATGGTTTACTGACCATGGTATTACTGTGCTCAATTGGCCTTCCAACTCTCCTGACCTGAACCCCATAAAGAATCTGTGGGATATTGGGAAGAGAAAGTTGAGAGACGCAAGACCCAACACTCTGGATGAGCTTAAGGCCGCTATCGAAGCATCCTGGGCCTCGATAACACCTCAGCCGTGCCACAGGCTGATTGCCTCCATGCCACGCCGCATTGAAGCAGTCATTTCTGCAAAAGGATACCCGACCAAGTATTGAGTGCAGAACTGAACATAATTATTTGAAGGTTGACTTTTTTTGTATTAAAAACACTTTTCTTTTATTGGTCGGATGAAATATGCTAATTTTTTTAGATAGGAAATTTGGGTTTTCATGAGCTGTATGCCAAAATTATCAATATTAAAACAATAAAAGGCTTGAACTACTTCAGTTGGTGTGTAATGAATCTAAAATATATGAAAGTCTAATCTAGTTTGTCAGTACATTACAGAAAATAATAAACTTTATCACAATATGCAATTTTTTTTTAGAAGGACCTGTAGCTGTTTTTTTTATTTTTTATTTTTATTTTTATTTTTTTAAATTGGCCCCTCAGTTCTACTGCGACAGTCCCTGTTCCTTTATACACATGTTCAACGGCATTCTTCTTGTTCTCCTATTTGGTGCATAGCCCGAATAAATCCTGCAATTAAGAATTTATTTTATTGGAGAACCACCACATATGGATATTCACATAATGCTGTAACGTTTTGAGCAACAGTGGATACGCCCTTTGTCAAGCTGACAGCACCGTATATAAAAAAATCTGTAATTCTAGGTTCAGGGAGGAAGAGACTTCATCCCTGCTCAGTGGACATTGTATTCGCAAAGTATTGCAACAGTCGATACCAATTCGATACCATGCAAAAAATAAAAATACTCACACGTTAGCTACATGTTACATGGGGTTAACGTGCAAGTATTTTTTTATTTTTTGCAAAGTATCAATTGTCCATTATGTGAGGAGGTACTTGATGGGGTCACTTACTATTAATGTGAAGCAAATAGAGGCCTAAATTGATAAAGCCATGTACCTCATATTAATAGTAACACCAGCAAGTACTTCCTGACATAATGGACATTGGGCAACATGGGGTTAATTTGTGGGTTGTTGTTGGGTACTACAGTATGATAAGGTTACTGGTTATTAATGTGAGACACACGGAGTCTAAATTGATAAAACCATGTGCCACATATTGATAACAACTTCGTCAAGTAACCCTCTTAACATAATGGACGACATGGGGTTAATGGCATCAGGTACATGCTGGAGTAACTTGCTGTTAATATGAGGCACATTGTTGTATTAATTTGGACCT
Organism: Bufo gargarizans; assembly: GCF_014858855.1. NCBI lineage: Eukaryota > Metazoa > Chordata > Amphibia > Anura > Bufonidae > Bufo > Bufo gargarizans. The sequence continues at coordinate 105,925,398 of NC_058087.1, forward strand.
GCATGTGCCTCACATTAATAGTAAGTAAGAGACATTAAACTGTATGGGGCACTGGGGCAGCTACAATGAGACATTACTGTATGGGGCAGCCACACAGAGACATTTGGACAACAATTTTTGAAGCCCATCCCCCTCAATATAACAATGTCTTGTGGCCACCATGTCTTCTTGTTGCTCATGTATGGGGGAGTGGGGAGGGACTCATCATGATTCATTTCCTAATGCCTGCTATTTCAATATGCAGTAGTGCAGTGCAGCTTGCAGGCAGGTAAGAGTAGGCCACAGTCAGACAGGGGCAGGGCCGCAGTTGTAGAAGACATACATGGTCATCATAGACATAATACCTTTACTTAAGACACTCTGGCTGCCCGGGTCTAATATAACTCTTTCACACTCGTCTTCCTCCTCTTTGTACAGTGGCTCCTGTCAAGGGTCTAGTCCTGGGAAAAAAGTGTGGGAACTCACCCAAGATCCACTGCCACCCCGATTCCCTGCCCCAAAATAAAAAAATAAAAAAATAAAAAATATTCGCAGAAAATTCAGTGCAACATAAAACGTAACCAAAAACGGGAATTTGCACTATATATCTGTTCAGGTGTAATTAGTCTCTTTCATATTATAAGCTCCCCTTATATATAATTTACTTACAGTTCTGAAGACTCAGGGGTGCTGGCTGGCTTAGCCTCAGGGGCGCTGGCAGGCTTGGCCGCAAGGGTGCTGGCCGGCTTGGCCTCAGGGGTGCTGACAGGCTTGGCCCGGGAGGAAGGAGTGTGGGAGACTGTGAGGCCTTTTTTCTCCAAGCTTCTCTGGAAAAAAAAAAAAAATTGTTACACCTCAGGTCAGACCACCAATCAGACCCCCAGTGTTAATCAGCCCTCAGCTAACAGCCCCAATAAGATCCCCAATGTTAATAAGACCCCAATAAGACTTCAGATCACACTTCAGTTCAAACCCCAATATGAATTACCCCCAATCAGACCTCAGATAAGAGCCCCATGCCTCATAGCAACCCCAGTAGCCTCATAGCAGCCCCCAGTAGCCATATATTAGCCCCCCAGTGGCCTCTTGATCAGCCCCAGTGCCTCTTCATCAGCCCCCAGTGCCTCTTCATCATCCCCCAGTGCCTCTCCATCAGCCCCCAGTGCCTCTCCATCAGCCCCCAGTGCCTCTCACCAGCCCCCAGTGCCTCTCCATCAGCCCCCAGACCCCCTAGTCAGTACCTCTCCATCAACCCCCAGGCCCCCCAGTCAGTGCCTCTCCACCAGGCCCCCCAGTCAGTGCCCCTCCACCAGCCTCATAAAATAAATAAATCACCCTCTCCTGCTCCTGGACACCGCCGCTCCTCTCCTCCTAGGCGATGATCCTGCTGTCGGCTGTGCTGTGAAGGCTGCGCACAGCGTGACGTCACAGAGAGCCTCAGTCCTCATGCCTGTGCACAGCCCTGCACAGCTGACAGCTGAGGACTAGTATTGAGTGAACCCAGTGAATTTCGGGTTCGCCGGGTCTGGCCGAACTTCAGGTCAAAATTCGGGTTACCATGGCATCCAGGACCCTACTGAAGTCCTGTCAGCCATGGTCAATTAGTCAGCAGCATTATACTTACATACGCTTTGACTGCCCGGCGCTCCTTCTTGTAACTCACAGGTCTGTGCTGCGCATTGCTTATGCTTATAGCAATGCCCCGCACAGACCTGTGAGTTAAAAGAAGGAGCGCCGGGTGACCACAGCACATGTAAGTGTAATCCTGATGGCTAACTGAACATGGGAGACAGGACTTTAGTAGCTTCCTGGCTGCCATGGTAACCGATCGGAGCCCCAGCTTTACACTGCTGGGACTCCGATCGGAACTGCCGCTGCCACCAACAGTTCGGGTTCACTGAACTCTACCAAGGACCAGGAAGAGGCGAGTACAAAGCCTTCACCGCTTCCTGGTCCTTTTGCCCGGCGTTAAAGACTGGCGGTCCTGAAAGGGAACGGCGTTCCTGCTATGAAAAAAGTGCAGAAACGCCGTTCCCACACTCTAGCCCTGGCTCCTGTCCTGTGCTGCTCGGCGATCTCGTCTGTTATCTGATTCCGACGTCAGTGGGCGGAGACTTCATTATGGGAGCGAGGAGGAGTCGGGGGTGGCCGCTGCAGTCACTAATTGTACTGGCATGATGCAATCATGCAGGGGCGGGTGGATGTAGTTAGCGTTGGCATCTCTGCTCCTCTGTATTGCCGAGGCCCAGCAAACAATCTTCCATGGCCCGGTCCTGGACCGCGGCCCGGCGGTTGGGGACCGCTGCTTTAAGGTAACCATCTCTAGTTCTATTAGCCAGGCTGGTGAGTTCCTCAAATTGACAAATTGTGTTCACCTTTGTTACCCATTCCTGGAAGGATGAGGGAATTGGCTAAGCCAATGTAGTGGAATTAGGGCCTTGGCTGTTGCCAGTAGATGTGTGATTAGGTTTTTCTTAGACTGCGTGTAGGCCGAGCTTGCCCTAGCTAAAATGACTTGGTCAATCCCAAAGGCAAACAAGGTGAAAAAGATTTTCTGAATGGTCTCCTCGACCTGCCTCCAGTAAGTAGTAATAAGGGGGCATTCATACCAGATGTGGGAGAGGGAGCCGACATGTGTCCCACATCTCCAACGGTTTTTAGATTGAAAGAGTTTGTGAGTGAAAAGAACTCTGGGGTTTTATACCAACAAGTTAGTACCTTGTAGTAATTCCCCTGCAATCTTACACATGAGGAGAAGCCATGAGATGTACATAGAATTGTCTGAACTTCTTCATCTGTAAGGGATATGTTCAGCTCCCTCTTCCAGGAGGGTATAAAAGTGGGTCTAGATGGGGTCTGGGGAGTGAGGATTAGAGAATAGATTCTTCCCACCTTCCTAGTTAATGTTAAAACAGTAGACAGAGCGACTTCAAATTGGATAAGCTGTCTTTTAAAGAGAAAGGCCTGTATGAATCTCTCTGCCACTCTCTGAAAATGTGCCAGGTGAAGTGGGGTAATTTATGCAAGCCGTAATAAATCTTGTAGTGCCTCTTGTGATGGTATCTTGTCTGAATGCAAGAGGTCAGCAATGGAGATGGAGTTGAATTTCTCTCAGAAATCTGAGTAGGGAGAGCCGATTTTAGTGAGGGCTATCAGTAGTAGGCTTGAGGGGAGTAGTGGAGATGGAAAGGGTGCTAGTATGTCTTTCAAGGAAAGCCAGACTGCGCATGTACCTTTCAGTAGTGGGTCGAAGGATGCCTAATGACCCCTGCATCCGAAAACCAAAGGGCTTTAGGTAACAAGGAGCCCAGAGATTGCTGCGCCAGAACATCCAGGTCTAGCTGTTTGCTAGGTTTGAGTATTTCTAGCCATCTGTTGAGGTGTATGGCTTTGTAGTATAATTTGAGGTAGGGTAACCTGGGTCTGCGTCCTTTACAGAGGAATTTAGGAAATTTAGAGAGTGGGGATCTAACGGAGCAAAACAAGGTTGCTGGTAAGTAACCAGGAATCATTTAGAGTGTATACAGTACCATTGGCACAATATGTCTTGAGTAGATTTTTGCGACCCATCCACGAGATATAAGGGAAGTCATAGTCTTGTAAGAGGCGCTTAAGATCTGTTAAAAGGGGGAGAAAATTTAGTCTATATAGTTCTGTGAGATGGTTCAGGAGTTAGATACCTATGTATTTTAGGGAAGTAGAGACTCATGGGTAAGGGGAGTGTTATTTGGCTATACAGACTTCTCGTGCTGGGGTGGTGATGTTGAGCACTTCTAATTTCCCATATCATCACCATGACGGCCACACAGGAGATTGACCCATGACCTCTGTGGGGGCAGGAAACAGAGAAGAGGTTAAATTGCGCACGCCGACGTCTGGGAAGTCACTTCCGGGTCCGGTCATGTGACGCAACCTGGAAGCACAAGCGCAGAAGACAGAGACGTTTGAATAAAAGGTGGGACGGCCAAGGAACGCTGATCTGAGGTCTGTAAGTAACGGTACTGTGTATACTGTCCCCTACTGCCAGAGCATGTCAGGTCCCGATCTGCAAACTTCCTTGGAGCTTGATGCTCCCTCTCTGTCTCCTGTAAGTATCCCTCTGGGGGTCCGCTTGCCATTTTAATTGAAGTTTCTGCTTGGTGGATCTACTGATGCCTCTATTCCATATCTATTTATTTTCAGGCTAAAGAGGCTCAGAAAAAGGTTAAAAAACATCCTCGCTGCATTTCTTTTACTAAAAGACTGCCTGATGGATATGGAAAGAAGCTTTGTAAAGAGTGTATTTCTGATGTAATCCGGCAGGAGCATCCCTCCCTTATGGATAGTATTAGATCCGTGGTTCAGGAGGAACTTAGAGCCGCTCCATCTGATTCCCAAGGCCAGCCATCTCACAAACGTCCACTTTCTAAGATCATTTCCTCCTCTGAATCTGATGATGCTGATGATAAGGCTTCTACTTCCATGCAATGGGAAGATGATTTCTTTCTCTCTGAAGGAGAGATCTATGAAAGCAATACAAAATTATATTTTTCCTCAGAGGAAATGGGTAACTTATTAAAGCGGTCAGAGCGACAATGGGGATTGAAGAAGCTCATAAGTCTCTATCTATTCAGGTGGCCTTAGAGTGAAGAAATCCAGGGTCTTCCCCATAAACGAAAATATAAAAGAGATGATTCTGGAAGAGTAGTAAGAACCAGAGGAAAGACTTGGAATATCCAAGGAATTCGAAAATCAGTTATTGTTCAACCCTTCTCAGTCCAAACTATTCGATGAGACCCCTAAGATCGATGGCAGGTGGTGAAAGTAAATTTAAAAAACTGCCCTGCCATTTGAGGATGCCGCTCAATTAAGGGATGCTATGGAACGTAAAGCAGTTGCCCTTCTGAGAAAGTCTTGGGAAGCCTCAATGTATAATATTAAGACCAACATTGCAGCCATGTCGGTAGCTAGGTCCATGTATTTATGGCTAGGAGAGCTAGAAAATCACCTGAGAAACAAGACTTCTAGGGAAGAAATCCTACAGTCTATCCCTCTACTTAAGTCAGCTACAGGATTCCTTGCGGACGCCTCAGCTGAATCTATTAGATTTGGTGCTAAGGAGGCGGGACTTTCCAATGCGGCCCGCCAGGCTTTATGGATGAAGTCCTGGTCGGGTGATAAAATATCTATAACAGAAGCTAGTATCTATTCCTTTTTCAGGAGAATATGTATTTGAGCCGGTTCTAGACAAAATACTAGAGAAAGCGGCTGATAGGAAAAAAGGTTTCCCCGAAGAAAGATCTTATAGAAGGAACCAGTCCTTTCGGTCATATGGGGGAACAAAATAAGGCTGGTAGAGGGAAAGGCAAGTCAGGCCGTTGGGCTTATCCCAAGGGGGGTAAAGGAAGAGGCTTCCTTATTAAGCCCCAATCAAAATCTGAAGATAAACAATGACGCCATTGTAGGGGGGAGACTGAAGGATTTCCTAGGTCCATGGACACTTACATAAAAAAATCCTTGGGCCTTGGATATCATTCGGTCAGGGTACAAGATCGAGTTCACCTCCGTTCCCCCTCAAGATTTGTAGTATCAAAGATGCCTTTCAGATCCTCCTCCTGAATGTTTTCCAGGGAGTCCAGGACCTGGTGAGAAAGGGAGCAGTAATCCCAGTTCCCGCTTCTCAAAGAGGTCAGGGGTACTATTCAACTCTATTTTTAGTAAAAAAGAAGGAAGGAGACTTTCAAACTATTATAAACCTGAAACAACTGAACAAGTTTATTGTTTACAGAAAATTCTAAATGGAGTCTCTGAAAGCAATTGTATCTCTGATAAAGCTAGGAGCATTTATGTGCTCGGTCGACCTGAAAGACTCTTACTTGCACGTTCCCATTCACCCAGATCACCAGGATTACCTAAGGTTTGCGATCTCAAATCCTTTCAATCAGATTCTCCATTTCCAGTTCATAGCACTACCCTTCGGGATTTCAGCTGCACCAAGGCTATTCACCAAACTGGTGATAGAAATGATAGCTCCACTCAGACAAGAAGGGTTAGATATAGTGCCGTACCTGGACGATTTCTTAATTATAGCAGACTCAAGGGAGCTCAATAGATGCTGCAATTGTAGACTCATGCCCTTTCAAAAAAAAAAAAAAAACTGAGAAAATCTGCTCAACAAAAAACAGCTTCACACATGAAATAAAATAATTCCTTACCTGTAGTAGCGCTAACAGCATTTATATCATACAATGTCATCATCTATATCATACAATGTGCAAAAAAACGTATGTAGGAAGAACAAAAAGACCAATGATAGCAGAGCACATTAACAACATTAGGAAAAGATATGACAAACACTCACTATCAAGCCACTTCAAAACACATCATAATCAGGACCCAAAAGGCCTATTCTTTGCAGCAATTGAGAAGATAGAGAAGAACTGGAGGGGAGGGGACCAGATTACAAAAATGTCCTGGGCAGAATCGAGGTTCATTATTGAATTAAACACACTCTTACCTGAAGGCTTGAATGCCAAACTTGAGCTATATGGATTCCTGTAGGTCCTGGGGCAGGTGCCTCGGGCTTACGGGAAATCAGAGTCAGGCTGTTCTACCAGCACTCCGATCTCCCCTTGGTCTGAGGCCCCCGCCCCTTTGCTTCTATCAATAATATCCGTCATCAAACAGCTGTCATTAAATATTTTTCACCAACTCTCTATAGATACTCATCTGAAAGGATACACATTTATGCAAAACACAAATATATCTTCTAATATATAAAGCTGAGTGTGTGTGTGTGTGTGTGTGTGTATGTCCGCTAAAGGAATCTGCACCATCGCATTTACAATCACAAAATTTGGCACACAGGTACATCAGGTGTCAGGGAAGGTTTTAGACCAGGTCCCAGCTCTCTAGGACGTACCATTTCTGAGATATTTCCCAAAAAATGCATTAGCCAATAGAAGCTTGGTCACATGACCCTTATCAGCCAATAGAAGCTCGCAGGTCCTCCAGTCTCCACATACACAGTTTTACTCCAGGTTTCCATAACAACCTAGCCATTTATCTTTACTGCTGTAGGAGAGCTTTAAAGGAATTCTTTCACTAGGATAATTGCTATTGAAGCCATGGCCTAATAGCACTCAGTACCTTAGTTCAAGATGTGCCTTTGTTCCAGCAATAGATGTTTATATCCTCTGAAAATCCAGTTTATTTGGTATGCAAATGAGGCAGTAAAGAGCCCAGTGGGGCATCACTCTTAGTTAGGCCACACCCCTCCCACTCCTGAGCTGACTGGAATTGAAAAAAAAATGATGGTAAAAATCAACTTCTATCAGCTGCAGGGGTGAGAGAGAGGATGACTTTCTCCCTGCAGCTTACACTCAGACAGCACAGTGCTGCTGTCTTAGGCTACTTTCACACTTGCGTTCGGGGCTCCGCTTGTGAGTTCCGTTTGAAGGCTCTCACAAGCAGCCCCGAACGGACCCGTCCAACCCTAATGCATTCTGCATGCGGATCCACTAAGAATGCATCAGTCTGGCACCGTTTGTCCTCCGCTCCGCTCAGCAGGCGGACACCTGAACGCTGCTTGCAGCGTTCGGGGGTCCGCCTGGCCGTGCGGAGGCAAATGGATCCGTCCAGACTTACAATGTAAGTCAATGGGGATGGATCCGTTTGAAGTTGACACAGTATGGCTCAATTTTCAAACAGGTCCGTCCCCCATTGACTTTCAAAAGTCAAAACGGATCCGTTTGCACTATCATGAACAAACGGTAATGCAAACGGATCCGTTCTGAACGGATCTAAGCGTTTGCATTATAAGAGCGGATCCGTCTGTGCAGACACCAGACGGATCCGCTCCGAACGCAAGTGTGAAAGTAGCCTTAGAGTGAGCTGTTCAAAAGGATACGCCCCAATCAGGTTAGGCCACGCTCCCCACCACTCCGCCAACTGAGATTGAAAAAATTATGTTAAAAATCAACTTCTAGGTTGCGCTAAGCCACACGCTGATCTGGTTAGGCCACACCCCTCCACTTCTCAGCCGACAGGGATTGAAAAAATCAGCTTGCTAAAAGGCAGTTATGCACCTACTGCAGTTTTTCTTACTAGTACTTATCCAGCGTTCAGCAGATGTCCTGCGAGCTATTACAGCGGTTGGTCTGGCTCCATGTAGGTGTTGGTAACGCAGAGCAACATTTCGCATGTCGTCCGGCCCGTTCCTCTGCTTTATCACCATTTTTAGAGTTTGCGGTTGTTTTCCGGTCCTTCCATGTGGTTTACATTCCCGGCATGGCTCAGGCTGTCAGTGTCTACTGGTTCATCCGGGGTATCGGTGTCCCTGGGTCGCCCGGGTTGTCTGTTATCCTGGGGTCGCCAGGGTGTCTGTGTCTCCTGGATCGCCCAGGGTCTCAATGTGCCTGGATCTCCCAGGGTGTCTGTGTCTCCTGGATCGCCCAGGGTCTCAATGTGCCTGGATCGCCCAGGGTGTCTGTGTCTCCTGGACCGCCCAGGGTCTCAATGTGCCTGGATCGCCCAGGGTGTCTGTATCTCCTGGCCCGCCCAGGGTCTCAATGTGCCTGGATCGCCCAGGGTGTCTGTGTCTCCTGGATCGCCCAGGGTCTCAATGTGCCTGGATCTCCCAGGGTGTCTGTGTCTCCTGGATCGCCCAGGGTGTCTGTGTCTCCTGGACCGCCCAGGGTCTCAATGTGCCTGGATCGCCCAGGGTGTCTGTATCTCCTGGCCCGCCCAGGGTCTCAATGTGCCTGGATCGCCCAGGGTGTCTGTGTCTCCTGGATCGCCCAGGGTGGTCGTATATTTTCTTTAAATTCTGACATTGTTTTGTTCCTTCCTTTAGATTGGCTATTAGTTTTGCGCTTTTTCCTACGTTTCGTCCAGGCAATTTTGAGGCGCTCTCTGGTAAGTCGGTTAGAGATGGTTATTGGGGCAGGGTCAAACATCGGTTCATACTCAGGGTCATTTTCCTTTCATTAGCTCCAACATAAGCAATTGGGGTTTTGGAGCCGTGCTTCCAAATCCATTTGTGTCCTCCCAGGTAGGTCTTTTCGTCCGATGGGCATTTTTACTCACCTTCATTCTCTCACAAATTCTTCCGTCCGCTCTCTCCGCATCCGTCTGTACTTTTCGTTTTCTAGGTGTACATTATTCGTCTTTTATCTTAGGTCAAGTATGTCTCACATCTCCTCCGATATGGATGATAACATCTCCATTCCAGGAACTCCCGTCTCAGGGCACAACAGTGGCACATCCTTGAGAAGTTGGACGGTGCCGAGATTGGTTGCTGAACTTAATCGCAGGGGGATCCGACATCCGGCGTCTGCCCGCAAGGCTGAGTTGTATCGCCTGCTGATGACGGCCCCGGTTCCGATGGCGGACCATTCCAACTTCGATTCCATACAACTGGCCCTAGCTCAGATCCAGTCTTCCATCAGCGGTCTTGCTGGCTCGGTTTCGGACATTCAGGCTAGGGTAGAAGTTTTGGAAACCAGGCCCGCAGTCTCACCGCAATATCCAGGTTCGGCAGTCACCCCTGCCATTCCTCAGGACGTTGCAGGTAGGCCTTCTGCCACTCCTCAGATCGCCCCTTCTCACTTTATCCCGGAGCATATTAAAAAGGATATCCTGGCAGGCAAGGACGTGAATTTGGCGTCCATTCTTATTGCCTCCCAGGATATTTCTGAGAATCGGGTCATCAACTGCAGAGAGGTTTCTGTAGTGTTGAAGGCTAAGGATGCTCGGCTTAATAGGAAGTTATCTATTTCTGAGTTCGTTCTGGCCTTCAGCCTCTACAGGGACGTGGTGTGTTCCGCTCAGCCAGATCGCAGGGAAGAGCTGGACACTTACTTGTACCGGATTACGGACTTAGGGCACAAATACGGCGGCACGGCTTTTTACGACTACCATCGTTCTTTTTCGGCCAAAGCCACGGCTGCTCTGAACTAGTTTCAGTTCGTGTCCAACTGGGCAGACTTGGACATGGAATTGTTTTGCCGGCATTTTGCGGGTCTCAAGGCCCCTCTCTGTGCTATCTGCCAGTCCATTTTTCATTCCACTGAGTGGTGTCCTAATCCGGTGCAAGCCCCACAGTCAGCTCCCTCGGCAGGTCCTTCCGGGTCCTCCAGGTCTTCCTCTTCATTAGATAAGCTGGGCAGACCGATTGTGTACCTCGGTAGCAGCCAGGTATGCAATAATTTTAATGCTAAGGGCTGTGCCTTTAATTCCTGCCGTGCGCTCCACATTTGTTCACTTTGTTTTCGGGCCCATCCCCGTCCCTCCTGTCCCAGGAGGACAGCCAAGGATTCCTGACTGGCCGACATCAATTTGGGGTTATTGGCTGCTCTTCTGCGGGACCACCCCGATCGTCCTTTTGTCTCCTTGTTGGATGGGTTCAGAGAGGGTTTTCATACTGGCCTCATTACACTCCACCAGGGCTGCTGTGCAGGCTCTAATCTGTTATCCGCTGCCAGCGATCCTGATGCAGTCACTTCCCTCATCCAATTGGAGGTCGACAAAGGGTTTGTCATTGGTCCATTTTCGGAAATTCCATTCCAAATATGGCGCATCAGTCCCATTTGCCTTGTTACAAAGCAATCGTCCAATAAAAAGCGTCTCATCTACGATCTCTCTGCGCCTCATAGGTCGTCCATCCCCAGTCTCAATTCACTCATTCCCTCCGAGGAATATTCAATGCAATATTCTTCTGTCGATGAGGCCATTCTGTACATTCTGCAAGCAGGGGCCGGGGCTTGGTTGGCTAAGGTAGATATAGCTGATGCTTTCAAACGGCTTCCAATCCATCCGCAGCTTTGGAAGTATTATGGCTTCAAGTGGGCGGATAATTTCTACTTCGCCAACCGGCTCACCTTCGGGTCTAAAAGTAGCCTGTGGCTTTTCGAACAACTGGCCAAAGCCCTACATTGGATCCTCATCCATCACGGCGGGTTATCCATGGTCGTCCACTACCTGGATGACTTCCTTATGGTAGAAAGACCCAGACAGGTCCCATCCATTCCACACACCCTACTGGATATTTTTTCCCGTCTTCAGGTCCCTGTCGCTGCCGCCAAGACTGAGGGTCCGGCCACCAAGGTCACCTTCCTGGGCATCATTTTAGATACGATCAAGATGGAGGCTAGCCTCCCCAGCGAGAAATTGCTTAGGATCCGCTCGGCTATCGCTCAAGCGGTCCGGTCCCACTCTTTGACCAAGGTCGAGTTGCAATCCTTGCTGGGGATGCTTAACTTCGCCACCAGAATTATGCCTCAAAGCAGGGCCTTTCTTTCCAGATTGTTATGTCTTTTGCCCTCTGCCCCAGAGCAGGATTCTGTCGTCCATCTCGACGGCCAGGCCATCACGGACCTGTTCATGTGGAACAGTTTTCTCTCCAACTGGAATGGCATTTCTCTGTTCGTTCCACAGTGGGACTCTTCTTCTCCCCTTGTTTTCTCCGATGCCGCGGGTTCCTCCGGGTTCGCTGCCATTTTTAGGTCCCATTGGCTGGCCGCCAGATGGCCGCCAGAGTTAGCCTCAGACTCAGCAGCTCTCAAATCCTCTCCCCTTCTGGAACTGTATCCCGTCGTGGCGGCAGCTCAGGTTTGGGGCCACTATTGGTCTAATACTTCTGTGACCTTTGTCACGGATAGTCAGACCTTGGTGGACATCGTTAACAAAGGCAGGGCCCAGTCATTCAAGATCATGGCCTTGATGCGCAAACTAGTCTGGCTGTCCCTCTGCCACAATTTTCATTTTCGGTGTGTTCACATTCCAGGCGAACAGAATGGGGCCGCGGACGCTCTTTCCCGCTTTAATTTTCATTTCTTTTTTCAGGAAATGCCCGACGCGGATCGGTCAGGAGCGCCCGTGCCCCAATTCAGCACCCTCACTCTGGACTAGATTCCCTCATAGACGAAGCCAAGGGTCTGGTCAGATAATCTCTGTCTCGCAATACGGCGAGGAATTATCAGGCCGGCTTCAGAGCGTTTGATAATTTCTCCAGGATTCATCCAAGGGGTCATCATTCCGAAACTTCCCATATTATGGCCTTCTTAGCTCATTGTCACTACCAACTATCTCTGTCACACAATACCATCAAACTTTATTTAGCCGGACTACAACACCACTTCATGCTGAATAATCCTCACCGCGGGTCCTTTTTCTCTGTTCAGGCTATTAAGGCCACCCTTCAGGGTATTCAAAAGGAGGGTAAGGGGTCCGTCAGCCGTAGGCAACCAGTGTCTAGCGAATTGTTTAGGGCTCTCTCCTCATCATTGGACGGTAATCCTTTTGGGCCCTCCACTAGCCTGATCCTGAAAGCGGCCATGTATCTCATTTTTTATGGGTTTCTTTGGCCCGGGGAAGTTCTAGCCGGGCCAAACCATCAGGGCCACCCGTTGAAACAACATCTGTCATGGGGCCGTGGTTGTTACACTCTCCTCCTACCCTCCACCAAAACCAGTCAGACGGGTCCCCCCACTGAAGTAAAATTTTACCCGACCACTAACAATTGGTGCCCAGTTCAGGTGCTGCACCAATTGTTGTCACATATTCAGGTCTCACCTCCAGACAGCCCGCTCCTGCCACACGCAGGCAAACCCCTTAATACCTCGCGGTTCATATCCTATATCCGTGCTCTCGCCCAAGGTCTAGGTTACGACCCTAAAGTAATTTCAGGGCATTCTTTCCGCATAGGGGCGGCCTCAGCTGCATCACGGCATCAGGTGCCAGTTCACGTCATTCGGAGCATGGGGCCGTGGCGGTCTTCTTGTTTCACCAGATACATCCCTGACCCTCAAGTAGAGATATCTCGTGCCTTTTGTTCCTTGGCTTTGTAATTCTCATAATAAAGAGTTGTACCTAATTGTTGTTTTTGCCCCCTTTCTTGGTGTACCCACGCCGTGGCTCCCAGCATAATTCAGCTACCTAGCTCAGGGCGGGAGTCTCTGCGTACGCCGACGTCTTCCTAGCCCTGACCATAAATGTATAATAGATATTTTGACCATAAATTTATAAAAACTTACATAAATATAGATTATTATTAGTAAATATCAATTAATATGAAAAGTTAGAACTACATATATAAATATATATAAACCATGATAATATACTATTTCATATATATGGAAGGGGGATTATATCTGTCAGGTATACAGAGAATTACATATTAAGGACTTAGTGAATTGTTGGACCTGAAAACTGAACCATTAGCAGTGTAGCAAACCATCTGATAACATAAAAAAAAATATTATATATATATATATATATATATATATATATATATATACAGTACAGACCAAAAGTTTGGAAACACCTTCTCATTCAAAGAGTTTTCTTTATTTTCATAACTATGAAAATTGTAGATTCACACTGAAGGCATCAAAACTATGAATTAACACATGTGGAATTATATACATAACAAAAAAGTGTGAAACAACTGAAAAAATGTCATATTCTAGGTTCTTCAAAGTAGCCACCTTTTGCTTTGATTACTGCTTTGCAGACTCTTGGCATTCTCTTGATGAGCTTCAAGAGGTTGTCACCTGAAATGGTCTTCCAACAGTCTTGAAGGAGTTCCCAGAGATGCTTAGCACTTGTTGGCCCTTTTGCCTTCACTCTGCGGTCCAGCTCACCCCAAACCATTTTGATTGGGTTCAGGTCCGGTGACTGTGGAGGCCAGGCGCAGCACCCCATCACTCTCCTTCATGGTCAAATAGCCCTTACACAGCCTGGAGGTGTGTTTGGGGTCATTGTCCTGTTTAAAAATAAATGATGGTCCAACTAAACGCAAACCGGATGGAATAGCATGCCGCTGCAAGATGCTGTGGTAGCCATGCTGGTTCAGTATGCCTTCAATTTTGAATAAATCCCCAACAGTGTCACCAGCAAAGCACCCCCACACCATCACACCTCCTCCTCCATGCTTCACTGTGGGAACCAGGCATGTAGAGTCCATCCGTTCACCTTTTCTGCGTCGCACAAAGACACGGTGGTTGGAACCAAAGATCTCAAATTTGGACTAATCAGACCAAAGCACAGATTTCCACTGGTCTAATGTCCATTCCTTGTGTTCTTTAGCCCAAACAAGTCTTTTCTGCTTGTTGCCTGTCCTTAGCAGTGGTTTCCTAGCAGATATTCTACCATGAAGGCCTGATTCACACAGTCTCCTCTTAACAGTTGTTCTAGAGATGTGTCTGCTGCTAGAACTCTGTGTGGCATTGACCTGGTCTCTAATCTGAGCTGCTGTTAACCTGCGATTTCTGAGGCTGATGATTCGGATGAACTTATCCTCTGCAGCAGAGGTGACTCTTGGTCTTCCTTTCCTGGGGCGGTCCGCATGTGAGCCAGTTTCTTTGTAGCGCTTGATGGTTTTTGTGACTGCACTTGGGGACACTTTCAAGGTTTTCCCAATTTTTCGGACTGACTGACCTTCATTTCTTAAAGTAATGATGGCCACTCGTTTTTCTTTACTTAGCTGCTTTTTTCTTGCCATAATACAAATCCTAACAGTCTATTCAGTAGGACTATCAGCTGTGTATCCACCTGACTTCTCTACAATGCAACTGATGTCCCAACCCCATTTATAAGGCAAGAAATCCCACTTATTAAACCTGACAGGGCACACCTTTGAAGTGAAACCCATTTCAGGTGACTACCTCTTGAAGCTCATTGTCATGGAACCATGAACCAGACGTACAACAAGAGATAAGTGGAAAATAAGAAGGTTTTATTGAAGAGCAAGCCGTAGCAAAGTCCGAACGGATGGCTAAACCGAAGCAGGGTCTTGCGGAGACAGAGGTCAGGAACCAGAAGGGTAGTCAGACGAAGCCAGGAACAGGAACCAACGGGGTAGTCAGACGAAGCCGGAATCAGGAACCAACGGGGTAGTCAGACGAAGCCGGAATCAGGAACCAACGGGGTAGTCAGACGAGGCCAGGATCAGGAACCAGAAGCAGCAGCAGTCTTGGAAGCATGTGAACACAGGAGGACCAAGCAAGGAACTGAAGCCACAGACCTCCTATATATATGAGCTAGGCATCCAGCTCCTCCCAGTGGGAAGGAGGAGCCGCAGGGTTGGAGGCTACAAGAAAACCCAGAAACCAAGATGGCCGCCAGCACATGTCAAACGAAGGGAACAGCAAGGAGGTAAGACCATGACAGTACCTCCCCCTCAAGGGCCCCTCCTCCGCGGAGTAACGAACGGTTTCTGAGGGAAGCGTGCGTGGAAGGCTCGGAGCAAGACAGGAGCATGGACATCTGCGGAGGGAACCCAGGAACGCTCCTCTGGACCATAACCACGCCAATGGACCAAAAACTGCACCCGGCCGCGGACCAGGCGTGAGTCCAGGATATTGCTCACCTCATACTCCTCACGATTGCCCACTTGGACCGGACGAGGCCGAGGAATCGAGGAAGTGAAACGATTACACACCAGTGGCTTCAACAGGGAGACATGAAACACGTTGGAGATCCGCATGCCAGGAGGAAGCGCAAGGGCATAGGCTACCGGGTTTACCCTGCGAAGCACTCGGAAGGGACCAACAAAGCGAGGCGCCAGCTTGGGAGTGGGCACTCGAAGGTTGAGGTTGCGGGTGGACAACCATACGCGGTCTCCGACCTGGTAGGAAGGAGCGGGCGCTCGTCTGCGATCAGCCTGGAGTTTCTGGCGCTGCGCAGAGACCTCAAGGGACCTCTGGATCTGTACCCAAGAAGCACGTAGGACGGAAAGGTGATCCTCCACAGCCGGAATATCCTGGGGAGAGAATACCTCCGGTAACACGGCAGGTTGGAACCCATAATTGGCCATGAAGGGAGACGTCCCAGAGGAAGAGTTCACCGCCGTGTTCCTGGCAAACTCAGCCCAAGGCAGGAGGTCAACCCAATTGTCTTGGTGATCGGAGACATAGCAACGAAGGAATTGCTCCAAGGCCTGATTGGATCGTTCTGCGGCCCCATTGGACTGAGGGTGGTAGGCCGAGGAGAAAGAGAGATGAATCCCCAACTGGGAGCAAAAGGCGCGCCAGAACCTGGACACAAACTGACTCCCCCGATCCGACACAATCTCCTTGGGCAAACCGTGCAACCGGAAGACCTCCCTGGCAAAAATCGAGGCCAACTCTTGTGCAGAGGGTAACTTCTTGAGAGGAACACAGTGGCACATTTTGGAAAACCGATCCACAATCATGAGAATGACCGTATGGCCTCGGGATGCAGGGAGGTCCACAATGAAATCCATCCCCAGGTGTGACCATGGACGCTCCCCGGTGGCTATGGGTTGCAAAAGGCCCAACGGAAGGTGCCGAGGGGACTTACTCTGGGCACAAACGGAGCATGCCGCTACATATGCGGCGATGTCGGAACGTAGAGAAGGCCACCAGAACAGACGTGAAACCGCCCAGGACAGCTGATTCTTTCCAGGGTGCCCCGCGGCCTTGGAGTTATGGTAGGTTCGCAACAACCGAGTGCGCAACTCCTCAGGCACAAAACATCTGCCGTTGGGTCTCCCAGAGGGAGCACCAGATTGAGCCGCCAAAATCTGCTCACCCAGAGGAGAAGTCAGGCTGGTGCGAATAGCGGCCAGGATCTGATTCGGGGGTATGACCGTAGTCGGAATCGACTCCTCCCCGGACAGCTCGGAGTACTGCCGTGATAAGGCATCCGCTCTGATGTTCTTGGAGCCGGGTAGGTAGGAGACCACGTAATTAAAACGTGACAAGAACAGAGCCCATCTGGCCTGACGTGGTGTCAATCTCTTGGCCTCAGAGAGATAGGTCAGATTCTTGTGGTCCGTCAGGATGAGAACCGGAACCACCGAGCCCTCGAGCAAGTGCCTCCATTCTTTAAGGGCCTGCACGATGGCCAATAACTCCCTGTCACCAATCTGATAGTTGCACTCCGCGGAAGACAGTTTCCGGGAGTAAAACCCACAAGGAAGCAGAGGACCCTCTGGTGTTCTACGCTGAGACAGGAGGGCGCCTACTCCCGTCTCAGACGCGTCCACCTCGAGGACAAAAGGCAACCCAGGGTTGGGATGCGACAGAATCGGAGCCGACACAAAGGCGGACTTTAGAGCCTCAAAAGCTCGGATGGCCTCGAGCGGCCAGACCTGAGGATTACTGCCCTTCCTGGTCAGATCCGTGAGAGGCTTGGCTAGCATGGAAAAGTCCCTGATGAACTTCCGATAATAATTGGCGAAGCCCAAAAAGCGCTGCAGGGCACGAAGCCCACTGGGCTGGGGCCACTGTAAGACAGCCGAAACCTTCTCAGGATCCATGGAGAACCCCTCAGCGGAAATGATGTAACCTAAGAAGGTTACCTGGGATCGGTGAAATTCGCATTTCTCAAGCTTACCGAACAGCTTGTTCTCTCGTAAGCGTTGCAACACTCGTCTGACATCCAGAATGTGGGCCTCCATGGATGCAGAATATACCAAGATGTCATCCAAATAGACCACCACACACTGCTGCAACAGGTCACGGAAAACATCGTTGATGAATTCCTGGAAGACTGCGGGCGCATTGCACAACCCAAAGGGCATAACCAAGGATTCATAATGACCGGTCCTGGTGTTAAACGCGGTCTTCCACTCATCGCCCGCCTTGATCCTTACCAGGTTATATGCCGCCCTCAGGTCGAGTTTGGTAAAGACCGTGGCCCCTTTGAGGCGATCGAACAGCTCGGAAATCAAGGGTATCGGGTAAGCGTTCTTGATCGTGATGCGATTGAGACCCCTGTAATCGATGCAAGGCCTCAACTCGCCGCCCTTCTTTTTCACAAAGAAAAATCCAGCCCCTGCCGGGGACGAGGATTTGCGAATGTGTCCGCGTGAAAGCGCCTCCCTCACGTACTCCTCCATGGCCTCATTCTCCGCTACCGACAGTGGATAGACTTTGCCACGAGGAGGAACGGCACCGGATTGTAACTCTATGGCACAATCGTATGGGCGGTGCGGAGGTAGGGCAACCGCGCGCACCTTATCGAATACATCCCGGTACTCTTCGTATTCAGGAGGCAACAGAGAGTCCGAGGAAGTACACAGCAACTTGACAGGCCCATGGATGCAACTAGCCCCACACTGCGGTGACCACGAGAGGATCTCGACCGATCTCCAATCGAAAGTCGGATTATGCTTCTGGAGCCAGGGGTACCCCAAGACCACCGAGTAGTGTGGAGACGAAATAACCTGGAGACAGACCGACTCTCTGTGAACGGCACCAATGGCCATCCCCACTGGAAGGGTCTCATGAGTCACGTGTGGCGGCAGAAGGGGTCTGCCGTCTATCGCCTCAAGAGCCAGTGGGGAACCTCGAGGCTGCAGAGGAATGGAATTGGCGGCAACGAACACTCTATCAATGAACAAACCACCAGCACCAGAGTCCACCAACGCCTGGGTCGTCACCGAGCCCCCGACCCAGGAGAGGACAACCGTGATCAGTGGTTTGTCAACACGGGAAACCGGGGACGAGGAGACTCCACCCAAGATCTGCCCCCGACAGGACCTCAGGTGCGAGCTTTCTCCCGGACGGTTCGGACATGCCAACCGAAAATGCCCACCGAGACCACAGTACATGCATCGGCCCTCGCGTCTCCGGAGTACCCTCTCCCCCTCAGACAGGCGAGCAAACCCCCGCTGCATGGGTTCACCCCCAGACAAGTCATCCCCAGGAGGCGTGGGAGGAGAGGGAGGCACGGGTGGGACAGCAAACGTAGGCGCCAATCTGTTAGGAGACCTCCGCAGGCTCTCCTTAAAGGAAGGTCTCTCCCTGAGTCTGGTGTCAATCAAAATCAGGAAAGAAATAAGAGACTCGAGCTCCACTGGTAGGTCCTTAGCTGCAACCTCATCCTTCAAGGCATCCGAGAGACCATGAGAGAAAGCAGCGACCAGAGCCTCATTATTCCAGCCCACCTCTGCTGCCAGGGTACGAAACTCAATGGCGTATTCAGCTACGGATCGTGAACCCTGTCTGATGGACATAAGGAGCTTCGCAGCAGAGGCAGCACGAACCGGCACATCGAATACCTTCCGAAGAGAAGCAACAAAACCGGAAAACTCGGCAACCACCGGATTGTTGTTCTCCCATAAAGGGCTGGCCCAGGCCAAGGCCTTGTCCGAGAGCAGCGAGATCAAGAAGCCCACCCTTGATCTCTCAGTAGGAAAGGCATGTGGCTCCTCCCAGTGGGAAGGAGGAGCCGCAGGGTTGGAGGCTACAAGAAAACCCAGAAACCAAGATGGCCGCCAGCACATGTCAAACGAAGGGAACAGCAAGGAGGTAAGACCATGACACTCGTCAAGAGAATGCCAAGAGTGTGCAAAGCAGTAATCAAAGCAAAAGGTGGCTACTTTGAAGAACCTAGAATATGACATATTTTCAGTTGTTTCACACTTTTTTGTTATGTATATAATTCTACATGTGTTAATTCATAGTTTTGATGCCTTCAGTGTGAATCTACAATTTTCATAGTCATGAAAATAAAGAAAACTCTTTGAATGAGAAGGTGTGTCCAAACTTTTGGTCTGTACTGTGTGTGTGTGTGTATATATATATATATATATATATATATATATATATATAATTAGAGATTTTATTTTATTATATAAATTAATTTCAAAGGCTTTGTTTAGGCCCTGGGGATTCAAACTATTTAATTTATAAATCCAAAACATTTCACCCCTTTTGATCGTCTGCATAATGTTCCGGCAGTCTGTATGATTCTGTTCTATAGGCGATACAGAAATGCTTGAGAAAAGGCCCTTATGTTGATCAGTAATATTTCTTGAAACACTATGATGCATAAATGTATCTTTAATGTTTGAACGGTGCTTGTTCAACCTGTTACGCAACGTTTGTATAGTGCGTCCCACATACCATAATCCACATTGGCATTCGAGTATATAAATCAAATTTTTTGACCCGCAATCCAACTGCTGTTTGATATTAAAAATTTCTCCAGTGTTATTATTCTGAAATGAGGTGGAATTACGTATAGAGAGGCAACACAAACATTTCGGTTGTCTACATTTAGAACTTCCCGCTGGTTTAGACAACAGAAATAAACTAGCGACTGATGTTCCTGTTTTCACATGATCACACAATTTACTAGGGGCCAATACATTTTTAAATGTTTTTGCTCTTCTGAATGTCAGAGGCAGAAGAGTGGGTAAGGATTTGCCTATGAAAGAATGTTTCTCACATGTTTATGGTTGCTGCTGTACGTAGTAATGAAGTTGGCACTCCATTTACTTTTTAGTTCCTTATTTGTTTGATATTTCTTATCGACTGATACAGTTTTCTTGTGAAAGGGCCTTTGCTCTATTATAGGCCGCCTCAACAGTCCCGTGGGGATAGCCTTTCTTCAGGAATCTCCTGCGTATTATTTCGCTTTGTAGGACAAATTCCCTATTCAGGGAACAGTTCCTTCTCAATCTTTTAAACTGTCCAAAGGGGATATTGGGTTTCCACTTTTTGAAATGTGAACTGGAATATTCAAGATAACTATTACAGTCAACCTTTTTGAAGTGCGAGTTTCAATTCCATTTTCAATTATGTCCATTTCGAGGTCCAAAAATTCAATTCTCGAGCAATCATGCGTCCCCTTTTTGTGATCGGAGTCCGGATCGTGTACTTCAGTCCTGCCCTCAGAAACAGCGGACTGCTCCTATACCATCGGAGCATCCCTGTTGCCTGACAACTGCCCCCACATGACCCGGCCCCGCTCATGTGAAGGGAGTCTGGACCACGTGGTACCGTTACGTCACCATGTGCGTGCTCTTACACGATCTTGACGTGCCTCTGACTGAAAGTGCCCTTTATCGTCACAGGACTTTATGTTTAATGTTTAAACAAGCAAACAGTTTTTTTATATTTCTTACAATATGTTTAAGTAATGACAAGTTTTTAGTTGGTCCTTATATGTATAAATGTGTGTAGTTTTGTGTTCTTTGTACATGTGCAGCCCTTTGTACCTGATGAAGGGGAGTGAATCCCCGAAACACGTTGTATTGCTGCAATAAATTATTGTACTCCTGATCCTGGTGACCTGTGGACGTTTTTTTTTGCACCGTGGGACGTTTTTGTTTTCTATTATCTACTTACCTTCTTGGGGACTCCAGGCATCTCCGATAAGAAGTTTTTTCTTGATCCCGTGGCTGCAGACCGCCATTTCCAGGTTTTCAGGTCCTTTTGATGAGCTTGCGTTAGAGTTGTGCCTACTATTTGCACAACCTTACAAGGTGAGCCTTGCAATTTATTATTCTTTTATTTTTTGGTTCTCGCAGAATTACCCTATGGTGCGCACATCTGTTTAATTACAGTACAAATCAAGCCTGCCTACTAAACAACTGTGAGGAAGACATACAAACAGAAGAAACACACTACACAATCTAGATACACCGTTGTAGTCACTAATAGGTTTGAAACAAATGAGCATTTTTCAGATAAAACCCCACCTCACCACAACCCCGGACCCGACAAGCACCACAACAATCACCAAATCGTACACAATACTCTTCCCCACCAAATTCCCACCAATACATTTTGAGGAACAGATACAACAATCAGAATTGGGAGCACAGAAGTTATCACCATCACAAATCCCCACAAACAAGGAAATTTCACTCACGCCCAAAATCCAATCGCACAAAAGAAACCCCACAACAACAACATCACAGACAACACACCCAAGAAACAGGAAGTGAAAGATTCGGAGGGGACAAAGAAAAAAAAAAGATATACCACAGGAATTAACTGAAGAATATGAAAAAAAACGCAATAAACCTTAGCACTGTTACACTCACCAAATCCCAATCTAACCTTTTAAACAAAGGATTAAAATTTGCACCCACCATAAATATGAACAATTTTGATACATACATAGGACTAGAATCAGAAAACTGTATCTCAAAAAATATTTTTGGGCAAATCCAGTCACCAGTGATCCAAAGAAAGATGAGAAATACATGCACACAGACCTAAAACAAAAATCCCAAAAATTCCCAAGATCAGAAATCAGTCAAGATATTGCCACCTTCCATAAATCCATTAAAGTTTATATAAGACGAATAAAAACAACATAATAAAAAATAACTTATCAAGTCAATTTATCTAGAAATTTAGGCCATTAAACAGTTGCAATCACAATACTTAACATAACCATTCAACCAGAAGATAAGGGAGGAGCTATTGTCATCTTAGAGGAATGTAAGAGACCGCTATCAGACACAACCACCTACAGAAAATTAACTGAAGAATACAAACAAACACTCAAATACTTTTGCCAAGAAGGAACAAAGAAATAAATGTTATCAGACCAGGAAGCCAAATTCATATTTAACACACAATATAGACTACCGCTATTCTACTGTCTACCAAAAGTACTTTAACATTTAGTGAACCTACCAGGATGCCAGATCATTTCGGGTATCGGATCCCTAACATCAAACCTCTCACAGTATATAGACAGGCTCCTTCGACCTGTAGTTAAAGAAACACCTTCCTACATAAAAGACACTACCCAAATAATTAAAACAATAGAAGAATTGGAATACAACCCCGATTGGATTCTGGGCACTCTAGATGTATAGTCTCTATATACAATCATCGATCATGAACAGGAAATAAATTCTATGACTATCCAATTGGAAAAGAGAGATGTATTCTAAACAGAACAGATCAAATATTTAGCAGAAGGAGTGAGATACATTCTAACACATAACTATTTTGTTTTTGATACAGAATTTTTCCTACAAACCAGGGGCACTGTCATGGGTGCCAGGTTCGCCCCCAGTTATGCCAATCTTTTTATGTCCCATTGGGAAGACAACCTGGCTACATCCAATCTAGAGTGGGGGCGGACCTGGTACTGTGGCAGAGATATATAGACGGCATTATTTTCATCTGGTAAAACAGTGAGGCAGAACTCCAGATATTTCTTGAACAGATCAATAATAATACACTAAACGTATGCTTCTCTTCCAATATCAGTAAGAAACAAATAGAATTTTTAGACTTACAAATTAGGACACAGGAAGACAAGCTAATATGCAGTACTTATCAAAAACCCACAGCAAGAAATTTTCTTATCTTATTCTCAAGTTGCCATCTGCCGAGATGACTCCTTAATATCCCCACAGGCCAATTCAGACTTCTAAAACGTAACTGCACGTTTGACCATCAATTTGAACAGGAAGCTAACATACTAAAGGAACAATTCATAACTAAACTATCCCACTAATGAGACAGAGAAGTCTCTAGCTAAAATAAGAGATCTTTTTTCAATACTAAAGATAACCCCCAATAAAAACACATGTATATTGGCCCTTTTGCATGGGCCGGTCCAGGTGGTATGGGTGTATACATGGAGATGTATGTATGCCCCCTTGTCAGCATACATCTCTATGTATAATATATCCATATGCAGGTGGGCTCATTACTGCATATTTATGATATTGTGTATATGGACATGCATGTAGATGTGCCCCAAACATCTATATGGATGTATATACCTAAGTGCCCCCAGGTTGGGTAGTATGTATATGTGTACATATATATATATATATATATATATAGATCAGCCTGGTTCGTTTATGACGTGGGAGTGTGTGATGTTATGTAGCAGCTGGGGGCCTACAGCTTGGGCAGGAAGTCCTTTGTTTCAGTTCTAGCATTCCGTCACACGACCCCACGATGATGTCATCTCCCTCCTGTTGAAGAAGGAGGAGGGGGCTGCTTTTGGGCTATAAAACCCCAAACCGGACAGAGGTGGGGCCTCTTGGAATCTGGACAACAGTCAGAGACATAGGGGATGGGAACAGCTCCCTGAAGGAAGACAGGCCACATGCGGCCACATGCTCCTGGAAATGGCTGAGTACCAACCATCCCCTAACCCCTGGCTGCAGCAATAATCCCTGATGAGCCTGTACCCTGGAAGCAGCCCGGTCACCCCCTGTATAACCCTTGGTTCCGTAATAACCCCTGGTTATTCCCCGTAGGGATAGTATATTGCCAGGATTGGGTGGGCTGCTGGTAAAGTGTATGTATGTGTATTATTACAATTGTAGTTAGAAGTTGGGGAGGACTTGGTAATGTGTTAGTGTAGTTAGAAGTGTATTGTTATAGTGTGTGTACTTATATTGTTGTGTGCTGCTATAAATATATATATCTATCCCATTGATATAGATATATATAATTATAAGCAAATATTAGACTGTGACATATAGTGTGTGTATAAATCCCTGCAGAGCATTAACCCCTTCAATGCCTGATCCCTGCAACCCCCACCCTGATAACTCATTACCCTGTGTTCCTTGGCCTGCAGGTATTAACCCTTGCAGTGCCACAATTGTGTGATTTACCCTCTTGTAGGGACAGTGAGTAGCCAGGCGGTATTATTGTAAGTATAGCTAGTGTGTGGGGTGGAATTTGGGATTGTGCTGTGTAGTGTAGTTAGGTTTGTATTGTGTTTATTGTAGTACCGTTTCTATACTGCGGTGTGTACTTCTATGTGTATATATATTCATATCCATTGATCTATGAATATATTAGATATAGCGTATTGTTAGACTTGTATAATTGTATTGTGTAATAAATATTCCTTATTGTTCATAATACAGTGTATGGTGTTTTTACTAGTCGCCACCCTTGTATAGTGATAGTAAGGCGCACATAGTGTAGTTCAGTGTAGTGTATAGGTAACAGAGGTATCTATATTTATATATTATGAAAAAGGCATAAATAGGCAGAGTCATCACTAGACGATTCGCGCCTATTTATGAATATTAATTATCGATATTTGCATGAATATTGGTGATTATTATTCCCCTTTAACAGTGTTGCTATCTTTTAACAACACACACAAACATTAAATAAAATAGATTAAATATACCCGAGCTAAGCTGGGTCCTTCAGCTAGTAAGAATATAAAAATATAAAAAGGTAAAACAAAATAAAACCTCATAAATCACTAGAATCCATAAAGATTTATCATTAGTCACATTACACATCTAGTGAACGTCATAAACAATCTTATATAGCTATAGAAATGTTATACACTAACTTGTACACAGACACCCCTAAAAACGGATTGACTAATAAATACCCATTGGGACATTCTCACATATACCATCCCTACTACTCTACTCAACTGGTCTATATATACATTAACTTTACAATTTTTAGCTTCTATGTATATATGTGTGTGTGTGTGTATATATATATATATATATATATATATATATATACACCTTGGAAAAAATAGGACTGCACTCCAGAATAAAAGTGAAATACGTGAACTTTTATTCACCCATAATATGGCAACCTTGCGACGTTTCGGCTCGCAAGTGCAGTCCTATTTTTGGAGTACAGTCCTATTTTTTCCAAGTTGTACTATTGGGGTACTGCTGCTGCCCTTGTGGACATTGCACCTGTTTCTTGGTTGGCGCTCCCACTGGATTTTTTTTTAATATATATACATATATATATATATATATATATATATATATATATACACACACACAGTGGATATAAAAAGTCTACACACCCTTGTAAAAATGTCAGGTTTCTGTGCTGTAAACATTATACTATTACCACACTGTGGATATACAGAAATTACATTACTATACTTATATATCCAGTGGATTACTTCTGTTTGTACAACTATTAACCTAATAACAACTCGTCTGCTTATCAACCACTGGCGTAGCTATAGGGGTTGCAGCGGTCGCAGTTGCACTGCATCTTATTAAGAGAATCCTAGTGAGCGCTTCCATTATGGAAGCGCTCACTAGTTTTCAGGAGCCAGGGAAAGAAGCGATGTGAGCGCCGTACTTACCCTCTCCTCCTGCTTGCAGCTCCAGGACATACAGAGCGCACTCTGACCCAACGCTGCAGGCAGTCAGGTGACTGCAGTGCGGGCCCTGAGAAAAGAGCCAGGACAGAGAGAGTGGCGGCAGGGGATGTAAGTTATTTTATTATTTTAGTCTGATCTGAGGTCTGATGTGGGGGTCTGGAGGGTCTAATGGGGAGACTGGAGGTCTGATATGGGGTCTGAAGGGTATAATGGGGAGACTGGAGGTCTGATATGGGGGTCTGAAGGGTCTAATGGGGGCACTGGAGGTATGATATGGGGGTCTGAAGGGTCTAATGGGGAGACTGGAGGTCTGATATGGGGGTCTGAAGGGTCTAATGAGGTGACTGAAGGTCTGACATAGGGGTCTGAAGGGTCTAATGGGGTGACTGGAGGTCTGAAGGGTCTAATGGGGATACTGGAGGTCTGATATGGGGGTCTGAAGGGTCTTATTTGGGGTCTAAAAGGTCTGATTAGTTATAATGGGGGTCTGGAGAGGTCTATTGGGGGTCTGGAGGTCTAATCAGATGATTGGGGGTCTGGAAGTTTAATCGGGGTCGGAAATTGGGGTTTGGAGGTCTAATGGGGCTCTGAAGGTCTGGTCTGAGGTCTAATGAGGGTCTTATCTGAGGTCTGATATTGGTGCTGGGTCTGACATGGAGGTCTAAGGCGTGTCTGATATGGGGTCTGACGGAGGTCTAAAGGGGGTCTGGTCTGAGATGGGGGGGGGTCTCATCTGGAGTTTGATATGGGTGTCTGATCTGAAAGGTAAGGGGGTATTTTGTAGTACTGGCACATTATCTGTATGGTACCAGTATTTTCAGGGGGGACTGTTTCTGCAGTATAGTATTGGGGGGGCAGGATGGGGTGTTGAGAAGGTGAGAAGGATGATGCAAAAGTAGGAAAGTAAGATGTCTGTTTATTGAACTCTGCAGGGACGAGACGCGGCTGAAAGAAGTTACCATGGCAGTCTGGTCTGAAAGGAGAAGATGAGGAAAGAGAATATCTACATCAGAGAGGAGACATCACTGGATGTAAGAGGTACATATGTGGGGCTGTATTACCCCATGTTCTGTAGCGCTGTATGTAATGTTTTCCAAGTATGTCTTTAAAGGGGTTGTCCGCTTTTTTTTTTTTCTTCGTACGACCGCTGCCTTCTCTGCTCTGATTACCTGCTCATCATTGCAATTGCTGCAGCGAGCAGGTAAACAAGGCAGAGAAAGCAGCTCTCATATGAACACTGCCCTATCCTCAAACCAGCTGATCGGCCGGGGTGCTGGGAGACCCCTGCCAATCTGATATTGATGACTTATCTTGAGGCTAGGTCATCAGTAGTAAAAAGAGGATGACCCCTTTAACAGTAGGACTGAAGGGAATGGGTTAGGTGGAGAATTTGGCATGGGGGGAAATGTTTTAATTTTTGCCTCGGACAGCAGAAAGGCTAGCAAAAATTGCCATAAAGCAATGAAGGGAAGGTGGGGGGGGGGGGTCCAAGCTGAACTCTTGCACCAGGGCTCATGAGCCTTTAGCTACTCCCCTGTTATCAACTATCTTTAACATCTATAGGTTGAAATAGCTGTGAAACAGTAACTCTGGTTCACCAGGGACATTTGAATATTATACTATTGCCACATTACGGATACATAGAAATCATATTACTATACCAATATATCCAGTGGATGACACCTGCCTGTACAGCTATCAACCTAAAAGTGACTATACTGGTGACCAACTGATATTTTCAACAGAAGAACCTATTGTTATTATTTTTGGGCCAAATCCATTTTGTGGAGACAGTTTTTACTTTTACTCTTTACTTCTATTTTTTATATATTCTATTTGATTATCTATGCTCTATTTTTAATCTATATATTTTAACTATAATAAGGAAAATAAATTAACCTATACAATCTGTCTGCTCTCTACTTGCTGCCAGATATAGCGTGCCAGTCTATTAATCAAGGTGATTAGATGTGGTCTTCAAATTTCCTGAAGTAGAGAAGGGGAAGGCCGTCTTGACCAGGGCTTTTCCCGGGAAAGGGGGGGACTACGTCGTATAGACCCTAGTTTATCCCCTGTGACCGGAGTCAAGAGGTTGGAGGCTTCAACTGGTAAAATATGGTAGGTAGGTGTAGGGAGTCTAAAAAGGACTGTATATGCAGTGTGAGAGACCATCTAAAGTGGTTTGTAAGTTGTATAGTCCTGAATAGTAAGAATGGAAAGCCTTGGCGATGTCGGATGTCTGGGTGTGCAGGGATCCCCGACTCTGCTTAGTTTTGTGAACCAAACCCTCATTACTATGGCAGTCCCATAAGGCTTATGTGCGAGGAGTTGGGAGAGATGATACTTCAAAAAACAAGGGGCATGATCTGAAATAGTGATTGAGCCTATTTGAAGAGAAGAGGGAGAGAGCAGGTGCTGAGACAAATATGTAATCCAAATATTGATAAGAGTTATGGGCGATGGATTGGAAAGTATAATCTCTCGTGGATGGCTTGCAGGATCTCCAATTATCTACTAAACGCAGATCATGAAATTTGTCCTGGAGTTTGCAATTCCAATGAATGTGAGATTTGGATGTAGATGTATGTTCGGATTTGAAGTAACATTCAAATTTGTTCCCAGAATTAATGTGTCTTCTGAAAACAGTTGCAGGGTGTCTAAGGCTTTCAACAGCCATGGGATTTGGCCTGAGATGGGCACATAAAAATTAGCCAGCAGCTTGTATATCTACGATTCTATCTCTCCTTTAGAAATACCAATAATATGCAAAATAACTGTGGAGCCCCAGTTATGGGTCTTCAACACAGAGAAAGCCAGATTTCCTTCAAAGGAAGGAAAACCAAGCAAAGGAGTGTCTCCATTACAGAGATAACCAGATCCACCATATTAAGTGGCCCCTATGTCAAGATCCTGCTCTTTTACAAGCTTTAAGGATGTGACGGGGAAGACCTAAGCCAGTTATCCACAGACAGCTGTTTCAGGGTGTTGCTCCTCATCAGTGTGGATTCTGGCTAACTAGGAGCAATGCCATGGAGACTACTCAAACAAAATAATAGCTGATCTTAAGGAGACCAGCTAAAGAAAACACCATGGAGCCTCATTTAGGAGTCTCAACACAGCAATCCATGGGAAACAGTAATATGCAAAATAACTGTGGATGGATAACTGGATTAGGTCTTCCCCGTCACATCCTTAAAGCTTGTAAAAGAGCGGGATCTTGACATAGGGGCCACTTAATATGGTGGATCTGGTGATCTCTGTAATGGAGACACCCCTTTGCTTGGTTTTCCTTCCTTTGAAGGATATCTGGCTTTCTCTGTGTCGAAGACCTATAACTGGGGCTCCACAGTTATTTTTGCATATTACTGTTTCCCAAGGAGCTTTGCATTTTGGATTTCTGTGTTGAGACTCTTAAATGAGGCTCCATTGTGTTTTCTTTAGCTGGTCTCCTTAAGATCAGCTATTGTTTTGTTTGAGTAGTCTCCAAGGCATTGCTGCTGGCTAGCCAGAATCCTACTCCACACTGATGAGGGGGCAACACCCCGAAACAGCTGTCTGTGGATAGATAACTGACTTAGGTCTTCCCCGTCACATCCTTAAAGCTTGTAAAAGAGCGGGATCTTGACATAGGGGCCACTTAATATGGTGGATCTGGTGATCTCTTTAATGGAGATATCCCTTTGCTTGGTTTTCTTTCCTTTGAAGGATATCTGGCTTTCTCTGTGTTGAAGACCCATAACTGGGGCTACACTGTTATTTTGCATATTACGGTTTCACAGTGAGCTTTCCATTTTTTCTTTAGCTGTTCTCCTTCAGCTATTGTTTTGTTTAATAATACCAATAAGAGTCTACATTCTGTGTCATTGTACTGTTGTTTCAAGGGGGGTGGAATTATGGATATCAATGGACACTCCTCTGGAGGCTGAGGAAGCATGACTATTATGGAACCAGTGTGAGAAAGGGCATCTAGGGAGTTTGGGGATGCTTTTTTTCTGAAAGGAGTCTCTTGTTAAAGAGGATGTGGGACTTCAACAGAAAAATATGGCTTCTCTTATTGGGAGAATTGAAGCCCTTCACATTGAACAGAACAGAATGCTCTAAAATGCATTCAGTTCCGTTCTCATACCAGAGAGCAAACTGCAGCATGCTGTGTTTTGCTTTCCGTCCTGGGATGCAGAGCAAAACTGATCCGTCATGACCCACAATGCAAGTCAATGGGAACGGATCTGTTTTCTCTGGCACAATAGAAAACAGATCCGTCCCCGATTGAGTTTCAATGGAGTTCATGATGGATCCGTCTTGGGTATGTTACAGATAATACAACCGGATCCATTCAGAACGGATGCCGACAGTTGTATTATCAGTAACAGAAGCGTTTTTGTTGAACCTTGCCAGATTCAGCAAAAACGCTTGTGTGAAAGTAGCCTAATAATAGACATGATAACTAAGAACAATACATGTCAATACAAGGTATGGCATAACATGAAAGCCAGACATATTAGAGTTAGGCGTTCTTAATAGGTGGTGTATGGTCTCTTGTGCTAAGAACAATGCGGGTGCAGACTCACAAATACCAGAGCGGTAGGGCAGCAAACAAAACTATATATATATATATTTTTTTAAATCTGATTTTTTTTTATTAATAATAATACATTTTCAATTAACTAACAAAATGCACATCAGAATCATAAGGTCCAGTTCAGTTTGGACCCCAAATGAAATCTTATGGACACATCAATCTCAGTCAGTCAGAAAGTAATTTGTGAATGCAATCCCTCAACTATTACCCTCTGCCTGAGACAGATAGCAGATCATCCTTTGACTAATTTAAACCCATATGTAAGGAGCAGCATTCAGTCATTCAGCAAGGGCAACAGTGCGCCCTCAAATAGCAACAGCACTCCATCAACGTCTCCCACCCATCTATTAGTCAGAAATACATCACCCTATTATGCTTCCTAAACTTCTGTTAAGAGCCAGTCAAGGGCTACACACTCCAGATCTCTCAATCCATAGACCCCAAATAGCCTCAAATTTCGAAAGGCATTTTCTTTTAAGATAGACCTCCCTTTCCAACCAAATCACTACATTCAATCTTGTAATAAACTCAGCTGCGACCGGAGACAGCGGCTGTATCCATGTTTTTCGTGCCTGGTATAACATTCTATTTATTCCTGTAATAACAGGTAACTGTAAGTTATCCGAATCGAAAAATGCCAAGCAGGCACTTTTTGGGATCAGGAGAGAAATTTGGACAGTATACTTTCAAGGCACTGCAATTCCATAGCATGTGAAATAGGTCACCCCCCGCTTCTCCGCATTTCGGACAGCAGGAGTCACTTCTATACCCGGTTTTAAAGAGAAATATTGGAGTCTTATACACCCTATGTATCATAAACAGCTATGAAAATCTAACTTATAAGAGATAACTTCGGGTGAGTGCTAGTGTGTCCTCCCTTTGGGTACCAGTTATTACCCCAGCATCCTTTTCCCATTTCATTTTAACCTTGATCGGGTATGACTTCACGAATTCCTCGTGTAGTGATAGATTTTCGAGATAGCCCCCTTTACTGATCCTATTGCCACTACTGCATCAAGCGTCTGATTAGTTGTGTATTGTATTGATGATCATTTGGATTACGCATCCAGTGCGTGCCTCAGCTGCAAGTACTTATAAAAGTGAGTGGAGGAGAGGCCAAACTCAGAGAACAGCTGCTGAAACTGTTTTAGGAGTCCCTGAGAGTATAATTAGTCTTCCTTCCTGAGGTCCTTTTCCTTAATTTTCCTTTGTAAAAATTGAACAGAAGTATTCATTGAGGCAGTCAGCAAGTTCTTTATCTTCTTCCATGAATAATAGTATGAATAACATTCAATAACCTGTTAGCTAAAACCATGGCTAGTACTATAATGTCCGCCGTCAGCAGAGAGATAGCTCGATAGAAATCCATCTGTGTAGGATACTTGCCTGGTTTTGGAAGCACTACCACAATCACCTCTTCATCAAGCTGGGTAATGTACCTGCCCAATACGATTTCCTAAAAACATTAAGGAGGTGTGGGAGTTAAAGCTCTTGGTGCTTCCCCCTGCTTGTAACAGCATTAACTCAGCAAGGATATATATATATATATATCAGGAACCAGTTTATGTCTCTTTAGTCTTCAATGATTTAGACGACCTTAAGATACTATGAATATTCCACAATGTTTTCAGGTGTTGCCTTTTAGTTCGTATCCAGCCGTTGACATGCCACATCCGGATTGTCGAACATATGTGTCTTCTCTTTTGCCACCGCTCTCAATCCGGCAGGATATATCATTGAGTATGGCAGTTGTAGGGCTCTCAGCCATTTCTTGACGTCCAGTAAGTATGCTCTCCTTTTTTGGACTTCAACAGAGAAGTCAGGAAACAGGGAAATACGATCATTGCATCTCGATCTCTAAAAGGCAGAACTTTAAAGGGAACCTGTCACCGGGATTTTGTGTATAGAGCTCAGGACATGGGTTGCTAGATGGCTGCTAGCACATTCGCAATACCCGGTCCCCATAACTCTGTGTGCTTTTATTGTGTAAAATTTTTTTTTTTTAAACATATGCAAATTAACCTGAGATGAGTCCTGTCCCTGACTCATCTCAAGAACAGGACTCAACTCAGGTTAAGTTGCATATGTACCAAATCGTTTTTTTTACACAATAAAAGCACACAGACCTATGGGGACTGGGTATTGCAGATGTGCTAGCAGCCATCTAGCAACCTATGTCCTCAACTCTATACACAAAATCCCGATGACAGGTTCCCTTTAATCAGAATAGGCCTTAGCCGCGCCCCTGGTGGTGGCGGGCGAAATGGTACCCAGTGAGACCGCTCAATAGCAAAAAGCGGAGACACTTTATTCTCTTCCAATTTTATCAGCAAGCCAGTTCTCAATAAATGTTACAGCATCCGCTCCCTCCGTATGCTCAGGCACACCAATTATTCAGACATTATTGCGCCTTAGCCTGTTTTCAAGATCATCTGATTTGGAAATTAGCAGTGTGACTGTCACAGAGGTTCCCGTGGTAGTTACCAGGAGATCAGAGAGACTGGAAACGCGTGGGTTAAATTAACAAGTTCATTATTGTGTCTGTGTTTTGGTGAATGCCACACCCCTTGCTTCAGGTGTTGCTTGTTGGTAATTTGCCTTCCTCACAAGTAACAGCTTCTCACTCTTGGAGGTGCGGTTTATAGATTTTCTTCCTGTCTTCTTACTAGCTGGTCCGTTGTACTCTGTGGTTCTTCTGGAGTTGCCAGTTTTTTACTTTAAGCTAAGTCTTTAAATCCCTTCCTATACTGCATCACTTTGCGGTTTATACAACTTCCTGGAGTGTGTGCATGCTGGATGCTACTACTGAGTCTTCTGCAGATAAGTTTTGTTCATTCATTTGTGTTTTCCTGTTTGCTGGATCCCAGGTGACCCTGACTCCCTCCGTATCAAGTGTAGGGAACTGGTGGTCGTGTCCCCTCACTATTATAGGGTGTTCAGGTGTCATACAGTCGAGGAACGAGGATATGCAATCATCTACCATAGAGATTTTTGCATAGGCTGAGCAGTAAGGGAGAGAGCCAGGTCTGTTACAGGGCTTACCCTCTGGTTCCTTAGTTTTGGATCCAGTCAGTCGGATCTTCATTTTGTGTCTTCTAGTTTCTGTACACCTTCTGTGACAATTGCCTGATGTGAATGATGCTTCGCAAAAAAGACCTCTCAGAAGACCTACGATTAAGAATTGTTGACTTGCATAAAGCTGGAAAGGGTTTTAAAAGTATCTCCAAAAGCCTTGCTGTTCATCAGTCCATGGTAAGACAAATTGTCTATAAATGGAGAAAGTTCAGCACTGCTGCTACTCTCCCTAGGAGTGGCCGTCCTGTAAAGATGACTGCAAGAGCACAGCGCAGACTGCTCAATTAGGTGAAGAAGAATCCTAGAGTGTCAGCCAAAGACTTACAAAAGTCTCTGGCATATGCTAACATCCCTGTTAGCGAAGCTATGATACATAAAACACTAAACCAGAATGGATTTCATGGGAGGATACCACAGAGGAAGCCACTGTTGTCCAAAAAAAACATTGCTGCATGTTTACAGTTTGCACAAGAGCACCTGGATTTTCCACAGCAGTACTGGCAAAATATTCTGTGGACAGGTGAAACCAAAGTTGAGTTGTTTGGAAGAAACACATAACACTATGTTTGGAGAAAAAGAGGCACAGCACACCAACATCAAAACCTCATCCCAACTGTGAAGTATGGTGGTGGGGGCATCATGGTTTGGGGCTGCTTTGCTGCGTCAGGGCCTGGACGGATTGCTATCATCAAAGGAAAAATGAATTCCCAAGTTTATCAAGACATTTTGCAGGAGAACTTAAGGCCATCTGTCCACCAGATGAAGCTCAACAGAAGATGGATGTTGCAACAGGACAACGACCCAAAGCATAGAAGTAAATCAACAACAGAATGGCTTAAACACAAGAAAATACGCCTTCTGGAGTGGCCCAGTCAGAGTCCTGACCTCAACCCGATTGAGATGCTGTGGCATGACATCAAGAAAGCGATTCACACCAGACATCCCAGGAATATTGCTGAACTGAAACAGTTCTGTAAAGAGGAATGGTCAAGAATTGCTCTTGACCGTTGTGCATGTCTGATCTGCAACTACAGGAAATGTTTGGTTGAAGTTATTGCTGCCAAAGGAGGTTCAACCAGTTATTTAATACGAGGGTTCTCATACTTTTTCCACCTGGACTGTGAATGTTTACATGGTGTGTTCAATAAAAACATGGTAACATTTAATTCTTTGCGTGTTATTCGTTTAAGCAGACTGTGATTGTCTATTGTTGTGACTTAGATGAAGATCAGATCATTACATTTTATGACCAATTTGTGCAGAAATCCATATCATTCCAAAGGGTTCACATACTTTTTCTTGCAACTATAAATGTTAAAAAGTATAAATCTGAAGGTATCGGCCCTCTACAGAGCAATGAGGGGGAATTACAGAGAGCGACGAGGAGAAAATGACGGAATATTTATGCGGTCTCCGATTAACAGTTTATACAGTCCTGATCGAAAGTTTAAGACCATTTAAAAAATGGCAAAAAATCATATTTAGCATGGCTGGATCTTAACAAGGTTCCAAGTAGAGCTTCAACATGCAACAAGAAGAAATGAGAGTGAGACTAAACATATTTTTGAGCCTTCAATTTAATGAAAATAACAAATAGACTGAAACAGGCAGTTTTTCAGCTGATCAAAAGTTTAGGACCACATGCCTTTAAAAGGCCAAATCTGTGCAAAGATGTGGATTAATTGTCATTTTCTGTCAGGTAATCACACGTTGTGATGGCAATGGCAAAAAAACTCTTTTTGAACGTGGTCGGGTAGTTGAACTGGATAAGCAGGGTCTCTCACAGCGCGCCATCGCTGCTGAAGTGGGACGCAGTAAGACAGTCATTTGGAATTTCTTAAATGATCCTGAGGGTTATGGAACAAAAAAGTCAAGTGGAAGACCCAAAAAAATTTCATCAGCACTGAGCCGGAGGATCCAATTGGCTATCCGTCAAGACACTGGACGATCCTCGACCCAAATTAAGGCCCTTACTAGTGCTGACTGCAGCCCCATAACCATCAGACGGCATGTGAGACTGAAGGGCTTCAAAAACAAAAAACGTCTTCAAAGACCTCATCTCCTTGAACGCCACAGAACTGCTCTTTTGGACTTTGCAAGAGAGCACCAAACATGGGACATTCAAAGGTGGAATAAAGTTTTATTCTCTGATGAGAAAAAATGTAACCTTGATGGTCCTGATGGTTTCCAACGTTACTGGCATGACAAGCAGATCCAACCTGAGATGTTTTCTATGCGCCGCAGTGGTTGGGGCACTATAATGGTCTGGGGTGCTTTTTCCTTCAGTGGAACAATGGAGCTTCAGGAAGTGCAGGGGCATCAAATGGCCGCTGGCTGTGTCCAGATGTTGCAGAGAGCATTCCTCATGACTGAGGGCCCTCGTCTGTGTGGTAACGACTGGGTTTTTCAACAGGACAGCGCTACAGTACACATTGCCCGCAAGGGACTTCTTCCAGGAGAATAACATCACTCTTTTGGCCCATCCTGCGTGTTCCCCTGATCTAAATCCAATTTAGAACCTTTGTGGATGGATGGCAAGGGAAATTTACAAAAATGGACAACAGTTCCAGACAGTAGATGACCTTCGTGTGGCCGTCTTCACCACTTGGAGAAATGTTCCCACTCACCTCATGGAATCGCTTGCATCAAGCATGCTGAAACGAATTTTGGAAGTGATAAACAATAACGGCGGAGCTACTCATTACTGAGTTCATGTTTGGAAGTTGGATTTCTGTTTTGGGGGGGGGGGGGGGTTAGTTTTATTTTGGAGGTGTGGTCCTAAACTTTTGGTCAGCTGAAATACAGCCTGTTTTAGTTTATTTGTTGTTTTCATTAAATTCAATGCTCAAAAAATGTTTTCCCTCACTCTCATTTCTTCTTGTTGCATGTTGAAGCTCTACTTGGAACCTTGTTAAGATCCAGCCATGCTTAATATGATTTTTGCCATTTTCAAGTGGTCTTAAACTTTTAATCAGGACTGTATTATTTTGGTACATAAATTAGAATCTGTAATGAAGGAGATTCTAATCTATTATCATAAATACCAAGTTAAAGCAAGCTCGTGATCTGCGCTAAGTTAGACGACAAACGGGTAAATTGGTGGTAAATCAAAATATATATTTATTAAATAACAATAAGGCCTAGTTCACACGAACATTTTTTTGGCGAGTGTACGGGCCGTTTTTTTTGTGGTCCGTATACGGTCCGTATACGGAACCATTCATTTCAATTGTTCCGCAAGAAAACGGAATGTGTTGCGTATGCATTCCGTTTCCGTATTTCCGTTTTTCCGTTCCGTTGAAAGATAGAGCTTGTCCTATATTTGGCCGTAAAAAACGGGTCGTGGCTCCATTAAAGTCAATGGGTCCGCAAAAAAAACGGAACACATATGGAAATGCATCCGTATGTCTTCCGTATCTGTTCCATTTTTTCTGAACCATCTATTGAAAATGTTATGCCCAGCCCAATTTTTTCTATGTAATTATTGTATACTGTACATGGCATACGGAAAAACGGAACAGAAACACAACGGAAACAAAGAACGGAAAAACGGATCCGTGAAAAACAGACTGCAAAACACTGAAAAAGCCATACGTTCGTGTGAACTAGGCCTAATTTTATGTATATAAGAAAATTGGTGACCATTGAAATTCAATCAATGATATGCAAAATTTTAAGAAAGTCAAAATAATCTAGAGTGTGTGTGTGTGTGTATGTATGTATATATAAATATATATATCCACTACTATGCCCTATGCCTTATTATGACAATTCCCTTCAATTATGTTTTAAATCAATTTAGATACCTGATTTCTCTCAGCCGATAAATGTGTGATTAATTCCAAATCTGGTCCATTTCAGATTTCCTCTTTTTATTGATACAAATATATATATATATATATATATATATATATATGTACAGTACAGACCAAAAGTTTGGACACACCTTCTCATTCAAAGAGTTTTCTTTATTTTCATGACTATGAAAATTGTAAATTCACACTGAAGGCATCAAAACTATGAATTAACACATGTGGAATTATATACATAACAAAAAAGTGTGAAACAACTGAAAATATGTCATATTCTAGGTTCTTCAAAGTAGCCACCTTTTGCTTTGATTACTGCTTTGCACACTCTTGGCATTCTCTTGATGAGCTTCAAGAGGTAGTCACTTGAAATGGTCTTCCAACAGTCTTGAAGGAGTTCCCAGAGATGCTTAGCACTTGTTGACCCTTTTGCCTTCACTCTGCGGTCCAGCTCACCCCAAACCATCTCGATTGGGTTCAGGTCCGGTGACTGTGGAGGCCAGGTCATTTGGCGCAGCACCCCATCACTCTCCTTCATGGTCAAATAGCCCTTACACAGCCTGGAGGTGTGTTTGGGGTCATTGTCCTGTTGAAAAATAAATGATGGCCCAACTAAATGCAAACCGGATGGAATAGCATGCCGCTGCAAGATGCTGTGGTAGCCATGCTGGTTCAGTATGCCTTCAATTTTGAATAAATCCCCAACAGTGTCACCAGCAAAGCACCCCCACACCATCACACCTCCTCCTCCAGGCTTCACGGTGGGAACCAGGCATGTAGAGTCCATCCGTTCACCTTTTCTGCGTCACACAAAGACACGGTGGTTGGAACCAAAGATCTCAAATTTGGACTCATCAGACCAAAGCACAGATTTCCACTGGTCTAATGTCCATTCCTTGTGTTCTTTATCCCAAAAAAGTCTCTTCTGCTTGTTGCCTGTCCTTAGCAGTGGTTTCCTAGCAGATATTCTACCATGAAGGCCTGATTCACACAGTCTCCTCTTAACAGTTGTTCTAGAGATGTGTCTGCTGCTAGAACTCTGTGTGGCATTGACCTGGTCTATAATCTGAGCTGTTGTTAACCTGCGATTTCTGAGGCTGGTGACTTATCCTCCGCAGCAGAGGTGACTCTTGGTCTTCCTTTCCTGGGGCGGTCCGCATATGAGCCAGTTTCTTTGTAGCGCTTGATGGTTTTTGTGACTGCACTTGGGGACACTTTCACAGTTTTCCCAATTTTTTGGACTGACTGACCTTCATTTCTTAAAGTAATGATGGCCACTCGTTTTTCTTTACTTAGCTGCTTTTTTCTTGCCATAATACAAATTCTAACAGTCTATTCAGTAGGACTATCAGCTGTGTATCCACCTGACTTCTCCACAATGCAACTGATGGTCCCAACCCCATTTATAAGCCAAGAAATCCCACTTATTAAACCTGACAGGGCACACCTGTGAAGTGAAAACCATTTCAGGTGACTACCTCTTGAAGCTCATCAAGAGAATGCCAAGAGTGTGCAAAGCAGTAATCAAAGCAAAAGGTCGCTACTTTGAAGAACCTAGAATATGACATATTTTCAGTTGTTTCACAATTTTTTGTCGTGTATATAATTCCATATGTGTTAATTCATAGTTTTGATGCCTTCAGTGTGAATCTACAATTTTCATAGTCATGAAAATAAAGAAAACTCTTGAATGAGAAGGTGTGTCCAAACTTTTGTTCTGTACTGTGTGTATATATATATAACCATACCGGCCTAGAACAGAATTTAGTTATTTGGAGATGATGCCGTGTTTCCAACAGTACGTATA
Source organism: Bufo gargarizans (assembly GCF_014858855.1). Taxonomy (NCBI): domain Eukaryota; kingdom Metazoa; phylum Chordata; class Amphibia; order Anura; family Bufonidae; genus Bufo; species Bufo gargarizans. The sequence continues at coordinate 105,964,480 of NC_058087.1, forward strand.
AATCTCCCTGAATCTGCTCATGTTTTAGGATGATGCTGCAGGTACACCCCAATCTTATTCCAAAACAGATACTATACACAAAGTATGGTTAATTGAATATATATATAGATATATATTATATTAATAAATTATCCTATAAAATATTGGTAAGGTTATACTATACCCCAAAATGTCAGCTAGCAGAAATCAGTTTCAATGGTCCTAAGATGGCTGCCTCCAATGTCTGCAAAGGTGGTCAAGTGGCTGGATCCGATTGATCAAGATGTCTTCAGGTCTCAAGATGTTTCAAGATGTTTTCTTCAAGATGACCATCCCAAGTTGATTTAAGAAGATGATCACTCAGCCCATACCATCTTTTTATCTAAAATGGTACTGGTCTAGTTTATTCAACAACCAGTGACATCACTTTATAACTAATAGGACCTCCTCTAGTGATTTTGCAATACACTCCTTAATTTTATCCTAACACTAGGTGGCACTAAGGCTCCATATAAAAGTCTTTGGCAATTATAGCTATTTCCTGTATACATTGTGACAGGCTGTCACTTGGTTTTGCAGAGAAAGTGCTGTATGGTGTGTACATTGCACCAAGTTTGCACCAAGTTTCCGGCACTTCATGTGTTAAAAGGCTCCAGGAAGGTTTGGTTTTCTTTGTATCCAAAAGCTTCCTGGGAAAAAGAAAGCCAGTTTAGGGTCCTGGAGTGGGTCAGGGAAGAGTTGGGTGGGTTCCCTGACCACCCGGAGCCAGTCTGGGTTTTACCTACCTGGGGGACTGCTCACACAGATGTACTAATGAAGTCAGCAGCCCTGACCCAGGAGCTCTCTCTCTCTGGGAGTCTGGGCAGTCTGTTTGAGAAGCTGCAAGCCTAGGAGCTCTGAGAGCGGTCGCCTTCTCTACCTAACTACTGAACTTTAAGTTGCTCTGTTTTCCCCTTGAAAATGCTCTTTGTGATTTGTGTTATGAGTTTAGCTAGGGCTGCCGAGTGAGATAGGCAGGAGACAGGCGGCTATTGTTGTTTTGGTTTTATTTGTTATTTTGAGCAACTTGCAAAATAAACTAGCAACAGTCTGATGCACAAGCTGCAAAGGTGTCGATTGTTTCTGCTGCTGTATTAATTAAGAAAATGGGTCAGTCACGCTGATCCAAAGTCTGCCAATGAGTTAGTTGAGATGGTAGCTAGGGCTGCCGAGTGAGATATGCAGGAGCCAGGCGGCTATTGTTGTTTTGGTTTTATTTGTTATTTTGAGCAACTTTCAAAATAAACTAGCAACAGTCTGACTCCCAAGCTGCAAAGGTGTCGATTGTTCCTGTTTCTTCCCAAAAAAACCTTGCAGGAAGGTGTAACAGTTCACAAATTGGTGTCAGATGCAGGCAGACGGATCTCTGCCAGATACCATCCATCTAGCAACTTGAATTCCATTTAATCTTATCATCCATTATGATGGAAGACCTGGTGTTGAGGTTGGCACAAGCCTGTGCAACCCAACAAGAATCAAATGCTGTCCAGCGAGAGACTAATGCCAGATAGGAAAAAGCTTTGGTGGCACAAGCTGAAGCTGCTCGGAAAGACAGAGAAACTCTTACAAAGGTTCTGCAATAGTGGGTTGATCAAAGCAAGCCATTTTCTTCAGAAAATGACCCCACACGATGACGTGGAAGCATTTCTGAATACGTTTGAACGCACCGCAGATCGGGAGGCGTGGCCGAAGACTCAGTGGGTGGGGTTGGTTGCTCCATTTCTAACAGGCGACTCTCACAAAGTGTATTTTGATTTGTCTGCTGAGGATGCCCAGGACTACGAGAAGCTAAAGCTAGAAATTCTCCGCCGTTTGGGTGTCACTCCTGCTGTGCGGGCCCAACGAGTGCACTGCTGGAATTACCAACCTAATAAGTCTCCCAGGTCACAGATGCATGACTTAATTTATCTGGTACGAAAGTGGTTGCAACCTGAGATACTCACGGCACCCCAGATTGTCAAAAGGGTCACAATGGATCGCTTCCTGACAGCGCTGCTGTATTAATTAAGAAAATGGGTCAGTCACGCTGATCCAAAGTCTGACAATGAGTTAGTTGAGATGGTTGAAGGCTACCTCGCAGCAGAAGGGTTTTTGGCAGGGGGGTCTGACCCCGAGAACTTGCCTGTAAAGCGGCGTCTGACCGCAGTGGCGGCGAGAGGCGCCGCAACCTTAAATGCTGATCCTGGTTTGAAAACGTGGGTGAAGACCAACAGGGAGACGAGGCTGCTGAAAGAGACCCTACCAGGCTCCGGTGTCCAGTGCTGGAGGTGAAAAGCCTGGGGGCATGTGGCTGCTAAATGTCCTGACGTCCCAGAACCTATGGAGTGTGGAGCAGCTCGGCGCCTTTCCTTCTTCGCTCATCCAGCATGTCTGACATCTGCGCTGGCTCACATGGCACAGGTCAGAGTGGGTGGAAGGAGTTTCCAGGCCTTGCTGGTTTCTGGGAGCCTCGTTACGCTTGTACATTCAGACCTGGTAGCTCCAGACCAGCTGAAAAAACAGTGCATGGGTGTTGTGTGCATACATGGTGATGCAAAAAGTTATGGTACAGCGGTGGTCCCAATTGAGACTCGGTTTGGTGTGATGTCCCATGAGGTTGGAGTATCTAAATCCCTGATGCATAGTGTCATTCTAGGGCAGGATTTTCCTTTGTTCTGGGACCTGTGGATGGTCGAGTTTCCACCTCAAATTTTCCTAAGTGTGGGGGATGAAACTCCTGTTAGCCTGCCTGACTTTGAGGATTCCGGTTCTGAAGTACCAGCCGGTGGACTGGCCCCAGTTGAGCCTGACCAGTTCTCCTTCTCTGTGCTAGTGGGGGAATCCGAGAGACCTCCAGAGTCTGTGGAAGAGTTACCTATGCCAGAAATAAACTGCTCTCAAGATAACTTTGGCACATCCCAACTGAGGGACCCAATGTTAGCTCATGCTTGGGAAAATGTTGCTGTGGTTAATGGGGTTGCCCACAGTACGGGCTTGGAGAAGGTATACCCTCACTTTGCTGTCAACCATGATCTTCTCTATCGTGTTGATAATATAAGGGAAGAATGTCAGTTGCCCAGAATGTCAGTTCACGTCCCCTGCGCCTCATTACTGAAGACCCTTGGTACCGTTACCCATCATTGAGGTATCTTATAACTGGATTGCAATGGATTTGGTGGGGCCCCTGGTGAAGTCTGCAAAGGGACATCAATACATTCTTGTGGTTTTAGACTATGCCACTAGGTATCCCGAGGCGGTTCCTCTGCGTAACACGTCAGCTAAAACAATTGCCCGGGAGCTGTTTCATATGTTTGCTAGAACAGGCATTCGAAAAGAGATCCTGACGGATCAAGGAACACCTTTTATGTCAAACATAATGAAAGGTTTGTGTAAGCTGCTGGGTATAAAACAGATAAGGACATCTGTCTGTCACCCTCAAACTGATGGGTTGGTTGAGCGCTTCAACAAAACCCTCAAGAGAATGATAAAAAGGGTCGTTGAGGCAGACGGGAGAGATTGGGATTGCCTGCTCCCCTACTTGATGTTTGCGGTTCATGAGGTGCCTCAGTCGTCTACTGGGTTTTCCCTGTTTGAGCTTTTGTATGGGCGACACCCCTGGGGGCTTTTGGATATTGCAAAGGAGTCATGGGAAGAGGAGCCCTCTCCCCACCGCTCCGTGGTGGAACATGTTCTACAGAGGCCGCATCACAGCTGTAATGCCCATAGTACAAGAACATATGAGAGAGCCTCAAGAGGCCCAAAGTCGCATATACAATCGGGGAGCCAGACTCAAGGTTTTTCAGTCGGGTGACTGGGTCCTGGTTCTGGTTCCCACTGCGGAAAGTAAATTCCTAGCGAAATTGCAAGGGCCCTATGAGGTTGTAGAGAAAATAGGGGATGTGAATTATAAAGTCCACCAACCCGACAAACGGAAAAAAATGCAAATCTATCATGTCAATTTAATAAAGGCCTGGAAGGAACCATTAGTTTCTATCGCGGCTGAGCCTCTCAGCCCTGCACTTCAGGGGGGAGTTACTGAGGTGAAGGTCTCTGAGACTCTGTCAAGGGCACAAGCCCAAGAGGTAAGGGAATTCCTCCTCAGGAATGCTGATGTGTTTTCAGAGTGGCCAGGTTGCACTCATGTAATTAAGCATGATATTTTTACAGATCCACAAGCTCGGGTTCGCTTGAAGCCATATCGCATTCCCGAAGCCCGCAGACAGACAGTAGCCGGTGAGATCCAGAGAATGTTGGAGCTAGGTGTTCTTGAGCCATCCCATAGTGATTGCAGTAGCCCTGTGGTGTTGGTACCAAAACCAGATGGTCCGTGCGGTTTTGCAACGACTTTCGCAAATTAAACGAGATCTCAAAGTTTGACGCTTATCCCATGCCACAGGTGGATGAGTTGATAGAAAGGTTAGGTCCAACCAGGTACATTACCACCCTGGATCTAACCAGAGGTTATTGGCAGATTCCACTTACTTCAACGGCTAGGGAAAAGACAGCGTTTTCTATTCCACAGGGCCTGTTCCAGTATGTGAGAATGCCATTTGGGCTTCATGGGGCCCCTGCCACCTTTCAGAGGTTGATGGATGAAGTCCTCAGGCCACACCGGCACTTCGCGTCGGCGTACCTTGACGACGTGGTGATATTCAGCTCGGATTGGGAAAGTCATCTTCCCAAGGTCCAAGCGGTGGTAAACTCAATTTGGCAGGCTGGTCTGATGGCCAATCCCAAGAAATGTGCCCTGGGCCTTGAAGAGGCACGATACCTAGGGTACATTATTGGTAAAGGCCTCATCAAGCCTCAGGCTCAAAAGGTACAGGCAATTAAGGAGTGGCCTCAACCTTGCACAAAAAAACAGGTGAGGACATTTCTGGGCATGGTAGGGTATTACCAGAGATTTATTCCAGATTTTGCCACCATAGCTGCTCCACTTACGGACCTAATCAAGGGCAAAAGCTTGGGGAATTTCTTGGAACAAAGATGCTGAGGTTGCGTTCTGTAAATTCAAGGAGGTGTTATGCAGTAGGCCAGTTTTGATCGCTCCTGATTTAAAAAAAAGTTTGTTGTTCAAACAGATGCTTCCAATGTGGGCCTAGTGGCCGTGTTGTCACAGTTGGTGCATGGAGAAGAACACCCAGTGATATATTTGAGTAGGAAGCTAACCCCAGCTGAGAAAAACTATAGTATTGTCGAGCGTGTTTGGCCATCAAATGGGCTTTGGAGACTCTGCGATACTATCTGCTCGGCCGTCGATTTCAGCTAGTGACAGATCACTCCCCTCTTACCTGGATGTCACGGGCCAAAGATCATAATGCAAGGGTGACTCAATGGTTCCTGTCACTACAGTACTATAATTTCACAGTGGAGCACAGAGCAGGAAAGCTGCAGGCCAATGCTGACGATCTCTCCCGAACTCATTGTATGTTCTCGGAAAGTGTCCGTACCCACGGGTTCGAACAGAGGGAGGGGGTATGTGACAGGATGTCACAATGTTTTGCAGAGAAAGTGCTGGATGGTGTGTACATTGCACCAAGTTTCCGGCACTGAATGTGTTAAAAGGCTCCAGGAAGGTTTGGTTTTCTTTGTATCCAGAAGCTTCCTGGGAAAAAGAAAGCCAGTTTAGGGTCCTGGAGCCGGTCAGGGAAGAGTTGGGTGGGTTCCCTGACCACCCGGAGCCAGTCCAGGTTTTACCTACCTGGGGGACTGCTCACACAGATGTACTAATTAAGTCAGCAGCACTGACCCAGGAGCTCTCTCTCTCTGGGAGTCTGGGCAGTCTGTTTGAGAAGCTTCTCTACCTAACTACTGAACTGTAAGTTGCTCTGTTTTCCTCTTGAAAATGCTCTTTGTTTTTTGTGTTATGAGTTTAGCTAGGGCTGCCGAGTGAGATAGGCAGGAGCCAGGTGGCTATTTTTGTTTTTGTTTTGTTTTGTTATTTTGAGCAACTTGCAAAATAAACTAGCAACAGTCTGATGCACAAGCTACAAAGGTGTCGATTGTTCCTGTTTCTGCCCAAAACAACCCCGCAGGAAGGTGCAACAGTTCACAATATTCTTATTAACTTGAAGAAGGGATAAACTTTAACTAAGGTTTCATACAGACCTTGAAGAGAGCAGAAAGAGACAATCAAGTTTATCTTTTGTCAAACATCTAGTCTCTTTCTAAATCTCTGACTAAACCTAATTCATTCCAAACACACACTACAACACTTGTTGTCATTGTTTGGTAAAAAGACAGGGTTTGTTTATGATCACCTGTGTCCACATTTCTCCATTCAAGAAATCTTCAGGGAAAGAGATTAACAACTTACACTTTTCTCTGAGAGACACTCTGAAATTACATAGGAATTTCTACCTCCATTCTAACCTTAAAATGAATATATCTATAATTACCACACTCTTAGTAATATGAAACACACACATTTAAATCGATGATATAAAAATCTAAATCCACTCATATATTGATTAATATAAAAACCCCAAAGAAAATTAGAGTCTCTTTCTATCCATTTCAATTAACCTAAAACCCACACATTTCTACTTCAGTGTCTTATCTGGGTAAAATACGATATAACAGGCTTGATGAAACTGTAAAAAAACAGATGTGCGCACCATAGGGTAATTCTGTGAGTACAAGAGTGTAGGTGGAGATGAATTGCAAGGCTCACCTTGTGTGATTGTGCAAATGTAGGCACATATGGCGGTCTGCAGCCACGGGATCACAGAAGGATCTTCTAATTGAAGATGCCTGGAGTCCCCAAGAAGATAATTGGCACAAGGAAAACGGATACGTCTCACGGCGCAAAAAAATATCAGCCAGTCACCAGGATCAGGAATCTTTTTATTGCAGCGATACAACGCGTTTCGGGGAATCACTCTCCTTCTTCAGGTACTAAGAAGCTGCACAAGTTACCAGCACAAAACTACACATATTTATACATGCAAAGTGCCGCCCATAAAGGGGTTACAGGGTCAAGATGGGTGTTTCCTAGAGGGATAAAGGACAGATGCAATGTGTATATCAACATGGCCCTCATAAAGAACTCTTAGTATACACAGACTTATTTTGATTGCGCAATGTGTGACCAAAAAACAATACTCTTTACTGCGGTGCCCATAAAGAGGCCGTCATTAGAATAAGAAACAATTGGAAGCACATCAAAAAGCGCATCTGCCGCATCCAAAGTCGCGCATGATGATGTATTGCTACCACGTGTTCTTGACCCGCATCACATGAGCGGGGCCGGATCACGTGGGGGCCGTTGCCGAGTGACAGAGACGCTCTGATGGCTTGGGAGCAGTCTGTTATTTGGAAACGTGCTGCGGGTTCCGGACCAGCATCACGTGATAGGGAACCAATCACGTGAGAGCCGCTGCCAGGTAACAGGGACGCTCCGATGGTATGGGAGCAGTGCACTGTTTACAAAGGCAGAGACAAGAAGTTCAATCGATGTGATTTCTACTAAAGGGGCAGAGTTAGATCTTAAATATGATTATGCACTGGAGACAAAGAAATAAGACTCCTGGATAAAACTATTCATAGCATATTTAGGCAATTTAAGTCTAAAAAGATAAAAATGGATATAAGGCTAAAACAATTGATTATAATTAAATATATAAATAAATAAAATACATGTATATGTTATATTATAATGTATTATATCACAACACCTCTAGGGTGATAAGAAGTAATGATGCAACCTAAAATACCACGTAAAAGATTGTGCATAATCATATTTAAGATCTAACTCTGCCCCTTTAGTAGAAATCACATTGATTGAACTTCTTGTCTCTGCCTTTGTAAACAGTGGACGGACTGCTCCCATACCATCGGAGCGTCCCTGTTACCTGGCAGCGACTCTCACGTGATCGGTTCCCTATCACGTGATGCTGGTCCGGAATACGCAGCACGTTTCCAAATAACAGACTGCTCCCATGCCTTCGGAGCGTCTCTGTCACCAGGCAACGGCCCCCACGTGATCCGGCCCCGCTCATGCGATGCGGGTCCGGAACACGTGGTAGCAATACATCATCATCATGCGCGACTTTGGACGCGGCAGATGCACTTTTTGATGCGCTTCCAATTGTTTCTTATTCTAATGCCGGCCTCTTTATGGGCACCACCCCATTATGTGACCCTGAGGTCTTTATTAAATAAGTAAAGAGTATTGTTTTTTTGGCACACATTGCGCAATCAAAATAAGTCTGTGTATACTAAGAGTTCTTTATGAGGACCATGTTGATATACACATTGCATCTGTCCTTTATCCCTCTAGGGAACACCCATCTTGACCCTGTGACCCCTTTATGGGCGGTACTTTGCATGTATAAATATGTGCAGTTTTGTGCTGGTAAACTTGTGCAGCTTCTTTGTACCTGATGAAGGGGCGTAATTCCCCGAAACGCGTTGTATCGCTGCAATAAAATATTCCTTTCCTGATCCTGGTGACTGGCTGACGTTTTGTTGCGCCGTGGGACATATCCGTTTTCCTTATCTGGGTAAATACATTTTATTAAACCTGTCTAAATTTCTTCTCACAAAAGAGCGGACTATGCAAACCCTCCTAAGTTTTATAAACAAAAGTCTTTACACAAGTCTAATCTCGAGTTAGTGATTCTAAGTTCACAAGAGTTTGAACTTATATTACCCTCTTGAATAAGACAATCAGACCAAAATGACTTCTCTTAATGTTCCTATTCATATACCTTTATAGGCCTTATATGATGTTGTTATTTTTTTATACTCAAAAGTTCTGACAAAAGTAAAGCTATAAAAAAAAATGTCTCCACTGTATTCACTGTGGAAAATAAACTGTTAGATGAAATGCAGGATGTAAAAGTAAATTCCCCATTAAAATTGCCCTGTCTGACCCAGGAAGAAGTACAACAGCGACTTAAAAAGATTCAAATAGACAAATTGCCAGGATCAGATGGCATACACCCCCGTATACTAAGATAATTAAGTAGTGTCTTAGCCAGACCCTTATTTCTGATATTTAAGGACTCTATACTGACAGGGAGTGTTCCACAGGATTGGCATGCATAGCTAATGTGGTGCCAATATTCAAAAAGGGTGCAAAAACAGAGCCTGGAAACTATAGGCCGGTAAGTTTAACATCTGTTGTGGGTAAACTATTTGAAGGTTTTCTAAGAGATGCTATCTTGGAGGATCTCAATGAAAAAAAGCAAATAACACCATATCAGCATGGCTTCATGAGGGATCGGTCATGTCAAACTAATTTGATCAGTTTCTATGAGGAGGTAAGTACTAGACTTAACAGTGGTGAATCAATGGATCTTGTATATCTGGACTTCTCCAAAGCATTTTACACTGTACCACATAAAACGTTAGTATATAAAATAAGAATGCTCGGACTGGGAGAAAACGTCTGTAAGTGGGTAAGTAACTGGCTCAATGATGGAAAACAGAGGGTGGTTATTAATGGTACACCCTCAGATTGGGTCACTGTCACTAGTGGAGTACCTTAGGGGTCAGTATTGGGCCCTATTCTCTTCAATATATTAATGATCTATGCAGATGACACTAAACTGTGTAAAGTAGTTAACACGGAAAAGGACAATATACTGCTAACAGATGGATCCGAATAGATTAGAGGCATGGGCAGAGAAGTGGCAGATTAGGTTTAAAACTGACAAATATAAGGTTATGCACATGGGAAGGAATAATGCAAATCACCCGTACATACTAAATGGTAAAACACTCGGTAACACTGACCTAGGACCTAGGAATTTTAACCACTTCAACCCCGCTAGCTGAACCTTAACCGCCTCCGGACCGCCTAACGCAGATGTGCGGTCCGGAGGCGGCAGCGCTGCGCAGGGTCATGCATATACGCGTCATCTTGCGAGAGGCGAGATGACGCGCTTTGCCGGCCCGCGCATGCGCAGTTCAGGCCGGCATTTCGTCAAGGGGGGTCGCGTCATCAGCTTGCCAGCCAATGATCGCGGCAGGCAAGCTGATGATTTAAAAAAAATAAATCAGAAGCCACATAGCAGATCATATTAGTAAATATGATCTGTTATATGGCTGCCGTGCTCCTCTGCAGGTCCTTTTCGTTGGTTGGATCCAGCAGAGGAGCAGGCTTCACAGTGAGTAGCACCAACAGTACACACTAGCCCCAGATCACCCCCCTGCACCCCAATTAACCCTTTGATCGCCCCTGTCAATCACTAGTGAAAGGAAAAAAGTGATCAGTGCAAACTGTCACTTTTTTTTTCACTGGTATTGACCGTTAGGTTTTAGGATAGTTTAGGCCCCTTGGTTAGGTAGTTTAGGGATCGGTTAGCGCCCAGCCCACCGCACCGCAGTCACTGATTCGCTGATTAGCGTATCGCTAATCAGCATTTGCACTTTTGTAGTATCTGGAAGTGATCAAAACTGATCACGGTCAGATCTATAATAGTATTAGTGTCACTTTAGTTCACCCTCCACCCAAAACGCAGTGTTTGCCCGATCAGGCCTGATCGTTCGCCCACACGTGCGTTCGCCCACACCCGCCCCACTGCAGTGACAAAAAATTTTTTTTTTTTCATCACTGCACATTCACTTTACACGCACTGCGGCGATAAAAAAAATCAGTTTTGATATTTTTTATCAACTGCAGCGGCCTCTGGTACTTCGCTAGCCTCCCCTTTGTAAGACAGGCTTGCTTTTTTTCTTGGGTAGTCTCAGGGAATACCCCTAAATTTAGTTGCCCAAATGTCAAACAGGGGGTATTCTTCTGAAGAGGCCTACAGGCTTCTGACCCAGTCGGATGAGGAATGGGAACCCTCATCTGATGAATCTAGCGGGTCAGAATACGAACCTGTAGAAAGCAGTGGCTCTCTGACCCAAAGTTCGGACGAGGAGGCTGAGGTCCCTGATAGCACCAGGCGTACCCGGCCCCGTGTCGCTAGACCACAGGTTGCGCAGGATCTGCTTCAAGAGCAGCAGAGTGGGGCTGGCGCTGTCGGATTACGTGGTGAGGCATACACCAGCAGCGCAGCCCTCCCTGGACCTAGTACCAGCACTGTCGTACAACCTGGTGAAGTGGGGAGCACCAGAAGGGCAGTTGAAGCTGGTACGGTGGCACGAGCAGTAGTGACCCCGTTGCAGCCACCGCAAAGACGGGCCCGTAGAGCCCCTAGAATCCCAGAGGTGCTGGCAAACCCTGATTGGCAGTCCCCAACTTCAGCCGCACCTGTAGTTCCCCCTTTCACTGCCCAGTCTGGAGTTCGGGTTGAGACAGCTCAGATCGGTTCGGCCCTGGGATTTTTTGATCTGTTCTTGACTGCGGAGCTCTTAGACATAGTCGTGGCCGAAACAAACCGGTATGCCACACAATTTATAACCGCCAACCCGGGAAGCTATTATGCCCAGCCTTTCCGGGCATAATAGCCTTTCCGGGCAACCAGTCCAAGTTTCCGAAATTAAAACTTTTCTGGGCCTTCTCCTCAACATGGGTCTAACTAAAAAGCATGAATTGCGGTCATATTGGTCCACGAACCCAATTCATCACATGCCCATGTTCTCTGCTGCTATGTCCAGGGCACGTTTTGAGGCCATCCTGCGTTTCCTGCACTTTAGCGACAACACCGCCTCCCGTCCCAGAGGCCACCCAGCTTTTGACCGGCTCCACAAAATTCGGCCCCTCATAGACCATTTCAACCTGAAATTTGCAGATTTGTATACCCCAGAGCAATACATCTGCGTAGACGAGTCCCTAATACATTTTACCAGGCGCCTTGGCTTCAAACAATACATCCCAAGCAAGCGCGCCCGGTATGGGGTCAAATTGTATAAGCTGTGTGAAAGGGCCACAGGCTATACCCACAAATTTCGGATCTATGAGGGAAAAGATCAGACCCTGGAGCCGGTCGGTTGCCCTGACTACCTGGGGAGCAGTGGGAAGACAGTCTGGGACTTGGTGTCACCCTTTTTTGGCAAGGGGTACCATCTTTATGTGGACAATTTCTACACAAGTGTGGCCCTCTTTAGGCATTTGTTTCTAGAACAGATTGGCGCCTGTGGCACCACGTGCGAACTAGTCGCGCGGGCTTCCCCCAACGGCTCGTTACCACCCGTCTTGCAAGGGGGCAGAGGGCTGCATTGTGTAACAAAGAACTGCTCGCGGTGAAATGGAGAGACAAGCGTGACGTTTACATGCTCTCCTCCATTCACGCAGACACGACAATACAAATTGAGCGAGCAACCCGTGTCATTGAAAAGCCCCTCTCAGTCCACGACTATAACCTTCACATGGGAGGGGTGGACTTCAATGACCAGATGTTGTCTCCGTATTTAGTTTCCCGCAGAACCAGACGCTGGTATAAGAAGGTGTCTGTATATTTAATTCAATTGGCTCTGTATAATAGTTTTGATCTCTACAGTAAGGCTGGGAGAACTGGATCCTTCCTCAAATTTCAGGAAGAGTTCATCGAGAACCTCCTGTACCCAGGAGGTTCCGTGGCCCCATCCACCAGTGTAGTTAGCCGTCTACACGAGCGACATTTCCCCAATGTCGTTCCTGGTACCTCAACCCAACCGTCACCCCGAAAAAGATGTCGTGTCTGTAGCAGGAGTGGAATAAGGCGTGACACCCGCTATTACTGTCCTGACCACCGTGCCCTATGCTTTGGAGAGTGTTTCCGGAAGTACCACACACAGGTACACCTAGCATAGGGATCACATCTCACCAGAAGAGGCACACAGGGCTATTAGGGCCCATTCACTCACAGCTGCTGCAAACGTCTCCTTTCACCTGGGACAAAGTGCATAACGCACTTCGCCACATCTTTGGGCGATTTGCGCTTTGCACATTGACCCATGGGGAAGGAGAGGTTTGTTCTATAAAGGTAAAAAAAAAAAAAAAAACACCAGTAAGCAAAAAGGTTAATGTTTAGTTCAAAAAGTTAAAGTTTATATGTTCTGTTCCAAAGTTAATAAAATTATTGCGTTGCGGCCTGGTTTTTTCTTTTTTTTTTACCTTCCAGGTGGACCAACCGATCGACTAGCTGCAGCACTGATGTGCATTCTGACAGAAGCATTGCGCTGCTGTCAGATTACACGCAAGTCGGTGTATGCGGCGCTGCAAGACGAGATTTCTACTCTGCAGTAAAAGATACGTTTGCCAAGGCATACGAGCTGAGGAGGAGGCGGCGTTCCTATGCTTTGGCAAACACTTTGTATATAAAAAAATATAAAAAAATCCCGGCAAAGATTTATTCATCTACATCGATTGATGTGAATGGAGAAATCTGGTTTGCCAGGGCATACAAGCTAAGTAGGTATGGATGTTGGGCGGAGCTCCTATGTCCTGGCAGACGCCTTACCCCTCCTTTTTTTTTTTTTTTTGTGCAGAGATTTTTTCATCCACATTGATCGATGCGAATGAAGAAATCTGTGCCGTTCATTTTTTTCTTTCAGCCCAGAGGCTGAACGGAAAAAAAAATCTCATTACCTGTATGCTCAATATAAGGAGAATAGCAGAAACTCCTAATGCTGGCCATACATGTAATGATTGCGGAGACCCTCAAATGCCAGGGCAGTACAAACACCCCACAACTGACCCCATTTTGGAAAGAAGACACCCCAAGGTATTCGCTGAGGGGCATATTAAGTCCGTGAAAGATTTAAATTTTTGTCCTAAGTTAGCGGAAAGTGAGACTTTGTGAGAAAAAACAAAAAAAAAATCAATTTCCGCTAACTTATGCCAAAAAAAAAAATTATATGAACTTGCCAGGCCCCTCATTGAATACCTTGGGGTGTCTTCTTTCCAAAGTGGGGTCATGTGGGGTATTTATACTGCCCTTTTTAGGGGCCCTAAAGCGTGAGAAGAAGTCTGGGATCCAAATGTCTAAAAATGCCCTCCTAAAAGGAATTTGGGCACCTATTGCAAAAAAAGTAAAAATATCACCACTCACCAGCAATGAAATACCACCAAATGAAAGCTCTATTAGTGAGAAGAAAAGGAGGTAAAATTCATTTGGGTGGTAAGTTGCATGACCGAGCGATAAACGGTGAAAGTAGTGTAGTGCAGAAGTGTAAAAAGTGGCCTGGTCATTAAGGGGGTTTCAGCTAGCGGAGTTGAAGTGGTTAATGACCAGGCCACTTTTTACACTTCTGCACTACACTACTTTCACCGTTTATTGCTCGGTCATGCAACTTACCACCCAAATGAATTTTACCTCCTTTTCTTCTCACTAATAGAGCTTTCATTTGGTGGTATTTCATTGCTGCTGACATTTTTACTTTTTTTGTTATTAATCAAAATGTTATCATTTTTTTGCAAAATTTTGCCAAAAAAACGACATCCATATATAAATTTTTTGCTAAATTTATTGTTCTACATGTCTTTGATTAAAAAAAATGGGCAAAAAAAAATGGTTTGGGTAAAAGTTATAGCGTTTACAAACTATGGTAAAAAAAAAAGTGAATTTCCGCTTTTTGAAGCAGCTCTGACTTTGAGCACCTGTCATGTTTCCTGAGGTTCTACAATGCCCAGACAGTAGAAACCCCCCACAAATGACCCCATTTCGGAAAGTAGACACCCTAAGGTATTCGCTGATGGGCATAGTGAGTTCATAGAACTTTTTATTTTTTGTCACAAGTTAGCGGAAAATTATGATTTTTTCATTTTTTTCTTACAAAGTCTCATATTCCACTAACTTGTGACAAAAAATAAAAACTTCCATGAACTCACTATGCCCATCACAAAATACCTTGGGGTGTCTTCTTTCCAAAATGGGGTCACTTGTGGTGTAGTTATACTGCCCTGACATTCTAGGGGCCCATATGTGTGAGAAGAAGTTTGCAATCAAAATCTGTAAAAAAAAATGACTGGTGAAATCCGAAAGGTGCACTTTGGAATGTGGGTCCCTTTGCCCACCTAGGCTGCAAAAAAGTGTCACACATCTGGTATCGCCGTACTCAGGAGAAGTTGGGGAATGTGTTTTGGGGTGTCATTTTACATATACCCATTCTGGGTGAGAGAAATATCTTGGCAAAAGACAACTTTTCCATTTTTTTTTTATACAAAGTTGGCATTTGACCAAGATATTTATCTCACCCAGCATGGGTATATGTAAAATGACACCCCAAAACACATTCCCCAACTTCTTCTGAGTACGGCGATACCAGATGTGTGACACTTTTTTGCAGCCAAGGTGGGCAAAGGGGCACATATTCCAAAGTGCACCTTTCGGATTTCACAGGCCATTTTTTACACATTTTGATTGCAAAGTACTTCTCACACATTTGGGCCCCTAAATTTCCAGGGTATAACTACCCCACAAGTGACCCCATTTTGGAAAGAAGACACCCCAAGGTATTCCGTGAGGGGCACGGCAAGTTCCTAGAATTTTTTATTTTTTGTCACAAGTTAGCGGAAAATGATGATTTTTTTTGTTTTGTTTTTTTTTCCCTGCAAAGTCTCATATTCCACTAACTTGCGACAAAAAATAAAAAATTCTAGGAACTCGCCATGCCCCTCACGGAATACCTTGGGGTGTCTTCTTTCCAAAATGGGGTCACTTGTGGCGTAGTTATACTGCCCTGGCATTTGAGGGTCTCCGCAATCATTACATGTATGGCCAGCATTAGGAGTTTCTGCTATTCTCCTTATATTGAGCATACAGGTAATGAGATTTTTTTTTTTCGTTTAGCCTCTGGGTTGAAAGAAAAAAATGAACGGCACAGATTTCTTCATTCGCATCGATCAATATGGATGAAAAAATCTCTGCCAAAAAAAAAAGGAGGGGAAATGCGTCTGCCAGGACATAGGAGCTCTGCCCAACATCCATACCCACTTAGCTCGTATGCCCTGGCAAACCAGATTTCTCCATTCACATCAATCGATGTGGATGAATAAATCATTGCCGGGATTTTTTATATTTTTTTATATACAAAGTGTTTGCCAAAGCATAGGAACACTGCCTCCTCCTCAGCTCGTATGCCTTGGCAAACGTATCTTTTACTGCAGAGTAGAAATCTCGTCTTGCAGCGCCGCATACACCGACTTGCGTGTAATCTGACAGCAGCGCAATGCTTCTGTCAGAATGCACATCAGTGCTGCAGCTAGTCGATCGGTTGGTCCACCTGGAAGGTAAAAAAAAAAAGAAAAAAACAGGCCGCAACGCAATAATTTTATTAACTTTGGAACAGAACATATAAACTTTAACATTTTGAACTAAACATTAACCTTTTTGCCTACATTTTTTTTTTTTTTACCTTTATAGAACAAACCTCTCCTTCCCCATAGGTCAATGTGAAAGCGCAAATCGCCCAAAGATGTGGCGAAGTGCGTTATGCACTTTGTCCCAGGTGAAAGGAGAGGTTTGCAGCAGCTGTATGTGAATGGGCCCTAATAGCCCTGTGTGTCTGTCCTGGTGAGATGTGATCCCTATGCTAGGTGTACCTATGTGTGGTACTTCCGGAAACACTCTCCAAAGCATAGGGCAGGGTGGTCAGGGCAGTCAGGACAGAAATAGCGGGTGTCACGCCTTATTCCACTCCTGCTACAGACACAACATCTTTTTCGGGGTGACGGTTGGGTTGAGGTTCCGGCAACGACATTGGGGAAATGTTGCTCGTGTAGACGGCTAACTACACTGGTGGATTGGGCCACGGAACCTCCTGGGTACAGGAGGTTCTCGATGAACTCTTCCTGAAATTTGAGGAAGGATCCTGTTCTCCAAGCCTTACTGTAGAGAACAAAACTATTATACAGAGCCAATTGAATCAAATATACAGACACCTTCTTATACCAGCGTCTGGTTCTGCGGGACACTAAATACGGAGAAAACATCTGGTCATTGAAGTCCACCCCTCCCATGTGAAGGTTATAGTCGTGGACTGAGAGGGGCTTTTCAATGACACGGGTTGCTCGCTCAATTTGGATTGTCGTGTCTGCGTGAATGGAGGAGAGCATGTAAACGTCACGCTTGTCTCTCCATTTCACCGCGAACAGTTCTTCGTTACACAAGGCAGCCCTCTGCCCCCTTGCAAGACGGGTGGTAACGAGCCGTTGGGGGAAGCCCGCGCGACTAGTTCGCGCGGTGCCACAGGCGCCAATTTGTTCTAGAAACAAATGCCTAAAGAGGGCCACACTTGTGTAGAAATTGTCCACATAAAGATGGTACCCCTTGCCGAATAAGGGTGACACCAAGTCCCAGACTTTCTTCCCACTTCCCAGGTAGTCAGGGCAACCGACCGGCTCCAGGGTCTGATCTTTTCCCTCATAGACACAAAATTTGTGGGTGTAGCCTGTGGCCCTTTCACAGAGCTTATACATTTTGACCCCATACCGGGCGCGCTTGCTTGGGATGTATTGTTTGAAGCCAAGGCGCCTGGTAAAATGTATTAGGGACTCGTCTATGCAGATGTTTTGCTCTGGGGTATACAAATCTGCAAATTTCTGGTTGAAATGGTCTATGAGGGGCCGAATTTTGTGGAGCCGGTCAAAAGCTGGGTGGCCTCTGGGACGGGATGTGGTGTTGTCGCTAAAGTGCAGGAAACGCAGGATGGTCTCAAATCGTGTCCTGGACATAGCAGCAGAGAACATGGGCATGTGATGAATTGGGTTCGTGGACCAATATGACCGCAATTCATGCTTTTTAGTTAGACCCATGTTGAGGAGAATGCCCAGAAAAGTTTTCATTTCGGAAACTTGGACTGGTTTCCACCGGAAAGGCTGGACATAAAAGCTTCCCGGGTTGGCGGTTATAAATTGTGTGGCATACCGATTTGTTTCGGCCACGACTAAGTCCAAGAGCTCCGCAGTCAAGAACAGATCAAAAAATCCCAGGGCCGAACCGATCTGAGCTGTCTCAACCCGAACTCCAGACTGGGCGGTGAAAGGGGGAACTACAGGTGCAGCTGAAGTTGGGGACTGCCAATCAGGGTTTGCCAGCACCTCAGGGATTCTAGGGGCTCTACGGGCCCGTCTTTGCGGTGGCTGCGACGGGGTCACTACTGCTCGTGCCACCGTACCAGCATCAACTGCCCTTCTGGTGCTCGCCACTTCAACAGGTTGTACGGCAGTGCTGGTACTAGGTCCAGGAAGGGCTGTGCTGCTGGTGTATGCCTCACCACGTAATCCAACTGCACCAGCCCCACTCTGCTGCTCTTGAAGCGGATCCTGTGCAACCTGTGGTCTAGTGACACGGGGCCGGGTACGCCTGGTGCTATCAGGGACCTCAGCCTCCTCGTCCGAATTTTGGGTCAGAGAGCCACTGCTTTCTACAGGTTCATATTCTGACCCGCTAGATTCATCAGATGAGGGTTCCCATTCCTCATTCGACTGGGTCAGAAGCCTGTAGGCCTCTATAGAAGAATACCCCCTGTTTGACATTTGGGCAACTCAATTTAGGGGTATTCCCTCAGACTACCCAAGAAAAAAAGCAAGCCTGTCTTACAAATGGGATTACTACTTAATTACTATGTATAAATTTATCAGGGGACAGTACAGAGATCTCTCCCATCATCTATTTTTCCCCGGTACTGTGTCTGTGACGGACGAGGGGACACCCTCTGCATCTGGAGGAAAGAAGATTTGTACACAAACATAGAAAAGGATTCTTTACGGTGAGAGCAGTGAGACTATGGAACTCTCTGCCTGAGGAGGTAGTGATGGTGAGTACAATAAAAGAATTCAAGAGGGGCTTGGAGGAATTTCTGGAGTGTAATAATATTAGAGGCTATATGTTCTAGAGAGGGGTCATTGATCCAGGGAGTTATTCTGATTGCCTGATTGGAGTCGGGAAGGAATCTTTCCCCCCTTAAGTGGGGAGAATTGGCTTTTACGTCACAGGGGTGTTTTTGCCTTCCTCTGGATCAACTTGCAGGATAACAGGCCAAACTGGATGGACAAATGTCTTTTTTCGGCCTTATGTGCTATGTTACCATGTTACTAAGTCTCCAGTGGCTGTAGGGTTCTTTTTTGTGGAAAAAAAAAGGATGGAGGTCTTCGGCCATGTCTGGATTTTCGTGAACTCAATCAGATTATTATCCATGATCCTTACCCTCTTCCTTTGATTCCCGATTTGTTTAACCAGATTATTGGTGCCAAGGTGCTCTCCAAGTTGGACTTAAGGGGGGCATATACAGTCAGGTCCATAAATATTGAGCATTTTTGGCTCTATACACCACGACAATGGATGTGCTTTAACTGCAGACTCTCAGCTTTAATTTGAGGGTATTTACATCCAAATCAGGTGAACGGTGTATGAATTGCAACAGTTTGCATACGTGCCTCCCACTTGTTAAGGGACCAAAAGTAATGGGACAATTGGCTTCTCAGCTGTTCCATGGCCTGGTGTGTGTTATTCCCTCAGTATCCCAATTACAATGAGCAGATACAAGGTCCATTTCAACTTCATTTCAAGTGTGCTATTTGCATTTGGAATCTATCAGTGAAGCAAGCCATCTTTAGACTGAAAAAACAACAAATCCAGAGATAGCAAAACATTAGGTGTGGCCAAAACAACTGTTTGGAACATTCTTAAAAAGAAGGAATGCATCGGTGAGCTCAGCAACACCAAAAGACCCGGAATACCATGGAAAACAACTGTGTTGTTCACCAGGGAAAGAATTATTTCCCTGGTGAAGAAAATACCCTTCACAACAGTTGGCCAGATGATAGAACACTCTCCAGGAGGTAGGTGTAAGTGTGTCAAAGTCAACAATCAAGAGAAGACTTCACCAGAGTAAATACAGAGGGTTCACCACAATATGTAAACCATTGATAAGCCTCCAAAACAGGAAGGACAGATTAGAGTTTTCCAAATGACATCAAAAAAAGCCTTCAGAGTTCTGGAACAACATCCTATGGACAGATGAGACCAAGATCAACTTGTACCAGAGTGATAGGAAGAGAAGAGTACGGAGAAGGAAAGAAACTGCTCATGATCCTTAGCATACCACCTCATCAGTGAAGCATGGTGGTGGTAGTGTCATGGCATAGGCATGTTTGGCTGCCAATGGAACTGGTTCTCTTGTATTTATTGATGATGTGACTGCTGACAAAAGCAGCAGGATGAATTCTGAAGTGTTTCGGGCAATATTATTTCCTCATATTGAGCCAAATGCTTCAGAACTCATTGAACGGCGCTTCACAGTACAGATGGACAATGACCCAAAGCATACTGCAAAAGCAACCAAAGAGTTGTTTTTAAGGGAAAGAAGTGGAATGTTATGCAATGGCCAAGTCAATAACCTGAACTGAATCCGATTGAGCATGCATTTCATTTTCTGAAGACAAAACTGAAGGGAACAAGCAGGACCTGAAGACCGTTCCAGTAGAGGCCTGGCAGAGCATCACCAGGGATGAAACCCAGCATTTGGTGTTGTCCATGAGTTCCAGACTTCAGGCTGTAATTGACTGCAAAGGATTTGCAACCAAGTATTAAAAAGTGAAAGTTTGATTTATGATTATTATTCTGTCCCATTACTTTTGGTCCCTTAACAAGTTGGAGGCACATATGCAAATGTTGTTCCTACACCGTTCATCTGATTTGGATGTAAATACCCTCAAATTAAAGCTGATAGTCTGCAGTTAAAGCACATCTTGTGTGTTTTATGTCAAATCCATTGTGGTGGTGTATAGAGCCAAAAATGTTAGAATTGTGTCGATGTCCCAATATTTATGGACCTGACTATAATCTGGTTAGGATCAAGGAAGGGAATGAAAGGCTTTTAATACTCCTGAGGGGCTCTTTGAGAACCTGGTCATGCCTTTCTGGTCACCAATACCCCGGCGGTTTTCCAACATTTTGTGAATTACATCTTTCATCACCTGTTTGTGGTCGTGTATTTGGATGACATTCTTATTTATTCTCCAGACATGGAAACACATCAGAATCATGTGAGACAGGTGTTACAGATCCTAAGGGATAATAAATTGTTTGCAAAATTAGAGAAGTGTGTTTTTGCAGTACTCGAGGTGCCGTTTTTGGGCTACCTACTGTCATCTTTCTTCATGACTAAGAAAGGGACAGATGTCTCTGTATGGTCTGATTAAGCGTTGCAAGCCTTTTGTGATATTAAGGAATGCTTCTCTTCTGCTCTCATATAGGTGCAGCCAGATGTGTCACAACCGTTTATTGTGGAGGTGAACGCATCCGAGGTGGGGGTAGGAGCAGTTTTGTCACAGGGCCCATCACCTGGTAAATGTTGACCATGTGCATTTTTCTCGAAAAAACTATCCCCCGCTGAGAAAAATAATAATGTGGGTAACAGAGAGTTGCTGGCCATTAAATTGGCTTTTGAGGAATGGTGTCATTGGTTGGAAGGGGCGATTCATCCGATCACCGTATTCACTAATTACAAAAATCTGGCTTATCTGGAGTCGGCGAAATAACTGAACCCAAGACAAACCAGGTGATTTTGAAAACCCAAGTCCCATACTGTCTAAAGGGGTGGTGATATCCGCCCTCTACTGTGACCTTGAGGTGAAGGTGTTGGTAGCTCATGGAGACGCACCGGACTGGTGTCTGTCTGGGAAACTATTTGTACCACCGGAATTGCGTCACAAGGTGTTGGAGGAACATGATTGTACGGTTCTTACAGGACATCTTGGGAGTAGGTCCACTGCCAACCTCATATCTCATAGAATCTGGTGGCTGGGGTGGCTTAAGTGTGTGAAGGACTATGTGTCAGCCTGTACTATCTGTGCATGTGCCAAGGTGACACATGCTCAACCTTCTGGATCTTTACTTCCGTTACTCATTCCGGCCAGACCATGGCCTCATGTATCCATGGACTTTATCACTGATCTACCTAATTCTTCAGGAAAGACAGTTATTCTGGTAGTAGTTCATCGCTTTAGTAAAATGGTACATTTTATTGCATTACCAGGCATACCTAATGCTTAAACACTTGCACAGGTATTTGTTGACAACATTGTGAAACTCCATGTCATTCCCTCTGACATAGTCTCGGATCGCAGCACTCAGTTTGTTTCCAGGTTCTGGAAGGCATTCTGTACTCGTCTGGGAATTCAACTGTCTTTTTCTTCGGCTTTTCATCCTCAGTTGAACGGACAGACCGAGCACACTAATCAGATTCTGGAGACTTACTTGAGATGGTTATTATCTGAGAACCAGGAGGAATGGTCTTTCTTTTTGTCTTTGGCAGAGTTTGCCATAAACAATCATAATCAGGAGTCCACTGGTGAGTCGCCGTTTTTTGGGGCCTATGGGTTTCACCCACACTTTGGTCATCGATATGGCAAAAAATTCTAAATAACCTGAAAATTATGGGCAACAAATAAATATAAACGTGTGGCTGACAGGTAACGTATGAATGGTCCAGACCAGTGGTAGGAAAAGTGCGGCTCGCGAGCCACAAGCGGCTCTTTAGACCCTTGAATGCGGCTCTTTGGTGCGGGCCCCCATTTGCGTTCCACAAAGTAAGAGCGGGCGTGTTGCTCTTGCAACGGTTCCAGAGTCCTGCCCTTGCACCTCTGTCACTGACCTGACATCAGTGACCCCCGCCCCCTTTTCTACCCGTGATTCCTGCAGCCGGAACCTTCCAATCTTCCATGCCCAGCATCAGTTGGATTGATACAACTGCACCATTGATGTGATTAGCAGGGAAATTACTGCGGTTATATTCAGCTTTCCCAGACTGTGCACATGTGACCTGCAGTACAGTAGGAAAGCTGGGTGAATTATATCATGAAATGTCATCCAGCTTCCCTGCTATCCTGCATGGCACAAGTGCAGAGGCATTAGAGATTAGAGTATGGGGGAGAGGCACAGCAGGAAAGCTGGGTGTCTATATATATATATATATATATATATATGTGTATTGTATATGTGTGCATCCATGTATGTGGTGACTGTGTGTATAAGTGCGCCCCTGTATGTGAAGAGTATGTGTATGAGTGCGTCCATGTATGTGTGGAGAGTGTGTGTATGAGTGTATCTATGTATATGGTGAGCGCATGTATGAGTGCGTCCATGTATGTGGAGAGTGCATGCATGAGTGCATCTATGTATATGGTGAGCACATGTATGAATGCATCTATGTATATGTTGAGTGTGTGTATGAGTGTATCCATGTATGTGGAGAGTGTGTGTATAAGTGCATCTATGTATATGGAGAGTGTGTCCATATATGTGGAGAGTACGTGTATGACTGCGTCCATGTATGTGGAGAGTGCGTGTATGACTGCGTCCATGTATGTGGAGAGTGCGTGTATGACTGCGTCCATGTATGTGGAGAGTGCGTGTATGACTGCGTCCATGTATGTGGAGAGTGCGTGTATGACTGCGTCCATGTACATGGCCGTGTGCAGCCCGCATCATCGACCCATTCACTTCAGCATGCGCTTCCTTCCTATATATTTTAGGTTTTAAAAATGTGGCTCTCAAAAAAAAATTCAATCGTGGTTTTGGCGATATTTGGCTAAATTGACAAAAAAGTTTGCCCACCACTGGTCCAGACCGAAGTGTGGGTGATTCTGTGTGGCTGTCCACAGGAAACATTAACTTGAAGGTACCTTCCTGGAAGTTGGGTCCAAGGTTTATTGGCCCATATAAGTTCACGGCCATTATTAATCCTGTAGCTTTTCGTCTTGATCTTCCTCAGGCCCTGAAAATTCATAATGTGGTGCATAGGTCTTTGTTGAAAAAATATGTGGAACCTTTACAGCCATCTTCCTTACCACCCGATCCAGTCATGGTGGATAGTAATTTGGAATTTAAGATCGCGAAAATAGTTTACTCTCGAGTTCTCCATGGATCCCTTTCAATATCTTGTCCACTGGAGAGGTTATTAATGGGAGGAGAGGATGTGGGTGCCGGCATCCAAAGTTAATGCCAATCGTTTAGTGAATGCCTTTCATAGATCTCACCTGGATAAGGTCGATCCTGGGTGCACGGAGGTCACCCGTAGAAGGGGGGGGGGTACTGTCATAGACATTCCCGTGGCAGGTACCAGGAGATAAGAGAGACTGGCAACATGTGGGTTAAATTGACAAGTTCCTTGTGGATTTTATTGTGTCTGTGTTTTGGTGATTGCCACACCCCTTGCTTCAGTTGTTGCTTATTGGTAATTTAACTTCCTCACAAGTAGCAGCTTCTCACTCTTCCAGATGCGGTTTATAGCTTTTCTTCCTGTCTTCTTACTAGCTGTTCGGTTGTACTCTGTGGTGCTTCTGGAGTTGCCAGTTTTCTACTTTATGCTAAGTCTTGTCTTTTCTTATTGTACTGTGTTTGTTATATTCCCTGTTGTTTGTATCTAGGCCTGAGACAGATCCGTCCATCTGCGGAGGAATGGGTTGTCTCTGGTCCTAACCTTATTCCAGGGCCTTATAGGGAAATAAGGGCCTAGGTAACCTGCATATGAATATTCCTACCTTTTAAGATCTATTCATATTGATAAGTAGTTAGGGCCCAGATTAGGGTTGTTTAGGAGGTGACCTGTTCATTCCCTAGTTTCCAAGCCCAGTTACTGTTCCCCTTCCATCCTGTGTTCAGTGTGGAGTTTTCCCCCCACACTCATCGTGACAGTGACATTATGTGACACATAGAACAGTTCAGAAGGAAAGGTGTAGGTTAAAATAGTTACATAAACCTCTTAAATGTATGTATACTAATGCCAGAAGCCTGACTAATAAAACTGGGGAACTGGAATTAGTGATGTGTGAGGAGGACTATGACATAGTGTGAATAACTGAGACATGGCTGAATGATGGCTATGACTGGGCGGTTAATGTACAGGGTTACAGTCTGTTTAGAAAGGATTGCCAAAACCAGAGAGTGGGAGGGTTCTGACTTTATGTAAAGTCCTGTCTAAAGCCCACAGTCCGAGAAGATATAAGTGAGGGACATGAACATGTGGAGTCACTGTGGGTAGATATACATGGAGGCAAAAACAATACATAGAAACATAGAATGTGTAGGCAGATTAGAACCAACAATAATAAATTATTAATAGGAGTTTATTATAAACCACCTAATATGCCAGAGTCCAGAGAAAATCTACTACTAAACAAGATAGACGAGGCAGCAAATCATAATGAGGTTGTTATTAAGGGGAACTTCAACTACCCAGATATATGTCTGTGAAGGTTCTCATTTATCCAGGTCATGGTATATCTGTAAAGAATAAATCAAGGCAACTTGACTTACTGTAGATTTCTTGAAAACGTTTCACTCCTTCTTCTAACAAGCTTTCTCAGGTAGTCACTCAGAATTGAGAAAGCTTGTTGGAAGGAGTGAAATGTTTTCAAGAAATCTACAGTAAGTCCAGTTGCCTTGATTTATTCTTTACAGATATACCCAGAAACTGAAACCTTCCAATTATCATTCAAAAGAGTGTTTCTTAATGGGGGAACAAAAATACCAAACTTCAAAAAAGCTAAATTTAGCCAACTAAGAGAGGCCACCCGCCGGACACGCCTGTTGGTGGAACGCATTGTCTCTGTCAAGAGGCCGGACCACGTGACTCCAGGAGGCGGAGCTGTAGAGTCTCAGGGCACGCAATGCGTCTATAAATATAGCGCCTTCCATGTAATTCAGCATGCAGCTGATGGAACTAATTCATCTGTTCCATTGGTGTCCCCCCAGTAATATGTGGGGTTTACCACTTGAAAGAAACCATTGATGTCCCGCTCTCGTATACTATGGATCCACTGATCTAAGGTATGTCACGGTTTTGTCCTCCTGTAGTTCTTTTTTTTTTTTTTTTTTTTTGTGAACCAATTCTCATGTTGATTATATCCTTCTTGTAGGACTGTTTTCTTTACCTATTTGGATTACTTTCCCTGATGATAGACGACTTGAAACGTGACACGTCTGGAACTATCCTATAGGGCACAATAGGGATACCTCCCTATTCTAGGGTTAGGTATCCGGACGGGGCTGCCCCTTGCGGGGCAGGGACTCTATAGACAGGCAGGGCCGGATTAGCAATGTCCTCATCCCCATCCAGGGATAACTAGGGATACTTGTTCCCTGCGTTGTCTACATTTTGAAATTGCCAACGACCATATCAAGTTACCAGCCTAGACGTGGTGCATAATCTTTACCACACTTGGCCTGTCCCTATCGAGGTTACGTCGGAATGGTAAGACTGTTTATTTTTTCTAAAGCCATATCTACTATCTATTGAACGTGGCGCTAGGTTTTAATAATTACCAGTAAATGTTATATTTTAGCTCCCTTTTTGCTCCCTTAGGGAAATTGTTGTTTTCTAATTGATTTTGAGACGCCACTATCGATCATACATCGTTATATTTATTGTATTCTTCATAGCTCTTTGATTAGCATGGCAGGTTTTCTATCCACAGGCTTTGATGCCAACAATTGGTTGGTAGAGGCAAAAGATATCTTCTCAGAAAAGCAATTTGAACTAAAGAAATATACTCCATCTTTTCATGCAGCATTTAAAAGACCTTACTGTAACTTATAAAGATCAGATTACTTCATAGTGGGAGGTGCAGGGCCTAGAAAATTATCTGAAACATAAGATTGTACCTAAGGGCCTCCGCATCCCAATACTACCAGCAGCACAATTCAGGAACCCTGGATTCCTGACAAAGTGGGAAAAGGAAGCCACCGATAGTTCTCTACGTCTAATGCAATTATTACTTTTAGAGGAAAAAAATTGTTTGGAGCAACATAAAAATTTGACAGAGAGTATAGAAACAGTTCAGACCTTCTCTCAGGAACCCGAATTTGTGAATAAGGAAAAACAATTACAAAACACCCTTGAAAAATTTCAATATCATCTGAAAGAAAGGAAACATCGTCAGTTTGTTAGGGATCTAGCGGATTTTAAGGAAAACAGAATCTATACTTCAATAAATCAGAAGAACACCACTAGTGGCCTCACCGACCCGTCATCTACGGAGACAGATCTCTCTGATTCGGATAAAGAGAGTGGGTACAATACCCGCAATAGATACGGAGGAAGAGGAGGGAGTCCTGGTCGAGGTCGCTATAGGGGTAGATACCGGGGACAGGATTCTAATTTTTTAGGGCCCTGCAGCCAGGGCATAATCAATCAGGGAACTACCAATAAGGCTCCAGTATATCCCCTGAGAAATCGCTCACAACCACAAAAAAAAACAACTGTGCGAGGTCCACAAGTGGTGAACCTTTCTTCACGACCTCTAAATCACACTGAGATCCAAGTTCTAGAGCTGGGCCTGTCCTTTGTGCCTACATCGAAGTTTAACAAATTCCACACAGTCAAAGATGCACACTTATTCATGCAGAAGCTTTGGTGGCATAAACACTTTCGGCATCAAGACAGGAGGCAGTGTCGTGAACTCAGCATACCGTTGGACATTTTGTTTGACGTACGTCTACTTTCTGATCTAGAAACTGAGATCCCACCTAGTAGGTACTGGTCCTTTCTCCAACCTTAAACTTGAAAGCAATAAAATGGCTCCCCTCACTGGTGAGATCTCTTATATAAATGTATTCTGGCCTTGGTGACCACCCAGATTGGGGCGCTTACATCTTCAAAACACAGATTTAACTGTGATCGTACCATGACCACTGCATTGTCCAACCTGGAACATGACCCCTCAGTGGTGATTAAACCGTCTGATAAGGGGGGCAATGTGGTGGTTATGGATAACAAATAATATCGACAGATGTGTGAATCAATACTGAAGGACCGTGATACCTATGAGGTTTTATCACGGGATCCCATTGAGCAATACAAACAGAAGCTTAAGGATATTCTGGATGATGCCCAAAAACATAGCTAAATTACAAGGTATGAACATCATTGCATTTTTCCAACATTTCCCAGGCAGGCAACATTCTATTGTTCGCCAAAGCTACATAAAGGGGTATCACCCCTCAAAGGGTGCCTCATTGTATCAGGGGTGGGCGATTTTTGTCAGAATGTGGGCCTTTACATCGACCAGATCCTGTCTCCCTTCGTCTTAGCCTTACCATCCTATACACGGTATACTACGGAAATATTAAAACGCTTGGAGGGGGTCCATGTTGATGCTGATAACTTAATTGCCAGTATTGACCTGGAGGCCCTCTATTCAAGCATTCCTCATGAAATGGGATTAAGAGCTGTAAAATTTTTCCTCCAAACGAGAGGTTGTCAGTCCCGTGCCCACAGTCACTTTGTTCTTCAGTTACTCGAGTTCACTTTGACCAGAAATGTATTTTCATTAAACGGGAAGATCTACCACCAGCTCAGGGGCACTGCGATGGGGAGCCCATGTGCCCTATCGTACGCTAATTTGTTCCTGGGCTGGTTGGAAGCAACCTTGGTCTTCACTGAAGAAAAAGCCTTACATACTGAGCCTATAGGACTGTGGGCACGGTATATTGATGACATCTTCATCATATGGCACAACACTAAGAAGACTTTTGAGTCCTTTGTTAAGGACCAAAACACACATGAAATAGGTCTTCGTTTTATGTGTGAATCAGATGAGCAGGCCTTATCCTTCTTGGATGTTCTGATCACTAAGTATCAGACAGGCGAGCTGCACACTTCGGTATATAGAAAACTGAATTCTACAAATTCACTCCTTAGATGGCAAAGTGAACACCCGCTCCCCTTAAAACGTGGAATACCTAAGGGACAGTATTTATGTCTGAGACAGAATTGTTCCACTGAGAAAGAATTTCTACACAAGCTGCTGGCATTCGCCAGAGATTTTTGGCTAGAGGATACCCTGACCATGTTCTTAAATCAGCATTTAGATCAGCCCTAACTGAGGAACGCTCCACTTTCCTTACCCCTAGACCTAAACCAACAAATTGATTGATTCGCCTAATAACCTCCTATGATGGCGAAGCTAAATCTATTAAAAGCATAATTGACAGGAACTGGCACATCTTTTTGATGGACCCAGATCTGAGGAAAGTGTTGGGAGATTATCCCCACATAACTTGCAGACGAGGTAGGAACTTACGGGACCGACTTGTACAGAGCCAATACACCAAAAAAACACAGACGGGTTGTGCTTGGCTCCGTAACCCGAACCAGGGCTGCTACAGATGTAGCGGGTGCATTACCTGCCCATATATCAAGACTGGCAAATACTTCAAAAGCAACATTACAGGCAGGGAATTCATCATTTGTGATTACATCAATTGTCGGACTAGAGGGGTCATTTACTGGCTTGCCTGCCAATGTGGAAAAGAATATGTAGGCAAGACAGTCCGGGAATTTCGTAGGAGGGTGGGTGAACACCTCAATGACATTGCCAAGAAGAAGGACACTCCAGTGGCAAAAAAAGTCCCAAATTTTCATAATAGCTCTGCACGACTCTCTTTCATGGCCATTGACAAAGTGAATCAACCAGTAAGGGGTGGTGATAGGGACAAAGTCATAATACAGAGGGAGGTCAGATGGATCTATGATCTTAATACCATGGCCCCTATGGGTCTCAATGAGCAACTGAATTTTGGTTGCTTCATATAATTGCATATGGGCACCCCCCTTAGTTGCTCGCAAAATAACTTTACTTACAAATCACCCTATATACTAGGATAAGAAGGGGAGGAGCAGAAAAAATAAGGGGGATAATAGTGTCACGGTACTGGGCCCCATCCATCATAGTTTGGCCCCAGTATCCTGGATTCTCCATATACGTTGCCCCCCAATTAGAGACTCTTTCCCTTTTAGTCTCCCCTCCCCTCCTCCCTGTTTTTTTGTTTTTTGTTTCTTTTGCTCAGTAGTATATTGCTCTCTGTTTCTGTTTATTTAAGTGAATATACACCATTCTTTAATACCTGATTTCCTGCATGAAATGCTATTCACACCATTTCATGAGCGCTTGCTATATGCCCACTCCTCTGCAGCATGGGTCTGACTCTCCACGTGAATGGGCGCTGCGCTTCACCGGCTGGTACACTGCATCCCACCCGCCGGGCGCTCCTGTTGGTGGAACGCGTCGTCTACGCCAGGAGCTGTAGAGTCTCAGGGCACGCAAAGTGTCTATAAACATGGCGCCTTCCGTGTAATTCGGCATGTAGCTGATGGAACTAATTCAGCTGTTCCATTGCTATCCCCCCAGTAATATGTGGGTTTTACCACTTGAAAGGGACCATTGATGTCCCGCTCTTGTATCCTATGGATCCACTGATCTAAGGTATGTCACGGTTTTGTCCTCCTGTAGTTCTCTCTTTTTTTTTTTTTTTGTGAACCAATTCTCATGTTGATTATATCCTTATTGTAGGACTGTTTTCTTTACCTGGATTACTTCCCCTGATGATAGACGACTTGAAACGTGACACGTCGGGAACTATCCTATAGGGCACAATAGGGATACTGTCACGGCGAACAGGATATCAGATACACAGATAAATAAACAAACAAGTTTCTAGGCGAGAAGCTGGGGATAAGGTCACCTCCTAGCAAATCCCTAACAGCTCTCCCTATACTGCTATGCCCACATTCAGACCCTTAAGGTGGGAATAATGTGTCCTCGTGCTTGGGCTGAAAATACCCTAGAATCCCTGAGATGGTGAAAGGGGAATAGGGGCAGCCTGCTCCCTCAGAACCTGGAGGGGACAGACGTAACTCAAACAGCCTAGACAGCAAACAAGAAGAAATCTGAAACCAACTTATCTTATCTGAGCAGGAACAGCCAATCCTTCCTCCCTTGCTTCCAAAGCCAGACAGACGCTATAACCCGCATGTAACACTGGGAGTGAGAGTAATTTAAACCAACGACCCCACCCAGTGCACCTGATTGGAGGCGGCTCTAGCACGACTGCAAAACAAAACAAAAAGCTAAACACGTGCTGCTAATCTGGCAGACCTCTGCATAGTCAGAGCAGGGCATGACAGTACCCCCCCTTCTACGGGTGACCTCCGGACACCCCGGACCAACCTTATCAGGGTGGGATCCCCTCCAGTGTACCAGGTACTGAAGGGAACCCCAAAGAACTCTAGAGTCGAGAACCCCGGAGATTTCGAACTCTAAATTTCCATCGACCAGAACAGGAGGAGGGGGCAATGGCGATGGTTCCACCGGTTTCACATATTTTTTCAGTAAAGACCTGTGGAACACATCATGGATCCTCCAAGTCTGTGGAAGATCCAGCCGAAAACGCTACTGGATTGATCACCGCAGATATTTTTTACGGACCAATAAATCTTGGACCCAGTTTCCAAGATGGCACTCTCAGTTTAATATTTTTAGTGGACAATCACACCAGATCACCCACACACAGGTCCGGACCAGTCACACGTCTCTTGTCAGCCATTCACTTATACCTCTCACCCATCTTCTCCAAATTCACTTGTGTCCTCCGCCAGATAGAAGACAAGGCAGAAGAAAATCTCTCCTTCTCTGGCATCCCAGAGGAACTAGTCCCAGAAAAGGTACCAAACTGAGGATGAAAACCGTATGCGCCAAAAAATGGCGACTTACCCGTGGACTCCTGCCAACGGTTATTCAAAGCAAACTCTGCTAGGGACAAGAATGAGACCAGTCCTCCTGATTCTCAGCCACAAAGCACCTCAAGTAGGTCTCCAGGTTTTGATTAGTATGCTCTGTCTGTCTATTCGACTGCTGATGAAAAGCCGAAGAGAACGAAACTAGAATGCCAAGCCGAGAGCAAAAAACGCCCTCCAAAACCTGGAGACAAACTACTTGCCCCTATCAGAGACCACATCCGAAGGAATACCATGCAATTTCACAATATTATCAACAAAAATCTACGCAAGTCTTGGCATTAGGCAGACTAGTTAATGATATAAAGTGAGCCATTTTACTGAAACGGTCAACTACCACCAAAATTACTGTTTTCCCGGAGGAACTCGGCAGATCCTTAATAAAGTCCATAGACAAGAGCGTCCAAGGACGAGACGGAATAGACAAAGGAAGAAGTGAACCAGCCGGTCGAGTATGAGCAACCTTTGACCGTGCACAGGTTTCACAAGCTGCCACTTAATCCTCAATGCTTTTACGTAACCCGGGCAACCAGAACCTCCGGGACACAAGGTCACAGGTGGACTTACCACTAGGATGTCCAGCAAGGACAGTATCGCGATGTTTCTTGAATACCTTGTATCGCAGTCCTTCAGGAACAAACAACCTCCCTGGGGGACAAGAACCAGGAGCCCCCTCCTGGGATCCCAACACCTCCATCTCAAATTCGGGGTACAGAGCGGAGACCACCACCCCAAAATCGGAGCAGGATCCTCTGAATCACATCCCCCAGGAAAACTGCGAGACAAGGCATCTGGCTTGACGTTCTTAACCCCCGGGCAAAAAGTAACCACAAAATTGAACCTGGTAAAAAAAACTGTGACCATCTGGCCTGTCTAGGGTTCAGACGCTTGGCAGATTGCAGGTAAGCAAAATTTTTATGATCTGTATATACTGTAACAGGGTGAGATGCCCCCTCCAACCAGTGACAGCATTCCTCAAAGGCCAACTTGATGGCCAGCAACTCTCTATCTCCTACATCATAATTCTTCTCGGCGACCGAGAGCTTCTTGGGAAAAAAAAGCACACGGGACCGATTTGCCAGGAGATGAACCCTGCGACAGCACCGCTACAACCCCCACTTCTGATGCATCAACCTCCACCACGAATGGCTGAGACACAGCGGCTACACCAGAATGGGAGCAGATGCAAAACACTCCTTAATAGTCGAAAAGACCTGCAATGCCTCATTCGACCAGACAGAGACGTCGGCGCCCTTCTTTGTCATATCAATGAGAGGTCTTACAATGGTAGAATAGTTCAAAATTAATTTTCTATAATAATTAGTAAACCCCTAAAACCGCATCAAAGCTTTCTGATTCTCTGCTCGGTCCCATTCCAGAACCGCTCGGGCCTTTTCGGGGTCCATACGAAAACCAGAGTCACAAAGCAGATATCCCAAAAATGGAAGTTCCTACACACATTTCTCCAATTTGGCATATAATTTATTCTCCCAAAGGATCATCAAAACCTGTCTCACTTGATCCTGATAGGTCTTCAGATCAGGAGAGTAAATTAAAATGTCATCCAAGTAAACCACCACGAACCTCCCCACCAAATGATGGAAAATGTCATTGACGAATCGCTGAAATACCGCTGGCGCGTTCGTCAACCCAAAAGGCATAACCAGATTCTCGAAATGACCCTCGTGTGTATTGAAGGCTGTTTTCCACTCATCCCCTTCCTTGATTCTGATCAGATTGTAGGCCCCTCTCAAATCCAACTTGGAGAACACCTTGGCTCCAACAATCTGATCAAAAAGGTCAGAGATCAAAGGAAGGGGATACGGATCTCGGACAGTAATACGGTTCAATTCCCGGAAATCCAAACAAGGTCTCAGCGATCCATCCTTTTTAAAAAAAAAAAAAAAAGAATAAACCTACTGCCACCGGAGACTTAGATGGCCTAATATGACCTTTTGCCAAACTCTCGGCAATATACTTCCGCATGACCTCTCTTTCGGGTTGAGAAAGATTGTAAAGCCGAGACTTTGGCAACTTAGCCCCTGGGATGAGATTAACTGGACAATCATAGTCACGATGAGGGGGCAATTCCTGCGCCCCACCCTCCGAAAAGACAACTGCAAAATCTGAGAGATACTGAGGTAGAGCCGTAGTGGACACACCAGAGATAGATGTGCCAAGACAATTATCCGAACAAAATTCACTCCAACCAATGATTTGTCTTGCTTGCCAATCTATA
Source organism: Bufo gargarizans (assembly GCF_014858855.1). NCBI lineage: Eukaryota > Metazoa > Chordata > Amphibia > Anura > Bufonidae > Bufo > Bufo gargarizans. The sequence goes on from NC_058087.1 coordinate 105,998,114, forward strand.
ATTGGGTTATGTTTAGTCAACCATGGTAATCCTAAAACTATAGGAGCGGGCAAATCCTTCATGACAAAACAAGACATAATCTCAACATGTGAATCACCCAACCTTAACTGAATACCATGAGCAATATGAGTGAGACTCCTTTGAGAAAGAGGGGAAGAATCAATTGCAAAAACCGGAATCTCTCTTTCTAAAGTGCAAGTACTTAGACCCAGATTTTGAAGAAAAAGAAAGTCAATAAGGTTTACCCCAGCACCACAGTCAAGGAATACTCCAACAAAAAAAATTCTTGAGTCTAGCGCCACCATAGCTGGAAGGAGAAAACGAGTATTACAGGGAGCTTGCATACCTGCTTGCTACACCACTCCATTCACTCTACCAAGAGTCAGGAAAGTTTTTTTCTTTTCTTTTTCTCATCAACATGCTGTTTAACAAAAGGACAAGCAAAAATAAAATGACCACTTTTCCCACAGTAGTAACATAGTTTATGCAATTTCCTAAAGTCTCTACTACCAAAACGGAAAGATACATGGGTTCCTCCCCTACCCCAGAGTTACCTGTAACATCACCCTGGGAAGCAGTTGAGACGAAACCACTCACAGAAGGGATCCCTTGCGCGGAGGGAGCCTTACACCTCTCTCTAATACGTCTATCTAACCGTACTGCCAAAGACATAGCATTCTCCAAAGAATCTGGGTACTCATGAAAAGCAAGGGCATCTTTCAATCTCTCAGATAACCCCTGATAAAACTGACTACGTAACGCGGGGTCATTCCACTCTGACTCGGTAGCCCATCTCCTAAACTCAACGCAGTAAACCTCTGCAGTATGTTCACCCTGTAATAAATTGCGCAATTTAGATTCCGCCATCGAGACCCGATCTGGGTCATCGTAAATTAATCCCAGGGCCTTAAAAAATTCTACCACCGACCGTAGGGCGTCCCCTTTAAGCAGAGAAATGATTATACCAATCCTCTGACTTTCATCACCTGATGACGATGAACGCAGCTGAAAATACAACTTGCATGACTCTCTAAAGCGGATAAAGTCATCCGTACCCCCTGCAAATCTATCAGGAAGAGCGACTTTAGGCTCCCCACAAATTTGACCTGCACCTGATGCCAGAGCATTCTGACACCATGTGACCGAACTACGCAGATCCGCAACCTCTAGGGATAATCCCTGCATGCGGTAAACTAGCGCATCAATTGACGCCATCACAAAACCGCTGAGCAATGGCAGTCAAAGTATGGCGGGTTATAATGTCACGGCGGACAGTATATCAGATACACAGATAAATAAACAAACAAGTTTCTAGGCGAGAAGCTGGGGATAAGGTCACCTCCTAGCAAATCCCTAACAGCTCTCCCTATACTGCTATGCCCACATTCAGAACCTTAAGGTGGGAATAATGTGTCCTCGTGCCTGGGCTGAAAATACCCTAGAATCCCTGAGATGGTGAAAGGGGAATAGGGGCAGCCTACTCCCTCAGAACCTGGAGGGGACAGACGTAACTTAAACAGCCTAGACAGCAAACAAGAAGAAATCTGAAACCAACTTATCTTATCTGAGCAGGAACAGCCAATCCTTCCTTCCTTGCTTCCAAAGCCAGACAGAAGCTATAACCCGCACGGAACACTGGGAGTGAGAGTAATTTAAACCAACGACCCCACCCAGTGCACCTGAAGGGAGGTGGATCTAGCACGACTCCAAAACAAAACAAAAAGCTAAACACGTACTGCTAATCTAGCAGACCTCCGCACATAGTCAGAGCAGGGCATGACAGATACCTCCCTATTCTAGGGTTAGGTATCCGGACAGGGCCACCCCTTATGGGGCAGGAACTCTGTATAGACAGGCAGGGCCAAATGTCCCCATCTTCATCCGGGGATAACCAGCCATTGAAAAGCAATTGAAGGTGTCTGCTTAGATTAGGTAACCAAACTCAGAAATCTCAGAAAAAAGGAAAGCTAACCATGCTACATCCGTAGGGATACTTGTTCCCTGCATTGTCTACATTTTGAAATTACCAACGACCATATCAAGTTACCAGCCTAGACGTGGTGCATCATCTTTACCACGCTTGGCCTGTCCCTATCAGGGTTATGTCGTAATGGTAAGACTGTTCCTTATTTCTAAAGCCATATCTATTATCTATTGAATGTGGCACTAGGTTTTAATAATTACCAGTAAAAGTTATATTTTAACTCCCTTTTTGCTCCCTTAGGGGAATTGTTGTTTTCTAATTGATTTAAGGAACGCCACTATCTATCATACATCGCTATATTTATTGTACTCTTAAGAAAGGCCATAGGCTTAACTAACTGGGCCAAAGTCCTCAAAAATAAAAATACAGCCACAAAATGGGATATTTTTAAAACCATCCTAAAATCTAATTGTGAGAGGTACATACCTTATGGGAATAAGAGGTTAAGGAACAAGAAGAAACCAATGTGGATAAATATAACTGTAAAGAATGCAATAAATGACAAAAAGATAGCTTTTAAATCACTAAAAGGAGGGTAGGGAGGAAGCACTGAAAAACTATAAGGAAAAAAAATAGAATATGTAAAAAAACTAAATAAAAGCGGCCAAACTGAAGACCGAGAGATTAATCGCCGAAGAGAGTAAAACTAACCCTAAAATGTACTTCAATTATATAAATGGTAAAAAGTATAAATCTGAAAGTGTCAGCCCTTTACAGAGTGATGGGGGAGGAGTTGCAGAGAGCGATGAGGAGAAAGCAAAGCTATTAAATATTTTTTACTCCACTGTATTCACTGAAGAAAATAAACAGATAAAAATGCAGAATGTAAAAGTAAATTCCCCATAAGTGCCCTGTCTAACCCAGGAAGAAGTACAGCTGCATCTTAAAAATATTAAAATAGACAAATCACCAGGACCAGATGATCAGACCTAAGAGAATTAAGTAATGTCAGTGGCGTACACACAATCCATGGGGCCCCGTGGCGAAACTGATCTATGGGGCCCCCTCCCCGTCGCCCCCCCCCTGCCCCCCCAACCTGCCTCCTAGCCCCCCCCCACTACCTCCCCTACCAGTGGTGTAACTATAGTGTTATGGGCCACAGTGCAAACATTTTTTCAAAGAACCGGCAGATTTTTTTTACTAAGGGCTCTTTCCGTGCGGCTAATCCGCGGCGTGACTGAGTGCCAAGCCCCATTCTAGACAGCAGAGACACGGAGCAGTGACATGATTGACTGTGATCTTTTTACTACAAAATCACGGTGACAACTTTGTCTCTGTGATTTTGTAGTAAAGAGATCACAGAGAGGCACGGAGCATAATCAGTCATGTTAATGCTCTGTGTCTCTGCTGTCCGGAACGGGGCTTGGCTCTCATTTACGCAGTGGATTCCTCGCACGGGATCCGCTTGTGTTAAAGAGCCCTAAGCCCAATGCATGGCTACACTCACCTAGTCCTAATAAAATCTGGTCCTACCTCATCCAGGGTGTCGCTGGCGTCGGCGTGATGTCCGCTGGATCCAGAACAAGGTCCCTGTGGTGAGAAAAAAAGAATAATCACATAAGGAAGGGATGGTGACTGCCCCTGTGAAATCACCAGCTGGCCTGTAAGACTGAGCCATGCCAATGTGTAGCAGGGTAATCTAGGACATTTCCCCTAAGTGCAACCACACGGTACTAATGCCCACCTTGTGGCCCCTCACAGTAGTTATGCCCACCTTTGTTCCCGTCACAGTAATTATGCCCAGATATGTGCCCCCTCATAGTAGTTATGCCAAATATGTGTCCCCTTACAGTAGTAATGCCAGATTATGTGCCCCCTCACAGTATTAATGCCAGACTATGTGCCCCTCACCTAGTAACGCCAGATTATATGCCCCTTACAGTAGTAATGCCAGATTATGTGCCCCTCACAGTATTTATGCCCAGTTATGTGCCCCCTCAAAGTAAATATGCCCACATATGTGCCCCCTCAGAGTGGTTATGCCAGATTACGTGTCCTCTCACAGTAATAATGCCAGATTATGTGCCCCTTCACAGTATTTATGCCCGGTTATGTGCCCCCTCAAAGTAAATTTGCCCAGATATGTGTCCCCTCAGAGTGGTTATGCCAGATTATGTGCCCCTCACATTCGATATGCTCACATATGTGCCCCTCACATTGGTTATGCCAGATTAGGCTCCTTTCACACTAGCGTTCGGCTGTCCGCTCGTGAGCTCCGTTTGAAGGTGCATCATCTTTGTGTCCGCCTGGCCGTGCGGAGGCGTGCGGATCCGTTCAGACTTACAATGTAAGTCAATGGGAACGGATCCGCTTGAAGATGAGCCCATATGGCTCAATCTTCAAGCGGATACGTCCCCCATTGACTTTACATTGAAAGTCTGAACAGATCCGCTCAGGCTGCTTTCACACTTAGAATTTTTTCTAAGTTATTAATGCAGACGGATCCGTACTGAACGGAGCCTCCGTCTGCATTAATATGATCGGATCCGTTCAGAACGGATCCGATCGAATGCTAGTGTGAAAGTAGCCTTACATGCCCCGTCACAGTAGTTATGCCTTCATATGTGCCCCCTCATAGTTATGCCTTTATATGTGTTCCCTCACAGTAGTTATGCCACATTAGGTGCCCCCTCAAATTAGTTATGGCAGATTAGGTGCCCCTCAGTAGAGATGCCAACTTTTGTGCCCCCTCACTCTAGTTGTTCCCATCAATCCCCCCCCCCTCTGCCCCTCTGCCTCTCTGCCCCCTGCCCCTCTGCCTCTCTGCCCCTTTGCCCCCCTGCCCCCAGTCTGCAGCATTAGAAAAAAAAATTCTTACATACTTACCTTCTTCCCTGAGGAGAGTAGGCAGCTTGCCGGGTTTTTAGGTCTCCTCCCACAGTGACAGGCAGCAGCGCGATCTGGGGCCAGCAGGGGGAGCTCCTGAGCTCTGAAGATCAGTGAAGCAGGGAGCAGAGAGGTTTCCCTGCTTCACTATAGAAACTGAACTGCCGGCCCTGTGTGTGTGAGTGCGTGACCCCCCCCACCTCCCTTACTTGACCCTCCGGCCCCCCCACCCCCCATACTATACATGTAATGGTGGCATGGAGCGCTCTGATGGGGCCCGAAATTGCCACTGTACTTCATGCCGGGCCCCACCAGAGCGCTCCATTACATGTGAGTACAGCGGGAGCCCTGCCAGCGGCCTGGGGGGGGGTCCACAGGCGGCCGGGCCCCCTGGAGTGCCGGGCCCGGTCGCAACTGCGACCCCTGCGACCCTGGTATGTACGCCACTGAGTAATGTCATAGCCAGGCACTTATTTCTGATATTTAAGGACTCTATACGGACAGGGAGTGTTCCACAGGATTAGGGCATAGCAAATGTGGTGCCAATATTCAAAAAGGGTCCAAAAACAGAGCCCGGTAAGTTTAACATCTGTTGTGGGTAAACTGTTTGAAGGTTTTCTAAGAGATGCTATCTTGGAAATAAGCAAATAACACCATATCAGCATGGCTTCATAAGGGATCGGTCATGTCAAACTAATTTAATCAGTTTCTATGAGGGGGTAAGTTCGAGACTTGACGGCAGCGAATCAATGGATGTCTTATTATCTGGACTTCTCCAAAGCATTTGACACTGTACTGCATAAAAGGTTAGTATATAAAATGAGAATGCACGGAGTGGGAGAAAATGTATGTGGGTAAGTAACTAGCTCTGTAATAGAAAACAGAGGGTGGTTATTACTGGTACACACTTAGGGGTCAGTACTGGGCCATATTCTCTTCAATATATTTACTAATGATCTTGTAGAAGGCTTGCACAGTAAAATATCAATTTTTGCAGATGACACTAAACTGTGTAAAGTAATTGACACAGAAGAGGACCGTATACTGCTACAAATGGCTTGGGCAGAGAAGTGACAGATGAGGTTTAACGCTGACAAATGTAAGGTTATGCACATGGGTAGGAATAATACAAGTCATACATACATACTAAATGGTAAAACACTGGGTAACACTGACATGGAAAAGGACCTAGGAATTTTAGTGAACTGCAAATTAAGCTCTAAAAAAACAGACAGCTGCTGCCAAGGCCAATAAGATAATGGGTTGCATCAAAAGGGGCATAGATGCCCGTGATGAGAACATAGTCCTACCACTTTACAAATCACTGGTCAGACCACACATGGAGTAATGAGTACAGTTCTCGGCTCCTGTGAACAAGGCAGAATTATCAGAGCTGGAGAGGGTTCAGAGGAAGGCAACTAAAGTAATTACGGGAATGAGAGAATTACAGTACCCTGAAAGATTATCAAAATTAGTGTTATTCACTTTAGAAAAAAGACGACTGAGGGGTGATTTATTACTATGTATAAATATATCAGGGGTCAGTACAGAGATCTATCCCATCATCTATTTATCCCCGTGACTGTGACTGTGACAAGGGGACATCCTCTGCGCCTCAAGGAAGGAAGGTTTGTACACAAACATAGAAGAGGATTCTTTAAAGGGAACCTGTCACCTGGATTTTGTGCATAGAGCTGAGGACATGGGCTGCTAGATGGCCGCTAGCACATCCGCAATACCCAGTCCCCATAGCTCTGTGTGCTTTTATTGTGTCAAAAAACCGATTTGATACATATGCAAATTAACATAAAAGAGTGATATCTTACTTGTGTGACCAGAGAAGAGTCATATTATCAAGCTCTGACTCATCTCAGGGTAATTTGCATATGTATCATAATCGTTTTTTTGACACAATAAAAGCACACAGAGCTATGGGGACTGGGTATTGCGGATGTGCTAGCGGCCATCTAGCAACCAATGGCCTCAGCTCTATACCCAAAATCCCGGTGACAGGTTCCCTTTAAAGGGTTTCTACCACTTCGGTTTCACATATTTAGCTGTCAGACACTAGCGATCCGCTAGTGTCTGCTCTGCCCAACCATCCTAATATAATTGCTTTTGGGGCAGCCGTTTTGCTAAAAAAAGAACTTTTATTAATATGCTAATGAGCCTCTAGGTGCTATGGGGGCGTCATTAGCACCTAGAGGCTCCGTCTACCTTCAGAAACTGCCGCCGCCCAGCGCGTCCCTCCAGCCCGCCCATCTCCTCCTGAATGCGATCCTCCTTGTGAGCGTATGTATTCTGCGCATGCGCAGTGAATGTCTGACCGCTTCCTTGCTCAGACATCTCCACTGCGCCTGCGCGATGACGCCATAGAGCTCCGAGGAACAGGCGCAGTGGAGATGTCTGAGCAGGGAAGCTGTCAGACATTCCCTGCGCATGCGCCGAATACAGGCGCTCACAAGGAGGATCGCATTCAGGACGCGCTGGGCGGCGGCAGCTTCTGAAGGTAGACGGAGCCTCTAGGTGCTAATGATGCCCCCATAGCACCTAGAGGCTCATTAGCATATTAATAAAAGTTCTTTTTTTAGCAAAACGGCTGCCCCAAAAGCAATTATATTAGGATGGTTGGGCAGAGCAGACACTAGCGGATCGCTAGTGTCTGACAGCTAAATATGTGAAACCGAAGTGGTAGAAACCCTTTAAAGGGCTTCTGTCACCCCACTGTTCCCTTTTTTTGGGGGGGGGGGGGGCTAGTTAAATTCCTTATACTGCGATATATGAAAATATAATGGTGTTACTTACTTTCCTTCAGCCGTTTCTTATAAAAACGAAGATTTATAATATGTAAATTAGGTCTCTACCAGCAAGTAGGGCGTCTACTTGCTGGTAGCCGCCGCAAAAAACTGCCCCCTCGTCGTGTTGATTGACAGGGCCAGCCGCGATCTCCTCCTCTGGCCGGCCCTGTCAGCATTTCAAAAATCGCGCGCCTGTATTCATTCGGCCCAGGCGCTCTGAGATGAGGAGGATCGTCTCCTCAGAACTCCCTCAGTGCGCCTGTGCCGATGACGTGTTCTTTTTGGTGAAAAAAAGTAAGTAACACCATTATATTTTCATATATCGCAGTATAAGGAATTTAACTAGCCCCCCAAAAAAATATGACTATAGTGGGGTGACAGAAGCCCTTTAAGGTAAGAGCAGTGAGACTATGGAACTCTCTGCCTGAGGAGGTGGTGATGGTAAGTTCACTAAAAGAGTTCAAGCTGGGCCTGGATGTATTTTCTGGAGTGTGATAATATTAGAGGCTATAGCTAGTAGAGAGGGGTCGTTGATCCAGGGAGTTATCAGATTGCCTGAATGGAGTCGAGAAGGAATTTTTTTCCTTTAAGGCCGAATGCACACGGCCGTGTTCCGCGGCCGAGTGCGGGCCGTGAAAACCCTGCCGGGATTCCTGCTGACTGCTGGAGCGCACGGCGTCATGGGTTGCTATGACGCCATGCGCTTCATGCAGCCGCTGCTGGACAGTAATACACTAGTATAGTGCATTACTGTACAGGAGCGCTGCATGAAGCGCACGGCGTCATAGCAACCCATGACGCCGTGCGCTCCAGCAGTCAGCAGGAATCCCGGCAGGGTTTTCACGGCCCACTCTCGGCCGCAAACACGGCCGTGTGCATTCGGCCTAAGTGTGGAAAATTGTCTTCTACCTCACAGTTTTTTTTTTTTTTGCCTTCCTCTGGATCAACTTGCAGGATAACAGGCCGAACTGGAAGGACAAATGTCTTTTTTCAGCCTTGTATACTATGTTACTATGTTACATTGCAGATCCCTTTTCACGGGGGGTATTTTATCCTCCATATCACTGATTAGGCCCTCCATTTCCCCAACACGCTCCTTTACTTGCCTCATGAGTAATATGTCCTCTTTGAGGCCCCCCATATGAGTGTTTAATGAAGTGACATGTTGCACTGTGCCACTTCTGCATACACATCTTTGATGATGGGTTCTGCCTCTGGAGTGGCCCTTCTATCCATTAGTGCACCAACCTCCTCCTCTGCTGCTGGTACCGGGCAGAGGGCATCACTCCCAGCAGCCACATCCGATAGCTTCACAGCTTGCGCGGCGCCATTTTATTTCACTGGCGTGGAGAGACCACACTCCTTCCCTTCCTTCTCTTCGGTCTTCTGGCGCGTCATTCAGCTCCTGATGGATGGCGATTCGCAGGGGGAATAGTTTCTCTCAAGTAGGTGATAGATTGCTCACTAATACAGTGGGAATACCAGGATTTTACAGGAGGTTTAGCCAGGAGCTCTGTGCCGCACGTCTGCTCACATACCCGGTCAGGCCACGCACCCCCAAACCAAACTATCTATCGAGCCCTTGGTCAGTGGAATAGGATGAGGGCAAAAAGGGGGTCCTGCTGGTAACCGAGTTATGAACAGAGGGCCTATTGGCACAAGATCTGTGTGCCGTAGGTAAGAGGGAAGTAACCAATGAGGGACTTTTGATCGGCTCCATGTCCAGTAGCAGCCATGCTTTGGTGAGCTGTTCTGGGGTGTGGTTGCATACGTGATGACCATTGTGCATGATGGAGAGGCTGAACGGGTAGAGCCAGGAGTATGCAATGTTTTTCTGACATAGCTGTTTTAGTAGAGGCCAGAGGATTCTCCGCTTAGCAAGTATGGATAGGGCCACATCTTGGTCGAGCTTTTAAGATCTTGGCTTTGTCCATAAATGAGAGCAGGCCGCATATAACATCTCTGGTGGGGAGGGGGGGTTCGGGGCGGAGATGGCTTGGGCCTAAGGTATCTGTGGATTCTTTCAACAATAACCCCCTGGGATGCAGTTTCACCAATCAGCCCCCGAAAACTCCAAGGGCGACCTTTTTCAGTGAGTCGGTTGACCAGGATTCAGGTAGGCATTTGTCACACTTCGATGTGGGAGGGAAACACCGCACAGAGCATAGGAGGGAAGTGGGGGAACAGGAAATCAGGCCTGAGAACTAGGGAAGGAAAATGAACACCTCCTAGTGAAAACTCTAACCAAAATCCTGACTGACTACCAGTATGTAATAAATGGACCGGCACTCCGTAATTTCTTTGCAAAAAAGAAGACTTCTTTATTCATCACCCATATGTGACGCGCGTTTCGGCACAGACATGTGCCTTTGTCAAACAGGTGATAGTAGCTACTATCACCTGTTGTTTGACAAAGGCACATGTCTGTGCCGAAACGCGCGTCACATATGGGTGATGAATGAAGAAGTCTTCTTTTTTGCAAAGAAATTACTGAGTGCCGGTCCATTTATTACATTTTGATCGGGATCCTACCTGCTGACCGTGCACCTGGACCTTAGTGAAAGCGCAGTGCCGTCCATTTCTTCTGAATTGACTACCAGTATGAACAGACCCCAAAGGTAAATGGTGAGGAGAGGATAGCAAAAGAAGACAGCGGCACTGCTCAGTCGGTAAATCTCCTATGACCCTTAACATATTGGAGGTCATAGACCTGCAGCTCCACAAACAGACCTAGATAATGTGGTGCTCAGCGTATAGATAGACATTCAATATTCAGCAAATAGATGAAAGGAACGCGGCACTCACCAGGATCTGATGAATTTTCAAAGAGGTTTATTGCTTCAAAATAGCATCGATGCAGAGGCTGGGGAGCGGAATGGCCCTGTGGTGTGAGTCAGCGATGACGGACGTTTTGCGCGCATCTTGCGCTTCCTCAGACCACTATGACACACTGGTGCACCACCGTGCATTTAAAAGAAAGCTGCTGATCATCACCATGGTGACCAATCGACGCTCCACAGGTGCGCTACTGTTACAAATACAAGAAAGGGAAACATAGTAAGAGCATATAAATAAGCACTGAAACAAAACATGGCGACAAATTCACAAAAGCGTATCATGGCAATAGAAAGATGCAAAAATAAGGAAATAATAAAAGAATATAAAATGAAGAGAGACACAGCATGTCACTGATATGATTAAGCCTGTTACACAATATGAGCCCACTCTGTTGATAGGTGAAGCCTCCCATCGTGGCAGGGGGCACCTGCTGAAACCACTCCATAAGGGATAGGTTTCACGGCTCCATTGCCAGCGAAGGGAGGGGGAAAGGGGGGGGAGCGGGTGAGGGTGGGACGCTAATCAGGAACCACAACAGCAGGTCACCCGGACATGGGCAGCGAAAATGTGGTGGACCCCATAGTGTCCTGCACAATAGTAGAGAAGCATTGGGGCCTAGAGAAACACAGCCATGTCGTTTTTATCATTCAAGCCATGTAATCCCATGGCACCAGTCCTGATGATCCATCGAGCCTCCCGCTGTAACAGGAGGCAATGGCATTCTCCACCCCTAAGGATGGGTCCAACAACCTCGATGCCAGCAAAGGAGAGGCTGGATGGATCACCATTGTGGGCAACATGGTCAATAAGGCGAGGCGAACCTCGACCTGTCCTAATAGAGCTCAGGTGCTCCTGTACTCTCTCAAATAAAGGCCTTATGGTTTTGCCTATGTAAAACCTTCTGCAGGTACATAATGACATAGACTACATATGAGGTGCGACAGGTAATGAAATCTTTGACTTTATGTGTTATGCCCCCCCCCCCCCCCCCCCCCAAGGACAGTATCTTTCCCTGAGCGTTTTGGGAACAAAAAGAATATGTTCCACATTTATAATTACCCTGAGGTTTTCTACTCTGCAGCCAGAAGTCTTCTTTTTTGCAAAGAAATTACGGAGTGCCGGTCCATTTATTACATACTGGTAGTCAGTCAGGATTTTGGTTAGGGTTTTCACTAGGAGGTGTTCATTTTCCTTCCCTGTGTTTTGAGACATGCTTAGCATGTCTCAAAACACAGTGAACCAATCTGTCTTTTCAAGTGTGGCATGCTTTGAAAGTAATCAGGGGTCTTCTTGAAACAACGCCCCCCAAAGAAGGCTTACCTTTCAAGATGTCCCAGTTATTTAACACTGCTTGTCTAAATATGTCCGCAGCTGGGCTAAATTTGAAAATAAATGCAAACCTGTCCTGGTTGCTATCCTGGATCTTGTCCCTGAGGAGACTATGATGTGGGTGGAGAGCAGCATGATGCAAAGCATCGACCACGTCTCTCCTAGGGTAGCCCCTTTTAAGAAGCCTATCCTTAAGTTTGTAGGCCTGCCTGAAGTAATCTTGGTCGGTGCTGTTAATCCTACGCAGGCGTATAAATTGCCGAAAAGGGACAGCATCCTTCACTGCTGGGGGGTGAAAGCTGTTCTGGTGGAGCAGCAAATTGGTAGCAGTGGGCTTACGAAAGCCTGTTGTATGCAGCACACCATCAACTGCGGTGACCCTCACATCCAGAAAATCTAGAGTGTCGCCACCAAAGTTGAGGGTAAACTTCATATTCATTTTATTGGTCTCATTCAAGTGCTGTACAAACTGGCTACACAACCCTTCACTGCCCAACCAGACCAGAAACACGTCATCCACATAATGCAGGTAGAGGTGGATGTACCTAAGAAAGGGGTTTTCCACGGAGAAGACGTAAGTCTCTTCAAATACCGCCAGATACAGGTTAGCGAAAGTGCGAGACACAGGTGTGCCCATCGCTGTACCTAGTATCTGGTGGTACCACTGACGGTCAAATTGAAAAACATTGTTTGTAAGTATTAGATCTAGGGATTCCTGTATTAACTGTGAAAAAACAAGACTTTTATCAGAGCGACTCAGAACCAATGCTATGGCTTTCAACCCCAAATCATGGGGAATCCTTGTAAACAGACTCTCCACGTCTAAGGACACAAGGCGGAATTCCTCCCGCCATTCAAAGTTTTTGAGGGCGCGGAGGAAGTCCTTGGTGTCCTTTAGATACGTGGGAGTACCTCTGAGTAAAGGCCTCAACAGTGTACCTCGAGGTGGGTTCAGTCGCTGATCCCATTCCGGCGACGATGGGTCATCCCAGGGGATGGGACAGCGACTTATGTACTTTTGGGACGAAATACCAAGCCGGGTTTTTTGGAAACTTGGGGGTCAATTTCTCCAGAATATTTTTGGGCAGAAAGTGTATGTCAATGTATTTGGCAAGGAGTGACTGAACCCTGACCAGGGTTGTCACTAAGCTTTTCATATACACTTCTGTCTTCCAATTGTCTGGAAGCTTCCTCCAAGTAATAGGCCTTGGTCATCAGGACCACATTGCCCCCCTTGTCGACGGGCTTGATGACCACATCATCAAGACCATCAAGCCATTGTAAAGCAACCCGTTCCTCACGAGTAATGTTAGGGGGTGCAACTGGGTAAATCACTGCATGTACATCCCTAAGTACTCTTTTGTGGAAGAGGTCAATGGCTGAGCCCGCCGACATGGGGGGGAGAAAAGTGGACCTGATGCCGGCCGAAAACAATGCCTTAAAGGGAACCTGTCACCGGGATTTTGGGTATAGAGCTGAGGACATGGGTTGCTAGATGGCCGCTAGCACAGCCGTAATACCCAGCCCCCATAGCTCTGTGTGCTTTTATTGTGTAAAAAAAAAACGATTTGATGCATATGCAAATTAACCTGACATGAGTCCTGTATGTGAGAGGAGTCAGGGACAGGACTCATCTCAGGTTAGTTTGCATATGGATCTAATTGTTTTTTTTACACAATAAAAGCACACAGAGCTATGGGGACTGGATATTGCGGATGTGCTAGCGGCCATCTAGCAACCCATGTCCTCAGCTCTATACCCAAAATCCTGGTGACGGGTTCCCTTTAAGCTCAGGTACAGCAGTGTTTTTGCTCTCAATATCCGCAAGAAACTGAATACATTGGATCTCCTCAGTATCAAAGCGATGCTGCAGGTGGAAGTCAGCACATGTCATATGTGCAGGGACCATACCAGGTAGTGGTAGGGGATGTGTAGAGCTACTTTCTGCAAACATTTTTGTCAAAAACAATTTGCGCACTGCTCTATATAAATCCAATTCAAAATCAACAGGGTTGAATTGTTCCACTTAGCTGTATCCCAATCCTCTATGGAGGAGTGAGAGACAGCTCGGGGCAATTCATAGGCAGTGAGATTGATGACAATACTTGGAGTCCTGTGTGGGCGGGGGTAATTGGAATGTCTCTACTGTTTCCATGAGACTTGTCACCTCCTTCTCATGGATTTGCAAACTTGAGTGTTCCTTCCTTTTTGGTTTGGTTTCCCCCGTCCCCTTCGGGTTCGTTTCCTAAAGGGGGGCCGTTGTTAACCCGAGCAGTTGCTCCATTCTCTGACTGACTGGAATCGGAGTCAGTAGTCCAGAAGTCACTACATGTGCGGCAGGGGTTGCGACGAGGACGGCCTCTGTTCTGGGTCCAATCAAATTCTCATAGTCATTCTTGTCACGGAGAAACTTGTCTCTTTTCCTCTGCTTAATTTCAATTTGAGTAGCGGTCAATTTCTTGCTAAGCCTTTTCTCAAAATTGACATGCTGTGTCTCCGCCATTCTCAGTTTTAATTCAGACTGCGCTTTTTCAAGATCTAAGTTAACCTGCTTGTACGCCTTCTCATCCCGTGCTAGGACTGAGTTAAGTATCTGCATTGAAAACTCTGCATGCATCTGTTTCCATGCTTCAACAAAGTCCTCATCATCCTCATATTGATGTACATCTTTGTAGATTCTCAATCCTCGCGGAACGCAGTTACTCTCTTTATATAAGTTAAGGGACTTGATGGTCCAAAACAAGCGCACCTCTCTATCTGCTAGTTGGAAAATCTTCGCCTCAAGGGATCGAGTGCTCATGGAAAAACTTGGTCCCTTTCATTGCACACCGTAAAAAAGGCCTCCGCTCCCTCTCTGCCTTTATGCAAACTGGAAGCCGCTTCGTCAGTCAGACTAACCGATGGGGATGATGAAGATGATAACAGTCCATCTAATGCGTGCTTAGCTGTTGCGGTCATATTCAAATAAATGGTAAGGAGAGGATAGCAAAAGAAGACAGCGGCACTGCTCAGTCGGTAAATCACCTATAGCCCTTAACACTTTGGAGGTCATAGACCTGCGGCTCCACAAACAGACCCAGATAACGTGGTGCTCAGCGTATAGATAGACTTTCAATATTCAGTAAATAGATGAAAGGAACGTGGCACTCACCAGGATCTGATGAATTTTCAAAGAGGTTTATTGCTTCAAAATAGCATCGATGCACAGGCTGGGGAGCGGAATGACCCTGTGGTGTGAGTCGGCGGTGATGGCCGTTTCGCGCGTATCTCGCGCTTCCTCAGACCACTATGACGCACTGGCGCACCACCGTGCATTTAAAAGAAAGCTACTGATCATCACCATGGCGACCAATCGACGCTCCACAGGTGCGCTACTGTGACAAATACAAGAAAGGGAAACATAGTAAGAGCATAAATTGGGGTTGAAAGCCATAGCATTGGTTCTGAGTCGCTCTGATAAAAGTCCTGTTTTTTCACAGTTCATACAGGAATCCCTACATCTAATACTTAACAATGTTTTTCAATTTGACCGTCAGTGGTACCGCCAGATACTAGGTACAGTGATGGACACACCTGTGTCTTGCACTTTTGCTAACCTGCATCTGGCGGTATTTGAAGAGACTTACGTCTTCTCCGTGGAAAACCCCTTTCTTAGGTACATCCACCTCTACCTGCGTTATGTGGATGACATGTTTCTGGTCTGGTCGGCAGTGAAAGGTTGTGTAGCCAGTTTGTACAGCACTTGAATGAGACCAATAAAATGAATATGAAGTTTACCCTCAACTATTGTGGCAACACTCTAGATTTTCTGGATGTGAGGGTCAGCGCAGTTGATGGTGTGCTGCATACAACAGGCTTTTGTAAGCCCACTGCTACCAATTCGCTGCTCCACCAGAACAGCTTTCACCCCTCAGCAGTGAAGGATGCTGTCCCTTTTGGGCAATTTCTACTCCTGCGTAGGATTAACAGCACCGACCAAGATTACTTCAGGCAGTCCTACCAACTTAAGGATAGGCTGCTTGAAAGGGGCTACCCTAGGAGAGACGTGGTCGATGCTTTGCATCGTGCTGCTCTCCACCCACGTCATAGTCTACTCAGGGACAAGATCCAGGATAGCAACCAGGACAGGTTTGCATTTATTTTCAAATTTAGCCCAGCTGTGGACATAGTTAGGCAAGCAGTGTTAAATAACTGGGACATCTTGAAAGGTGAGCCTTCTTTGGGGGGGCGTTGTTTCAAGAAGACCCCTGATTACTTTTAAAACGTGCCACACTCTAAAAGACAGATTGGTTCACAGTGTTTTGAGACATGCTAAGCAGACCAATTGGCTGCAGAGTAGAAAACCTCAGGGTAATTATAAATGTGGAACATGTTCTTTTTGTTCCCAAAACTCACAGGGAAAGATACTGTCCTTGGGGGGCGTAACACATAAAGTCAAAGATTTCATCACCTGTCGCACCTTGTATGTAGTCTGTCATATTATGTACCTGCAGAAGGTGTTACATCGGCAAAACCATAAGGCCTTTATTTGAGAGAGTACGGGAGCACCTGAGCTCTATCAGGACAGGTCGAGGTTCGCCTCGCATTATTGACCTTGTCCATGTTGCCACAATGGTGATCCATCCAGTCTCTCCTTTGCTGGCATCGAGGTTGTTGGACCCATGCCCAGGGGTGGAGATCGCCATCGCCTCCTGTTACAGCGGGAGGCTCGATGGATCATCAGGACTGGTGCCATGGGATTACATGGCTTGAATGATAAAAACAACGTGGCTGTGTTTCTCTAGGCCCCAATGTTTCTCTACTATTGTGCAGGACGCTATAGGGTCCACCACATTTTCGCTGCCCGTGTCCGGGTGACCTGCTGTTGTGGTTCCTAATTAGCGTCCCACCATCACCCTCCCCCCCCCCCTTTCCCCCTCCCTTTGCTGGCAATGTAGCCGTGAGACCTATCCCCTATGGAGTGGTTTAAGCGGGTGCCTCCTGCCACGATGGGAGGCTCCACCTATCAACAAAGTGGGCTCATATTGTGTAACGGGCTTAATCATATCAGTGACATGCTGTGTCTCTCTTAATTTTATATTCTTTTATTATTTCCTTATTTTTGCATCTTTCTATTGCCCTGATATGCTTTTGTGAATTTGTCACCTCCAGGGTAGATATTGTGTTGCTATGTTTTGTTTCAGTGCTTATTTATATGCTCTTACTATGTTTCCCTTTCTTGTATTTGTCACAGTAGCGCACCTGTGGAGTGTCGATTGGTCACCATGGTGATGATCAGTGGCTTTCTTTTAAATGCACTGTGGTGCGTCAGGCGCTAAACGGCCGTCACTGCCGACTCACACCATAGGGCCATTCCGCTCCCCAGCCTGTGCATCGATGCTATTTTGAAGCAATAAACCTCTTTGAAAATTCATCAGATCCTGGTGAGTGCCACGTTCCTTTCATCTATTTTGCTGAAGACCCCAAAGGTAGATGAGTTAATACGCAGGAATACCTAGAGTCCTATCAAGCCCTATAGGACCATGATACTAATGGCAGGGACAAGACTACCTGTTCCTCCAAAAGGAAGGACAACCAGGAGTCTCCTTCAGGCCTAATGCAAACAATAGGGAAATGCAACACACAGAACCCAAACAAAATATAAAAGGGAAAGGAAAGACTTACCTCCAAAAGAGCAATGGAAGCACCAGGAACCTAGCCGCGATCCAACCACAATCTATCCAAAGGTCCAAACAGAAGCTATAAACCGCACAGCATTGTGGGAGAAGCAACTATAATGGAAAAATGGAAAACATGTCAGATCAAACCACATTTTGCCAGTTTCATCGATCTCCTGCCACCTGTCGTGGGAACGTCCATGACAGTACCCCCCTTCTACGGATGACTTCTGGACACCAGGACCGTCCTTATCTGGGTGAGACCTGTGAAAAGCTTTCACTAAACGACTGGCATTCACTTCAGATGCTGGTACCCACATCCTCTCCTCTGGTCCATAACCCTTTCAGTGAACTAGCTACTGAAGAGATCTCCGGAGAACTCGATATTCAATTATCTTGGCGATCTGAAATTCCAAACTGCCGTCCACCATGACAGGAGCGGGTGACAAGAAAGACTGCTCCAAAGGTTCAACATATCTCTTCAACAAAGATTTATGAAACACATTATGAATTTTCAGGGCCTGAGGGAGTTCAAGACCAAAAGCTACAGGATTAATAATGGCAGTGATCTTATATGGACCAATAAATCTTGGACCCAACTTCCAAGAAGATACCATCAACTTAATGTTTCTTGTGGACAGCCACACAGAATAACCCACTCTTATGTCCGATCCTTTCATACGTTTTCTGTCAGCCACACCTTTATATTTGTTGCCCATATTCATCAAGTTATCTTGAATTTTTCGCCATATAGATGACCTTGATGATGAAAAACGTTCCTCCTCAAGGATACCAGAAGTATCTGAACCAGAAAATGTGCCAAACTGTGGGTGAAACCCATATGCCCCCAAAAAACTGTGGCTTACCAGTGGATTCCTGTCTATGATTATTTATGGCAAACTCTGCCAAAGACAAAAACGAAGACCACTCCTTCTGGTTATCAAAGACAAAACATGTGCGCTCGGTCTGTCCATTCGACTGAGGATGAAAAGCCGAAGAAATGGACAGTTGTACCCCCAGTCGAGTACAAAACGCTTTTCCAGAATCTGGGTCCCACCATCAAACTGAGTCCCACCATCCAAGACCACGTTAGAGGGAATGCCATGGAGTTTCACAATGTTGTCAACAAATACTTGTGCAAGTGTTTTAGAATTAGGTAGGCCCGGCAACGCTATAAAGTACACCATTTTACTAAAGCGATCAACTACCACCAGAATAACTGTCTTTCCTGAAGAATTAGGTAGATCAGTAATCAGTAGACTTATCCATGGTCTGGATGGGATGGGCAATGGAAGTAGAGATCCAGAAGGCCGAGTATGTGTCACCTTAGCGCGTGCACAGGCTGACACATAGTCCTAAACACACTTACGCAACCCCGGCCACAATAATCTACGAGAAATGAAGTCAGCAGTGGATCTGCTCCCAGGGTGTCCCATAAGAAAGGATGGCACAAACAGTTTTCCAGACGGACAAGAATCTGGTGCATCTCCCTGGGCCTCTAACAACTTCACCTCTAGGTCAGGGTAAAAAGCAGATATCACCACCCATTCCAACAATATAGTACTCAGATTTTCAAAATCACCACCTCCAGGAAAATTACGTGACAAGGCATCTGCCTTGACGTTCTTAACCCCAGGACGATAGGTGACAGTGAAATTGAATTTGGTGAAAAACAAAGACCATCTGGCCTGCCTCTGGTTCAGTTAAGCAGCCGACTCCAGGTAAGCCAGGTTTTTGTGATCTGTGAAAACTGTGATCGGATGAATCGCCCCTTCCAACCAATTGGGCCATTCCTTAAAAGCCAACTTAATGGACAGTAACTTTCTGTTCCCCACATCATCATTTCTCTCTGCGGAAGAGAGTTTTTTTTTTTTTGAGAAAAAGGCACATGGACGCCATTTACCAGGTGACGGGACCTGCGATAAAACTGCCCCTACCCCCACCTCAGACACGTCAACTTCCACAATAAAAGGTTGTGATACATCCGGCTGCACCAATATAGTGGCGGAAGAGGAGCATTCCTTAATCTCAGAAAAGAGACAACACTGAAACATCTGTCCCTTTCTTAGTCATGTCAGTTAAGGGATTTACTATTGTCGAATAGTTCTGAATGCATTTTCGGTAATAGTTGGTGAACCCCAAAAACCGCATAAGAGCCGTCATATTTTCGGGTCAATCCCAGTCCAATACAGCACAGACTTTCTCTGGATCCATTCAAAAACCTGAAGATGACAGCAGGTAGCCCAAAAACTGCACCTCGTGTACAGCACAAACACACTTCTCTAATTTTGCGTACAATTTATTATCTTTTAGAATCTGTAACACCTGTCTAACGCGATCCTGATGTATCGCCACATCTGGAGAATAAGTTAGAATGTCATCCAACTACATGACTACAAACATCTCCACAAGATGATGAAAAATGTAATTCACAAAATGCTGGAAAACCACAGGAGCATTGGTCAACCCAAAAGGCATGACCAGGTACTCAAAGTGCCCTTTAGGAGTATTAAAAGCCATCTTTAATTCATCCCCTTCCTTGATCCTGACCAGATTATATGCCCCCCCTTAAGTCCAACTTGGAGAACACCTTGGCACCAACAATCTGGTTAAACAAATTGGGACTCAACGGGACAGGGTGAGGATTACTGACAGATATAAAAGAGGGTAATGTCTTAGTAGTTAAAACAGAAAAAGATGTATTCAGACCATTTTCAATGCAATAATCACCCCAATCCAAAATCTGTCTACCTTGCAATCGATGGTTGGTTTGTGCTTACTTAACCACGGTAAACGCAGAACCATCGGAACAGGAGGACTTTCCAACACAAAACACGCAATAAATTCTTGATGAAAGTCTCTGACTCTCACGGCTCATGCACACGACCATATGCCCTCCGAGACATATGGTCCGTGAGTGGGCCATGTGTCCCAGAGCGGCAAACATCATAGGTTACTATGATACTGTGCGCATTAGGCCACCTATGGGACTATTGTCCTGCACTTATATGATCATATGAGTGCAGGACAGTAGTCCCGCAAGCGGCCCGATAAGCACAGTATCATAGTAACCTCGTGCGCACGATGTATGCTGCTCCAGGACATATGGCCCGCTCACAGACCATATGTCTCGGAGTGCATACGGTCGTGTGCATGAGCCCTTAATCTAATATCATGCACCACTTGAGATGAACACTTCTGAGTTAGAGGTGCAGAATCAATAGCAAAAACAGATATTTTTTTTTTCTAATGCACTCGGTGACAACCCGTGCATACGGACGAACTGAGCATCAATCAGGTTTACCCCAGACCCGCTGTTGATAAACGCCTCAATCCCCACAGTTTGGGACTCTATCACCACCTCAGCAGTCAGGAAAAATTGGGTGCTACTAGTCTAAGACAAATGCACATTTTCAGACTCTCCTCTCCAAGAGTCAGATGGGAATTAAATTTCCCTCCTTTTTTCTTTTTGTCGTTGAATGTATGGACATACTGTGATAAAATGTCCCTTCTGTCCACATGGAAAAAAACCACTCTCCCTTCCTATTACCAGTATGCTTAAAAGCAGAAGTAAATCCTGCTAATTGCATGGGTTCGTCCCCAGACATAAACCCAGGAGTAGCTTCACCCAAAGTTTCAGAGGAGGACGATACACCATGTTATAGTACGTCCTGAGAGTGTGGCCCCTAAATCTCTCTCTCAGGCGTCTATCAATGCGTATAGCAAGAGACATAGCAGCCTCCAGGGACACTGGGGTTTCATGAAAGGCCAAAACGTCCTTCAGCCTCTCTGATAACCCTTGAGAAAACTGGCTACGGAGGGCAAGATCGTTCCACTCCGTATTCGTAGCCCACCTCCTAAACTCAGAGCAATAAATCTCAGTTAAACGATCACCCTGACGAAGACTGTGCAGTTTGGTTACCGCTAGAGAAGTCCGATCCGGATTATCAAAGACCCAAAGCTTCGAAAAATTTATCTACTGACCGGAGAGACTGCATTCCGGTCAGCAGAGAAAAAAAACATGACTGTGCATCCCCCTTAAACAAGGATATACCCACACTGACTCCCTGTTTCTCAACCCCACATGAGTGTGGACATAGCCTAAAATACAGTTTGCATGACTCCCTAAACAAAATGAAATTATCACGTCTCCCATAAAATCTGTCCGGGAAGATAATTTTAGGCTCCAGATAGGCCTGGTCTCCAAAACTACCACCAGGACCAACAGCCTGTGATCTCTGGATCTGCGAGACAGTCATGCGGAGGTCAGCTACCTCCAAAGATAGCCCTTGCAGCTGACCTGCCAGTGCAACAATAGGATCCATGGCTGCACACAAACAAAAAAATGACGGTTTTCGCGGTTTATAATGTCACCCTTCGGTGTGGGAGGGAAACACCACACCAAGCATAGGAGGGAAGGGGGGGGGGAATCAGGCCTGAGAGCTAGGAAAGGAAAATTGACACCTCCTAGTGAAAACCCTAACCAAAATCCTGACTGACTACCAGTATGAACAGACCCCAAAGGTTGGTGAGTTCATACATAGTGTAGGGATAGTCTCTTATTCGGGGGTCATTCTCACAGAATTATCTTCATAACCAATGGGTTTCAGGTCCAAACAGTGTGATTTATTTTACACTCTTTATATACAACATGGCATAAAACAAAAACCTGCCCGTCTGGGCTCTACCTAAACATAATAAACATTGTATCCCTAACTCAGCTAAATGATAGCGTTCCCACATGGAACCAGGTGCGGCTTACCCCAGACATACAGTCCAGCAGCCCTCAGGCTGTAACAAGTGCAGTACCTTTGGAGGGGGTTGTGGTCTAGCAGTCCTCCCGACTGACTTTTCAATGCTTGTTCCTGGGCGTCGCTGAGTCCCCCAAAGTCCAGGCTATTGCATAGCCTCGTGGCCCCTCAGCCTTGCCTAGCTGAGACCACACTGACAGAGCCTCACCAGGATTAAATACCATCCCTGGACATGGGCATATTCCAAAATCCCGGACTGGAGCATGGGGAACAGGCATCCACCAAACACATTGCTTGTTCCCAGTAAAATCCCACCCTGAAATAGCTGAACCAGCTACACTATCTACATGGTGTCCCCCAACTACTTTAGTGGACACCTGGACTAGGGCTTTTACTCCACCAAGGCCGGGCCCCTTGGTGACACGCTCCTGGTGCAAACAACACCTCAATGTTCACATTGCCACAGTAGGAATACCTAGAGTCCTATCAAGCCCTATAGGACCCTGGTACTAATAGCAGGGACGAGAACCCTGTTCCTTCAAAAGGATGAACGGGAGTCTCCTTTAGGCTTAATACAAACAGTAGGGAAATGCAACACACAGAACCCAAACAAAATGCAAAAGGGAAAAGAAAGGGGCGGGGTGCTGTAGAGGATACTGTCTATATATTTTAACGACACACAGAAAAATATCCTGTAGTTTCCAAAATGTGGTCACTTTTTTAAGTTTCTACTGTAAGGGTGCATCAGGGGGGCTTCAAATGGGACATGGAATCTAAAAATCACCTCTCAGACTTTGGAGACATGGAAACAATTATTTTTTAAAAAAAATATTAGTTTTTGTGCAGGCATCCTCAAACTGCGGCCCTCCAGATGTTGTAAAACTATAACTCCCAGCATGCCCAGACAACCTACAGCTATCAGCAGGGCATGGTGGGAATTGTAGTTTTACAATATCTGGAGGGCCGCAGTTTGAGGATGCCTGCTTAGAGTCTCCAAAGTCATACATATTGGGAATTGCCGCATCCGTAAAAATCGTCTCTAAAAAAAATAACATTTAACTCAACCACACCCCGGATGAACAGCGTTAAAAAAAAAAAAAAAAAAGTGTAATACAAGCCATTTTTTGTCACCTAACATCACAAAAAGTGTAATAGCAAGCGATCAAAATGTCATATGCACCCCCAATTAGTGACAAAAAACCACCATCTCATCCCGCAAAAAATGAGCCCCTACATTAGATAGTTGCCCAAAAAAACTATAGCTCCCAGGCTATGGAGATACTAAAATAATTTTTTTTGTTCCTAAAATGATAATATAGTGTAAAATCTAAATACATTTTAAAATGTTGACATATTAGGTATCGCCACATCCGTAAGAATCTGCCCTATAAAAATAATATTTGACCAAACCCCTTGGATGAACAGCGTTACAAATATAAAATAAAAACTGTGCCAAAACACCCATTTTAGGGCAAAATTTCCATTTGAATCTTTTTTCCGGTAATAAAGCAAGGGTTAACAGCCAAACAAAACTAAATATTTATTGCCCTGATTCTGTAGTTTGCAGAAACGCCCCATATGTGATCGTAAATGGCTATATAGCCGCACGGCAGGGCATAGAACGAAGGAAACGCTATATGGTTTCTGGAAGGCAGTATTTGCTGGACTGGTTTATTTACACCATGTCCCATTAGAAGCCCCCTGTTGTAGGCTAGACTAGAAACTCCAAAAAAGTGACCCCATCTAAGAAACTACACCCCTCAA
Source organism: Bufo gargarizans (assembly GCF_014858855.1). NCBI lineage: Eukaryota > Metazoa > Chordata > Amphibia > Anura > Bufonidae > Bufo > Bufo gargarizans. Next base: position 106,022,061 of record NC_058087.1, read on the forward strand.
GGTATTCAAAAGTTACTTTACAAACTTTGTTAACCCTTTAGGTGTTCCACAAAACTAAATGGCGAATGTAGAAACAATTTTAGAATTTAAATTTTTTGTTACCTTGCCTCAAAAAAGTGTAATATAGAGCAACCAAAAATCATATTTACCCTAAAATAGTCCCAAAACAACAACCACTTTATCCCGTAGTTTCCTAGATGGGGTCACTTTTATGGAGTTTCCACTCTAGGGGTGCAGCAGGGGGCTTGAAAGGGTACATGGTGTAAATAAACCAGTACAGCTAAATCTGCCTTCCAAAAGCCATATGGCGTTCCCCTTCTTCTATGTCCTGCCGTTTAGCCAAATAGTAGTTTACGACCACATATGGGGTGTTTCTGCAAACTACAGAGTCAGGGCAACCCATATTGAGTTTTGTTTGGCTGTTAACCCATTTTTTCCAGTAATAAAGTAAAGGTTAAAATGGAAAATGTTTCAAAAATAGAAATTCCAAAATTGTTTTTCCAGCTCCCATTAACTCTTGTGGAACACCTAAAGGGTTAACAAAGTTTGTAAACCCAGTTTTAAATACTTTGAGGGGTGTACTTTCTTAGATGGAGTAACCTTTTGGGAATGCAACGGGGGGCTTGAAATGGGACATGGTATAAACAAAACCAGTCCTGCAAAATCTGCCTTCCAAAAACCATATGGCGTTCCCCTTCTTCTATGTCCTCCCGTTTGGCCAAACAGTAGTTTAGGACCACATATGGGGTGTTTTTGCAAACTACAGAATCAGGGCAACCCATATTGAGTTTTGTTTGGCAGTTAACCTTTACTTTATTACTGGAAAAAATGGATTAAAATTGAAAATTTTCCCAAAAATAGAAATGCCTAAATTGTTTCTCCATCTGCCATTAACTCTTCTGGAACACCTAAAGGGTTAGCAAAGTTTGTAAACCCAGTTTTGAATACCTTGAGGGGTGTACTTTCTTATGATGGTGGGGACTCCCTGACCTCGAACCTACGCTGGACTATCCCTGTCCTGACCCTCAACAACTGATATTAAAGAGATAAGGGGTTAATAATAGACTCTATAGGTGCTGTATGGTTGACAGTTAGACAAAGGGATACATACAAAAACGACAAGGACACACGTAAAAAAGACCCTATTAATAATCTACAGGGATCAGAGGTCTACAGGATATAGAAGTCTTGATATTTCCCTTTTTTAGGGAGATAGAAGGGTGTACTGTTCGGCTATTGGTTCTTATACTGGAGTCATCGGTTCAAGGGAAATAATTGCTATATTGCCTAGAAAAGTTGCCATCTTCTTAATCCTTTGGCCGTTTTTTTTTTATTTTTATGTATAGGATGGATTTATGGACTTTTATATATATATATATATATATATAATAGAGCATTAAGGTACTGTGGCCCCAAATGTGTTGGGCTAAACAGAGGAATTGGACCTCTTGTTATCCTTTGAATATCGAATGCTTGGTTTGCCAAATCCCAGTTTTGTCCAGAAACTGGGATTGGTTTTGTTATGTTATATTTGTTATCCTCCTTATACAGGTGTGTTGTTTTGTAAATTTGTATTGCGATGGCCAAACAGAGGGGTACTAGGAAGGGAAAGTTGGCAAATACTCATACAGCATCTGTTTCTCCCTCATCTACGAAGGTGGAGAAATCTAAACAGCTTCTGATAACGGGCATAACCAGGCAGACTAGCTCCCCTAAAAATGTATCACAGTATGTGCACCACAATACGCAAAAGGAGAAATCAAGTCTCTCATTTCATAGTGAGCAGCTGGTTGGGTTGGGAACCTCGGGTGAAATGGCTGTTGATCTATCTATCTCGGGTGAGGCGGAGCTGGGAGCTAAGTCATCAGAATCTCAAAACTATCAGTCCAAGCAGGAGCAACCACCTAGTTTAAGTGATATCTTTTTAGAGATAAAAAAAATGTTACTCCACAATTTTGGATCTCTCCATACAAATGGGCGGCCTGAATGAGTCAGTGGGGTTGCTTCGGGCTGATGTCCAGAAGTATAAGGAGAAGATGGTGAAAGGTGAGAAAAGGGTCACACAAGTAGAGGATACCTTGCAGAATGTAGTTAAGCAGAACCAGGAGTTAGTAATGGAAAATAAGGAAATAAGGAAGAAATTTGTTGATATGGAAAATAGATCAAGGAGGCTTAATTTACGATGTGTAGGCCTGCCCGAGGGTGTGGAGGGTCAAGATTCAATTAGTTTTGTCCAAAACTGGCTTAGAGATAAACTAGGTCAAGATATTTCTGGTTGTAACGATATTGTTCAGCGGGCCCATAGAGTTCCCTTTAGACCACCTCCCCCTGGAGAGAGACCCAGAGTCATGTTGATAAATGTGCTGATGTCTAAAGACAAAGATGAAATTATGCGCAGAATTAGGAAAAGGGAAGCCTGGACTTTAATGGTTCATTGGTTATGATCTTTCCGGACTACGCTAGAGAGATGATGAAGGAACGTAGTCGGTTTATTGAGATTAAAAAGATCCTCTGTCAGAAGGGAATAAAATACTCTATAATGTTTCCTGCTAAATTACGTATTGTATGGGAAGATAGGGTTTGGTTTTGAGATTCTCCAGAAGAAGCTAGGGATTGGGTAGCTAAGAATACTTAAGTTTTTATATATACTCTGAAATTGTGGGGGATGGGATGCGTGGTTAGAGTACTAGAAGTGAGTGTTTCTTCTGGTGTTTTTTTTTTCCCAATGTGTTTGTCCATCTCTCCGCTTTCTCTTTGCTTTGCCTTTTCCCTCTCCTCCTTTCCCTCTCTCACATGGGTCGGGGAGATAGCAATGTGGGGTGTTAAGGGTTCTTACGCATAGTAATAAGCGCTGAATTGATATGCGCGTACTCTCATGGAACAGGCTTAGGAACAGAAACTAAAAGGCTAGCGGTTTTTAATTTATTAAATAGATCACTCCCTTCTATCATTTGTATCCAGGAGACACATTTACTAAAGGAAAATTGCACCTCTATTAAAAAACCATGGTTCCAATATGCGTATCATTCAACTTTCTCCTCATACTCCAGGGGGGGTCAGTGTTCTGATTCACAGATCTAAAAACATACAGATAAATGAGGTAATAATTGATCCTGAAGGACGTTTTGTTGTTTTAGATTTTCTCTGGAATAACACACTATGGCTTCTGGCAGTGGTATATAACCCCCCTCCTTTTTCTTCTATCGTTTTGTTTAAAATTCACGAACTCGTGATGAATCGAAGTAATAGGGCACTTTTGATTGTTGGTGATTTTAACACTGTTTTGGATGAAACTTTGGACAGATTTAGGGTAGGAGAACCTAAAAAAGGGCTCACAGAATCAAAAATTAGTAAGTATATTTTGGAATTTGGATGGCTCGATATTTGGAGACGTCTTTATCTGACGAAAATGAGTTTTTCATGTTTTTCAAAAACACATAGGGTATTTTCACGTATTGCTTTAGCACTAGTTAATAAAGGTGCACTTCATCATATTAAGAATGTTAAATACTCCGAGAGAGGGGTGTCGGATCACTGTCCTTTATTAGTGGATTTTAGGGAGGAGGTTTTAGGAAATATAAATAGGTGGAAAATAAATGTAAAGGTTTTGGATGCTAAAGAAGCACAGGAGAAAATTCAGGAGGAAATGGAGGAGTTTTTCGTAAGAAATAAGGGATCCGCCCCAGAGGACATTGTTTGGGATACGGGTAAGGCATTCCTTAGAGGGCTACTCTTAAAGCATATAGTTAGGCAAAAGAAGAGCCGCAAATGTGGGACTTCTGGAGAGGAAGCAGTGGGAGGCTTTGGAGGCCCCGATATCGGTTCGGGAAATAGACATGGTCCTTAAGTCATTAGCATTAAACGGCTGCGGGTCTAGATGGACTCCCCTATGAGATTTATGTTATGCTTAAGAAGGTTTTCCCCAGGAAATTGTGGGAAATGTGGCATTTTTCAAGAGAAAGGGGTCTTCTTCCTGAGTCTTTGAGGGAGGCACTTATCATTTTAATTTTGAAGGAGGGAAAGGACCCTAGTCTATTGGACTAATATCGCCCTATTTCCCTAATAAATTCAGATTGCAAGATACCATCTAGAATACTAGAATACTGGCCGACAGATTAAAGTCGGTCATTACTACAATTATTCATGAAGACCAAAACGGATTTATTCTGGGGAAATCTACTTTGATTAATATCAGGAGATGTTATCTGAATTTGCAGTTGAAGTCTGACAATGTGGGTCAGAGATTTCTGTTATCGATTGATGCCTCCAAGGCTTTTGACACAGTAGAATGGCCCTTTCTCTTTGAGACCCTGGGGAAATTGGGCTTTGGACCACATTTTATTCAGTGGATTAAGCAGTTATATTCTGATATAAGAGCTAGAGTAGCCCTTAATGGTCTGGTTTCTGAGCCATTTCTGATCCAGAGGGGGGTACAGCAAGGATGCCCTCTATGCCCTCTGTTATTTGCAATCGCTTTGGAAACTTTAGCATCTTTGATAAGAGAGGACAAAGACATTAGTTGGTTTCAAATTTGGTTTGCATGAAGAAAAGATTGCGTTATACGCACATGACCTGATGTTGTTCGTGGGTTCCTACGGATCTCTAGCAAGAATTTTGGAGGTGTTTGAAAAATATAGACTTGTAGCTGGTCTGAAAATAAATTGGGATAAGTCTGCATGTATCCCTATAGAATCTCTAGACAACTTTGTTCCTGCCCCGTTCAAAATTCAGCAAGGAGGAGTAAAATTTTTGGGGATAGTGGTGTCTACACTACCAGAAGAATTTATTAATCAGAATGTAACTCCTATGATAAAGAAAATTAAAGAGAAAGTTAGGATATGGAAAAAGTTGCCGCTCTCCATGTCAGGACGGATAGCTGTGATTAGAATGTGCCTACTACCTCTTATAAATTACATCCTATAGAATGCTCCGGTGGCAATCCCAGATAAAAAATTTAAGATACTGGAGAGGTTGCTGTCCAACCTGATCTAGAGAGGTCGTAAACCAAGAATGCGACTTCAAAAGTTGAGATATCCCCAAAAGCAAGGATGTTTGTCTATTCCAGATCTTAGGTTATATATCTTGGCGGGCCAACTGAAGAACTGTCTAGATTGGGGGAATTCCAAACTATTTTGTTCTATGCTGCTTACCTATCCCCCGAGGTGGGTATATGCCAGCTTTTAGATGCAGGATTTCACCTTCAAAAATGGACAGATAAATCTCCAACTTCGTTACAGATGTATAAAATTTGGACTTCTTTGAAAAGGATGTGGGGAGCTCCAGACTTGCATAAGGATACATTAATATGGAATAACCCCATGATAAAAGACCTGGTCGGGTTAGATACCTCAGTATGGAGTAGTAGAAGTATTTATAAACTGGGTCAGGTAGGGAACAACAATAAGATTATTTCTTTTCCGGAGCCTAGAAGGGCGTATGATATTCCTGAATCTTTTATTTTTTATTATTATCAATTACAACATGCTCTGAAAACGTCCCTGAGAGGAAAGGAGGATCTCCAGACATCATTACCCCCTCAATTGACCAGTATTATAGGAATGTGTAAAGGGAAAAAAAGGATTTCAATATTCTATAAACTACTATCAAATTGTATTTATCCAAATTAAATGTGCACGACGCTATTAAAAAGTGGGAGGGTATCATTCCCCCCGGTAGACAGTATAATTGGTCGGAAATTATAGCAAGCCTGTTTCAAGTATAAAAAAATCGTGCACACCAATTAATGCAATTTTTCATAGTGCATAGGTTATATTATACTCCAGCAAAACTGGAAAAGTTTTACAAAAATAAATCCTTTAGTTGCCTGAAGTGTGGGGAGGAGGGATCTGATCATGTGCATCTTCTTTGGACCTATGGTTATATTTCGAGATTTTGGAGAGACGTGATAAGCAGGATTTTGGAGCTGCATATGTTAATCATACCAGTAGAGTTTGAAATATGTGTCCTTGGAGACATGTCTGGTTTTAGGTCTGCCTCACACCGAGTAATAGCCTCCAAACTCCTGTTCCTAGCGGTAAGATGCATTGCTAAATTTTGGATGCAAAAAAGCCCCCCTCTTTAAAGTTTTGGGAGAACTCTGTGAAGTCAGATTTGTTTTGGGAGAAACTAACCATAGTCACCGAAAAAAAAGTTTACTGAAATTTGGAAGAGCTGGTTGGTGAATTTGGAGGGGACTGGACTGGGCTCATAAGGCGATAGGGGGAAGGGAATGGAGAGTGGATAAAAAGAGAAAAGATTGTGTTTTTTTTGTTGTTTTTTTTGGGGTGGGGGATAAAAGGAAAAGTGGGAGGAGGGTGAGGGGAGGGGAAAAAAGAAGGAAGAAAATATGTGTTTTGTATTTAAGCAGTTTTGGATGCTTTGGAATTCGTTTCAGAGTTGTTTGAAATTGTAAGGAGTTTTCTTACCAATTCTGTCTTTTTTTAATGTATGGTTAATAAAAAATTACATGAAAAAAAATAAAAAATAATAATGGGGTCTATCAATGGACTGTGTATACAACCCTTGGACTGCAAATTATAGCCAGTTAGGTACAGTGTACATTATACTAATACTAACAGATAACACTCCAAGACACACAGAATTACCCTGTTAATGAAAAAGGGTCTATGAATAAACTATGAATAATACCCCGACGCGTTTCCCCCACATTTTGGGATCATCAGGGGGTAGGTATAACAGAAGTTATCTAGAATCCATCTAATGATGTCCTAGTGACGTATACAAAACACTATTTGGTGCATGTCCTTGAATACAGTGATTCTTGATTTTGACAAGTATATCCACCTATAAATACATAGTGCACTGTTAGTGAATGCATCAGTTCTTAGCAATCACTCTTGCATGATCCTGTTCAAATGAATCAGATAAATAGAAAGTATGAGGGGGCGCTACGGCATGATGTCACATATAGTCATAAACGGGGATGCATGAATGGACATATATTAGGGTCTGAGGTCAATTTAGCTGGATTCCCGTATCGATACAGCAACAGGGTCCATGAATGGACATATATTAGGGTCCGAGGTCAATTTAGCTGGATTCCCGTATCGATACAGCAACAGGGCCAGCTCCAAACCTCAGCATGTATATCAATTGGCCTCATGCCAAATGCATCTGGTTGTCCATGTGGTAAGGTAACCGCCCCCCTCTTGTCAGATGACCACTGGTCCTTAAGGGGTTTAAAAGTGGGTTTTGGAAATTTTCCCAAAAATTTCAAGATTTGCTTCCAAACTTCTAAGCCTTCTAACATCCCCAAAAAATAAAATGTAATTTTTAAAATGATCCAAACATGGAGTAGACACATGAGGAATGAAAAGTAATTACTATTTTTGTAGGTATTACTTTCTATTATAAAAGTAGAGAAATCGTTAATTTCTAACGATAATTTGTTTTCCCTTAGTCCTATTGGCAGCACAGATGGGGTTAACTGCCCCCCGTGGACTGGTAGGAACGGCAGAATTTTTAATGAGCCCAAAGAATAACCAATAGAAGAACTCCAGCTCCCTTAAAGGGATGGGTTCGCCCGCCAGCCCACCGTGTCTATAACAAGAAAGTACTTAGGGCGGGAAAATGTGTGTGCTGCTGTTAGGACTAAGGGAAAACAAATTATTGTTAGAAATTAATGATTCCCTTACGTTCTACCAGCAGCACAGATGGGGAGATAGCAAGAAGAATCCCCTAGGGAGGGTCCTCATGCCTGGCAGAAGTAAGAACTGTCTGCCCAAAGGCCGAAAACTCTGCTACCTTAGCATCTATTCTATAATGAGAGATGAAGGTTGATTCAGAGCTCCAGGAAGCTGCCTTACAGATCAACTCTAGGGTGAGTCTAAGGATTGGGAGGTGAAAGCTTCCCTAATGGCTTCCTTGACTCAGCGACTAATAGTAGTTTTAGACGCCTTACGGCCTTTAGACTTACCGGCAAACAGGATGAAGAGGTTCTCATCTATCATGAATTCTCTGGATCTATCCACATAGATTTGGAGGCATCTCGATATATCCAGTGGATGTCGGACTGGAACATCAGAGGAGGAGGCGGAGAATAATACAGGTAGAGAGATTACCTGATTGATATTTTGAAAGGTTGGAACTTTAGGTCTAAAATAAGGTAGAAATTTTTTAAGGACCCTGTCCTGTAAGAAAATGGTGTATGGGTGTGAAGCGGAGAAAGCTTGCAGCTCCGAAATTCTTTTGGCTGAGGTTATGGCCAGAAGAAAGACCACCTTTAGTGTTAGAAATTTAAAGCTTGCCTCCTCCAAGGGTTCGAAGGGGGGAGATGCTGACCCTTAAGGAAGCGTTTGATGAGCGGGTCCTGAGAATATAGCCTGTTGACACAGGCCGAGATGGCAAAAACTTGGACCTTCAGGGTATATGGGGAGAGACCTCTGTCTATCCCATCCTGGAGGAATTGTAAGATCGCTGAGAGGGGCGGATCTGCAGACGCCACCTGATTGGAGCGACACCAAGAGGTGAAGATCCTCATAATCTGGGAGTAGGCCTTCTTGGTAGACTCTGCTCTGGAATTCGACAAAGTTCTCAGGACCGACTCAGAGAGCCCCTCCACTCTGGGAAGGGACTGATCAACCTCCAGGCTGTCAGGTTGAATCTGTGCAGATCTCGGCAGAGATGAGTGTCCCACAACACCAGGGTCTGCTCCGGGGAGAGTCTCAAATATTGTCCCCGACTCATCTGAATGAGCTGGGTAAACCAGGATCTCCTGGGCCAAAATGGTATGATGGCTATTACCGAGGCCTGATCCTTACGGATTTTCATCAATACCCTCGGAATCATAGAAAAAGGAGGGAAGATGTATGCCAGCCTGAACCTCCACGGTATTGTCAGAGCATCTATCGCCAGGGGGTTGTCCTCGCTGTATAGGGAGTAGAACCTCTGTACCTTGGCGTTGAACCTGGTTGCCATGAGATCCACCTCTGGCATACCCCATCTGAGGACTAGCTGTTTGAAGATCTCCGGATGCAGTGACCACTCCATGGTCGGTAAGCTGTGACTTAGGCGGTCCGCGATGATTTTGAGGGAGCCTCGGATGTGAGTTCAGCTGGGATGGGATAGGTTCAGCTCTGCCCACCGCAGAATTACCCCAATCTCTGAAAGAAGGGGTAAGGATCTTGTGCCTCTCTGCTTGTTTATGTAAAGCACGGCAGTCATGTTGTCTGACTGGACTTTCACTGCTTTGCCCCGAATCGGAGGGACGAAGTGAAGGAGGGCTAGCCAGATAGCATGCATCTCGCGGAGATTCGAAGAAAGATGCCGCTCCTTAGGAGACCAAGATCCCCGAACTGGGGATCCGTCTAAATGGGCGCCCCAGCCTACAAGGGACGCGTCCGTAGTCAATATGAGCCAAACTGGTTGGGTCATAGACTTCGCTGCTAGTAGATGAAACCACCACCTGAGGGAATTCTGGGTTTGGTTGGATAGGGAGCACAGAGAATCTAGCTCCGCAGGGCTGCCGTTCCATTTGTTTAAGACCTCCGACTGAAGAGGTCGGAGGTGCCATAAAGCCCAAGGGACTGCATCCGCAGCTGCTGACATTAGCCCCAACATCTTCATGAGGGTCCGTATGGAGACTCGTCGTGGTACGTAAAGGAACCTTGCCAGGTCCTGAATCCGCGCTCCTCTTTCTGGCGTCAACTGGAGGGACATCTCCAGAGTTGATTACGAATCCTAGATAATGGATAGAAGTTGAAGGGCTCACGTTCGACTTCTGCCAGTTGATAATCCAGCCTAGGCGGAGCAGAAAGGAAATTGCGACATGAAGATGATGGGAAAGTAGGGGGACCGAAGAGGCTAGAAGAAGCCAATCGTCCAGGTAAGGAACAATGGTCAGACCCTGGAGTCTCAGAGCTGCCACCACCGATACTACCACTTTGGTGAAGATAAGGGGGGCAGATGAGGGGAGGGCGGCAAATTGAAAATGTCTGCGCACTCCTGAAATCTGGACCGTGATCCTGAGAAATTTCCGGGAGGAAGGATGGATCAGGATGCGGAGGTAAGCATCCTTGAGGTCCAGAGTAGCCATCACGTCCCCCGGGCTGAGGAGGTGGCTGACTGACCTTATGGTTTCCATGCGGAACCTGGTTCTCCTTACGAAACGATTGAGGAATCTCAAATCTATGATCATCCGGAGATCCCCTGTCTTTTTGGGTACCAGAAATACTGGAGAATGAATCCCTAGACTCCTCTCCCCTGCTGGTACCTCCTCCAGGGCTCCCTTGGAAAGGAAGTCCTGGATATAGGACTCTATGATCCCTTGTCTGACCAGCAAAAAACTGCGCGTAGCAATGAATCTGTCTGGGGGGAGAGAAACGAGGTCCATTAGATATCCCGTAGCTATGCTTTGAACCCAGGGATGGGAGATTTCCCGGGCCCATACGTGCTTGAAAAAAGAAAGATGACCCCCTACAGGGAGGTGAGGGAGGGGTACGGGAAAATCTAGAGGTGTAACGACAGCGGTAGCAGGGTTTATCCAAGAGCCTCTGGGAGGCCCATAGTCAGGAGGGTTTTGCCTCCCTGGTGGGTTTACGGGAGCGTCTAGAGAACTTTCTAGACGCCCCCCCCAGTCTCTACATCTAGCCTGCTGTCCAGGTTGGCCCCCGCGAGCTTGTCCACCCCTGCCCCGAAAGGGCTGTTGGGGGAGACTTTTCCCCTTCTTATCCGAGAGACCCTCCATTATGGAGTCTAATTCTGAACCGAATAGACGGTTCGGTTCGAAGGGAAGCCCACAGAGGTTATACTTGGATGCATTGTCAGCATTCCAGGGCTTTAGCCACAGAGGTCTCCTAGCAGCAGACACTAGAGCCATTGTTTTGGCTGCCAATTTCAGCTGTAGCTGGGATTTGTCATACAGGAAATCCATGGCCAGATTGACGGATTTGAAGGCGGCGAGGATATCGTCTCGGGAGACACTTTGGTCGACATCCGTCTGGATCTGGTTCAGCGTAGATCTAAGGAAAGAAGAGACCTCTGTGGCTGCAATGGATGTCGAGGCCGAGCCTGCGGCCGCCGAGTAGCCCCTTCTTAGGGTGCATTCTGCCCTCCTATCTAGAGGGTCCTACAGACTAGACCCATCGTCTGCAGGAACCAAAGTGCACCTGGACAGTTTGGCTATCGCCATGTCCACCTTAGGAATGGAACCCCATGATTCCACTAAGGGTTTAGCCATCGGAAACATTAACTTAAATTTCCGGGTAAGGACTGGACCTTTTTCCGGCTTTTTCCATTCTGTGCGCATCACAGAAAGAAGGGTCTCATCTGCCTTAAAGACCTGCTGCAGGTCCAGCAGGCGGGATAGGAAGACTCCCCTATGTCAACATCACGGTCCCCCGACCTGATGGACTTTAGTAGCTTCTGTGTCTTTTCGGGTGGAAAGAAACATGAAGTTGACGACTCCTCATCCGAGGAAGATGACCCCACAGAAAGGGGCGTAGGTCTGTCAGTGGGGGCGACAACCTCCATCGGAGTCTGAGAGGGAACCGGTAACCTCTCATTTAGAAGGCGTACGACACCCTGGATGGAGTCGTCCACGTATGTTTTAGCCCACTGGTACATGTCCCGCATTGTAGGTTCTGTAGCAGTGCCGGAGCGGCAGCTGTCGCACCTGGAAAAAGGGCAACTGTCATCAAGAGGCGTGTTGCAGTCGTAACAGGCCAGGTGTTTCCTCTTGGCTGCTGACTTCCGTTGCTGGTCTGACTCTCTAGAGGAAGCTTTAGCTGAAACGAAAGAAGAAAATGTAAGCATCCCTGCAAACCTAAGGGAAAATAAACATTAATTAGCGGCACGAACCAGAGGAGAAAAGTCAAGCACTATGAATGATAGAGCTGAATAGAATTTGGATGATAGAAAAATATCTCACTAAACGCAGGAGACTCTGGAGCTAGCTTGTTAAAGCAGCGCAGCCAGAGACAGACTGAAGCTATCAGGGAGCTTAAGTAGGGAACAGCTCCACCTAGGGGAGGGACCCATGTTACCAGCCCTCCCCCAGGAGCATTGTAAAAGCTATCTGCTTTTTAAAACATTATTGTGGCAAAAAAAAGGCATTTAAAGGGAACCTGTCACCAGTTTTATGGTGTCCTAACTAAGGGTAACATAAATAAGTGACTGATTCGCTTAGCAAAATGCTGGCTCACTGTCTTTAATTGACCCAGTCAATCTGCCAACATCTTGTATTGAAAAGCTCCAGCTGATAATGATGAGTCATGAATATTCATGAGCTCCTGACTCTCCCCGCCCACCTACTGCTGAGTGACAGTTTGTTTCCATAGGAATCAGCAGCAGGTGGGCAGGGGAGTGGCTATAGCTCTGAATTAAATATACGCTGGACTCAATGACATCACGCCAGACTCGAATCAGCTCATTAGCATGCGGCATCTTTGTGTGTATATTATGAGGTAACCAACTGTCACACCAGTAAGTGAATACACCTAAGGCACTTTTTAGTAGTAAATGATTGTATATAATTAGTTAGATTATAATCAAATATCCACATGACAGGTTCCCTTTAAATTGCCCTTACATAGCCCCCCCTCCTGTAGGAACAAAACCTCCGGCTGCAAGAGCTAGTTTGCTTTAGCAAAAAAGAAAACCGGAATCAGCCGAAAGACCGGAAGTGACACCGCCAACAGCAGTGCGTCACTTCCGGTCATGGCGGCGCCCATACCACGCCGGATCGGACGAGCCGATGTATCCAGGAGAGGACCTTAGTGTTCATCCACAGAAACACATCACCCCCTCGCTAGTTACATAGCAGCTGAATGGAGGAGATGGAAAGAAAAAAAATAAGTGCAAAAATAAGTGCTAGATGTAAGAGACAAAGAAGAGACCAAACAAACCTAGGGTAATGGTCTCCAAATCCCAGAGAGGGAGAGCTTCGCCAGTCCACCTGTCCAAAGGACAGAAAAAAACACGGTGGGCTGGGGGTTGAACCCCTCCCTTTAAGGGAGCTGGAGTTCTTCTATTGGTTATTCTTTGGGCTCATTAAAAATTCCGCCGGTCCTACCAGTCCACGGGGTGCAGTTAACCCCATCTGTGCTGCTGGTAGGATGTAAGGGAATTGAAATTTGCAAATTTGCTAATTTTTCCAAATACTTGGTATAAATTTGGTATTTTCTTATGACAAAAAAATATTGTTTTAACTCATTTTTACCACTGTCATGAAGTACGATATGTGATTAGAAAACAATCTCAGAATGGCCTGTGTAAGTAAAAGCGTTTTAAAGTTATTACCACATAAAGTGACACATGTCAGATTTTGCAAAAAAATGGCTTGGGCAGGAAGTTGTAAACAGGCCCAGGGTTGAAGGGGGTTAAGTGCTCTCTTTTATGAAATGCTGACAGAATTGCCAGATCAACTCTTTGTTTATCTTCAATGAGAAAAGCTTCATGGTAAAGTCTGTCTTAGGCTACTTACACACTAGCATTTTTTGCGGATCAGTCATTGATCTGCCAAAACGCTTCCGTTGCCATAATACAATCGCATGCATCCGTCATGAACGGATCCGGTTGTATTATGTCTTATATAGCCATGACGGATCCGTCATGAACACCATTGAAAGTCAATGGGGGACGGATCAATTTTCTATTGTGTCAGACAAAACGGATCTGTCCCCATTGACTTGCATTGTGAGTCAGGACAGATCAGTCTTGCTCCGCACCACATCGCAGACAGAAAAACTCTGCTTGCAGCGTTATTCTGTCTGCGATGGTGATGCAGCCAAACACAACGAAATGCATTCTGGAGCACTGTTTTGTTCAGTTCAGTTTTGTCCCCATTGACAATGAATGGGGACAAAACTGAAGCGTTTTCTTCCACTATTGACTATGACGGATTTCAATAGCAGAATTGAAAACGCTAGTGTGAAAGTAGCCTTAAAGGGGTTGTCCCAGAATAAAAAGTAAAAAATCACTGACCTCTGTGGTGATGCCAATAGGCACTCCACGTGCATAATTCTGGTGAATCTGCACTTTGCAAAAATTCCAAGTTTATTATATCTTAGGACAAATGATCAAAGGGGTATTCCAGGACTTGGATACTGATAACCAATTCTCAGGATAGGTCCTCAATATTAGATCTGCGGAGGGCCGACACCCAGCATCCACATTGATTAGCTCTCAGGGAAGGCAGAGGAAACCATAACCTGGATAAAGTACAAAACAGCTCAGCTCTAATTGATTTGAATAAAAGCTGAGCTGCAGTACCCCGATAAAGCCACTACACAAGGAACAGGACCTTCTGGTTCCAGCTCCATTTACTATACAGTGTCCAACATCAGCAGGTGCTTAAAGCAGCTGCTTAGTGGAGGTTCCAAGTGTTGGACTGGGAATCCCTTAACACAATTTACAGAGGACCTTTCACCACTCCTGAGTCCTGACATCTCTGTTTTAATAACTTCATCCATTCCCACGTACTAACAATTCTGGAGCATCTAGTCATATGTCTGTATGTTGTCTATTATTTCTACTAGAAGTTATGAATAATTGCTTGCTGTCTGCAGTAAGGGTACAGAGGGGTGGTAACCAGTTGGGGGGGGGGGTGTACCTGTATCACAATCTGATTGGATAGAGTGAGTCTGTGCATGTACACCCCCCCCCCCCAACTTGTTACCTTCCCTCTGTACCCTTACTGAAAGCGAATAGCAATTCATTCATAACTTCTAGTAGAAATAACAGAGGAATGGCACAACATACAGCCATAAGAATAGATGCTCTATTGTTATTACATGGGAAATGCATAAAGCTATTAAAACAGACATGTCAGGAGTGGTGACAGGTCCTCTTTAACCTGTTCCGGACATAGGGCGTACCGGTACGCCCTGATTTCCCGATCCTTAAGGACACAGGGTGTACCGGTAAGTCCTATGTATTTCCGATCACCGCCGCTCGGCGGGCAGTGATCGGATACCCGGTGCCTGCTCAAATCATTGAGCAGGCACCTTGGCTAAATGCAAGACGGGGTCCTGTGACCCCCCTGTGTAGGCGATCGCAGCAAACTGCAGGTCAATTCAGACCTGAGGTTTGCTGCGTTTCCAGGTTATTCGGGTCTCTGGGGACCCAATAACCCGGAACAGGATGGTGATCGGTGGTGTGATAATACACCACCAATCCCCATCCTTAGATCCTGAGAGGTGATGGTGCCATCATCTCTCAGGATCGTTCTCATTGGTCGGCTGGGCGGGTGGGAGGTTCAAATCATCGCAGCACTCCTCTCATGTCTCAGAGCCAGCACCCCCCATCTGTTCAGAGCCCAGGATCCAGCCAGCACCCCATCTGTGCCCCAGCACCCCCAGGTATTTAGGGAAAGGCTAGGGACAAGTTAGATTAGGCATATTGTCGGAAAGTTCGTTGAAGAAAAAAAAAAAATTACTGTTTTGGTTGCATCACCCTAAATTGGGTGTCTGGGGTCCACAGACCCCCTTCCCAGGGGTGCTGTAGCTTGCCCCCTGCCCCCCCCCCACAACTTTTTTGGGGTGCAGGCAGTTTTTTTATGTGCGTACGCCGACTGGTCGGCACTCTTAGCATCTGGCTAGCGCATCGCACACCCCACCACTGATCAACTTCGGACGGTTGATCAGCGATTTAGAATTTTAAATTTTTTCAAATTTTTTTAGTTAGTCTTTTTTTTTTTGTCTGTTAGGTTTAGGGTGAGTTCACGAACACCCTTGCCCCAACACACACGCACACCAAATAAAGATTTTCACGCATGCACACACACACGCATACATACACTCCCCTATGGCCCGCTGGATGTTCTCGGCCGAGGAGGCTTTCGCCAAGCTTGCCTCCGAGTCCGAGAGTCCCAGTGAGGACAAGGATGACCCCACTTTCCTTTTGTCATCCGTGTCCTCCTCATCATCTAGCGATGATGATGAGCCCCCAAGGCGGTGTAGAAAGGGGACCGCCATGGTAGGGACCCTGTGGCCCATCTAGTACGAGCAGCTCTGGGGCTCATATTAGTTTTCCGGCCAACCAGTTAAATCCATTTGAGCCCCCTGCCGGTGAACTTGTCTGGTATACCCCAGAGTGTTATGAGCCCGTGATTCCTGATTTTGTAGGCCAATTAGGAATCCAGATTTCTACAGTAAGCTTCAATACAACTTTTTTAGTCTTTTTTTTTTTTGAGTGACCATTTTGTAAATCTAATGGTGGAGCAAACAAACCTGTACGTCCAACAGTTTGTTGCTCAACACCCTGGCTCCTTTTTGGCTAGGCCGGTGGCTGGACTCCGATCAGTGCAGCCGAGATGATGACATTTTGGGGCCTCGTGCTGCATATGGGCCTAGTCAATAAACCTAGTGTCAGGCATTACTGGAGTGGGGATGTCATCTACCAGGCCCCACTTTACAGTACGGCCATGACACGCTCCCGGTTTGAGGGCATCCGGAAATGCCTGCATTAGTCAGATAATGCAGCATGTCCCCCCCCCCCCCCCCCCCCAAGGTGATCCTGCCTATGACCGCCTGTACAAAATCAGGCCGGTCATCAATCATTTTGGGGCCAAATTTGTACAGGCCTATGTACCTGGAAGGGAGGTCGCGGTTGATGAGTCTCTCATTGCTTTCAAGGGGAGACTCCTTTTCCGCCAGTATGTTCCCTCTAAGCGGGCGAGGTATGGCGTGAAGCTGTACAAACTTTGTGAGAGTACCTCAGGGTACACTTACAAGTTTTATGTGTACAAGGGGCCAGATTCCCGTATTAAAGCCCCAGAATGTCCCCCCACTTTGGGTGTTAGCAGGAAACTTGTGTGGGACCTTATGCACCAACTGCTAGATAAAGGTTACCGCCTGTACGTGGATAACTTTTACTAGTATCCCCTTGTTCCAGTCCCTCGCCGCCAGATCCACGTCCGCTTGTGGGACCGTGCGGAAAAATCAACGCTGCCTCCCTACCTACCCCCTCCAGGTACCTATCCCCAGGGGTGAGACCCGTGCCTTTATCACTAGAACCCTGTTGCTGGTCAGATATAAGGACAAGAGGGATGTCCTTTTACTGTCCACAATTTATGGTAACGGCATCACCCCTGTCCCTGTGCGAGGTACCGTGGTAATGGTCCTCAAGCCCGATTGTGTCGTCGACTACAATCGGTATATGGGAGGAGTTGATCTCTCTGATCAAGTCCTCAAGCCATATAACACAATGCGCAAAACTCGGGCATGGTACAAAAAAGTTGCGGTCTATATGGTACAGGTTGCCTTGTACAAATCTTTTGTGCTGTCCCGGAGCGCTGGCAACACAGGGACATTCCTTCAGTTCTTTGAGGCAGTCCTCAAGCCCCTGATCTTTTCTGACCGGGAAAGAGCAGGCCGGAGTACCTCGGAAACTGTAGGCGCCCGGATCGTCCCTGGCCAACACTTTCCAGGTGTGGTTCCCCATACTGGAAAAAAGGGACGGACCCAAAAAAAGGT
Source organism: Bufo gargarizans (assembly GCF_014858855.1). Taxonomy (NCBI): domain Eukaryota; kingdom Metazoa; phylum Chordata; class Amphibia; order Anura; family Bufonidae; genus Bufo; species Bufo gargarizans. The sequence goes on from NC_058087.1 coordinate 106,039,493, forward strand.
GCAGAGTGTGTCACAGGAGGTGGATACGGAAGGACACCACTACTCAATGTGACACGTGCCCCGATCATCCGGGTATGCATTATTGGTTGCTTCAGGGAGTACCACACTTCCATAGAGTACTAAATTTATATCCCAATTTTGCCACTGACAATTGGCTAAAAAAAAAATGGTTCTCAGACTTGAGACACTAAAACCCCCAAAAATAATTAGAAAAATATTATTTAGTAAAAATAAATTAAAAAAATGTAGACATATTAGGTATCGTTGCGTCCTTAATAATGTGCACTATAAGAATACCCCCCCAACCCCTCAGATGAACAAGATCAAAAAAATAAAATACAAACTTTTTGTCACCTTACATCACAAATATTGTAATAGCAAGTGATCAAAAAGTCATATGCCCACCAAAATAGTGCCAATAAAACCGTCCTCTCATCCCACAAAAAATTAGCCCCTACCTAAGATAATCGGCTAAAAATTAAAAAAATTATGACTCAGACTATGGAGATACTAAAATTATAATTTTTTGTTTATAAAAAGATAATATAGTGTAAAACATAAAAAAATAGACATATTAGGTATCACCACGGAGATGCACCAGTGACATTGTGGAATCTCCATTGAATCTTCCTGTGAGTGAAACACCAGCCTGTGGAAGCCTAGCGCGGACCCATATATATGTACTTTGGTTGTCTTTCTGGAGAATGGACTTACTCCAATTTTTGGGACTGCTGCTTCAAATTGTTCCTGACACCACACAGAAATTATTTTTGTGCCTTAAGGAGTTAAGGCTACATGCACATGACCGTTGTTTTGGTCCGCATCCGAGCCGCAGTTTTTGCGGCTTGGATGCGGACCCATTCACTTCAATAGGGCCGCAAAAGATGTGGACAGCACTTCTTGTGCTATCCGCATCCGTTGCTCCATTCCGTGGTCCGCAAAAAAAAGTAACCTGTCCTATTCTTGTTCGTTTTGCGGACAAGAATAAGCAGTTATATTAATGGCTGTCCGTGCCGTTCCGCAAATTGCGAAATGCACACGGACACCATCCGTGTTTTGCAGATCCGCAATTTGCAGACCACAAAACACACAACGGTCATGTGCATGTAGCCTAATCTGTAGTAGCAATGTTAAATATGTTTTAAAAAGTTTTTTTTTTATGTAAATAATTTACTGCAATTGTATGCCTCAAATTCTTTTAATAGTGTTTTATAACATTGTTTATCAGGAATACAGAAGGGGATATTGCTTTCCTGTGCAGCTGACATTGCAGCCTCATTTCAACACTCTGTTGCACATCACCTGGTGAAACGTACTCAACGAGCTATTTTCTTCTGCAAGCAAGAAAGACTTTTACCATCTTCAAAAGCTTCATTGGTGAGAACTTAGGATACAGCGATGTGATAGTGTTAAATTAAAGATGTACCCATGAATCATACTGAATTTTACATTATTTGTATTAATCTGGATTAAAGGGGTTGTCCAGGCTATCCTCAGGATATGTCTCTAATATCAGATCGGCACCCGGCACCCCCACCGATACCATGGCACGCACAGTGCACATGTGCTGTCTCCCGTTCTTTGGCATAGACCGCAGTAGTGAACAGGAAGAGAGAAGGGAGACGGCACGTGCACCCTGTGCGTGCAGTCTCCTCATACATCTGATCGGTGGGGGTGTCGGACTCCCGCCGATCTGATATTGATGACCTATCCTCAGTATCAATAGTAAAAGTCCGGTCAACCCCTTTAATCAGTTTATTGGAACCTGCCACCATGTCTTCTTAAGGGTTATCAGAGTTAAAGGGAACCTGTCACCAGTTTTATGGTGTCCTAACTAAGGGCAACATAAATAAGTGACTGATTCTCTTAGCAAAATGTTGGGTCACTTTCTTTAATTGACCCAGTCAATCTGCCAACATCTTGTATTGAAAAGCTCCAGCTGATAATGATGAGTCATGAATATTTATGAGCTCCTGACTCTCCCCGCCCACCTACTGCTGAGTGACAGTTTGTTTCCATAGGAATCAGCAGCAGGTGGGCAGGGGAGTGGCTATAGCTCTGAATTAAATATACGCTGGACTCGATGACATCACGCCGGACTCGAATCAGCTCATTAGCATGCGGCATGCAGCATCTTTGTGTGTATATTATGAGGTAACCATCTGTCACACCAGTAAGAGAATACATCTAAGGTACTTTTTAGTAGTTAATGATTGTGTATAATTAGTTAGATTATAATCAAATATCCACATGACAGGTTCCCTTTAGGAAGAGGTTGTCTGGTCCCAAAATCTAGTCCCAAAGTCCCTAACACCCCTCACAATGTGCATATATTTTCCCTCATTTGCCCTCACTGGTGGTCCCACCTGCCACACTATTCAGTCTGCAGTAATCATGCCTACTACACCTCCTGTGGCAATGTTACTACACCTATACATGAATTCTGCTAGTTTCTTGTTTGTTTCTTGCTGAATCACATGAAAGTCCACAGACTCTTCCTTCACCAACTAGGAGTTCAAAAAACTGCTGGAATAAGCAAACATCTTATTCTTGTTATTCATGTACAATAGTGTACTGAGCCTGTAACAGAGCCTGATGTGTGTGAATTCGTAAGGTGGGTATAAATTCTCCTAGGGGTGGGCGATATGGCCTAAAATCTATATTGCGATGTAATTTTAAGCATGTGTGATATGCGATATATTTTTCTATATTGGGGGGGGGTTAAACTTTTTTTTTACTTTTTATTTAATAACTATTATCCTCCTTAAGGGCTAGAACCCTTGTCATAGTCATAGGGTGAATAGGACTTTACACTCTCCCTGCTGCCCTGTGCTTTGTGCATACAACAGCAGGGAGCTGACCATGGCAGCCAGCCTCTCATGTGCCCCCCAGCCTCTCATGTGCCCCCCAGCACCCAGGCAAGGAGAGAATTTAGGGGTATGACCACGGAGCGGTAGTGAAGATCGGTTACCATGGCAGCCAGGAGTCACGCTACTGAAGTCCTGGCTGCCATAGTATGTTAGTGAGCAGCATTATACTCACGTGCCATGGCTGCCGGGCGCTCCTTCTTCTCATAGGTCTGTGCGGCGCATTGCTAATGCTGTAAGCATTAACAATGTGCCGCACAGACAGAAGAAGGAGCGACCGGTGGCCACGGTGCACGTGAGTATAATGCTGCTCACTAACATACCATTGCAGCCAGGACATCAGTAGCGTGACTCCTGGCTGCCATGGTAACCAATCTTCACTACCACTCCGTGGTCATATTGCGGTCCGGCGATATGCACAAAATCCATATCGTGGCACAAATTTATATCGCATATCGCCTATATTGCCCACCCCTAAATTCTACCCTTGCCTTGCGCTGCATTGCACAGGGTAAGGTCTATTTGTTGTGAGCCGGCAGCTATCACTAGTACCCACCTCTAAAACAACCCAGAACAGCACTATGCAACGCCTATTTGTGCTGGTGACCGGGCTTCCTGCTAGGCGGAAGTCACCTCCTAGCATACTGATGTGAAGTCTGGTACGCCACCAGCTTACAACAAACAGATCTTGCCCTGCTCGATGCAGCTCAAGGCAAGGGGAACATCGGAACAAGGAAATGCTCCAATGCTCCATTCCTACATGGTAAAGGAGTGAGCTTGTATCCGGGTTCAGGCCTGAACACGGACCCTTTAGGTAGAAAAGAGGGACAGAGAGACAGAAACATAGAAACATAGAATGTGTCGGCAGATAAGAACCATTTGGCCCATCTAGTCTGCCCAATATATCTGAATCCTATGAATAGTCCCTGGCCCTATCTTATATGAAGGATAGCCTTATGCCTATCCCATGCATGCTTAAACTCCTTCACTGTATTTGCCGCTACCACTTCTGCAGGAAGGCTATTCCATGCATCCACTACTCTCTCAGTAAAGTAATACTTCCTTTATATTACTTTTAAACCTTTGCCCCTCTAATTTAAAACTGTGTCCTCTTGTGGTAGTTTTTCTTCTTTTAAATATGCTCTCCTCCTTTACCGAGTTGATTCCCTTTATGTATTTAAAAGTTTCTATCATATCCCCTCGGTCTCTTCTTTCTTCCAAGCTATACATATTAAGGTCCTTTAATCTTTCCTGGTAAGTTTTATCCTGCAATCCATGGACCAGTTTAGTAGCTCTTCTCTGAACTCTCTCTAGAGTATCTATATCCTTCTGGAGATATGGCCTCCAGTACTGCGCACAATACTCCAAGCGAGGTCTTACCAGTGTTCTGTACAGCGGCATAAGCACTTCACTCTTTCTACTGCTTATACCTCTCCCTATACATCCAAGCATTCTGCTGGCATTTCATGCTGCTTTATTACATTGTCTTCCCACCTTTAAGTCTTCTGAAATAATTACTCCTAAATCCCTTTCCTCAGATACTGAGGTCAGGACTGTGTCAAATATTCTATATTCTGCCCTTGGGTTTTTACGCCCCAGGTGCATTATCTTGCACTTATTCACATAAAATTTCAGTTGCCAGAGTTCTGACCATTCTTCTAGTTTTCCTAAATCCTTTTCCATTTGGCGTTTCCCTCCAGGAACATCAACCCTGTTACATATCTTTGTGTCATCAGCAAAAAGACAAACCTTACCATCGAGGCCTTTTGCAATATCACTTATGAAGATATTAAACAAAATTGGTCCCAGTACAGATCCCTGTGGAATCCCACTGGTAACATGACCTTGTTTTGAATGTTCTCCATTGACTACAACCCTCTGTTGTCTGTCACTCAGCCACTGCCTAATCCACTCAACAATATGGGAGTCCATGCTCAATGACTGCAGTTTATTGATAAGTCTTCTATGTGGGACAGTGTCAAAAGCCTTACTAAAATCTAGATATGCGATGTCTACTGCACCTCCACCGTCTATTATTTTAGTCACCCAGTCAAAAAAATCTATAAGATTTGTTTGACATGATCTCCCTGAAGTAAACCCATGCTGTTTTTCATCTTGCAATCCATGGGATTTTAGATGTTCCACAATCCTATCCTTTAATAGGGTTTCCATTAATTTGCCTACTATTGATGTCAGACTCACTGGTCTATAGTTGCTCGATTCCTCCTTACTACCTTTCTTGTGAATGGGCACGACATTTGCCAATTTCCAATCTTCCGGGACGACTCCTGTTACTAATGATTGGTTAAATAAATCTGTTAACGGTTTTGCCAGCTCACCACTAAGCTCTTTTAATAATTTTGGGTGTATCTCATCAGGCCCCTGTGACTTATTTGTCTTCACTTTAGACAGCAAACTTAGAACATCTTCCTCTGTAAAGACACATGCATCAAACGATTTAATAGTCATCCTTTCTAGTGGAGGTCCTTCTCCTTCTTTTTCTTTTGTAAAAACTGAACAGAAGTATTCATTAAGGCAGTCGGCTAGCCCTTTATTCTCTTCTACATACCTTCCGTCCTTTATTTTTAATTTAGTTATTCCTTGTTTTAATTTCCTTTTTTCATTTATATATCTGAAGAATGTCTTATCCCCTTTTTTCATAGACTGAGCTAGTTTTTCTTCTGCCTGAGCTTTAGAAGTTCTTATAACTTGCTTGGCCTCTTTCTGCCTAATCTTGTAGATTTCCTTATCTTCATTGCTCTGGGTTTTTTTATAATTACAAAATGCTAGCTTTTTATTTTTAATGATTTGGGCCACTTCTGCTGAGTACCACAGTGGTCTCTTCCTTTTTTTGCTTTTACTGACAAGTCTAATGCAATTTTCTGTTGCCTTCAATAATGCACCTTTTAAGTAGTCCCATTTCTCCTGGACTCCATGTAATCCGTTCCAGTCTGATAAGGACTCATTTATGACTAATTTCATTTTTGAAAAGTCTGTTTTTCTAAAATCTAAAACTTTTGTTTTTGTGTGGTGGGACTCTTTCACAGTTCTTATATTAAACCACACTGACTGGTGATCACTAGATCCCAAGGTTTCGCCTACAATGACATCATATACCGAATCCCCATTTGTGAATATCAAATCCAAAATGGCCTCCCTCCGGGTTGGCTCCTCAACCATTTGTTGTAGGGATAACCCCAGTAGGGAATTTAGAATATCTGTACTCCTGGGGACACTCGAGAAGCATGTTAATTCTATCTTGTACAATGCTGTCTGCTGTGCTTCTGTATCTAACTCTATCCTCTACGATACAGTCTACAGTTCTACAGTTACTGTATAAAAGATCTTTCTTGTATAATACTGCCTACTGAGCTTTGTACAGTCGTGGCCAAAAGTTTTGAGAATGACACAAATATTAGTTTTCACAAAGTTTGCTGCTAAACTGCTTTTAGATCTTTGTTTCAGTTGTTCCTGTGATGTAGTGAAATATAATTACACGCACTTCATACGTTTCAAAGGCTTTTATCGACAATTACATGACATTTATGTAGAGTCAGTATTTGCAGTGTTGGCCCTTCTTTTTCAGGACCTCTGCAATTCAACTGGGCATGCTCTCAATCAACTTCTAGGCCAATTCCTGACTGATGGCAACCCATTCTTTCATAATCACTTCTTGGAGTTTGTCAGAATTAGTGGGTTTTTGTTTGTCCACCCACCGCTTGAGGATTGACGACAAGTTCTCAATGGGATTAAGATCTGGGGAGTTTCCAGGCCATGGACCCAAAATGTAAACATTTTGGTCCCCGAGCCACTTAGTTATCACTTTTGCCTTATGGCACGGTGCTCCATCGTGCTGGAAAATGCATTGTTCTTCACCAAACTGTTGTTGGATTGTTGGAAGAAGTTGCTGTTGGAGGGTGTTTTGGTACCATTCTTTATTCATAGATGTGTTTTTGGGCAAAATTGTGAGTAAGCCCACTCCCTTGGATGAGAAGCAACCCCACACATGAATGGTCTCAGGATGCTTTACTGTTGGCATGACACAGGACTGATGGTAGCGCTCACCTTTTCTTCTCCGGACAAGCCTTTTTCCTGATGCCCCAAACAATCGGAAAGAGGCTTCATCGAAGAATATGACTTTGCCCCAGTCCTCAGCAGTCCATTCACCATATTTTGTGCAGAAGATCAATCTGTCCCTTTTTTTTTGGAGAGAAGTGGCTTCTTTGCTGCCCTTCTTGACACCAGGCCATCTTCCAAAAGTCTTTGCCTCACTGTGCGTGCAGATGTGCTCACACCTGCCTGCTGCCATTCCTGAGCAAGCTCTGCACTGGTGGCACTCCAATCCCGCAGCTGAATCCTCTTTAGGAGACGATCCTGGCGCTTGCTGGACTTTCTTGGATGCCCTGAAGCCTTCTTAACAAGAATTGAACCTCTTTCCTTGAAGTTCTTGATGATCCTATAAATTGTTGATTGAGGTGCAATCTTAATAGCCACAATATCCTTGCCTGTGAAGCCATTTTTATGGAAGAACAATGATTTCAAGCATCACCCTCCTTTTAACAGATCAAGTCTGCTATTTTAACCCAATCAGCCTGACATAATGATCTCCATCCTTGTGCTCGTCAACATTCTCACCTGAGTTAACAAGACGATTGCTGAAATGATCTCAGCAGGTAATGACAGCAATGAAATACAGTGGAAAGTTTTTTTTGGGATTAAGTTAATTTTCATGGCAAAGAAGGACTATGCAATTCATCTGATCACTCTTCATAACATTCTGGAGTATATGCAAATTGCTATTATAAAAACTAAAGCAGCAACTTTTCCAATATTTATGTAATTCTCAAAACTTTTGGCCACGACTGTATATAATCCTATCTTGCTGTCTGGTGTGTATTTAAGCTTGTCATTTCAGATACTGTCTGCTGCGCCTCTGTATCTTAGTCAGTGATCCTTTATCAAATATTTTGGTTTTGGTACTGTCTGCTTAAGTGTGTATCTAAGGCATCATGCACATGTTTTGCAGTCTGCAAATGGCGGATCCACAAAATGGATACCGTTTGTGTGCGATCTACATTTTTTTGCAGACCTATTGATGCAGTCTGCACTTGGGGAACTGACATATGGATGCAGAAAGTGTCATCTGTGTGCTTTTCACATTTGTGCTCGGATCGGCTCATGCTGAGAGGATACCCTCCCCTGCCTACTAGAAGCAGCAGAGTTGTGCCGGAACTGCTTATAGAAGGGTAGCCTAAAGGGGCCAAAAAGAACCATGCGTAGGAGTGTTGAAAAGCTTTAATAACCGAAATTACAACACCAACACTTGAAAAGCCAGTGACATTTCGTTATGCGGATCCAGGATATACCGCATGTAACATGCGGAACTCCAGCGACCCAACTGTTTAATAATATGTGCCGGCACCTTATGCAGGGACGCCGCGGCTGCCGCGCCAATGCGTAAGGAATGTCCTGTGATTGAGAGGGGATCGACCCCTGACCCTGCTAGCAGCACCCGCACGTATTTAAGAAAGACCGCGATGGTTAGCCGGGTATGGCCTAGTGCGAGTAGGGGAGAAGATGTCGGCTCGGATTCAATGCTGAGGAGCCAAGCATCAAAGGCACGTACCGGACACCACCTATTGGCCGTAGGGAAGTATCTGACCTCCACCGACTCCCCGGGCCATGTCGTTTTGGTTGAGGCCAAGGTGAGCACATAGATGGACCCGCATCGGACGAGCTGACCTTTCTGCAAGCACCCGGCCAGCGTGTTGGCGCCCATTAGCTCACCTGGCCTGAGGAACCCATAGAAGGCCAGATACAATGCTGTTACTACCAGCGCGCTAACCTGTGGGCCGAATGGTTCGCCCTGTAGTTTGTCTGTCACCAACCTGAACAAGCGGCCGGTAAAGGGCTGACGCACCTGTCGTTTTGCGACAGACGTCTTGCGCAAACCCTTCAACGCCGCTTTGATAGGGTGGGCAGAGAAAAGTGACGGTAGTTCCGGATATAGGCTGTACCGGTGGTGCTGAATACCTGCCAGGTATAATTTAACCGTACTATAGGATAAGTGTAATTGAGAGTGGCAAAACCCAACAAAACCCAGTAGGTGAGTGATAGGTCCCAGGTCTGCGGCCGGGTAGGTATTTTCATATTTCTGGAACAGGCGCCACGCTGTCTTATATGCCCGCAGGGTATTGTGGGACAAGGATTTAGCCATCAGTGTCTTAGCTACGGTGAGATGCGAGACTAATCCTAGCGCAGCTGGGCCTGGTGCGGAATTGGTGTCGGCGAGAGATCTGCCCCTGGACAAACCTGAAAGAAAAGTGGAAAATTAAGGCGGGATAAGGCGTCTGCAGCGACATTGCATTCTCCACTGATGTGCCTGCATATGAAACGAAAATTGTGCGTCAGAGACAACCAGACGAACCTCCTCACGAATGACATGACCAGTTTGGAACTAGACCTGCCCTTCATGACGATGTCCACAACTGCCGTATTGTCCGTGAGAAATAGTACCGTGCAGTTCCTCCACTGCTCGCCCCACGCCACTGCTGCCCCCACTAAGGGATATACCTCAAACAAGGCGGAACACGAAGAGAAACCTGGAATGGATGCGACCTCCGGTGGCCAAGGACCAGCGAACCAGTGGTAGCTGTACAGCGCGGCAAAGCCGACTGACGATGAGGCATCAGTGTGGACCACTGGAGACTGGTTCGAGACTACCGGAATGAAGAGCTACACGCCATTCCAGTGTGTCAAAAACCTGTCCCACATCATCAGGTCGGCCATGGCCTCTGGACCTAACCGTACCATCTCGTTCTGTGCGCGGGCCTGTGGGAGCAGCGCCAAAAGCCTAGAGATGAAGGACCTGCCTTGGGGAATGATGCGCATGGCAAAATTGAGCATGCCTAACAGGGATTGCAGGTCCGCTCTGGAAGCTACTCTCACTTGAGCCCACCTATGCACGGCCTGCCTGATTCTATCTAATTTATCAGGTGGGAGACTCGCCTGCATGCGCACCGAGTCTAAACGTATCCCTAAAAACGTGATGGTGGTGTCGGGGCCTTCTACTTTGTGAGAAGCTATTGGCACATTGAGGTCAGAAAATACTGTCTGCAAGCGCTGTAGGTCCTGAGGCTGCCGTGTCGGGGGCTCGACCAGAAGGAAGTCGTCCAGGTAATGCGTGACATGGCTGACCCTGAAGACGTCTGATAAGACCCAATGCAACGCGCTAGCCAACTGATCAAAGAGCCATGGACTTGACTTGGACCCGAAGGTCAGTTTGCTGGCAAAGTAGTACAGCCCTTGCCACTTTATCCCATGCCACTGCCAGAGTTCCGGATGGATGGGGAGCAGTTTAAAGGCGTCTGTGATATCCGCCTTGGATAACCAGGCCCCTCTCCCGAACTTGAGTATGACCTCAATCGCCTCATCAATAGAGGCGTACCTCATGGAGAATTCTTCCGAGGGGATCAAAGAATTCAGACTGGGGACTGCTAAGGAATGTGGGGCTGACAAATCGTACACCAATCTTTTTTTATTGGAAAATTTTCCTGTCACCACCCCGACCGGGTTGACCCTCCAGCACTCAAACGGAGGCTGCCGCACTGGGCAGATCACATAAGCCTTATCCAGCTCGATTTGGATTAATTGGGTGACCGTCTCGGGATCTCTGATAGCCGACGCCAAGTTCCCGCACTCATGCGGGGCTTGCGGAAGAGCCAGCAAGCCTGTGTGGAAGCCGTACCGCAGACCGTTGAGCACGTATAGTACCCAATCTGAATCTGGGTGACCGGCTAAGAAACAGACGAGGAGATCCACGTTAACCACGCTTAGTCATGCGTGATTCCCCCCTTTTTGCGTGCAAGCGACACGGGGGTGAGCCCTGAAACACTGGGTACATAAGTGCAACAACCTGCATTGATTGTAGTGGCATACGGCATAATTAAAATTATTGCATAAAGGTGACTTACCGAGGTATTTCACCGGGCGCCCCAACTTGTCATTGGACGCGGAAGCCCTGCCCGCCGGCTGGATGGGGAGAACGCCGGACACGGAAGGCGCAGCTGTGCTACCGCTCTCTGAGCACCATCCGGCCGTGTGGGCGTAGGAACCGCAACCAGCGCAAGCCGGGGCCTTGAGGCCCGCAAAGTGGCGGCAAAATAACTCGGTATCCATCCGAGACCAGTCTACGACATGTTTGCACTGAGCGAGTGTGGCCGCCGCCTTTGCCGAGAAGGAGTGGTGGTACTCATAGAAGGCGGTGCCTCCATACTTGTACCCTAGGTCGACGACCTTGAATAAATACAGGTCCAGCTCCTCCCTCCTAAGGGGGCTAGCAGAGCACACCATGTCTCGGTAAAGGCTGAATGCCAGCACAAACTCGGGAACATTGAGTTTCCTGTTGAGCCGTGCGTCCCTAGACTTGAGCACAACAGAGACCTCTCCGCATGATATGGTCTTGTTGTCCGGGGCTTCGTGTGCTGGCATGAGCAGGGACGCCAAATTAATGTCTTTACCTTCCAGAATATCCTGCCGGATATTGGGAGGAACAAAATGGGAAGGAGCTATGGTTGTGGAAAAGCTGGACCCACCCGGCGCTGCGGATGCTGATGAGCTGGCGACAGACCCTGTCTGCAACACTGTTGAACGCTGCAGGCTGGCCCTCGACAGTCTCCAGCCTAGCCTGCATGTCTGACACCGCTGTACCCATGGTGTTGACCGCAGCATGCAGCTCCATTAGGGAAGTCAGAATGGCACTGAGGGACCCCTCATCTCGATAAGGAGCCGCTGGTTGTGAAGTCAGAAGGTGGTGAAGTTCCGCCTTCCTCGCGGCGGCCGGGAACGGTATCCCCCTTCTTGATAATTCTGCCGTCAGCCTAGGGACGGTCCACAACCTTATCGGCAACTCCGCTGATCTCACGGACTGCTGCTCCCCGCTGTCCCGAGACGATAAGGACCCCTCCGGAAGTAACTCCTGCGACATCTCCCTACTAAAAGAAATTCAAACTCAAGTAACCACATCAATGCTAACCGTTATCTACTGGCCGGACCAGACCGGCTCTGCCTGGGGGGAAGGGGGACCTAGTGTCTGTGGCCAAGGGCCGACGGCGCCCACGGTCGTGACCAGAAGCGCTCCCAGGTCTGCCGCCTGGTCGGGCAGGGATTCTGAAGTCCGTAGTCAAATGAGCAGGTCCGAGTATCGTAGTCTTTGTGACCGTAGCCGGGATGCGCGACTCCGCTGTTAACTGCCCGGCTGTATATATATATTTATTTATTTATTTTTATTTTTTGTGGCGTGACTGGGACCCGCTGGGAGACTGGGGCCTGACCGGGCCTAGCCTGTGACCGTGAAGTTGCATTCCCCGGCTGTGTCTGGGCTGCATGTGTGGCCGTGCCGCCACCTCCCGCAGCTGTCCCCACCCCGTGCCTGTGGTCAATGGGAGTGCGGCCGAGTCCGTGGATCTGACCGCCTCGCACCTGCAGCCCCGAGGGGACCCTGCATCGTAAGTAGCGGTACTGGAATCCCTCCTACCGCCGTGGTAGTATGGCTCACGAGTATGTCGTCGTGCGGTTACTGCGTGCCGTAGTGGCCGGCCTAAATAATGAGTCTGTAGTCGCAACGGATTTGTGCCTGCAGTCGTGGCAGGGCTTTAGAGCGGGTCTGTAGACGTGACAGACTGTTGCCTGCAGTCGTGGCAGGGCTTTATAAGGAGTCTGTAGTCGTGACAGACCTGGCAAAGCAACATACCTCTCAAATTTTTTTAATATTTTATTTATTTATTTATTTTCCCCTCCCCCCCACCAAAGTCCACGACTGTAGGCGCCACCCTGTAATAGATGCGTCAGCGGCCTGGACCTAGTAGTCCACCATCCCCCGACCCCCAAGCCTAAGCAGGAGAAAAGAGGGGTTCAGCCCGTGCATGCACCACCCCTAACTCACCTGGCGGCCATGACAGCCACAAACCCCCACAGTGTCGTAAATTTAGCCAACCACCTGTGGACCTGGGTAAACGAGGACAGACATATGAGTGAGCGCATGCCAGCTGGGTGATCCTTCACTCATGCCGCCGCTCCCTAGCTAACCACCGGACTATGGCGACTGCGCTTTAACCAACCCCCTGCCGCACCGTACGGCCTTACGGGCGGCCCGGCTGCGTGCGCAAGTGCAGTGGCCAGCACCCCCTCCTTGAAACCCCCTATGTCTTTGCTCTTCATACATATTCCAAATATATTAAACACACACTTTTTCTTTCCCCCCCCCCCCCCTTTCCCCTGCCTTGTACCTGGCCACTGCCTTGTACCTAGCCACTGCCTGAGCAAGGGATGCCTGTACCTGGACTGCAGTACCAGTATGGGCCTGTAGGTGTCGCCCACTAACAAGCCAGGAGCTGCTGGAGCGCAGCAAGACAGTGAGCTGTGCTGTGGAGCCGACGGCCGGCGTGATCCGACGCTGCTGCGCCACAGGTGAGGGGTGCCCGCCTGGGGGACACTGTATGTGGGAGCGGGGGTGCTTGGCGCCGGGCCTGGCGCGGATCGGGGTGCCTGTATGGGGGTGCCTAGAGCGGGAGTGTGTAGTAACCACGAGTACACACCTAGAGAAAACCGGAGATGTCACTGGGGGTGCCGGCAGCGATCGGGAGCGCGGGTAGTCGCCAGCGCGGCTGGGGACCGGCGGCACGCTCGGCAGCCCCACATGTTAATACATAATACCCAATATGTTAATACATCGCAAGATGGGTGTGCGGCCACCCTGCCTACCTAATCACCGTAGCGACGAGCCCGACGCAACCGATCACCCGATCCTCCAGTGACGCACACACTTCTCTGGCACCAACCCACAAGCCTATTTGAAAGTGTTCAAACCGACAAGTGGGGGCAGGAGGGCCAGGTTTAAATAGTGAACGCCCCGCCTCCCCCTCACACAAATCCGGCACTCTCAATTGCCTACCACATATCTATTCTGCAAAAGATAAAACATGTCCTATTCTGTACCACAAAATCTGTACTGTGAAGCCATTGAAGTTAACGGGTCTGGAAAAAAATGCACATCACGCATGAACAGTATGCTTATTTTGCGGATCTGCGATTTGTGGACCATAAAACTGATACGGTCATGTGCAATAAGGTCTAATCCTATATTTTGTTGCTACTGCCCACTGAAGGGTTTATCTAGGCCTAAGCAATAATACACACTACCATGATCAGCCTGGGAAACACTGTGTGTTGGGCGCATCTCCTGGGCTGCCCGCACTCCTCTGACCTGAACTTGGCTGTATCATAGTAAGTCAGTTTCTTATCGGATTGTGGGGTTATCGTATATGTGTTGATAGGAGGACACTGCAACAGTCAGTTCGGTTCAGGGGAGCCATTGTCGGCCCGGGGGATGCGGCTGACACATGGACCGTGATTCCTGGACCAATCACGGTCGTGTGCATGAGCCTTTTTACTGTCATGCATCATATTGTCTGCCCCTGTATCTAATTCTGTCATGTGCAATTCTGTCTGCTAAGCATATAGCATAGCCAGTCATGTGTGATACTGTCTGCTAAGGTGTGGATCTAAGCCTATCCTGTGTGATGCAGACTACCAGGTGATAGGTGGCAGATCATAGAGTGTATATATATTTATATTATTTGAAAAATCGGTAGCACTGCAAAATATTGAAAAACATATATTCCCAAAAAGTCTCCACGACTAGCCGTGTGGGCTCTGCCTCCTATATTTCTCATTGGCCACAACACCGTTCACACAATAGGTGTTTTATAGCTGCAACTGGTGGAAAATAGAAATAGAAAATAGATGCCTGACACACAGTCACTTGTGGCTTTTTAGGGGAATTGTGTGAATAATATATTTACAGTATATATCTCTTTATAATATCTTTGTACTGTTTTATCACATCAATATTCAAATTCAAACACATACTATATGTGTGTATATATGTAGTCTGCATACTACTCACAAAAAGTTTGGTATATCTGGTTTGTGGGTAAAATTTTAGGATGAACTTAAAATGCACTCTAACCTTTACAGATGAAGTTAATGTGACCTCTAAACTTTTGAATGCACATATTCAACTTGTAAACAGCATAAGATGTCAAGGTCAAGCTGTAATTGATGCTCAAAGCCACATGACTGTAGCTCCCCACAGTCGGCAGCACTCATGCAGCCCCAAACCATGACACTCCTACCACCATGCTTGACTGTAGGCAATACACACTTGTCTATGTACTCCTCATTTGGTTGCCGCCACACACACTTGACATCATCGGAACCAAATAAGTCTTGGACTTATCAGACCATAGAACATGGTTCCAGTAATCCATGTCCTTAGTCACTTCTGCTCAATTGTTGCAGGCTTTCTTGGGCATCATCATTTAGAAGAGCCTTCCTCCTTTAACCTCTTCAGCAATGTTGTCAGCAATTATACTTCTATTTTGAAAAGACAACCTTCTTTAGTCAACCATGGCGAGGCCTGTTCTTAGTGGAACCTGTCTTGTTAAACCGCTGTATGGTCTTAGCCAATGTGCTGCAGCTCAGTTTTAAGGTGTTGGCAATCTTCTTATAGCCTGGCAAACTGCGGCTCTCCAGTTGTTGTAAAACTACAGCTCCCAGTATGCCTAGTCTGCCTACAGCTATCAGCCTACAGCTGGGCACCATGGGATTTGTAGTTTTACAACAGCTGGAAAGCTGCAGTTTGCCCATCCCTGGCCTAGGCCATCTTTATGTAGAGCAACAATTCTTCATTTTCAGATCCTCAGAGAGTTATTTGCCATGAGGTGCCATGTTGAACTTCCAGTCACCAGTATGAAAGAGTGTGAGAACGATGACACAAAATTTAACACACTTGCTCTCCATTTACATCTGAGGCTTTGTCACATGACACAGGGGAGGGAAAATGGCTAATTGGGCACAATTTGGCCTTTTTCACAAAGGGATGCACTCACTTTTTTTGCCTGCACTTTAGACATTAATGTATGTGTGTCGAATTATTTTGAAGGCATCCCAAATTTACATGGTTATACAAGCTCTAAACTGGCTACTTTACATTGTATCAAAGTGTCGTATCTTCAGTGTTGCCCCATGAAAAGATATAATAAAATGTTTACAAAAATGTGAGGGGTGTACTCATTTTTGTGAGATACACAAACGTACTAGTAGGATGACTCATCTTCGCATTGGTTCATTTAATTTGTTGTTTGTGTGTGTGGTTAACCCCTTCCCGACCTGAGCCATAATAGTACAGCGCAACAGAACGTGACTTGCCACCCATTGCCATACTATTACGGCGGGCTGAATGGGTGGGTGCAAGAGCTGCACCCGCCTGATCAGCGGCAGGGGTCCGGCAGTGACTGATAACCGGACCCCTGCTGTATGCGCCTTTGATGTGTCGCAGTCACCGGTCACTGACCGCGCCACGTGCGATGTATGGAGAGAGAGGGAGCAGGGAAGGGAGCCCGAGGCAGGCCTCATACGCACGGACGTTGTTTTGAGCACAGCATTCCGTTGCTCCGTTCCGTGGTCCTCCAAAAAAATATAACCTGTCCTATTCTTGTCTGCGTTTTGCGGACAAGAAAAGGCAGTAATAATGCAGTAATATTTGTGGATCCACAATTTGCGGACCACAAAACACACAAAAGTCGTGTGCATGAGGCCTTAGCCTGTGAGATCCAGCCCCCTGGATCTCACAGGCAAGCAGGCTGGTAATACACTTACAGCCAATGCATCACAATACAGAAGTATTGTGATGCATTGTAAAGGGGATCAGACCCCCAAAAGTTGAAGTCCCAGAGTGGGACAAAAAAAATGTAATAAAAAAAAAAAAAAGTTTTCTATTCCCAAAATAAAGTAAATAAAAAAAATAGGGAAAAAAGAACAGTAGACATATTAGGTATCGCCGCGTCCGTATCGACCGGCTCTATAAAAATATCACATAACCTAACCCCTCATGTAAATGCTGTAAAAAAAATAAAAATAAAACCTGTGCTAAAAAAACATTTTTTGTTCACCTTACATCACTAAAAGTGCAACACCAAGCGATCAAAAAGGCATATGCACCCCAAAATAGTACCAATCAAACCATCATCTCATCCTACAAAATTTATACCCTACCTAAGACAATCACCCAAAAATTGAAAAAACTATGCCTCTCAGACTATGGAGACACTAAAACATGATTATTATTATTTTTTGTTTCAAAAATGATATTATTGTGTAAAACTTAAATAAATAAAAAAAATTAAAAATATTAGGTATTGCCACATCCGTAAGGACCTGCCCCCCATCACATGACCTAACCCCTCAGATGAACACTGTAAAAAAAAAAAAAAAAAAAAAACGTGTCAACAAAGCAATTTTTTGTAACCTTACACCACAAAAAGTGTAATAGCAAGCAATCAAAAAGTCATACGCACCCTAAAATAGCACCAATCAAACCGTCATCTCATTCTGAAAATAATGAGCCCCTGCATAAGACAGTCACCTGTGGAGACACAAAAAATATTTTTTTTCAAAAATGCTTTATAATGTAAAACTGAAACATATTTGGTATTGTCGCGTCTGTAACAACCTGCTATATAAAAATACCACATGATCCAACCTGTCAGATGAAAATTGTAAATATAAATAAATAAAAGCTGTGCCAAAACAGTTATTTTTTGTTACCTTGCTTCACAAAAAGTGTTATATACAGTGCTGCCCATAATTATTCATACCCCTGGCAAATTTTGACTTAAAGTTACTTTTATTCAACCAGCAAGTAATTTTTTGATGGGAAATTACATAGGTGTCTCCCAAAAGATAATAAGACTATGTACAAGAGGCATTATTGTGGAAAAGAAAACATTTCTCAGCTTTTATTTACATTTGAGCAAAAAGTGTCCAGTTCAAAATTATTCATACCCTTCTCAATAATCAATAGAAACGCCTTTATTGGCTATTACAGCAATCAAACGCTTCCTATAATTGCAGACCAGCTTTTTGCATGTCTCCACAGGTATTTTTGCCCATTCATCTTTAGCAATCAGCTCCAAGTCTTTCAGGTTGGAGGGTCTTCTTGCCATCACCCTGATCTTTACCTCCCTCCACAGATTCTCAATTGGATTCAAGTCTGGACTCTGGCTGGGCCACTCCAAAACTTGAATGTTGTCTGCTAACCATTTCTTCACCACTTTTGCTGTGTGTTTTGGGTCATTGTCATGCTGAAATGTCCACTGGTGGCCAAGGCCAAGTTTCTCTGCAGACTGCCTGATGTTGTCGTTGAGAATCCTCATGTATTTCTCTTTTTTCATGGTGCTGTTTATTTTGATTAGGTTCCCTGGTCCATTGGCTGAAAAACACCCCCAAAGCATTAGGTTCCCACCACCATGTTTGACAGTGGGGATGGTGTTCTTTGGGTTGAAGGCTTCTCCTTTTTTACTCCAAATGAAGGAACATCATTGTGACCAAACAATTAAATGTTTGCTTCATCTGACCATAATACAGAAGACCAGAAGTCTTCTTCTTTGTCCAGATGAGCTTTTGCAAAAGCCAAGTGAGCTTTTGTGTGCCTGGCCTGCATCTGTGGAACCCAGCAGTGTGCAGTGTCCATTGGATTGTCTGCCTTGAGACATTGCCACAAGCAGAGCCCAGATTCATGAGGATGGCCTTGGTGGTGATCCTTGGATTCTTTTTCACCTCTCTAACTAGCCTCTTGGCCAGCACAGGTGTCTTTTGGCTTCTGAGCACGTCCTCTGAGATTTTCCACAGTGCAGAACATCTTGTATTTTCTGCTCAAATGTAAATAAAAGCTGTGAAATGTTTTTTTTTCCCCACAATAATGCCTCTTGTACATCATCTTATTATCTTTTGGGAGACACCTATGTCGTTTCCCGTCAAAAAACTTTAAGTCAAAATTTGGCAGGGGTATGAATAATTATGGGCAGCACTGTAGAGCAACCAAAAATCATATGTACCCTAAAATTGTACCAACAAAATTGCCACCTTATCCCGTAGTTTCCAAAATTGGGTAATTTTCTTGGAGTTTCTACTCTAGGGGTGCTTTCCAAAAACCATATGGCGTTCCTTTCCTTCTGCGCAATGCCGTACAGCAGTTTACTACCACATATGGGGTGTTTCTGTAAACTACAGAATCAGGGCAATAAATATAGAGTTTTGTTTGGCTGTTAACCCTTGCTTTGTTATTTGAAAAAAATGTATTAAAAATAATTCTTATGGAACACCTAGAGGGTTAACAAAGTTTGTAAAATCAGTTTTGAATACCTTGAGGGGTGTAGTCTCTAAAATTGGGTCATTTTTGAGTGGTTTCTATTATGTAAGCCTCACAAAGTGACTACAGACCTGAACTGGTCCTTTAAAAGGTGGGATTTGGAAATTTTCTGAAAAATTTCAAGAGTTGCTTCTAAACTTCTAAGCCTTCTAACATCCCCAAAAAATAAAATGGCATTCACAAAATGATCCAAATATAAAGTAGACATATGGGGAATGTAATGTAATAACTATTTTTGTAGTTATTAGTATCTATTATAAAAGTAGAGAAATTGAAATTTTGAAAATGTTTCCAAATATTTGGTATCTTTTTAAGATGAACTATTTTGGCTCAATTTTACCACTGTCATGAAGTACAATATGTGATGAGAAAACATTCTCAGAATGGCCTGGATAAGTAAAAGCGTTTTTACCACATAAAGTGACACATGTCAGATTTTCAAAAAATGGCCTGGGCAGGAAGGTGAAAACTGACCTGGGGTTGAAAGGGTTAAAAGATATCTACAGTGCCCCCATAACAATGACATCCACAGTAGCCCCCTAATAGTGGCCCCATAACAGTGACATCTACAGTGGGCCCCTAACAGTGACATCCACAGTGGCCCCATAATAGTGACATCTTCATTGCCCCATAACATTGACATCCACAACGACTCATAACAGAGCCGAGTTCAGGTTTCATTGGGCAGCCTGTTCGTTGCAGAGATGGGAAATACAGGTTTCATACTGAAGCCTTGAACTAAACCGTGACGTCAGCTGAAGACGTGATGTCCTGGTGCTTGCACAATAGTATGTTCCTAGATCGCATGCATCGGGAACGAAAAAGGTCAGCTCACCAGTCTTACTGGTGGAGAAGGAGGTGAAGTCCGTGATGATGTGCTGTCTCCTGCTGAAGAAAGGAAGAGAGAGATCACAGGATAGGGCCCGAAGCCCTGAAAATGCTGCCCTGAAAATGACTGTGA
Source organism: Bufo gargarizans (assembly GCF_014858855.1). Taxonomy (NCBI): domain Eukaryota; kingdom Metazoa; phylum Chordata; class Amphibia; order Anura; family Bufonidae; genus Bufo; species Bufo gargarizans. Next base: position 106,059,591 of record NC_058087.1, read on the forward strand.
AGTGGATGCAGGAATGGCCTGCTGAGCAGCTGGTATGTTTTGACTAAGCATTAGTCTCTCCACAGCTTAGTCAGCCCTAATTTTTACAACTGGAGCCAGAACCCATTTAATTAAAAACGTTACTTTGTATACTCACCTGTTTCTCCCCGCACTGAAGCTCTTGTGTTTCTCATGTTTATGGACAAGGCTGCAGCAGTGGCATAGCAGTAAATGGCATGCGACTGCTGCAACCAATCACTTGCCTCATGTGTGGTATACACATGTATGTCACATCTACCACTGTAGGCTTGTAGACAAATGAGTATAGACTCATGGGGTCATTTATTAAGACCAGCGTTTAAGATGCCAGTCTTAATAACCCTGTGCTTGCGCTTGATGCGCATAAGTTATGTAGAGGCACCGGCCTCTACATAATTTAGGTGCTGACCGTGCAACTTGCTTAAATCTACTCCAGCTCCCATGCTGGCGTGATTTAAGTAATTTTCTAAACAGGTGTAGAAAATGATAAATGAGATGGGGAAAAGTTTCAGATTCAGGTGCATATCCCCTTTGCGACCGAATATGTGACAAAAGTACGCCAAAAAGTTGCATGCTTCTCATCATAAATGCCCCTCTTATTTTTTATTTTATGACCTTTGGTGGCATTTGGAAAGTTGTTAATTAACCCCTTGCCAACCACCTTTGTTGACTATATACATCCTAACAGTCAGCATATATCCCTCCATTGGCGTTTTAAACACTATGCAGTGATAAACATATTTCTCGTTGATTAGTAATCCATTTGTTAGTTTGCAGCAGTTCCAGATCCCTGATGCCAGCTCCCTACATCACAATCCCTATCCCTTCAACCCTCCCCGTCATGTGCAGCACGGAAAGCAGCTAGATAGACTGGGAGTGAGTCGGTAAGGTCCTCACATGTTGTTACAGGTACAGTAACTGGAGCCTTGCTGACTGCAGTGCATGCCACAGCTGCTCAATTATGCATGCCACAGATGCTCAATTAGGTTCAAGTCTGGGGAATTAGGAGGTCAGGGTAGTACTTGGAAGTCTTGGTTATGCTCTTCCAACCAATCTTGGACATTTATAGTCATGTGACATTTCGCATTGTCTTACTGGATGATCCCATCCACCCAGGGAAGACAATAAGCATGTGAAAATTTTAGTTTTTTTTGCCAATTCATCTTCATTAGCAGAGCAGCAGTCACCATCCACCTGCTTCGGAAAGCCAAACGCAGTAGGGTTAACTAAACTTACACCTGGTAGCCCCCTGGTTTATCTTGGTGGTGAGGTGTGCCACTGTAGTGTGTCGGTCTGTCCTCACGCACTTTTGTAGCCAATGTTCACCTCTCACATCAATGGCACGTGGTGTTCCACAGGTTCCATGTCACTTGGTTCCATTTGTCCACTCAAGATACAGTTTCACCACAGCAGCTGCTGAACAATTCACCAACTGTGCAGTTTCAGAAATACTGCCACCCTTGGCCTGAAATCTAAAAATCATCCCTTTTTGCAACTCATACCTTTCACCCATGACAGCCACGAGGGATATGTGCGATGACAACCATGCGTAAACCTTTTGAGATTCTGTTCACTTCAAGTTTGCAGTATTTTAAAAAATGTTTGGTTTGAACCCAAATCGATCAACCCCAACTAAAGTTGCTCCAATTTCCCTGAAAAATTGGTATATAACACCCTCTAGTTTCCTGTGAAAATATGGTATCTCTTTATACTGTAGCTGCAGAACACTCACATGCTTGGCAAAAAGTTCTACGCCATCACTGCCCAAGCCCAGGGCCCAGAAAAATGTTATGTAGGCGAAGGTGTGGAAATGTGCCATATTTACCAAGACTAAGTGGTACGGCAGACATTGAACCACCAGCAGCTTGACCAGGTGGGTGTTTAGCTTGCAAATAAGCTATTTGCAGGTCGTGAATAGTTTTCTCAAGGCCCCAAATTCCATTATGGATGACTCATGATGGACCAGAGGACAAAGAGAAGGAGGATACTGAGCAGGAGAAATAGCAGCTGATTATGATGACAGGAACACTGTACTGCTTGGGGATGCAGGCTGGCCAAGAGCAGGAGGACAGACTTGTTCTGATTGACAACGCTGGCCAGTTCTATTTTCCCAAAGGATCCGGTGATCCTGCCACATGTGCTGCAATAGAGCCCTAGTATCTTTGTTTGTGTTTGTATGCCCACGGTTTATTTTAATCCTGCAGATCTTGCACACAGTTGTGCTTTTGTGTGCTTGCCTCTGCTTATTATTGCCACCGCGGCCACCACCATTCTCCTCTGATGTCTCCTCCTCCTCCTCTCAACACCGTAATTCTGCTCCCAGATCTTGTCCAATAATCATCATAATCCTCACCCTCCCTGCCACTTTTATCATACTGTAATATATTATGGTGGGCTCCCCCCTCAGTCTTCCCTGCTGTGTATTTGCCCAGAGAGCCACTGTTGCTACCACTGCCCCAACTGCCAATAAAGTGCCCCCATCTCCATATGAACCTCCTCCTCAAGGCAGTCCAAATGCTGACTGTTATCACACAAGTCATCAATAGGGAGACTCTCTTGACTATTTGCCGTAGGACATGGTGGGGTTTTGTTACCTCTTCTTAGGAAAAGAAAGGTGCCCCACTAGGAGGGGCCAGTGAAGACAAAAAGGACAGCACTGAAAGGCTTCACTGGGGCTTCAGGGAGGAGGAGCAGGAGGGGTGCTGTGACCCCTGGCTCCAATGCAGGGTGTCAGACTCAAGACTTCACTACATCTTACTGTGAGGAGGAGTGAGTGAGCCATCTAATCTACAATCTCATCCTTTTTCTCCTCAATAATAATGTTGCACCTTTCTAAAGGGTATAAGAGAGAGAGAAAGAAAGTGTGAGGGTCAGACCGATCTGTTGGAAACGGGTTCCACTAGATCTGAAAGACTTGAGGTGCCTCAGGTTTATAGGAGTGGAATGGAGAGAAGGTTGGGTGTTGAATACTAGAGGCTGCTCCGGGTATAGTCAGGTCGACAAGGTGTCTGCCTGTAGAGGATATAGTAGTGAGCCAAATAAGGGGGACTGGTGGGTAGAAATACCCTTCAGATCTCGCCTATTTGAAATATACCCTTTTGGGCTCCAATAGTGGTTGATCGTTACTGGTTGGTATTTGGGCTTTGTGTTGGTATAAGGAGCAAGGATGTAGGGGTGTGTATATATGTCTCGAGCTGTGAGATAAAAGCACATATATATATATACGCACATATAAACGCGTATAAAAACCTGCACAAAAGATCAAAAGATTGCATCTATATAAAAGTCTAAAACATTTTCCACATGGGTAGGATTACTGCAAACTGTCTCAAGTGCCTAAGAGACCGTGTTCTGCAGCATCGTGCACTGTATGGTATGGTACAGTATGCAAATCAATGGGTTAAAAATCTGTATAAAAGGATACCATTTTACATATATAAAAAATAATATATTTAAAATAATGTGGTATCGTGGGTTCAGTTACTCACTTCACAAGAGGGGCGGTTTACCAGGATAAGCATAAAACACCTGTAAAACGAGTACTCCCCCCCCAGCCTGGATCGCTTCTAGAGTATTAACTGATGAAGGCAGCAAATCACACGGGTGCTTCTCTTCAAAGGTCTTTATTTGCATATATAAGTAAATCCGGCTCAACGCGTTTCGGGACAGGCACGTCCCTTCATCAGGAGCAATATTGTCCATGTCTATATTCCCAGGTATTTATACCCTCTATGTCTTGTTTAATTGTTTGTTAAAATGGCCCCTAATTGGCAAAAGGGCGCCAGAAAATGAAAAATGGCGCCAAAATATCTTTGGGGGACCGCCCATGTGTGGGAGAAGGCGTTTTTTACCCTATCTGTGCGATCGGCCGAAAGTAAGGGTAACCGGCTGCGCTTTTGCGCATGACCGGAAGTGGGTGCGTTCCACGCTGGAGCGCATCGTGACATCCGGTCCAGTCAGTGGCTTTCCTCGTTCTTCTATTGTGTGCGCTGCGCATGTCCGGAAGTTCGGCCTTGCGTTCCAAGCTGGAACGCATGCTCTGCTTCCGGTATTTGCAATCCTTCTGGTCATGATCTTTTGCTGTTAAGGCTGCATTGGAGCGTTCGTTTTTAAGAGGATACCTGTGATGACTTAGTGTATTTGGTGGGGTGGGCTTGTACCTGGGGTGAATAGCTTGGACTTTTAGGTAAAAATCGTGTGGGGGTTGAATTAAAAAGGAAAAAGAAAGGTCTTTTCTAGTGGCAGAGTGGTGGCATGTGGGGCTATTGTTCGGTGAGTGTCAGTGGGAACTGAAGCTCCCCTTCAGTTCCCACTGACACTCACCGAACAATAGCCCCACATGCCACCACTCTTTGCCACTAGAAAAGACCTTTCTTTTTCCTTTTTAATATTTATTAGGGTGTATAATAAACAGAATTTACAGATATGTAGGAGATGTTCTATTCAGATAGGAGTAAGTAGGAATAAATATTATTATATATCTTAAAAAAATAGTAAAATATATATATATATATATATATATATATATATATGTAAAATACATAGCATATACAGGGAGTGCAGAATTATTAGGCAAGTTGTATTTTTGAGGATTAATTTTATTATTGAACAACAACCATGTTCTCAATGAACCCAAAAAACTCATTTGTGTTCGGATCGGCTATCAGAAAGGTGTCCCTAACCTATCTAACCCTAACTTCAACAAGCAGTAGAATTGTGCCGTAACTGCTGCTGTAGGGCAGCCTAAAGGGGGCCACCCCTATATGAAGTGACTGTAAGATGGCGTGGGTGGGTGGGTGAAATCAGCTGAACCGTCGTCAGCCTAGGCCTACAGGAGCCTATAAATAGCCTAGTACCCAACCAGCCTGGCCTCACAGGTGCAAGTAAGTAGCCATGTAATCAGCCTCTCCTCTCACAAATACAGCAAAATACTAGTATTTTGCTTAACACTAATATCAAAGCTGAATATTTTTGGAAGTAGTTTTTAGTTTGTTTTTAGTTTTAGCTATTTTACGGGGATTTCTGTGTGTGCAGGTGACTATTACTGTGCATAATTATTAGGAAACTTAACAAAAAACAAATATATACCCATTTCAATTATTTATATTTGTACCAGTGACCAATATAGCCACCTTTCTTTGCAAGGACACTCAAAAGCCTGCCATCCATGGATTCTGTCAGTGTTTTGATCTGTTCACCATCAACATTGCGTGCAGCAGCAACCACAGCCCCCCAGACACTGTTCAGAGAGGTGTACTGTTTTCCCTCCTTGTAAATCTCACATTTGATGATGGACCACAGGTTCTCAATGGGGTTCAGATCAGGTGAACAAGGAGGCCATGTCATTAGTTTTTCTTCTTTTATACCCTTTCTTGCCAGCCATGCTGTGGAGTACTTGGACGCGTGTGATGGAGCATTGTCCTGCATGAAAATCATGTTTTTCTTGAAGGATGCAGACTTCTTCCTGTACCACTGCTTGAAGAAGGTGTCTTCCAGAAACTGGCAGTAGGACTGGGAGTTGAGCTTGACTCCATCCTCAACCCGAAAGGCCCCACAAGCTCATCTTTGATGATACCAGCCCAAACCAGTACTCCACCTCCACCTTGCTGGCGTCTGAGTCGGACTGGAGCTCTCTGCCCTTTACCAATCCAGCCACGGGCCCATCCATCTGGCCCATCAAGACTCACTCTCATTTCATCAGTCCATAAAACCTTAGAAAAATCAGTCTTGAGATATTTCTTGGCCCAGTCTTGATGTTTTAGCTTGTGTGTCTTGTTCAGTGGTGGTCGTCTTTCAGCCTTTCTTACCTTGGCCATGTCTCTGAGTATTGCACACCTTGTGCTTTTGGGCACTCCAGTGATGTTGCAGCTCTGAAATATGGCCAAACTGGTGGCAAGTGGCATCTTGGCAGCTGCTTGCTTGACTTTTCTCAGTTCATGGGATGTTATTTTGCGTCTTGGTTTTTCCACACGCTTCTTGCGACCCTGTTGACTATTTTGAATGAAACGCTTGATTGTTCGATGATCACGCTTCAGAAGCTTTGCAATTTTAAGAGTGCTGCATCCCTCTGCAAGATATCTCACTATTTTTGACTTTTCTGAGCCTGTCAAGTCCTTCTTTTGACCCATTTTGCCAAAGGAAATGAATAATTGCCTAATAATTATGCACACCTGATATAGGGTGTTGATGTCATTAGACCACACCCCTTCTCATTACAGAGATGCACATCACCTAATATGCTTAATTGGTAGTAGGCTTTCGAGCCTATACAGCTTGGAGTAAGACAACATGCATAAAGAGGATGATGTGGTCAAAATACTCATTTGCCTAATAATTCTGCACTCCCTGTATTATATGAAAATGATAATAGATAATAAACAATAAAAAATATGTAAGATGAGGAAAGGGTGTTGTATCACTTAAAAATGGTACTGATGGTGTTTATATGTGCGTATATATATATGTGCTTTTATCTCACAGCTCGAGACATATATACACACCCCTACATCCTAAAACTTGCTCCTTATACCAACACAAAGCCCAAATACCAACCAGTAACGATCAACCACTATTGGCGCCCAAAAGGGTATATTTCAAATAGGCGAGATCTGAAAGGTATTTCTACGCACCTTTCTAAAGCCAGAGAGGGGGAGGGTTTCCAGATGTGACAGAGTGTCCTTGGAGTTCATCAGCTAACTCGGCCGCCTCTTGCGCACTCTTTGGCTTGTGCTTGCATACATACTTTTGCACCTCAGGGGAGCAATTGGAGACAAATTGTTCCCGGACTATCATATAAGCCAGTGAATGCTTGGTGTCCTGGGTGAGGGGATCAGACCACTGTTTGAAGATGGTCTGCAATTTGCCAAGATAGTCCATAAATGTAACTGTAACTGGCCCGCTCTGCAAAGTAGTCCAACAAGGGCCTCTATGGCTTTTCCCTTCAGTGCAAAGATAAGGTGTCCCGCCCACTGTGGCTCTGGCACTTGGTACTGATGGCAAGAGGTTTTAAAAACATGCAGGAAGATGTCAATGTCACAGTTCTCAGACTCCATCACCGGCAGTTTTGGCTTGACCATAAGGGAGGGTCCTGTGGGGGCAGCAGCCAGGTCTGGCCACTGAAGCCGTAATTGGGCCATTGCCAGTTTGTGACATTGGCCAGCCTCACGCCGACGGTCTGCGGCCTCCAGCAGATAGAAGTCCGGGTTAGTGTGGAGTAGCAGCTTCATACCACTTGGAGAGGGCACAGAGACAGAGCTATGCTCAGCTGGAGAACTGCAAGACTCAGCAGGATGTGAGTTTCCCAGTTCATCATCCTCGGTCTTGGAGGGGTTATCCAACCCAGTGGCGTCTGAGTTTCCTCCATTCAACAAATCCTAGGCCTTCAGCATGCTTCTGGTTTGAAGGCCCTGTGGTGCACTCATTGTTGCCAAATAAAAGAATGAAAACGAAGAGCGGGTTGGGGTACACCCCCAGCTGCTATGTATGTATAAACCAAAAAATGCACTGTGTCTCTTTCTTAAAAAACGGTTAGGACACACTGGCGCTCTAAGCAAGCTGCAATCTCACTTAGCTGCCACCAATTCTGTCACGACCACCCCCATTTAATTCAGACTTACGGCCGCCAGGACACCCCAGCAAGGAGAAAAGCCCAACCGGGGGTGGACCGAGACAGGCGAAAGGTACAGAATTACCCAAACAGTCAATCCTGGAGCCCCCTTATTTTCTGCTGCCCCCACGTTCATGAGGGAACGACTCTGTAATTGTAAGGTTAGGGGTTCGGACCACTCACAGATCAGCCCTGGTACCACGCTACAATCTAACACCAATCAAGTCACAACCCAGTTATGTCTCTGATATCAGTCGACTATAAAACAGGTAGGTCTCTTCAAGGCGTACAAGTACTTTGTTGCAGTGTGACTTAGAGCAATAAGAGAGAGAGAGAAAAAAAAAATATATATATATATATATATATCTTTTACTTTGAGTAACAGAGAAGTGAAACAAACAACGCATACAAAAATTTACAGAAAACAGTACAATAGCACAATGGCATGTGTAAGATAAACGGGGATAAAAAGAGAAATTACTATCTTGGACCTTGCCTATGCAAAATCCAGGCACAAACTCACGTTCTAATGGGCAGCCAATCGGCGGTGTGAAAACAGGGCAAAAAGCCCCCTTTTTCCTTGTGCAGGAATTTTTATGCCCCATATTCTGGGAGTGGCAGGGGTTTGGCCCGACCAGTCACTGAACAGGGGAGGCTGTTCAGTGGGTGTTTCCTAGGGCGGGTCTGCTTCGCCTCCCTGCCTCCCCCGGCCAGAGTTTTTCCATTTTTGCCAAAAGGGCCCATAATTTTGCCTGCGCGATAAATATGGAAAATCGGGCGCTTGGGCTGGGTTCCACATGAATTTATGAACTATTTTGTGGGTGACATGCCACCCCTCTGCCTTACAGGAGACCGGTACCCCGTTTCTCATATGAGGGGGGCCCTAGCCCTGTCATGTCTGGGTTCTGTCTGCTCCCCTCAATACAAGCTTTGTTTTGAGGGGGCTCCTATGCCGGTACCCTAATTCCGGCCCGAGTTATGGCCAAATATGTTTTCCTGGGTAACTGAGATTGGCTCCCATGCCCTACTTGCGGACACCACATGCCATTCCTTTGAAGTGGACAGTGGAGGGGAGTGGTTAATGAGCATTCGTTTACCCTGGGTGCCTATCAAAGCAGTTGGGATACACATGTCTGAGGGTTTCCTTTGATGCTACACTGAACATGTACTCTAGGTGTCGATTCTCTCCTTTGAAGCTTGCCCCGAGGGTGAGATACTCTCAACAGGGGGGTAATAGAGTAATCATAGCTACAGGAACGGCCATATATGGACATCCTGTTCCCTGGCTAAGGTAGAACTCTGATTCTCACTGGAAGTGGTTAAACGGACGGTCAATCGGACCTCAGTCATAAAGACATTTTTATGAGTAAGGTCCGGACGGTGGTGCGACATTGTGTCACACAGAGGCTTTCTCATAACTGTATATGATCATTTCTGTCACACTGCATGCACTCACCCATCCTCATCAGCAGTTTATCACAGAATTACATTCTGCTCGTTCTGCAAGGGCACCTCTCTGCCTGCTGCCCCACTGGCTGATGAGGTTGTTTTTTAGCCTGTAAGCCAATTGGGGCAAGCCTCCCCCCACTTCCTCCCATGGGTCATGTGAGCATTCTTCTTTGTCCCTCATGGTTTTTCCTGCCGACATATGCTCTCTCTTTCTCTTTCTTTGTTAGTGTTAGTCCAGGCTTATTTATTTACAAAATTTTATCTCAGTTTTTTTTCCTAAATTTGATTTGAAATGTATTATAGCCCCTTCACATGTAAAAGCACTACATCCACATTCCTGTGAATAAGTATTAAGCAAAGAACTTTGCTGTATTTGTGGGAGGGGAGGCTCATTACACGGCTACTTACTTGCACCTGTGAGCCCAGGCTGGCTGGGTACTAGGCTATTTATAGGCTCCTGTGGGCCTAGGCTGACGACGATTCAGCTGATTTCACTACCTGTGAGTCAGCTCTAGGATACAGCAGCATGGTGTGGAGGCTCCTTACGGCTGGGCGATGGCAGAATGTCTTAGGAGGGTGCTGGTATTCATGGTAGGATCGGAGTGGTTTGCACGGGACCAACGCTGCGGTCCGCGACATGTAGAGCTCTGAGATGTAGCAGAGTCAGGCGCTAAATGGTTGAGCGATGGTTGTTAGTTGGTTCAAGCTATGCACGCTGTGTTTTGCTTATCAATGGTAAAAATAAAAAAATAAAAAAAATGCTGTAGTATTGCACTTGATGGCACGGTGCCCACGGTGCGGTATGCGATTCGCAGTACTCTGGTTCAAAGCAGAGTTGGGTGCTAACGGTCTAGTGAATGTACGGCTGTTTAGGGGCTAGTTGGGGGCTTTTGCATATAGTTATTGGTGTAACGTGCGCCTAGAGTAGGTATGGTCGTATGTTTCTTATATCTGCTAAAAAATAAATAAATAAAAAAGTGTGTTTTCTGTTACCTGTTTTACATGTGGGGGCACATCCGCAGTTAACGCCAAACATGCAAGGTGTTGGGGAATGTATATCAGTGGTCTGTATATGGGGATTCATGCAGATCAGTCTAGGCGCCCGTATTTGAGTTCTGATGCTCTTGTAGGTAAGTGTGTTTAATCTATAAATTGTATGTTATGGGCACGCATGTGTCAGCGGTTCTGTGCTAGGTTAAAGGTGCACTATATGTTGATTAATTGGCGTTGCATCAGGGTTTATACACGTTTATGTTTTCTTAGGTGGTGCTGTGGTGACCATCTAAAAAAAAACTACAGCATTATGTGGAGGTTCGTTCACACCTGGGTAATGGCAGAAGGTGCCAGGCGAGTACTGGCATTCACGATAGGATCGGACTTGGTTACACCATTGGTGACTTGTAGCGCTCTGGGGCGAGGGGGGTGGGGTGCTAATGGTCGAATGATCATGGTTAGGTTCGTTACCTTACGAAGGTCCATGTGTCTGCATTTACAATTTTATACTCTATTTACTACTAGAGCTGCGTTCATGCGTTGCTGTTGCATCACAGTAATACCCTGTCACTTCAGATTGCATTCACAGCTGCGTTATACCTTGCTCTTCATGCTCAGAGCTGGGCCCATACCATGTTTTAGGCACTACTCGCATCCAGAGCTGCGTTCACCCACCTGTTCTTACATCAGTTGTTCCATATTCGGCTTCCACTTAAGGCTGCATTTTCCTTTTCATTGCTACATCATGGTTACTCAGTATTTTCTCTAGGGCAGTCAGTGCACCGCTCTAATACCGTTCTCCTGATGAACATAGCTGCTTTCTTTCAGGTTTAACGTTTCTTCCCTCGCTGGCGCCTGGCCCCGCCATTGGTGTCTCTCGGCCTGGTGATTCCGAAGTCCTGTCACGACTACAGGCGATTACGAAGTCCTGTCACGACTACAGGCGATTACGAAGTCCTGTCACGTTTACTGACACGATAAGTCCTAGCATGACTACAGGCGCAGCATACGTAGCCTATCATGACCTTAAGCTCGTCCTGTCATAGCGGTAGGCATTGTGTGTACATTATGTCTTCATTATAGGCATGCTTACTTCATTTTCAAACTCGGGCTGAGGGTGTTGGTGTCGCACCTTGTTCCGGGTACCGGTCTTCCAGTGGGAGGTACAATAATAAGGCACAATACATGTAGTCTGTCACGTCTACGGACACGACAAGTCCTATCACTATTACAGGCGCAGCATACATAGTTTATCACGACCTTAAGCTTATTTCCCGTCACAACTGCTAGTATAGTGGGTACGTTTTTTGTCCTCATTGCAGGCAACATTAGCTTGTTAATTTCAACTAGCCATGTATTAGTGCTTATGGTTCCCCAGGTCTGGTGAGTCTACACATTTCACTAGATCCATTACTAGAGTTAAGCGGCATATGCCATCTTCTAACTTTTTGGGTCCTTTATAAAAATAATAAGAATAATTAAAGCGGTGGCCTGGGTAATAAGTATAGGTGAAGTATTTGCTACTAGTAACAGTTGGTGTCTGAGCAGGGCCCTTAGCGAATGGTTGGACTTCATTTAAGCCCTTCCATCACATTCACCATTGTTGTTTCAGTCTGCAGCTCTCGGGATTCAGACCTTCTCGTAATATGTTCATATGTTCGTCAACATAGGAGTAAATCGTTTCTGATTACCGACCACTCTTTCAAAAGCATCAACTTTAGCTACCTCCAAGAACAATGTGCCGTTGCACGTGACAAAGAGGTAAGGTATATAGAAGTCTCTGATATGTACGGTATATTCCGCACCTTCATCGTGTAGTGTCTTCTGCATTCAAAGCAGGTGTCGTAATGGTATGTATATGTTTTACTCTAAGCTAAGGTCTACGCTTTTTGGCCCCTTTAGGCTGCCCTACCGCAGCAGTTATGGCACAATTCTACTGCTTGTTGTAGATAGGGTTAGATAGGTTAGGTACACCTTTCTGATAGCCGATCTGACCACAAATAAAATAAATACACGTTCATCCCAAAGAAGGTATTCAGCTGAGGAGGTATACATTGCCTCTGATACTGACACGGCTAGCAAGGATTTCACATTTCTCTTGTCCTTTTACTTCTCCTCATCATCCAGTGATGAGGGACCCTGAAGAAGGAGTCACAGGACAACTGCTGAGGCAGCCCCCCAAAGTGATCCCATCAGCCTCAAATTTGTGTGGACAGGTCAGTAACATTGTGGACATCACATAAATTGTTTTCAAAATCTTCTTCTCTGAGGATTTTGTAAATTTTAGGTGGCCCCAGTGGCGTAGTGTGGGCCATTGCCCCAGGCGCCAAATTGCAGGAGGCAGCAGGCAGTAAAATGAGGGCAATGGAAGCCTCTGGGTCCTGTCCCCTCTGTTATGCCTCGTAGGCTTCAGGCCACTATGCCTGAAACCTATAAGGCAGTTGAACGGCGCAGGGGATCTCGATTACCTCACTGTGACCTCCTGCATCGGGTCTCATGGTGATGTGTTCATGACCACCTGCGCCGGGACACCTGAACACAGGCCACAAGCGGTGACGGAGTGAAGGAGAGAGGTGAATATTATTATTATTTTTTTTTTTATGTATGCACCCTAAGGCAGGCTGTACTGGGGGCACTATGGAAGTGGGAAGGATGGAGGAAGATTACTATATATATACAGTGGAGGAAATAATTATTTGACCCCTCACTGATTTTGTAAGTTTGTCCAATGACAAAGAAATGAAAAGTCTCAGAACAGTATCATTTCAATGGTAGGTTTATTGTAACAGTGGCAGATAGCACATCAAAAGGAAAATCGAATAAATAACTTTAAATAAAAGATAGCAACTGATTTGCATTTCATTGAGTGAAATAAGTATTTGAACCCCTACCAACCATTAATAGTTCTGGCTCCCACAGAGTGGTTAGACACTTCTACTCAATTAGTCACCCTCATTAAGGACACCTGTCTTAACTAGTCACCTGTATAAAAGACACCTGTCCACAGAATCAATCAATCAAGCAGACTCCAAACTCTCCAACATGGGAAAGACCAAAGAGCTGTCCAAGGATGTCAGAGACAAAATTGTAGACCTGCACAAGGCTGGAATGGGCTACAAAACCATTAGCAAGAAGCTGGGAGAGAAGGTGACAACTGTTGGTGCGATTGTTCGAAAATGGAAGGAGCACAAAATGACCATCAATCGACCTCGCTCTGGGGCTCCACGCAAGATCTCACCTCGTGGGGTGTCAATGGTTCTGAGAAAGGTGAAAAAGCATCCTAGAACTACACGGGAGGAGTTAGTTAATGACCTCAAATTAGCAGGGACCACAGTCACCAAGAAAACCATTGGAAACACATTACACCGCAATGGATTAAAATCCTGCAGGGCTCGCAAGGTCCCCCTGCTCAGGAAGGCACATGTGCAGGCCCGTCTGAAGTTTGCCAATGAACACCTGAATGATTCAGAGAGTGACTGGGAGAAGGTGCTGTGGTCTGATGAGACCAAAATAGAGCTCTTTGGCATTAACTCAACTCGCTGTGTTTGGAGGAAGAAAAATGCTGCCTATGACCCCCAAAACACCGTCCCCACCGTCAAGCATGGGGGTGGAAACATTTTGCTTTGGGGGTGTTTTTCTGCTAAGGGCACAGGACAACTTATTCGCATAAACGGGAAAATGGACGGAGCCATGTATCGTGAAATCCTGAGCGACAACCTCCTTCCCTCTGCCAGGAAACTGAAAATGGGTCGTGGATGGGTGTTCCAGCACGACAATGACCCAAAACATACAGCAAAGGCAACAAAGGAGTGGCTCAAGAAGAAGCACATTAAGGTCATGGAGTGGCCTAGTCAGTCTCCGGACCTTAATCCAATCGAAAACCTATGGAGGGAGCTCAAGCTCAGAGTTGCACAGAGACAGCCTCGAAACCTTAGGGATTTAGAGATGATCTGCAAAGAGGAGTGGACCAACATTCCTCCTAAAATGTGCGCAAACTTGGTCATCAATTACAAGAAACGTTTGACCTCTGTGCTTGCAAACAAGGGTTTTTCCACCAAGTATTAAGTCTTTTTTTGTTAGAGGGTTCAAATACTTATTTCACTCAATGAAATGCAAATCAGTTGCTATCTTTTATTTAAAGTTATTTATTTGATTTTCCTTTTGATGTGCTATCTGCCACTGTTACAATCAACCTACCATTGAAATGATACTGTTCTGAGACTTTTCATTTCTTTGTCATTGGACAAACTTACAAAATCAGTGAGGGGTCAAATAATTATTTCCTCCACTGTGTATATATATATATATATATACAGACGTGGACAAAATTGTTGGTACCCTTTGGTCAATGAAAGAAAAAGTCACAATGGTCACAGAAATAACTTTAATCTGACAAAAGTAATAATAAATTAAAATTCTATAAATGTTAACCAATGAAAGTCAGACATTGTTTTTCAACCATGCTTCAACAGAATTATGTAAAAAAATAAACTCATGAAACAGGCATGGACAAAAATGATGGTACCCCTAGAAAACACAGAACATAATGTGACCAAAGGGACATGTTAATTCAAGGTGTGTCCACTAATTAGCATCACAGGTGTCTACAACCTTGTAATCAGCCATTGGGCCTATATATATGGCTCCAGGTAATCACTGTGTTGTTTGGTGATATGGTGTGTACCACACTCGACATGGACCAGAGGAAGCAAAGGAAAGAGCTGTCTCAAGAGATCAGAAAGAAAATTATAGACAAGCATGTTAAAGGTAAAGGCTATAAGACCATCTCCAAGCAACTAGATGTTCCTGTGAGTACAGTTGCACATATTATTCATAAGTTTAAGATCCATGGGACTGTAGCCAACCTCCCTGGACGTGGCCGCAGGAGGAAAATTGATGACAAATCTAAGAGACGGATAATCCGAATGGTAACAAAAGAGCCTAGAAAGACTTCTAAAGAGATTCAAGGTGAACTTCATGCTCAAGGAACATCAGTGTCAGATCGCACCATCCGTCGTTGTTTGAGCCAAAGTGGACTACATGGGAGACGACCAAGGAGGACACCATTGTTGAAAACGAATCATAAAAAAGCAAGACTGGAATATGCCAAACTACATGTTGACAAGCCACAAAGCTTCTGGGAGAATGTCCTGTGGACAGATGAGACAAAAATCGAAGTTTTTGCCAAGGCACATCAGCTGTATGTTCACAGACGAAAAAATGAAGCATATCAAGAAAAGAACACTGTCCCTACTGTGAAACATGGAGGAGGCTCTGTTATGTTCTGGGGCTGCTTTGCTGCGTCTGGCACAGGGTGTCTTGAATCTGTGCAGGGTACAATGAAATCTCAAGACTATCAAGGAATTCTAGAGAGAAATGTACTAGCCAGTGTCAGAAAGCTTGGTCTCAGTCGCAGGTCATGGGTCTTGCAACAGGACAATGACCCAAAACACACCGCTAAAAACACCCAAGAATGGCTAAGAGGAAAAAATTGGACTATTCTAAAGTGGCCTTCTATGAGCCCTGACCTCAATCCTATTGAGCATCTTTGGAAGGAGCTGAAACATGCAGTCTGGAAAAGGCACCCTTCAAACCGGACACAACTGGAGCAGTTTGCTCATGAGGAGTGGGCCAAAATACCTGCTGAGAGGTGCAGATGTCTCATTGACAGTTACAGGAAGCGTTTGATTGCAGTGATTGCCTCAAAAGGTTGCGCAACAAAATATTAAGTTAGGGGTACCATCATTTTTGTCCATGCCTGTTTCATGAGTTTATTTTTTTACATAATTCTGTTGAAGCATGGTTGAAAAACAATGTCTGACTTTCATTGGTTAACATTTATAGAATTTTAATTTATTATTACTTTTGTCAGATTAAAGTTATTTCTGTGACCATTGTGACTTTTTCTTTCATTGACCAAAGGGTACCAACAATTTTGTCCACGTCTGTATATATATATATATATATGAGAGAGAGAGAGTGGGTCATAATGATAGAGGGTGCCAATACTTTATATACAGAGGGGGCCAATATACTATTAATACAGAGGGGGCCAATATACTACTAATACAGAGGGGGTCATTATACTAATAACACATAGGGGGCAATTATATATAATAATTCAGAGAGGACACTTTGACGGGTCTTTATAAATTCTGGGGCTACTACAGTGGTCTTTATAAATACTTGGACCACTATAGGAGGCATTATAACTACTGCAGTCACTATAGGGGACTGTATTACTATTGCAGGCTCTTATAGGGGTACCTCATAGAGGGGCTTTGTTACTGCTGGGGGCAGAGGCCTTATTTCTACTAGGAGCCCTATGGGGGCATTATTAATACTAGGGTGCTGAGTTTTTTTTTATTATTGAGCGCAATATGGAGGACTAATGGAGTTGCTATTGAGAGTGATGCAGGGAACACTATTACCATTGAGGACAGTTTGGCAGTGTATTATTATGGGGGAAGATCTGTATGGTACTAGTACAGTATTGGGGTAGCAGCAGGATGACAGTGTTGAGGCATCGGGGGGGGGGGGAGGATGATAGTAAAGTGAGGAATATGAAAAAAAATGTTCTGTGATAAACTCTGCAGAGACGAGAGACGGCTGAAAGTAGGTATCATGGTGGTCTTATCTCTGAATGAAGACGTTGAGGAAAGAGTGTACAGAGGAAACTTGACTTGATGTAAGATGTGTGGTGCTTTATTCTACTGTGTTTTTTGTGCCAATATATGTTATGTCCATCCACATATTTTTTTCATGGTAGGGTTGGGGGGGGGGGGGGGGGACTTCAGGCCACACTGTATGTGATCTGAATTCTAGAGCCTCCCATCCTTCTTGTAGACTATCTGTACTGTGTTATGTGTGGTGTTACATAGGACTGCAGTTGACATCTACTACATTATAGCCCAAACTAATTTATATGCCCAGCAATTTATTGCCCAACATCATTTGCTCAACCACTGAGGTGGACCCAGGAAAGATAGCAGAGATGAGGGCATTTGGGCTCTTGCTGCATATAAGCCTTGTAAAAAAAAACAAAAAAAAAAAAAAAAAAAAAACAATTGAAACTGTATTGGAGTACAGATATTTTGTACCACACTCTAATTTACAGTATGGTCATTACCCTGCAAACGAATTAAAGCAATTAAGACATTTTTGCATTATAATGATGATATGCAATGCCGGAACCTAAGTGATCCGAGATCTACCGTATTTTTCGCCCTATAAGACGCACCGGCCCATAAGACGCACCTAGGTTTTTGGGGTGGAAAGTAAGAAAAAAAATATGGTCTGTGGATGGCACTATTACTGGGGATCTGTGGATGACGGACACTATTACGGGGGGGATCTGTGGATGACGGACACTGTTACAGGGGGGATCTGTGGCTGGCACTGTTACAGGGGGTATCTGTGGATGGCACTGTTATATATGTGCCATCCACAGACCCTTCTGGAAACAGTGGGGTCAAAATGCTCACTATACAAGAGCAGCATGGTGGACTTTAGCGCCTTGCAGTGCTGGGGTCCTACTGTAGGTTTGAATATGACCAATATCTTCATGGAATTTGTATGTTCTCCATGTGTTGGAGTAGTTTTCTTCTGGGTACTCCAGTTATCTCCCACATGCCAAAAATATACTGATGGAGAGCTTAAATTGTGAGTCGCAGTGGGGATAGTGAAAGATGATAATTACTATAAAGCGCTGCAGAATAAGTGCTACATAAGTGAGTAAAATAAGTTTACCACTTGAAAGATTCCTTGAGGGGTATGGTTTCCAAAATGGCATAACTTCCTTGTGGTTACAACTGTCGGGATACCTCAGGGTTTCTCTTCAAATGTGACATGGCACTGAAACCCTATTACAGTGAAATCTGCCCTCCAAAATCCAAATGCCCATACAGCAGTTTATGGCCAAATATGGTGTGTTGCTGTATTCAGGACGGATAAATAAATAACAAATTGTGGGTAATTTTCTCCTGTTACCCCTTGTATAAATGGAAAATTTGGGACTAAAGCAAACGTTTTTTTATGTAATTTTTAATTTTCACAGCCAAGTGTTTTAAAATTCTATATAAAAAAAGCCTGTTTGTGCAAAGTACTCATTACATTAAAACATTCCTTGCTGGATGTGGTTTCCAAAATGAGGTCAACTGTAGGGGTATCTCATGGTCTCTTTAAATGCAACATAGCACCCAAAAACCATTCCAGCAAAACCTGCCCCCCAAAAACCATATGGCACTCATTCCCTTCTGACCCCTGCTTTGTACCTACAGAGCAGTCTGCAACCATATATGTTGTTTTTTTTTTGTAAACTGCAGAATTATGGTAATATATATATTGAGTTTTATTATTTTTTGCTGTTAACTCTTGCTGTGTTATAGGAATAATGAACTGAAATAGAAAAAATATGAAATTTTTAAATTTCACCTCAGTTTTGCTTTAATTCCTGTAGAACACTTTCCTAAAGTGACAAGTTCCTAAAATCAGTGAATAATTTGAGGGGTGTAGTTTCTAAAATGGGGGGATTAATTGATGTTTTGTATTATGTAAATCCATCAAAGTCACTTCACTGAATTGGTCCTTAAAAAAGTTAATTTTGGAGATTTTCTTGAAAAATGGCTTTTAAATTTCTCCTCTCCTGACATATTTGTGTTAGTGTTGTGGGGATTCGCTCTGGTAGACAGGACAAGCGGATAACGTATAGAGGCAAAGACCAGTTTGTAACTCAAAAAAAACTTCAGTGTTTTATTCATACTTATGGCAACAAAACAGTACTACAGTCCATTTGCAGTTTTGGTGTTCGTTCACACCTAGACAGTTCATACAGCAACACAGTCACCTGTTATCCTAGGTGTTAATTCACACCTGATCGGCATGGTCAGGACAGAGCAGACCTCCCAAACTCAGGCCTCCAGCCTAGCACACGGCTCAGATCCCAATCCAGCGATTGCCAGAGCTCCTCTGTCAGAGAGAGAGATAATCACACCCAGCTGACACTGCCGGCTTGTTTTTTTATAGGCCAGTCAAGACCTGGCCTGGAACGTGGGGAGTAGTCAACCATCCAGCACTTTAACTACTCCTAATAAGAGCCGTCCCAGATCAGCTGTACAGCTATACTAAATAGCTAGGTGTCAAACAGCAACTGCTGCTGACAATGAAAACTGGCTCTTACTCCACCGAGGCCTGGAACACATAACTTCCGTTAACGACAGACCCTTGCGCCTCCCTAAGGGAGTGAACACTTGCCAGACAGTATACCCGGGACAGGGCATTCGTGTTTCCCTGCAAGCAGCTTTCCCTCGGTTCCACTGAGAACTTGAAGTTCTGTAATGACCAGAACCATCTGGTGACCCAAGCATTCATCTCTTTGGCCTGGCTCATCCACTTGAGAAGGGAGTGGTCGGTCACCAGACAGAACTTTCTCCCCAACAGATAATAGCGGAGAGACTTGAGTGGCCATTTGATGGCCAGGCACTCTCTCTTCACTATACTGTACCTAGTCTTGGCTGGGGTGAGTTTGCGGCTCAGGAAAGCAACGGGATGCGCCTCCCCATTGATTTCCTGAGAGAGTACAGTCGTGGCCAAAAGTTTTGAGAATACATAAATATTGAAAATTGGAAAAGTTGCTGCTTAAGTTTTTATAATAGTAATTTGCATATACTCCAGAATGTTATGATGAGTGATCAGATGAATTGCATAGTCTTTCTTTGCCATGAAAATTAACTTAATCCCCAAAATACTTTTCCACTGCATTTCATTGCTGTCATTAAAGGACCTGCTGAGATCATTTCAGTAATCGTCTTGTTAACTCACGTGAGAATGTTGACGAGCACAAGGCTGGAGATCATTATGTCAGGCTGATTGGGTTAAAATAGCAGACTTGACCTGTTAAAAGGAGGGTGATGCTTGAAATCATTGTTCTTCCATTGTTAACCATGGTGACCTGCAAAGAAACACGAGCAGCCATCATTGCGTTGCAAAAAATGGCTTCACAGGCAAGGATATTGTGGCTACTAAGATTGCACCTCAATCAACAATTTATAGGATCATCAAGAACTTCAAGGAAAGAGGTTCAATTCTTGTTAAGAAGGCTTCAGAGCATCCAAGAAAGTCCAGCAAGCGCCAGGATTGTCTCCTAAAGAGGATTCAGCTGCGCGATCGGAGGGCCACCAGTGCAGAGCTTGCTCAGGAATGGCACAGCACAGTGAGGCGAAGACTTTTGGAAGATGGCCTGGTGTCAAGAAGGGCAGCAAAGAAGCCACTTCTCTCCAAAAAAACCCATCAGGGACAGATTGAGCTTCTGCAGAAAATATGGTGAATGGACTGCTGAGGACTGGGCAAAGTCATATTCTCCGATGAAGCCTCTTTCCGATTGTTTGGGGCATCAGGAAAAAGGCTTGTCCGGAGAAGAAAAGGTGAGCGCTACCATCAGTCCTGTGTCATGCCAACAGTAAAGCATCCTGAGACCATTCATGTGTGGGGTTGCTTCTCATCCAAGGGAGTGGGCTCACTCACAATTTTGCCCAAAAAACACATCCATGAATAAAGAATGGTACAAAAACACCCTCCAACAGCAACTTCTTCCAACAATCCAACAACAGTTTGGTGAAGAACAATGCATTTTCCAGCACGATGGAGCACCATGCCATAAGGCGAAAGTGATAACTAAGTGGCTCGGGGACCAAAACGTTGACATTTTGGGTCCATGGCCTGGAAACTCCCCAGATCTTAATCTCATTGAGAACTTGTGGTCAATCCTCAAGAGGCAGGTGGACAAACAAAAACCCACTAATTCTGACAAACTCCAAGAAGTGATTATGAAAAAATGGGTTGCTATCAGTCAGGAATTGGCCCAGAAGTTGATTGGGTGCATGCCTATTCGAATTTGCATAAATGTCATGTAATTGTCGATAAAAGCCATTGAAACGTATGAAGTGCGTGTAATTATATTTCACTACATCACAGAAACAACTGAAACAAAGATCTAAAAGCAGTTTAGCAGCAAACCTTGTGAAAACTAATATTTGTGTCATTCTCAAAACTTTTGGCCACGACTGTACAGCTCCGAGGCCTACTTCAGAGGCATCGGTCTGTACCACAAACTCCCTCTCAAAGTCAGACATCACCAAAACCGGTGACCCCCACAGGACCGACTTCAATACGGAAAAAGCCTCTTCCGCCTGGTCATTCCAGCGGACCATCACAGACTTGACTTCCGTCCCTTCAAGAGCCCTGTCAACGGAGCTGCTAAAGAGGCAAAATGGGGAACAAACCTCATATAATAGCCCACTATTCCCAGAAATGACGTTATTTGCCTAGTGGTGACAGGTCGGGGCCAATTCCGAATCGCCTCTATTTTATTCACTTGGGGTTTGATAACTCCACATCCAATGACATACCCCAGGTACTTAGTCTCCTCTAACCCTATTGCGCATTTCTTTGGGTTAGCGGTCAGTTTGGCGTTCCTAAGGGAGTCCACTACAGCCTGAACTTTGGGTAGATGACTTTCCCAGTCGGTACTGTGGATGACAAGATCTTCCAGGTAAGCTGACGCATACCGACGATGTGGACGAAGTACAATGTCCATGAGTCGTTGGAACGTGGAGGGGGCACCATACAGCCTAAAGGGTAACATTTTATACTGATACAGACCCACAGGGGTGATGAAGGCAGTTTTCTCTTTGGCAGCCTCCGTTAAGGGCACCTGCCAGTAGCCCTTCGGGAGGCCCAAAACAGAAAAATATCAGGCTTGTCCTAACCTCTCGATAAGCTCATCTGCCCGGGGCATGGGATACGCATCGAACTTGGAGATTTCATTTAGTTTGCTAAAATCGTTACACAACCGTAGCGTCCCGTCTGGCTTGGGTATTAAGACTATCGGACTGGCCCATTCACTTTTGGACTCCTCAATGATGTCTAGTTGCAGCATTAGCTGCTCTTCCTCCGAGATGGCTTGTCGCCGAGCCTCGGGTTCCCGGTATGGTTTTAACTGGACTTTTGCCTGAGGCTCAGTGACAATGTCATGCTGGATTATGGAAGTGCGTCCAGGGAGGTCCGAGAACACATCCGTGTTCCGACTAATGAACTCCCTGGCTTCCTGAGCCTGTTTAGAGGAGAGGCTGTCAGCAATTTTTTTTATATCAGATAGTTTTTTATTAATTGCCAGCATTATTACAAGAATTAGAACATTGCATTGTGAAATTACAAGATAGAAATCCTACATATCAATGTCAGATGCAAATCTACATATTCTAAAGGCATGAATTATCATCTTTTAAACCCTAAACTTCCTCCCTTCCCTCATCCCTCACCCCCTCCCATTCCTGTATCAGCTGCATCTTACCCTGTGATATTATTCAAACGTGTAAACGTCTGCCACAGCCCCCACAATTTCTCATATTTATTGGGACATCCTCTCTTCTGGAAGATGGCCTTTTCTTGTGTCAGCATGCTATTCACCTTGCACATAAATTCTCTCAGTACCAGAGGATCAGCCTGTGTCCAGTGTAGAGCTATCAACTTCCTAGCCACATACTGTCAGCAATTTATACTGTTGCATCAGACCGAGGGGACCTGAACCTCTTCTCCTAGAAAGCCTGGCTGTGGGCTGTCTTCAGTAGAGGACTCCCTATTTTTCCATGGTTTAAGTAAATTCACATGGTACACCTGCTCCGGCTTTTGCCGCCAAGTTGGTGTACCTTGTAATTTACCTCTCCTACCTCGTAGGGCCCCTGCCACCTAGCTATGAACTTACTGTCTATGGTTGGTACCAGAACCAAAACCCTGCTCCCTGACCAGAGGCAACACTTTCTCCATCCGTCCTTGCATCTGGGTGACGTACTCAATGACACTTTTGTGTTCCCATGCTTCTTCGGCTATGCCCAACAGACTGCAAGGGTGTCTGCGATATAGAAGTTCGAAGGGCGAGAACCCAGTAGAGGCCTGGGGCACCTCTCGCACTGCGAACATTATATAGGACAGAAGAAGGTCCCAGTCCCTCCCATCCTTAGACACCACTCTTTTGAACATGTTTTTTTATTGTTTAATTAAATCTTTCTACCAAGCCATCCATTTGCAGATGATACACGGACGTCCGTAGCTGTTTTATGTAGAGCAACTTAAGTTCCCTCATGACCTTGGACATTAAAGGGGTCCCTTGGTTGGTCAGAACCTCTTTAGGTTATCTCTCATTTGGGAAAACATCTCTATTAACTCCTAAGCTATGAGTTTGGCAGATGTATGTCGCAGTGGCACTGCCTCCGGATACCGAGTGGCGAAGTCGAGGACGACCAAGATGTGCGGTACTGTGCCTATGAGATCCATAGCGATTCGCTCGAACGGGACCTCGATAATTGGGAGAGGTACCAGGGGACTCCGGAAATGTGGCTGAGGGCTATTTATTTGGCAAGTTGGGCAAGATTTGCAAAACTCTTCTACCAAGTGGGCCAGTAAAACCACTGTAACATAGTAACATAGTACATAAGGCCTAAAAAAGACATTTGTCCCTCCAGTTCGGCCTGTTATCCTGCAAGTTGTAGTATCCGGTCCTGTGTTTTCTGCCATCCCAAGTGACCCCCCAAGAACATGTTGGTGGGCAAGCTCCAATACGAGCTTGCGATATGCCTTGGGCACCACCAACTGTTCAACATGCTCACCCCGTAGTTGGTTTACCCGATACAGCATTTCCTGGTGAACGACAAAACAGGGAAACATCGACTCGGCCCCAGCTTTTTATGGTTCACCATCAATTATTACAACATTCTCCCAGGTCTGGGATAAGGTTGGGTCCCGATGTTGTGCAGTTCCGAAATTTTCACCGGAGACATTGAGGTCTGCCAATCGGGGTCGGTGCAAGGATTTTTGCCGCCCTTATCAGATGATCTGCCCATATCATGTTCCACCCCTTTCTCAGCATTTAAATTAAAAGAACTGCTATGTTTCCCTTAGGGTTAATCAAGCGTCTTGTAGCTGTCTCCCTAACAGCCGCTATAGGTGCTTCTGCGATTCTCACTGTGAAAATTACAGTGGGAAGACGCGGAACATAGTTTTGAATGCGTGTGCATGCGCATTCGCAGCTGAGAGGAGGATCGGGGAGAAGAGTTCACTGTGCCGACGCTGGAGAAAGGTAAGTGGCTGAATGGGTTTTTACCCCTTCAGCCCAGTGGGAGGGGGACACGAGGGTGCCCCACTCCTAACAACTATATAGTGCCAGGAAAATTAGTTTGTTTTCCTGGCACTATAGTGCTCCTTTACCACCAGTACTGCACAGTGTCTTTTCTCTGCAGGAACAGGCTATAGACACTAGTACCACTACATTAAACTGTACTGGTTCTGGGACGATAGTGTGCTTTTAGGCTCCATTCACACATCCGCAATTTCATTCTGCATTTTGCGGAAGGGAATTGCGGACCCATTCATTCCTATGGACCCGACGGCAAATCCTCAACTTCTCCTACCAACACACTGAGCGAGGTTGTCTTCCCCTTTTTCACCGAAGTAACGATCACCCCTACCACTGCCACCTCGGCCTCGTGTTCTCAGGGTTCTGGCCTCCATTTTGCTGGAGTTACCCCTGACTGCGGGGCATCAACAACTCTCACAGCCGGCCACAGAGTCGGGAAGCCCGGAAAGTCTTTCCCTATTATTAGAACTAATACTTAAATATATAGATCAAAACTTTTCATAAATCGCAACTCCACCACTGGATATATTTTTAAATAATCAGCAATTTTATTAGATATTTCAAGAGTTACAAAAAATCTGGCTTCACATAATTGAAGAACATTTAAAATTTTCATAGGCTTTAGGTGTGTGGTGATTTTAATTCATACATATAAAGTGCAAGTGCAAGGATATATATCCAAGGGTAGTATAGTCAGTGCATATAAAGAGTGCTATTCCGACCACAGTATACCGAGATCACAGTGTCAGTATTTCTGACACTTAGATCTCACGGATATAACATAGCACCATGCCATACATCAACATCATATACAGTTAGCATAATACACAGCATACTGACCCAAATGTACACCACACCACCGCCAGACCGTACCCCGACGCGCGTTTCGCCGTCAGCTTTTTCAAGGGGTTATAACATCCATTAGATAGCCGGGTATATGTAGCCAAAAAAGTAGGTGGAGTATCATACATTAAACCAATGAACACTGCCTAAACTAGAAGTGGGCTGGGTGACATAAATATTCTCACCTGTGTTGAATCAAACAGTGGGCACCGCTATGTATGTGGCGCGCAACTCCCCGCACACCGCCGGCGTGTGTGTATGCAGTCGCAGCGATGACGAGAGACGGCCACGCTCCTTGGAGCACAGAACGCCTCACGTCAGAGCCCTGACCACGTCAGCACGCCCGCGGCTGCGCAGAAGGACACACGCTCTGTGGGCCCCATTTTAAGTAAGGGAGTAAACGTCACTCAGCCCATTTATAAGATACAAATCACCATCACTTATATAGATCATGTAAAATCAGTACTGGACATCAAAATCAATATATAAATACATAAAAGGACATAAACACAAGACTTAACATATTTCTCTACAGGAAATCATCAAATACAATGTGTACATATAATAATATTTTTTAAATACAAAACAATACACCTGTGTTATTCTTCAATATAAAATTACACAAAAAATCTTAAAGTGACAATGCCTAATTATAGAGTAAATTCACACCTACATCAATCAATGTGCTATAATTACTAACAAATGGTGAAAAACCAATTATATAACATGATTCATTAGGCTACTTTCACACTTGCATTCGGGGTTCCGCTTGTGAGTTCCATTTGAAGGCTCTCACAAGTGGCCCCGAACTGATCCGTACAGCCCCAATGCATTCTGAATGGATGCAGATCCGTTCAGAATGCATCAGTATGGCTCCGTTTGGCCTCCTTTCCACAGCTTGCAACGTTTTCGTGTCTGTCTGGCCGTGCGGAGCCAAACGGATCCGTCCAGACTTACAATGCAAGTGAATGGGGACGGATCCGTTTGACGTTGACACATTATGGTGCAATTGCAAATGGATCCGTCCCCCATTGACTTTCAATGTAAAGTCAGGAGTCCCTATTAATATACCATCAGATCAGAGTGTTCTCTAATCCGATGGTATATTTTAACTTGAAGCGTCCCCATCACCATGGGAACGCCTCTATGTTAGAATATACTATCGGATTTGAGTTAGAACGTGAAAACTCAGATCCGACAGTATATTCTAACACAGAGGCGTTCTCATGGTGATGGGGACGCTTCAAGTTAGAATATACTGAGAACTGTGTACATGACTGCCCCCTGCTGCCTGGCAGCACCCGATCTCTTACAGGGGGCTGTGATCCGCACAATTAACCAGTCAGGTGCCGCACCTGAGGGGTTAATTGTGGGTATCATAGCCCCCTGTAAGAGATCAGGTGCTGCCAGGCAGCAGGGGGCCAGACCCCCCCCCTCCCTCCCCAGTTTTAAATTCATTGGTGGCCAGTGCGGCCCCCCTCCCTCCCTAGTATTACATTCATTGGTGGCCAGTGCGGCCCCCCTCCCTCCCCAGTATTAGCATTGGTGGCCAGTGCGCCCCCCCTCACTCCCCAGTATTAGCATTGGTGGCCAGCGTGGCCCCCCTCCCTCCCCTGTATTAAATTCATTAGTGGCCAGTGCGGCCCCCCTCCCTCCCGAGTATTACATTCATTGGTGGCTGTGCAGCCCCCCCTCCCTCCCCAGTATTACATTCATTGGTGGCCAGTGCGGCCCCTCCCTCCCCCATCTTAAATTCATTAGTGGCAAGTGCGGCCCCCCCCCTCCCTCCCTCCCTCCCCTGTATTAAATTCATTGGTGGCCAGTGCGGCCCCCCTCTCTCCCTCCCCAGTATTAGTGCTGCACCTGAGGGGTTAATTGTGTGGATCACAGCCCCCTGTAAGAGATCGGGTGCTGCCAGGCAGCAGGGGGCAGTGATGTCCACAGTTCTTAGTATATTCTAACTTGAAGCGTCCCCATCACCATGGGAACACCTCTGTGTTAGAATATACTGTCGGATCTGAGTTTTCACGATGTGAAAACTTAGATCTGAAAAAGCTGTCTAATGCAGACGGATCCTTTCTGAACGGATGCAAGTGTTTGCATTATAGGTGCGGATCTGTCTGTTCAGATACCAGACATATCCGCACTGAACGCAAGTGTGAAAGTAGCCAGTAAAATAGACAAATGAAAATATATGAGAAGGGATATATATATTAGGATAAACCACCATGTATATCCCTCACTACTACACTATATAACCCCCATAGTATGTCAAGAATTATTAAATAAGTGATATCCAAAAAACACAATTTTATAAGTATATATTCTATATACACTTCTATTTCTCATTAATGCAATTATCTAGTCAACCAATCACATGGCAGTTGCTTCAATGCATGTAGGGTTGTGGTCCTGGTCAAGACAATCTCCTGGACTCCAAAATGTCAGAATGGGAAAGAAAGGTGGGCTACAACAGCAAAAGACCCCACCGGACTTGGACTGTTGAAGACTGGAAAAATGTTGCCTGGTCTGATGAGTCTCGATTTCTGCTGAGACATTCAAATGGTAGAGTCCGAATTTGGCGTAAACAGAATGAGAACATGTATCCATGATGCCTTGTTACCACTGTGCAGGCTGGTGGTGGTGGTGTAATGGTGTGGGGGATGTTTTCTGGGCACACTTTAGGCCCCTTAGTGCCACGGGCTACCTGAGCATTGTTTCTGACCATGTACATCCCTTCATGACCACCATGTACCCATCCTCTAATGGCTACTTCCAGCAGGATAATGCACCATGTCACAAAGCTTGAATTATTTCAAATTGTTTTCTTGAACATGACAATGAGTTCACTGTACTAAAATGGCCCCCACAGTCACCAGATCTCAACCCAATAGAGCTTCTTTGGGATGTGGTGGAACGGGAGCTTTGTGCCCTGGATGTGCATCCCTCAAATCTCCATCAACTGCAAGATGCTATCCTATCAATATGGGCCAACATTTCTAAAGAATGCTATCAGCACCTTGTTGAATCAATGCCACATAGAATTAAGGCAGTTCTGAAGGCAAAAGGGGGTCCAACACCGTATTAGTATGGTGTTCCTAATAATTCTTTAGGTGAGTGTATAAAAAACATGTGATTATATCAATCAATTAACATCATTGTGTCCATCAGCAATTCCCATTTAGAACCAATGATGATGATCATATTGTGAGGAGAATAGATTTCCAATGTTCATATTCCATAGCCAAATTTAATATAAATCCTACATATAAAGTAAAAGAAAGAAAAGATACACATTAGTGATTTTCAAGAATCATGACCACATTACTCTGGCTAGAAGGTCACTAAAATAAAATAAATATTTATTAATTAACCTAACTAAAACACTGCAATTCAAGGATGATGCTGCACCTCACAAAAATGAGGCAAATGGAATCTTATCATTTAAGCCATATGGCATTTGCGTATTCAATTTTACAATCCACTTGCTTTCAATCTGCTCCAACCGTCTAAACAAATTTCCACCTCGCGCACCCAAAGAGATCCTGTCTATCCCCCTGAATTTAAGATCCTGCCAACAGTTATTATGTTTTTGGCGGAAGTGTCTAGCAATTGGTTTCAACTTTAGAAGTTTATCCCTATCATTGTCCCCGACTATCTTTCTGGTGTTCCTGTATGTAAATCCGTAATTCACGGGTCGTCATACCAATATATATCAGGCCACATGGACATGTGTCATGATATATAACACCTGTTGTGCTGCAATTTATAAAGTGTACAATGTTGTATGTCACTTTATTGGAAGAATCCTCAAACGTATTAGTTTTGACAATGGCCCTACACGTTGTACAATGCCCGCATGGGATAGATCCCCATTTGGGGCCCTTGAATTCAAATATGAAGCCAGATCCTGGTGGTATATAGTGACTCCGCACCAGGATATCCTTAAGATTCCTGCTGCGTTTAGCCACGAACATGGGGGTAGATGTTAATATTTTATCCAAATCACCATCCGATTTTAAGATGGGCCAAAATTTCTTTAAAATACCTTTCATGTTATGCCACTGTGTGTTATAATTAGTTATCATCCGTACAGTAGACAGTGCTGATGACTCATCCCGAGGTTTTGAGGATAACAAAGCCTCCCTTGGTGTGTTAATCGCACGCATATAGCCTTGCTGTATGTCAGATTGGTTATAACCACATTGTGTAAACCGTTTTTTCAAGGTATCAGACTCCCTTTCAAAATCTTCTCTGGATGTACAGATGCGCTTCCCCCCTTAAAAATTGACCAATGGGTATTGAACTTTTCTGATGTTTAGGGTGAAAGGAGGTAGCATGGAGCAATGAGTTAACAGCAGTGGATTTTCTATAAACTGAAGTTTCAAGGTCACCAGTCATTGTTACTTTAATATTTATATCCAGGAATTCAATTTCCTTTTGGCTTATCGTTTTAGTTTGTAAAATATTTTATTGTCAAAAAGAATGTCATACTTTGAGGACATCAATGGAATCATATTATGCATCTGCACAATGCGAGATAGTATTGACATTAACATATACAGAAAATCAGTGAATTTGTATAGCAAAAAGAGAACATGAACCTTAACCGCTTCCCGACCATGTAACGCACGGATGCGTCCGGGAGGCGGTTGATTTATTCCTCCTGGACGCATCCGTGCGTCATCTCTCGAGAGGCGAGATTTCCACTACACTACACTACACCCCCCCTGTCACTTATTAACCCCTTATGAACCCCTGATCACCCATGATCACCCCATATAGACTCCCTGATCACCCCCCTGTCATTGATCACCCCCCTATCAGGCTCCATTCAGACGTCCGTATGATTTATACAGATTCACGAATCTGAATGGAGCCTTACAGGGGGGTGATCAATGACAGGGGGGTGATCACCCATATAGACTCCCTGATCACCCCCCTGTTATTGATCACCCCCCTGTAAGGCTCCATTCAGACGTCCGTATGATTTTTACGGATCCACGGATACATGGATCGGATCCGCAAAACACATACGGACGTCTGAATGGAGCCTTACAGGGGGGTGATCAATGACAGGGGGGTGATCACCCATATAGACTCCCTGATCACCCCCCTGTCATTGATCACTCCCCTGTAAGGCTCCATTCAGACATTTTTTTGGCCCAAGTTAGCAGAAATTATTATTATTATTTTTTTCTTACAAAGTCTCATATTCCACTAACTTGTGTCAAAAAATAAAATCTTACATGAACTCACCATACCCCTCATGCAATCCAAATGCATAAATTTTTTTTAGACATTTATATTCCAGACTTCTTCTCACACTTTAGGGCCCCTAAAATGCCAGGGCAGTATAAATACCCCACATGTGACCCCATTTCGGAAAGAAGACACCCTAAGGGTTTCCGTGAGGGGCATATTGAGTCCATGAAAGATTTACATTTTTGTCCCAAGTTAGCGGAAAGGGAGACTTTGTGAGAAAAAACAAAAAAAAAAACAATTTCCGCTAACTTGTGCCCCAAAATCTTTTTTTGATGAACTCGCCATGCCCCTTTACGGAATACCTTGGGGTGTCTTCTTTCCAAAATGGGGTCACTTGTGGCGTAGTTATACTGCCCTGGCATTTTAGGGGCCCATATGCATGAGAAGTAGTTTGCAATCAAAATGGGTAAAAAAAAATGGCCTGTGAAATCCGAAAGGTGCTCTTTAGAATGTGTGCCCCTTTGCCCACCTTGGCTGCAAAAAAGTGTCATACATGTGGTTTCGCCCTACTCAGGAGAAGTTGGGGAATGTGTTTTGGGGTGTCATTTTACATATACCCATGCTGGGTGAGATAAATTTCTTGGTCAAATGCCAACTTTGTATAAAAAAATGGGAAATGTTGTCTTTTGCCAAGATATTTCTCTCACCCAGCATGGGTATATGTAAAATGACACCCCAAAACACATTCCCCAACTTCTCCTGAGTACGGCGATACCAGATGTGTGACACTTTTTTGCAGCCTAGGTGGGCAAAGGGGCACACATTCTAAAGTGCACCTTTCGGATTTCACCGGTCATTTTTTACAGATTTTTATTTCAAACTACTTCTCGCGCATCTGGGCCCCTAAAATGCCAGGGCAGTATAACTACCCTACAAGTGACCCCATTTTGGAAAGAAGACACCCCAAGGTATTTTGTGATGGGCATAGTGAGTTCATGGAAGTTTTTATTTTTTGTCACAAGTTAGTGGAATATGAGACTGTAAGAAGAAGAAAAAAAGAAAAAATCATAATTTTCCGCTAACTTGTGACAAAAAAATAAAAAGTTCTATGAACTCACTATGCCCATCAGCAAATACCTTAGGGTGTCTACTTTCCGAAATGGGGTCATTTGTGTTTGTACTGTCTGGGCATTGTAGAACCTCAGGAAACATGACAGGTGCTCAGAAAGTCAGAGCTGCTTCAAAAAGCGGAAATTCACATTTTTGTACCATAGTTTGTAAACGCTATAACTTTTACCCAAACCATTTTTATTTATTTTTTGCCCAAACCTTTTTTTTTTTATCAAAGACATGTAGAACAATAAATTTAGTGAAAAATGTATATATGGATGTCGTTTTTTTTTACAAAATTTTATAACTGAAAGTGAAAAATTTAATTTTTTGCAAAAAAATCGTTAAATTTCGATTAATAACAAAAAAATGTAAAAATGTCAGCAGCAATGAAATACCACCAAATGAAAGCTCTATTAGTGAGAAGAAAAAGAGGTAAAATTCATTTGGGTGGTAAGTTGCATGACCGAGCAATAAACGGTGAAAGTAGTGTAGTGCAGAAGTGTAAAAAGTGGCCTGGTCATTAAGGGGGTTTCAGCTAGGGGGGTTGAAGTGGTTAACATAAGACAGAGAATATGGTCATATTAGTTGTATCATACACCTTCCTAGTACTATTCCTAGAATATAATTACTAATATCGGCTGAGTATCACTTAATTCGGAAGATATATATATATATATATATATATATATATACACAACAGGATAGGTCTCATTTAAGTAAAATCTCTCAATTTTTTCAACACCCCCTAACTTTCTCAAACCTAGGAGTGTTATTACTCTCCCAGTGCGCTATCTGCTCTAGCCTATAAACTTGGTCGCAGCGAGCCATCCAGTGATGGACAGTAGGCACATTTCTTGACTTCCAATTTGAAGCAATGAGGAGTCTGGCCACCGCCAGGAGATGTTGTTGAAGGCAATTGGTATGCGTTGAACTGCAATTAGATGGCTTAAGGCCAATTAAGCAATGTTGTGGTGATAAAGGGAAGGGCTTATCCTGCAGTTTGGAAAAAACATCGCAGACTTCCTTTGAAAAAGGGTTCTATTAAGTGGCAATCCCACCATATATGCTTGAACGAGCCTTCAGAATCAAGGCATCTCCAACACAGTGGCGAGGAGTCTGGAAAAATCCTCTGCAGCTTTGCAGGGGTGTAGTACCACCTAGTGACCATTTTGAAGTAGTTCTCCTACAACCGCACACATCTGAATATTTTGTTGGTTTGTGATAAAAGTGTTCTTATTTCGTCAGAGGAAAACGTGGTACCCACATCCTTCTCCCAACCCTTGATGAATGGGAGATTTGAGTAGAGAAGCATAGATTTTCTATATTTTTTTTACTTGGTTCTCTCCTCTCTAAGGACATTCGCTCAAAATGAGTGGGGATACTCCGGATCTGTGTTAGTCTCCCTGTCGTGGCTTTAACTATGTGGGCATAATGAAATTGGGTTAGATTACCGATTTGGGGTTGATGCAGAGATCCGTCGTCTCCCTCAGGAGTATTACCAAGTAGGTCAAGTATTGGGATGGAATTTGCTTTATGTCCTTCACTCAGAGTGGATCTAAATTCCGGGGAGGAGTACCATAAGACATCTCTAACCTGCAAGAGTAGGGAGATCAGTCCTGGGACCAGTTTCTCTGATATTCCATCAAACCATACTTTGAGCGTGTTATGTTTTAGAGGATTAGTTATTTGCTTCATGATAGCCTGCCTGTGGCCTGTAAGTAGTGCTAATGAATGCAAGGGAAAGCTCACTAAATCTTGTTCCAACCCCACATCTAACCTTTCTGGTGGGCTACGCATCCAATCCAAGACCCTCAATCCATGAATAGCTTTATAGTACAGAAGGAAGTCAGGGATCCCTAAGCCTCCCATTTTCTGAGGTTTGATCACTTGGCTGTACGGCAATCTAGGCCTGGCACTGCTCCAGAGGAAACGCGACAATATCCCCTTCAGTTGAGTGAAAAACACTCTTGGTATAAAAATTGGTAACGCCTGCAGGTAGTTCAGGACCTTTGGAAGGATCAATGTTTTAATTAAGGTTCTGCGGCCAAACCAAGATGTAAATGGTATATCCCAAGATGACATCAGATCTTTAATCATTCGGGGAATATTTTTAAAGTTTTCCGTATACATCTGTGAATAATGGGAAGTAATTTTCACCCCCAGGAAGGGAATACTGCTATTTGCCACTTGAATGGGGTACTGAGCTCTAAGTCAGTTTGTAGTTGCACGCCAAGAGTAATATTTAAGACTTGCGACTTGGTGAGATTCACCTTGAAATTAGATAGGGACCCGAAATACTCCAGCAACACATGAAACGCCGGGAAGGCTTCAGCAGGATTTGTAATGATGAGGAGGAGGTCGTCTCCAAATGCTGCAAGCGAGTGGGTTCTCCCCTTGATAGTCATTCCCCGGATCCTTTCATCTCGCCGGAGAGCCTGTAAGAGCGGCTCCACTGACAGAATGAAGAGGAGCGGAGAAAGGGGACAGCTCTGCCTAGTACCGTTGCTAATTGTAAAGGGTGGGGAGAGTATGCTATTTACAAGAACTCTGGCGCTAGGATTATTATACATAGCCATTACTGCTTCTATAAAGCTTAAAGGAATACCAAAGACTTTCAACGCCTCACTCATAAAGGTCCAATCTACTCTATCAAAAGCCTTCTCGGCATCTGTGCCGAGAAGGACTAATGGAGTGGTAGTGGCATGCGCATGATGAATGATATTGATCAAACGGGAAATGTTCATTCTTCCTTCACGCCCTCCCACAAGGCGGGAGGCCAGCATCTTGGCTAGTAATTTTAGGTCCGTGTTGAGCAGGGATATCAGCCTATAGCTGGCACTTAACCAGGGATCCGTCCCTTCCTTGGGAATTATCGTAATTTGAGCAGTATATGTGGATGTAGTGATTTACCTTCCCATAATGAGTTGCAGACCAATAGAAATCTAGGCAGGAGAGTATTTTGGAAGGAATCATAGTATTTCATTGGTAGCCCGTCTGGACCTGGGCTCTTATGAAGGGGGGAGTTTTTAAGGGCCTTTTTCAGTTCTGCAGAATTAAAGGGGCGGGACAATTCCTGTGATCGTTCACTCGTTAGCTTAGGGAGGTCAAGTGTTGCAAGCCAATTTTTCATATCTGAGAGTTTAGTTACCCGATCTAGTGGTGATGTCTCTTAATTCAAATTATTCAGTTGAGTATAATAATCCATGAAGCAAGACGCAATCTGCTCAGTTTGATAGACAGTTTGCGCTGATAGGGATTGTATTTTCTGAATATATGATTGGGCTTTGCGTTTTTTAAGTTGGGACAGCATAAACTTAGAGGCCTTATCACCATGTGCATAATATTTGAACTTGGCAGACAGAAATAATTTAGCTGACTTAGTGTTCAATAAGTTTTTCATTCATGATCTAAGGAGATCGAGCTGCAGCAGAGCATCAGATGTCAGTCTTTTTTTATGCAGAGATTCTGCTTTAGAAATCTGGCTTTGCAAATCCATAATCTCCGCCTCTCTACATTTTTTAAGGTAGGAGCCTAAAGATATGAAGTGGCCCCTCACTACTGCCTTATGTGCCTCCCATATCGTCCCGGGGGATATTTCCGGGGAATCATTGAGGGCAAAATATTCCTCAATCTTCTCCTTCATGCCATCTACGTGTTGCGGATTTTGCAAAAGAGTTTCATTGAGTCGCCATATCATTTCTCTTTTTGGAATATTAGGCATTCGGAAACTCATGAAAACCGGTGCATAATCCGACAATAATATGGATCCAATTGAAGTCTTAGTACAATATGGCAGTAGTGAGGTGGACACAAAGACATAATCTAGTCTTCGATAAGACTTGTGTGCTGGTGAGTAATAAGTGTAATCTTTTTGTCGCGGGTGATGCGCCCTAAAACTATCCACTAATCCGCTATTATCGATGTTACTCTTAATAGATCTCAGTGCTCCATGAGAGACTGAAGACCTTCCAAGAGAGGTGTCTACATCAGGGGAAATAGCAACATTTAGGTCCCCTCCTAGGATTGTCGGGCCTTCCGCGAACCCCTGGAGCAGTGCCAGTGTGTCCCTTAACCAAGCCGCTTGTGCTGTATTCGGTACATATATACTACCAAACGTGTACATTTGCTGTCCTATCAGACCTTTGATGAAAATATACCTGCCCTCCGTATCTACAAGAGACGAATGCACCTCCAGGGGGACATGTCTGTGGACTGCTATACTGACCCCTATAGAAGCAGATTTCGACGAGGTGCTATGAAACCACTGATTATATGTCATGTGACTCAGTTTGGGCACATGATTCGTCCTGAAGTGAGTCTCTTGTAAAAGTAAAATATTAGCTTTTTGTTTTTTCATCAAAGCACAATTCTGTCCCCTTTTGGTAGGTGCGTTCATCCCCCGCATATTAAAGGAACATACACTGGTTACAGCCATTCATAGTATAAAACACACAAGCTATTGTAAGCTGTCTAAGAAGGTAATACTGATCCACACAATATAAAGCCTCTCTGTCCAAATTAACCCAACAGAACAATGTTGGGAACAACATACAAAAATAAAAATAGAAATAAAAATAAACTAAAGCTGACAATGCCAAAAGCATAGCTTCTTTAAGGAACAACTGATGATCCACACAGAATAGCGTGGGGATCGTGGGCGTAGGCTGCCACCTAGAGGATCTAGGGAGTTGAGCAGGCTGCTACTGCAACACAGGACCAGTAAAGGATACATATCAATATAAGGCACATATCTGATAAAATCCTATGCATAAATACTGTATACTCAGTCATTATCCTGTGCCGGACTACAAGAACGATGCTTCTCCATCCTTCTCCTCTGACAGGCCTCTTGTGCATTCTCCAGCACTTCCACCCAGTCATTTTGTTGTTTAAGGTCATGTTTGAACTCTTTTAGTTCCATAACCAGGGGATCCAGTGCTTCTGACAACAATTGCCTCATAAAGGTTCTAGAGACAGGTAAGTCCTCATTTACCCCAGGCGCTGCCGCTTCACTACCTGCTCCGTCATCTGAATCGGAGGCCTCCAGCGTCTCTGCTCTCGGTGCCATTTTGTCATTGCGCTTCACACTCTGGGGGGCCGCTTTTCTCACAAAGCGGTCTAAATCTCCTTGACCTGACAGGGCTTTGCCGGTTCCAGGGGTCTCCTTTGCCTTGTCTCTTGTAGTTATGTTGGTGCTATAAAAATGAGCTAAATAGCCTGCTCACCAGCGATCCTCTGCAGAGCTCACACTAATGCGTGCATCCAGCTCTGCAGCTAGGCTCCGCCCCCTCTATCGTTTTAGTTAGGACGATGTTCCA
Source organism: Bufo gargarizans (assembly GCF_014858855.1). Taxonomy (NCBI): domain Eukaryota; kingdom Metazoa; phylum Chordata; class Amphibia; order Anura; family Bufonidae; genus Bufo; species Bufo gargarizans. Next base: position 106,096,324 of record NC_058087.1, read on the forward strand.
CTTGTTTTCATTAAATTTCTCAAGAAATAAATCCAAAGACTCCCGTGACCCCTGCCATATAAACAAAATATCGTCGATAAAACGCATCCATGAAATCACCTCTCCAGCCACTTCATCCATAGATGCCTGTACACACTGTCGTTCCCAGTTAACCAAAAACAAATTTGCGTAGGATGGCGCGCAAGTCGCACCCATCGCCACCCCGCGCAGTTGTAAGTAGTGATGATCTTTGAATAGAAAATAATTATGCTTCAATACAAAATCTAATAACCACATCAAGAGATCCATCAGATCCGATGGTAAGTATCTAGTTTGTAAAAAGAAACATGAGGATTCTAACCCATTATCATGTGAGATGCATGTATATGATGATTTCACATCACCCGATATCAAGAACATATTGTCCTCCATTTTGATATTATCCAAACGTCTCAAAACATGCGTTGAATCACGGACATATGAGGGCAAACTCTCCACACAAGGCTTCAAATAATAATCCAAGAAACAACATATGGGTTCATTTAGACCACCACAGCCAGAGATGATTGGTCTTCCTGGAGGTTTCGTGATAGATTTGTGAATCTTTGGCAGTATGTATAGTGTTAAAATTACCGGAAATTTTACTGGAAGGCTGTTATACACAGACTTCGTGATGATACCGTCTTCCACCGCCCTCAGTAGGATATCATCCAACTGGGATTTAAACCTATTGGTCGGGTTATTGGGTAATCGTTCATGTATGTTGTCCGCTCTCTACCAGGAATAAAATAAATGTTGTCTCTTTTTGTCTCCTTTTGTCTCTTATCTGTGCAAAAGTTTTTAGAAAAATGTTTTTTATAGATCAATTTGCGTGCAAATAGGAACGTGTCCTTAATTGCAGCAAAGTTCTCATAGGGGGAGACCGGACTAAAAGTTAGTCCAAGTGATAAGACCTCCACCTGTGCAACAGTTAATGGCACATCAGATAAATTAATTACCTTCAATTCACCACCACAATTATCATCTGAGTTATTATATTTCCGTTTCATAGGTGTTTTTACATGATGTTGCCTGGATACATCTTGAGGCAAGGCATACGGTCTTTGTCCATCCTGGGGTAGTGACAAGGATCGCTGGGATTGTTGGGATATATTACTACTCACAGATTCTGAAGAGCTGTTACCTGAAGCTGTTAACCTTCATTTGTATTGCTAGCGAAAAACCTTACTCTGTTGATGATCCATAACATCATGTCCGTGATCCAAATTGAATTCTTGTTCAAAACAATTAAGTACCTCAGGATCTATAAGGCCGCATAATTTCTCCTGCAGGGGGCTGATCGATTTCTCAATTTCCTCCAAATGTTTCCTCTCATACCCAATTAACAGCTCTATAAATGTACGGGAGCATAATTTGCATGCATCTTCCCATCTTTGTTTTAATATGTCATCTTTCAAAGGAAATGAGGGGGTATACCCGAAGACCACGTGGAGTTAAATCCTTGATTAGATATTGTTCCAAGGCCACTTTATTCCACCAGGTCTTGGTACGGCTTTTATATAGATATTTTAATAATTTCTGTGTCTCAAACACATCTGGTTGGGCAGCACTACTCGTCAGCGCAGCATCATCCTTGAATATTTTGGTGACCTGTGACAGCCAGTCACTTTCCTTGGCATGAAAGTCCATATTTAATGGGAATTTCTACAACAAAACAATTCTCATAAACAACCAATAAATATTTCCCTTTTCACTGTATCAATGACCTAATATCAACATTATTGGAACCAATACCAGGGCGGTGGGGTAGTCCTTCAAATCTGCATGTATGCACACGACCCTGATTTTTCGGCCAGTATACTAGTCGGGCCGCACCAGGCTAGATTTTACTAAGAACATCATACGCCGAGTCCAACAAAGCCACTGCCAGAGTGTCTCCCAGTTCTACCTGGCACAGGTGGTTATTGTCTATAGTCTCTGGGATACCTGATGCACACAGCTTCCTGGCGTACAACGAGTTGTGGTATCCATAGTTAGTCTCCATGAGTTTGTCAGCTCTTACGTGGCCAGGCTCCTGACACTGCCAGCATACTATCGGAGCCGGGTCTACGGGGGGTACTTCCCGGGCAGGCTTGGTTGGCGCAAGTCTCTGGGTCTGGGCTGGAGATTGCTGGGGTTTGGCTGCCCCCTCCCAAACGAACCCCCTTTCAACTTCCTGGTAGCCTCATAGCGTTCCACCATCTCAAGGGCATTACCAGGAGACACCTGGCCTATCCAGTGCTGGAGAGGGTACGGCAAAGCCCTCAAGAACACATCAGCCAACAGACGGTCCAACATAGCAGTGGGACTCAGCGTCAACTCACGTCAGGTTGCAGCCATTTTTGAAACAGGTGTACTACGGTAGAATACTGATTCCTCACGGTCTCTGCCAGGTTAAACTCCCACTGATGCACCGCTGGGCCTGGACTAATACATTCACCCCCAGTCTCGCCAGAATCTCACCCTTTACTGTCAGGTAATCAGCCTCTTGATAGTCCAGTAAGTCAAAATACACCTGCTGGGGTCCAGACGCCAGCAATGGAGCAACGACCTCAGCCCATTGCTCCCGGGGTAGCTTCTCTCTCACGGCTACCTTCTCGAAGATCGTCAAATAGGTCTCGACGTCCTCTGCAGGGTTCATCTTGGGGATCGCCGCACGGACCGCTTTCCGGGCATTGCGTACACTCTGGGATGCTCCTGCTGCTTGTAAAGCCATCACATGTTGTAACAGCAGCTAGTTTGTTTACTGCTGCTGCTTATTGGACTCCCAATGTTGCAGGTTAGCCTCCACAAGGGCTTTCACGACAGCTTACATTTTGTTGAGGGACACGGGTTGTAATCTCGCTGGTTTGATGTAGGACATACAACCGGGCTCGGAAAAACAAAAATATTTTTGGCTTCACGCCAACCTCACTGCATTGCCCGCATCCTCCACGAATTGTGGGGATTCGCTCTGGTAGACAGGACAAGCGGACGCAGTATAGAGGCAAAGACCAGTTTGTAACTCAAAAAAACTTCAGTGTTTTATTCACACTTTTGACAACAAAACAGTACGACAGTCCATTTGCAGTTTGGTGTTCGTTCAAATCTAGACAGTTCATACAGCAACACAGTCACCTGTTATCCTAGGTGTTAATTCACACCTGATTGGCATTGCTCAGGACAGAGCAGACCGCCCAAACTCAGGCCTCCAGCCTAGCACACGGCTCAAATCCCAATCCAGCGATTGCCAGAGCTCCTCTGTCAGAGAGAGAGATAATCACACCCAGCTGACACTGCCGGTGTTTTTTTTTTTTTTTTAGGCCAATCAAGACCCGGCCTGGAATGTGGGGAGTAGTCACCCACCCGCACTTTGACTACTCCCAGTAAGAGCCGTCCAAGATCAGCTATACTAAATAGCTAGGTGTCAAACAGCAACTGCTACTGACACATGAAAACTGGCTCTTACTCCACCGAGGCCAGGCACCTCGGTGACACATACCTTCCGTCAACGACGGACCCTTGTGCCTTCCTACGGTGTCTACATGCATTCACCACGTAATAACAATTCTGTAGGATCTATTCTTATCGCTCTGTGCTTTGCCATTCTTGTATTAACCCCTTCAGTAACGAGGCACTTTTCACTTTAAATCCCAGACCAAAATCTGATGTGTCACTTTTTGTGGTAATAAGGTAAAAACTTTGGAAAGCTGTTTCTTATCCAAGCCATTCTGAGATTGTTTTCTCGTGACACATTGTACTTCAAATTTGAGTCAATGTTTTACCTTTATTTATTAACAAATCAAAAAAATAGAGAAAATTTTGAAAAATTCTAAAAAGGAATTTCTTTGCTTTAATGGCAGATTATTATTGGCGGAAAAATATTATTACTTTACATTTTCCATATGCCTACTTTATGTTGGCTTGTTGAAATGTGGGTGTATATGCTGTTAAAAACAGTCTAAACTCAGTTTTTGGCAAAAGCAATGCTCATATTTATTTTGAGCAAAAATAAAGCGATAAAATAAATAAAGTAACAGCAAAATATACTATCTTTATGGGTATTTGCAACTACGTTGGTAGCAAGTAGCTCCCTCAGTGTCCAGCTCACACTCTGAACTGAAGATGGATCACTAGCACATTACACGGGTTCCTTTAAGTACACAAGACTCAGGATCAAAGCCTTAGGGCTCATTCACACAACCGTGATTTGGTTCCGCATTCGAGACGCATTTTTTGCGGCTCGGGTGCGGACCCATTCACTTCAATGGGGCCTCAAAAGTGCTGTCCGCATCCGTTGCTCCGTTCCGTGGCCCCGCAAAAATGATAGATCATATCCTATTCTTGTCCGTTTTGCGGACAAGAATAGGCATTTCTATAATGGGCCATCCATTCCGTTCCGCAAGTTGCAGGAAGGCACACTATGTTTTGAGGATCCGCAAAACGCGGCACGTTCGTGTGAACAAGCCCTTAAAGGGATACACAGACTATACATTTCCAAAACATAAATGTTACAAATGAAAAAAAATAACATAATAAGAGGAGCTTACAACCTACTTAACATGCATATCATAAAATAGCCCATAAAAGAAACAAAAACACTTTAACTGCAGATCTGCTCACCTAGGTTAATCAGCTGCATGCATCTCACACCCTGTGATGCAGACAAGAGGATAATAATGGGTGTTAGTGTGAACAATGCCTTGGTCTGTCTGTAAAAGTAATAGTGGACAGAGAGAGGTTTGCTGGCCAGCAAGAAAAGGAAAGTATAAAGAAAGACATACAGATGCACACATACAGACTAATGACATACTCACCCCTAACAGGCATCATTTTGTAAATGTAAATTTATTTATTTTTTCGGACATTAGAAGGCTTAGAATTTTAGAAGCAATTTTTTTTAAGCATTTTATTTTATTTTTTTTATAATTTTTTTATTAATCAATCTCGTACAGAAGAAGAGTAACATATTCTACTTCATATAACCTTAATCTCTGTTCATAGCATATAACTTTGCCCCCCCCCCCCCCTCTGGATGTGTACTTGTCCCAAATAACATTGCTCAGGTCCTGAAAACTGCTAAGGATTCCCTGTTAGGATGACCGAGTTACCTTCAAGTTACCTAATCTTCCTTTCAAGTCAGTAAGTAGGTACCATTCCATGTACTGAAAATTTGTCATTATTTTCTGAATTTCAGGTTCTGCTGCTTGCTAATATAAACCTTCCACTTATCAAAGAAGTGTCACATTTCTAATTGATCCATCAATAGGAATTATCTCATTTGTACTTGAACTTCTGCAGTCGAGGGAGCTTTTGGTTGTAACCACAAGCTCAATAGACATCTGAGTGCCACCAATAAAGCTCCATCCACCAACCTGGGTATAACCAAAGTATCCGTGAATTCATGAAAAAGAACTACCAGAGGTTCAAGTGGTAGGTCTAATTGCCATACTCTCCTTATCCAGGCGAGCATTTTCTTCCAGAATATAACTACTTGTGGACATTCCCAGACACAGTTATTCAGACCCGCTTTGGATAAATGGCATTTAGGGCATTCTGTTATCCTATCAGGGAGGCTATTTTGAATGGAATGTTAAAGGCATAAATCGCCCTGTGTAGCAGTTTGAAATGGGATTCTCTCCATTTTTCACATGGAACTGCTCTCCTCACTCTCTCCCATGCTCCCATGAGTTTATCACTCCAGTCACTAGGGCCCAAGAGTGATTTCCATCCCTGGAATCTTCTCTCAGAGTTTTGTAGAGTGAAACTTTATTTTCCCTTTGTTTCAGCAAAATGTCAAATGGATTGGAAATATATTCAGTCTGCAAGTCCCTCAATCTAGTCCCGCAAAAATTCTCAACTTGGTAGTATTGTAAAAATTGCTCCCTAGGAAGCCCATATTTATCTTGTAGTTCCCCTAGCGATAGATATCTAGGTTCTGGCTCATGAATAATATGCAACATTTTGTGGATACCTAGCAATTTCCAGGGTTGAAACAGCTTGTTTGTTTTGCCTAAATTGAAATCTGGATGATTCCACAACGGCATGTGTTTAGATGCTAAAAATGAAAGGCCAAACAACTTTCTGATCTCCTTCCAGGTAACCACCGTGTCCCTAATCACTATTGAGTTTTTTAAATTCGGATGTAAAGAACCCAACCTGGAGTGTAGTAAAGATCCAAGATCCCATCCTCCCGCCAATTCTCTCTCCAGACTACAATTAGAGTAGTGTGTTGTCCAATTCAGCCAGTCTCTACAATGCCTGAAAAGACATGCCAAGTTACAGCTCCTCACATCCGGCAATCTTAGCCCTCCTTTATTTATAGGGGCCCATAGTGATTTTAAAGCTATACGTGTTTTTTCCCCGGACCAAATACAATTAGTAAAGGCCCTATTAAGACAAACCACGTCTGAATGCCGAAGTAGAATTGGCATAGTCTGCATAGGGTACAATAGTTTTGGAAAACGAATCATCTTGATTAAATGACATTTGCCCATTACTGACAATGGCAAAGTTTGCCATCTCTTCAGTTCCAGCTTTATTTGTGTAAATAATGGTGGATAATTGAGGGTGTATAGAGAGTGAGGTGTACAATCAATTTTAATCCCTAGGTACGTGATGTGGCTTGTAACCAAAAATACCGGACAATCTCTCAGGACGAAATCTCTCCTGTGGTTTCCCGTCCGTATAGTCATCAGCTCGCATTTACCTTCATTCACTTTGAAGCCTGAGAAGGAGCCAAATTCCTTCATGACATCAAAGATCTTCTTAATATCCTTTTGTGGATTTGCTAAGAACATAATTATGTCATCTGCGAATAATGAGAGTTTAATCTCCTGTTTACCTATTCGGATACCTTCGAATATCTCTGTGGAGTCCAGTAATCTAGCTAATGGTTCAATTGCTATATTGAATAATAGAGGAGACAAGGGGCACCCTTGTCTAGTCTCTTTTAAAAGTAGGAAAGGGCTGGACAAAAATCCTGGCATTGCAATCTGCGCTTCAGGGGATCTATATAAAGCGTTGACATACGTCCTAAAAACCCCTGTAATTCGCATTCTATCCATTACATTTCCCAACCAATTCCAACTTATGCTATCAAATGCTTTCTCAGCATCAATTGTTAACAAAGCAGGTAATGCTGGAGCATTTGCTTTCCTATTAACATGATCCAGTACAGATAGAACCCTGCGAATATTAAACACAGCCGATCGTCCCGTCACAAAACCCACCTGGGATGTTCCAATCAGCGATGGCAAAATACTGGCCAACCTATCCGCCATTATTTTAGAAAGTATTTTGACATCCACGTTTATAAGGGATATAGGACGGTAGGAAGCGGGAAGAAAGGGGTCTTTTCCTGATTTAGGTAATAATTTTATATGTGCTAAATTGCTTGTTTCTGTCAGATTTTGGCCAGCCAGTATTTTATTGTAGTTATCTACCAGTATCTGTGAAATTTTATCTCTAAGGATCTTAAAGAATTCTCCCGAGAAACCGTCAGGTCCCGGGGCCTTCCCCGATTTCAACGATCGTATAGTTGACATCACTTCCTCAGTGGAAATAGACTGATTGAGTGAAGCTAGTTGTTCTGCCTTCACATCTGGGAAAGAAATCTTGTCAAGAAAAGTAGTAGGGGGATGAAGGGCCTCAGGGTCTTTAGTGTATAACTTCCACCTTTCTGGGGTCTTTTTGAAGATGTCCCTGTGAATCTTTCAATGACGGTAATTGGATGGGTCCTCTGGCACCATTAACCAATCTCGCCAAGATTCTCCCTGACTTGTTTCCGAATTTGAATAACCTAGACTCTGATCAATACATATCTTCCCACCTTACGAACCAAAGTTCGAAGTCTTTCTTCGCTACCCTCCAAATTAATCTATTATCGCTTGTGGAAGAGGCCAAAATGTGGCATACGCCTTCCGTAATGACAGTGCTGCTCCATCTAGTTTTGCCCTAGTCTTGTTTTTTAGTGAGTGCACATAAGAGATAATTTTCCCCCTTAAAACTGCCTTTGCTGTGTCCCAAGGAGGGATTGTTCCTATGCTCTGCGTTATCTTGTAAGTATTCCATAACCGATCCCTTTAACAGATCTCTAAAATTTTCATTTTCTGAAAGGAAAGAAGGGAATCGCCAGATGAAATCCTCTCTGTATTTGTTCTTTTATGTCTATCTGTACTCGAGCATGATCGGAAATTGCAATGTCTAATATTTTGGAATGGTGGGCTCTGCGATGTATAGAAGTTGACAAAGAAATGATCAATTCTGGACCATGAATTATTCGGTAAGGAGTAAAATGTGTACTCTCTTCCCTCCGGATTTTCTAGTCTCCAAAGATCTACCAGGTTATTAACTTGTATAAACTCAGCTAAAACGGTGTCCCTAATCCTTTGTGGTATAACCTTCCCAGATGAAACCCGTCTGTCTTCCCCACTATCTACACCGGCATTTTTAGCTCTTTGAAAAAAGACCAGTTTTCCCCATTTGGACCGTACACATTGACTAAACATATATCTCCCAAACAAGATTGCATTTTCAGCCTTTGAAACCTTCCCTTGTTATCCGTCTCGTGATGCAGTATTTTATGATCCAGGTGTTTACTTATCAAAATCAGCGTACCTTCCTTCCTACCTATCGAAGGCGACCCAACCACTTTCCCAACCAACATCCTTTAGATGCGGAAAAAGTCCCCTTCAGCTAAATGAGTCTCCTGTAACATAGCGATATCTGGTTTGAGCCGGTGAAGGAATTTGAGTATCATGTTACGTTTAGCTGGGGACCTCCTCATGGAAAAGATGTATGCAGGGCCCAGCAGTACACATCCAGATAAGAACAATCCCACAGTCCCCAGAAAAAAAAAACAACAATACAAAAATAATGCCTAACAGCAACTAAGCAGCATTTCCCTGTCCGTAAAAACTTCCTTCTCCTCCCTCCAATAATATACTGTAAGCTGACTTCACTTTTTTCCTGCCTATGTGCATTCTTACACATAATTTCTTCCCTGAAGTATAATCCCTAAACTCGGTCCCTGACCTGTTATAAGAAACATGGCTATCTAGAAAACAGTTCAACAAATCCCATTTTCTAAACTTGACTATCTAGAGAGCATTTCCTTAAATCACATTTTCTAAACATGGCTATCTAGACAGCATTTCCTTAAATCACAAAGCCTCCCCTCATTGAGTCCTTGAGAAAACTAGACTCCCTGAGCTAGACTCGATATCATATAAGAAAAGGTATACTCAAGTCCCTTAATTCTTCATCTGGATCCCTTGGCGGCTTTTGTGTTATACTGACTGTCCAGATCCTTCCTCTGCCGTCCCATGTATCTCTTCGGGCTCAAAGGGTGATCAAAGTCTCCATCCTTCTCTCTTACTCTCTTTTCCGGAGCTCGATCTGTGGCATCTAATGTTATTTGCAAAATGTCAGCAGCTTCTTCCGGCGTTGAGAAGGTTTGCGATGATCCATCCCTTTTGAAGACTTTTAGCAAAGCTGGATACAGGAGCGCGAATCTGGTATGCCTCTGGTAAAGTTCAGCGCAGACTGCTGAGAAGGCCCTCCGTCTTTTAGTGACTTCTGCAGAGTAGTCTCCGAATATAATGATCCTCGAATTTCTCAACTCCACAGGTTTAGTGCATTTCTTGAAGTTCCGCAGGATATTCGTCTTGTCTTGGAAATCAACTATCACCTGTCTCTGTTTGCGATTAAATCTTGCGCTGCTGTTGTCATTGTCTGGAGTTAGATTTTTCAGATCTGGACCCAGTCTATGGGCGCGTTCAACTTTGCATGGGCCATTTAGACCTAATAGCTTGGGTAACTCTTGCTCACATATGTTATGCAAGTCTTTTACAGGGATCTCCTCCGACAGGCCAACGATCCGCAGATTGTTCCTGCGGGACCGATTCTCAAGATCCTCCACTCGATCCCACAATTTTCAGTTTTTCTGTATAAGACCGCAAATTTGCGGTATGCACCCCATTTTCTATTTCTGTCACACGCGTTTCTTGCTTTTGCAGCGCCTCGTGTATTTGCTGCATGGAGGTTTTCACTGACTCTTCCAGCGTGGCTTGTAAATCAGTAGCCAGCTGTGATGCAACTTCACTCGCCAGTAATTTGTAGTCGATTCCTCCTGATGCATTCACCTCTTGTGATAGCATTGCAGAGGGTGCACTTTCATCTTCCTCAGCACGAGGTGAAGGAGCGTCAGGCGCCATGTCATCCTCTCTGGCTCAATCGGCGGGAATATCAGCCGAGGTCTTGGTCTTTATTTTCTTGCCCATAGTGATAACAAAACGGTACATTCACCTCCTCAGGACCTTGGCATTCAGCTGGAGCAGTATAGTGCTCCTGATAAAAGAGTGTCTTGGCAATATGACTCAGATTTCGGTCAGGGATTCCGGAGCTGTCTCTCTCTGCTGCTCACATGCAGGCGCCGGAACCGGAAGTCCTTAACCATTATAAAAAAATAATATATATATATATTTTGTAGGAAGGCGTAAGGGTTCGTCATAGGCGGAAGGTACGTGTCACCGAGGTTCCTGGCCTCGGTAAGATAAGAACCGGTTATTTTATGTGTCAGCCGCAACTAGTGCTCGCTGACACTGTTTATTCTTAGTGTGGCTGAAAAGCTGATCAGGGCCGGTTTTTATTGGGAACAGCCAAAGAGCAGGGTAGGTGGCTGTTCCCCACGTCCAGGCCAGGTTTTGGGCTGGGGTTTAAAAACCCAGCCAGCAGCTCAGCTGGGTGTGGTATGTTCCTCCAAGTGAAAGTGGAGCTGTGAAGGCTCTGTGTCTCTGGGAGCTGCATGAGAGCCACCAGCTGGAAGCCAGGCACCCTAAAGCCTGCTGTGGATATCCCGGTGACGTGTTTGTTTTGAGTTCTGTGGACTTTGCCCATGTGAAATAACACAAGGAATTTCTGTGGTGTGAATTAACACCAGGACTCTGCAAAGTGTTTGTGTTATGTTTTTCCTGGGGTGTGAATAAACACTGAACTTAATGCTTTACTACCGTGTTCTTGCCTCTGTACTGCGTCTGCTTACTCTGCCTACCAGAGGAAATCCCTACAATTGGTGGCTTGGAGCGGGCAAGCGCAGTGAGGCTGGCGTGAACGCCGAAATATTTTTTGCACACGGTTGTATGTCATTTATCAAACCGGCTAGATTCAAACCTGTGTCACTTGACGAAATGGAGGCTGTTATGAAGGCCCTCGTGGAGGCTAACCTGCAGCAACGCAAGGCTAATAAGCAGCGGCAGGAGACCAACCAGTTGCTGCTACAACATGTAATGGCTTTGCAGACAGCAGGAGCAACCCCAAGCATACACAATGCCCGGAAAGCAGTACGTGCAGCGATCCCTAAAATGACCCCCGCAGATGACGTTGACACCTACCTGGCCATGTATGAAAAAGTGTCCACCAGGGAAAAGCTGCCCCAGGACCAGTGGGCTGAGGTCGTCGCTCCGTTTCTGACGTCCGAGTCCCAGAGGGTGTTTTTTGACTTGCCTGACGATTAAGAGGCCGACTACCCCAAGGTAAAAGGGGAGATTTTGGCAAGACTGGGGGTAAATGTGCTGGTCTGGTCCCAGCGGGTGCGTCAGTGGGGGTTCAACCCAGTGAAGCCCGTGAGACCCCAGTATTATGACCTGCTTAACCTGTTGTAAAATTGGCTACAACCTGATGTGTTAAGCCCCACTGCCATGTTGGACCGGTTATTAGCAGACAGGTTCTGGAGGGCTCTGCCACCCCCTCTACAGCAATGGATTGGCCAGGTCTCACCAGGGAATACGCTGGAGATGGTCGACCCGGTGGAGCGCTATGAGGCTACCCGGAACTTACAGGGGGGTTCTGTTGGGACGGCACAGTCAGATGCCATAACTCTCCACCCTGGCAACCGGTGCCCACAAAACCTGCCCGGGACGTAAACCCTGTGGACCCCGCTCCAATAATCTGCTGGCGGTGGACACGAACTATGGTTTCCGTCAATCATTATATGCCAGGAAACTGTGTGCAGTGGGTGCTCCGGAGTCTCTGAACCACCTGTGCCAGGTTGAGGTGGGAGACACTCCAGAGGATCTGTTGGACTCAGGAAGTCTGGTGACCCTGGTAAGGGCTTCCTTGGTACGCTCCGCTGAGTACACCGGCCGTAAGGTTGGAGTGATGTTTATACATGGGGACTTAAAAGACTACCCTACGGCTATGGTGTCTCTGCCTACGGTTTCCGGCAGGTGGATCCACGAGGTGGCTGTTGCAACCAACCTACACTATGAACTAATAGTAGGGAGAGACTTCCCGGGTTTCACGGCACTGTGGCCTGTTCCGAGAATGACTGATATGCATGAGACAGGGGTAACCCTAGAAGAGTGGCCCGGCCCCGGGGGGAGACCCGAACCCTGGGAACCTGAGTCCGAAGGGCCAGCGGTAGGGGTGACCGCCACTTCGGTGGAAGAGGGGGAAACAACCCCGCTAAGTGTAATGGTGGGAGACATGGAGGACTTGCCGCCGGGGCCTGAGCTGGCAGACCTCAATGTCTCAGGGGATAATTTGGGTACCACACAACACCGGGATCCAACCTTATCCCAAACCTGGGAAAATGTACTAATAATAGATGGTGAACCACAACAACCAGGGGCAGAATCAGTGTTTCCCCGTTTTGTGGTTCATCAGGATATGTTGTATTGGGTAAATCAGCTGCGAGGTGAATCCATTGAACAGTTGGTGGTGCCCCAGGCTTATCGCAAACTCGTGTTAGAGTTAGCCCACTAGCATGTTCTTGGGGGTCATCTGGGAATACAGAAAACACAGGACCGGATACTACAATGGTTTAACTGTCCCAGTGTGTTTAAAGAGGTGGCCGAGATCTGTAAGTCTTGCCCGACCTGCCAGGCAACTAGCCCCCAGCACCTTTTCCGCAGTCCCTTGGTACCCCTCCCGATCATTGAGGTACCGTTAATCGCTATGGACCTAGTAGGTCCTGTACCAAAGTCCGCTAGGGGAGACCAACACATCTTGGTTGTCCTTGATTACGCTACTTGGTACCCGGAGGCAGTGCCACTGCGACATACTTCAGCAAAACTTATAGCTAAAGAGCTAATGGAGATGTTCTCCCGAGTGGGGCTACCTAAAGAGGTTTGAAGATTTGAAATATGTAGGCCATGTTCAATTATGAATTCACCATTCCTAAACTATAATTTCATGATTTATCACCATCAATAACTTTATAATAAAAATACTTAAAAATAAGAAATAAATATAAAAAAATACTTAATAATAACCGTCATGATTGAGGGGGAATCTTTGATGCATCACTATTTGGAAATATATTTTAAAATATTAACATTGAAAATAAAAATAAACTATAAATAAGAATCAACATAATTGTGGGGGACTTGTAGAAATTCACATCATGATCAAAGGGAAAACTATTGTACTAAATAATCTCACCATTGCATGATAGGTATTGTGTATCAACTATAAGGTAGGAATATTTTTTTTTTTTTTAAATAACTAATTCCGATTGTGAATAATATGAACGAGATGAATTATGTTGTCTTTTTCAAATAATTAAAAGTGATTACCACTATCAATGTAGCCAGTACAGACCTGAACATATAGAAATATATAAAGATGGAAGAAATAAACCCATCTCACGATGGAGAATACAATAAAATAACGAGGGGAAAACAAAGCGTACCTAGACATGCGCAGAGGGAACATGTAATCTTCATGAAGACTAAGTATAGGGATATGCGCAGTAAGCGAGAACAAAGCGATTCTGTTCTAAGTCCACGATCATGTGCCGTATGAAGCGGTAGACAACACAGGCCGGAAGAGGCCTTCATCACTGCCATGGAGGTAAGTATAAATGTTTTTTATTTATATACAGGACAATACTTGTAGCACATGATTTGGGGGGGGGGGGCATGGAGAGGCACTTGTTACTGGTAAAGAATTGGGGGGGCATGGAGAGGCACTTGTTACTGGCAAATAATTTTGGGGGGGCATGGAGAGGCACTTGTTACTGGCAAAGAATTGGGGTGAATGGAGAGGCACTTGTTACTGGCACATGATTGGGGAAGAGGGGGGGGGGAATCCCCCCAAAAAGAGTCTTAGACTTCCTTTGGATGGTATCTCCTAAGGGGGTCTTAAGGGCAACAACCGGGTGCCACCAGGGAGGAGAGAGAAACCAATAGTGAGTAGGGAGGCAGGTGGGTGGTAGGCTGCCGGGGGTGGCGGAATACACAGTAAGGATAGCTGTATATAGTAGTGAAAGAGCAAAGGTAAAAAAAAAAAAAATATGAAAATAACCCAGCCACAACTACTTTTTTTTTTTTTTTCCTTTGCTCTATCACATGATTGGGGGGCGGGGGGGGGGGGGGGCATGGAAAGGCACTTGTTACTGGCGCATTATTGGGGGGCATCTATAGGGGCACCTTTTACTGACACTTTATTGGGGGGCATCTATGGGGGCACTTCTTACTGGCACATTATTGGGGGCACTATTGGGGCTTCTACTGAGGCCACAACGAAGAGGTATTTTATATGGGGGGGCTCTGTGTCGTACTAGTATCATCAGGGGTTTTATCGGTTTCTGCAGTATTATATTGGGGAGCACAGCGGCACAGTATTGGGGGTAGTAGGATAATTTGTCCAGAAGATGGGAGGATGATAAAGTAGTAAACTAAGATTTTTTATTTTTTTTTGTCAAATTGTAGAGCTGAAAAATGATGGTCTGGTCTGAAAGGAGAAGATGAGGAAAGAGAACATCTACATCAAAGGAGACATCACTGGATGTAAGAGGTATGTGGGGCTGTATAGAAAATACAGCAAAATGGGGGGAGGAGGAGCTTAGAGAATTGGGCCATATTCATTGGGGCTTGGGCCCGGAATCTTTTTTGACCCCATCAACGCCCCTGACCTCCACCCATTCCACTATGCCCCGCCCACAGACACCATGACTGGCATCTCAACAGCAGTAGAAAGTGATGTCATATTCTAGTTGGTTGATAGACAGGCTGGCTTAGCGGCTACTTCCTGCGAAGCTAAACCTGTCTGCAAAGATCAGTCATGATTAGAAGGTCAAAATAGCATATCTGTGTGATGTCATCGTGTGCTGAGAAGGCTGTTACTAGAAATGCATTGGTAGATTGAAAGGAAAATATTACTGATGGCAGCCAAAGGCTGTGTATGATGCTGCCGGCTGAACCACTGTATCTGAGCTTATCAGGTGTAATACTGCCTGCCGAGCTACTGTATCTAAGCTTATCATGTGTAATACTGCCTGCTGAACCACATATCTAAGCTTACCATGTTTAAGGGCTCATGCACATGGCCATGCCTGTATTGTGGCCCGCAATAACAGCGGATCCGCAATATACGGGCACTGGACATGTGCCCACTGTATGATGGATGCAGAGGAAGTGCCCCTCCCGAGACCAAGCTCTGGATCCGCCACTGCCCCGGCCCCACCTCCACCCATTCGGGCCTGGCTCTGCTTTCTTGCTGTGATCTCGCGGGATCACGCGACACATGCCGGAAGACGGGATTGTGGGAGGCTGCGAGCGAGAGCAAGACGGAGGGAGCCGATCAGTCTCACTCTCAGAGCAAGGTAAGCATTTTTTTTCTAAATGTGCACACCGCTGCCTGTCTTTGTAAGCCGTGTACCGGGGTGGGCTCCCCAGAATACAGCGAAGTCACAGACAAGGAAAGCGACACTGGCACGAGCTTACTATGCAAGAACAGAAACTTTACTTAGACAACGAGTAATAACATAAGCATCACCAAAACTATACAAACATGCATGGAAAACACTATATCCCCGGACCCACAGTCAATGTCCCTGCCCACTGGACAGGCCTAGCCGATGGCGGAACACAGCAGAGCGTGCAAGTCGTGCTGTGCCGCTACAGAGGACACCCCTAGCCGATGGCAAACACAGCAGAGCCTGCAAGTCAATAACTGCGCTGCAGTCCAGTACAGTACAGCCTAGCAAAACAATCTAATCCTAACTAATGCTAGGCCTAGGCTAATCTCTGTAACTTCAAGCGCCACACAAATTAACAATCAGTAACCAGTAGGGATGAGCGAACTCGAACTGTATAGTTCGGGTTCGTACCGAATTTTGGGGTGTCCGTGACACGGACCCGAACCCGGACATTTTCGTAAAAGTCCGGGTTCGGTGTTCGTCGCTTTCTTGGCGCTTTTGTGACGCTTTCTTGGCGCTTTTTGAAAGGCTGCAAAGCAGCCAATCAACAAGCGTCATACTACTTGCCCCAAGAGGCCGTCACAGCCATGCCTACTATTGGCATGGCTGTGATTGGCCAGAGCACCATGTGACCCAGCCTCTATTTAAGCTGGAGTCACATAGCGCCGCCCGTCACTCTGCTCTGATTAGCGTAGGGAGAGGTTGCGGCTGCGACAGTAGGGCGAGATTAGGCAGATTAACTCCTCCAAAGGACTTGATTAATCGATCGATCTGCAGCTGTGCATCATTGAGCTGCTGAAATTCAAATGCTCACTGTTTTTAGGCTGCCCAGACCGTTTGTCAGTCACTTTTTTCTGGGGTGATCGGCGGCCATTTTGTGTCTTGTGTGGTGCTGCGACTAAGTGCATCCAAGCTGCGACCAAGTGCATTTAACCCTCAATGGTGTGGTTGTTTTTTGGCTAAAGCCTACATCAGGGTGAAGCTGTCACACCAAGTGCATTTAACCAGCAATAGTCTGTTAATTTTTTGGCCATATACTAAATCAGGGGCAAGCTGCGCCCGTCACCAAGTGCATTTAACCAGCAATAGTCTGTTCATTTTTTGGCCATATACTACATCAGGGGCAAGCTGCGCCCGTCACCAAGTGCATTTAACCCTCAGTAGTGTGGTTGGTCAAGCTGTCACACCAAGTGCATTTAACCAGCAATAGTCTGTTCATTTTTTGGCCATATACTACATCAGGGGCAAGCTGCGCCCGTCACCAAGTGCATTTAACCCTCAGTAGTGTGGTTGGTCAAGCTGTCACACCAAGTGCATTTAACCAGCAATAGTCTGTTCCTTTTTTGGCCATATACTACATCAGGGGCAAGCTGCGCCTGTCACCAAGTGCATTTAACCCTCAATGGTGTGGTTGTTTTTTGGCTAAAGCCTACATCAGGGTGAAGCTGTCACACCAAGTGCATTTAACCAGCAATAGTCTGTTCATTTTTTGGCCATATACTACATCAGGGGCAAGCTGCGCCCGTCACCAAGTGCATTTAACCCTCAGTAGTGTGGTTGGTCAAGCTGTCACACCAAGTGCATTTAACCAGCAATAGTGTGGTTATTTTTTGGCCATATCCCAGTCTAATTCTGTCACTAAATCCATACCGGTCACCCAGCGCCTAAATACTAGGCCTCAAATTTATATCCCGCTAAATCTGTCGTTACCGCTGTACTGTTGTGGCTGGGCAAGTTATTTAGTGTCCGTCAAAGCACATTTTTTGTTCAGGGTTGAAATACAATTCCCAATTTAGCAATTTCATAATTTAGTGGTTTCTGCTATATCAGAGCTATTTGAAATCTATCCCTAAAAGGGTATATAATAATCAAGGTGCACATAGGGTCATTCAGAATAACTTCACACACACGCTACTGTGCATTTCCAAGTCTAATTCTGTCACTAAATCCATACCGGTCACCCAGCGCCTAAATACTAGGCCTCAAATTTATATCCCACTAAATCTGTCGTTACCGCTGTCCTGTTGTGGATGGGCAAGTTATTTAGTGTCCGTCAAAGCACATTTTTTGTTCTGGGTTGAAATACAATTCCCAATTTAGCAATTTCATAATTTAGTGGTTTCTGCTATATCAGAGCTATTTGAAATCTATCCCTAAAAGGGTATATAATATTCAAGGTGCACATAGGGTCATTCAGAATAACTTCACACACACGCTACTGTGCATTTCCAAGTCTAATTCTGTCACTAAATCCATACCGGTCACCGAGCGCCTAAATACTAGGCCTCAAATTTATATCCCGCTACATCTGTCGTTACCGCTGTACTGTTGTGGCTGGGCAAGTTATTTAGTGTCCGTCAAAGCACATTTTTTGTTCTGGGTTGAAATACAATTCCCAATTTAGCAATTTCATAATTTAGTGGTTTCTGCTATATCAGAGCTATTTGAAATCTATCCCTAAAAGGGTATATAATATTCAAGGTGCACATAGGGTCATTCAGAATAACTTCACACACACGCTACTGTGCATTTCCAAGTCTAATTCTGTCACTAAATCCATACCGGTCACCCAGCGCCTAAATACTAGGCCTCAAATTTATATCCCGCTGAATTTGAATACAATACATTGGGCCAAATAATATTTTTGTTGTTGTGGTGAGCCATAACAATGAGGAAAACATCTAGTAAGGGACGCGGACGTGGACATGGTCGTGGTGGTGTTAGTGGACCCTCTGGTGCTGGGAGAGGACGTGGCCGTTCTGCCACATCCACACGTCCTAGTGTACCAACTACCTCAGGTCCCAGTAGCCGCCAGAATTTACAGCGATATATGGTGGGGCCCAATGTCGTTCTAAGGATGGTAAGGCCTGAGCAGGTACAGGCATTAGTCAATTGGGTGGCCGACAGTGGATCCAGCACGTTCACATTATCTCCCACCCAGTCTTCTGCAGAAAGCGCACAGATGGTGCCTGAAAACCAACCCCATCAGTCTGTCACATCACCCCCATGCATATCAGGGAAACTGTCTGAGCCTCAAGTTATGCAGCAGTCTCTTATGCTGTTTGAAGACTCTGCTGGCAGGGTTTCCCAAGGGCATCCACCTAGCCCTTCCCCAGCGGTGGAAGACATAGACTGCACTGACGCACAACCACTTATGTTTCCTGATGATGAGGACATGGGAATACCACCTCAGCATGTCTCTGATGATGACGAAACACAGGTGCCAACTGCTGCGTCTTTCTGCAGTGTGCAGACTGAACAGGAGGTCAGGGATCAAGACTGGGTGGAAGACGATGCAGGGGACGATAAGGTCCTAGACCCCACATGGAATGAAGGTCGTGCCACTGACTTTCACAGTTCGGAGGAAGAGACAGTGGTGAGACCGAGCCAACAGCGTAGCAAAAGAGGGAGCAGTGGGCAAAAGCAGAACACCCGCCGCCAAGAGACTCCGCCTGCTACTGACCGCCGCCATCTGGGACCGAGCACCCCAAAGGCAGCTTCAAGGAGTTCCCTGGCATGGCACTTCT
Organism: Bufo gargarizans; assembly: GCF_014858855.1. Taxonomy (NCBI): domain Eukaryota; kingdom Metazoa; phylum Chordata; class Amphibia; order Anura; family Bufonidae; genus Bufo; species Bufo gargarizans. Next base: position 106,115,551 of record NC_058087.1, read on the forward strand.
TCAAACAATGTGCTGACGACAAGACCCGAGTGGTTTGCACGCTGTGCCATCAGAGCCTGAAGCGAGGCATTAACGTTCTGAACCTGAGCACAACCTGCATGACCAGGCACCTGCATGCAAAGCATGAACTGCAGTGGAGTAAACACCTTAAAACCAAGGAAGTCACTCAGGCTCCCCCTGCTACCTCTTCTGCTGCTGCCGCCTCGGCCTCTTCTGCTGCTGCCGCCTCGGCCTCTTCCTCCGCCTCTGGAGGAACGTTGGCACCTGCCGCCCAGCAAACAGGGGATGTACCACCAACACCACCACCACCTCCGTCACCAAGCGTCTCAACCATGTCACACGGCAGCGTTCAGCTCTCCATCTCACAAACATTTGAGAGAAAGCGTAAATTCCCACCTAGCCACCCTCGATCCCTGGCCCTGAATGCCAGCATTTCTAAACTACTGGCATATGAAATGCTGTCATTTAGGCTGGTGGACACAGACAGCTTCAAACAGCTCATGTCGCTTGCTGTCCCACAGTATGTTGTTCCCAGCCGCCACTACTTCTCCAAGAGAGCCGTGCCTTCCCTGCACAACCAAGTATCCGATAAAATCAAGTGTGCACTGCGCAACGCCATCTGTAGCAAGGTCCACCTAACCACAGATACGTGGACCAGTAAGCACGGCCAGGGACGCTATATCTCCCTAACTGCACACTGGGTGAATGTAGTGGCAGCTGGGCCCCAGGCGGAGAGCTGTTTAGCGCACGTCCTTCCGCCGCCAAGGATTGCAGGGCAACATTCTTTGCCTCCTGTTGCCACCTCCTCCTTCTCGGCTTCCTCCTCCTCTTCTTCCACCTGCTCATCCAGTCAGCCACACACCTTCACCACCAACTTCAGCACAGCCCGGGGTAAACGTCAGCAGGCCATTCTGAAACTCATATGTTTGGGGGACAGGCCCCACACCGCACAGGAGTTGTGGTGTGGTATAGAACAACCACAGTTGTGGTTGCTGCCGGTGAGCCTCAAGCCCGGCCTGGTGGTGTGTGATAATGGGCGAAATCTCGTTGCAGCTCTGGGACTAGCCAATTTGACGCACATCCCTTGCTTGGCGCATGTGCTGAATTTGGTGGTGCAGAAGTTCATTCACAACTACCCCGACATGTCAGAGCTGCTGCATAAAGTGCGGGCCGTCTGTTCGCGCTTCCGGCGTTCACATCCTGCTGCTGCTCGCCTGTCTGCGCTACAGCGTAACTTCGGCCTTCCCGCTCACCGCCTCATATGCGACGTGCCCACCAGGTGGAACTCCACCTTGCACATGCTGGACAGACTGTGCGAGCAGCAGCAGGCCATAGTGGAGTTTTAGCTGCAGCACGCACGGGTCAGTCGCACTACAGAACAGCACCACTTCACCACCAATGACTGGGCCTCCATGCGAGACCTGTGTGCCCTGTTGCGCTGTTTCGAGTACTCCACCAACATGGCCAGTGGCGATGACGCCGTTATCAGCGTTACAATACCACTTCTATGTCTCCTTGAGAAAACACTTAGGGCGATGATGGAAGAGGAGGTGGCCCAGGAGGAGGAGGAAGAGGGGTCATTTTTAGCACTTTCAGGCCAGTCTCTTCGAAGTGACTCAGAGGGAGGTTTTTGGCAACAGCAGAGGCCAGGTACAAATGTGGCCAGCCAGGGCCCACTACTGGAGGACGAGGAGGAGGAGGAGGTGGAGGAGGATGAGGATGAAGCATGGTCACAGCGGGGTGGCACCCAATGCAGCTCGGGTCCATCACTGGTGCGTGGCTGGGGGGAAAGGCAGGACAATGACGATACGCCTCCCACAGAGGACAGCTTGTCCTTACCCCTAGGCAGCCTGGCACACATGAGCGACTACATGCTGCAGTGCCTGCGCAACGACAGCAGAGTTGCCCACATTTTAACCTGTGCGGACTACTGGGTTGCCACCCTGCTGGATCCACGCTACAAAGACAATGTGCCCACCTTACTTCCTGCACTGGAGCGTGATAGGAAGATGCGCGAGTACAAGCCAACGTTGGTAGACGCGCTACTGAGAGCATTCCCAAATGTCACAGGGGAACAAGTGGAAGCCCAAGGCCAAGGCAGAGGAGGAGCAAGAGGTCGCCAAGGCAGCTGTGTCACGGCCAGCTCCTCTGAGGGCAGGGTTAGCATGGCAGAGATGTGGAAAACTTTTGTCAACACGCCACAGCAGGAGGCAACATTTCACTAACATGGTGGAACAGTACGTGTGCACACCCCTCCATGTACTGACTGATGGTTCGGCCCCATTCAACTTCTGGGTCTCTAAATTGTCCACGTGGCCAGAGCTAGCCTTTTATGCCTTGGAGGTGCTGGCCTGCCCGGCGGCCAGCGTTTTGTCTGAACGTGTATTCAGCACGGCAGGGGGCGTCATTACAGACAAACGCAGCCGCCTGTCTACAGCCAATGTGGACAAGCTGACGTTCATAAAAATGAACCAGGCATGGATCCCACAGGACCTGTCCGTCCCTTGTCCAGATTAGACATTAACTACCTCCCCTTAACCATATATTATTGGACTCCAGGGCACTTCCTCATTCAATCCTATTTTTATTTTCATTTTACCATTATATTGCGAGGCTACCCAAAGTTGAATGAACCTCTCCTCTGTCTGGGTGCCGGGGCCTAAATATATGCCAATGGACTGTTCCAATGTTGGGTGACGTGAAGCCTGATTCTCTGCTATGACATGCAGACTAATTCTCTGCTGACATGAAGACAGATTCTCTGTTACGGGACCTCTCTCCTCTGCCTGGGTGCTGGGCCTAAATTTATGAAAATGGACTCTTACAGTGGTGGGTGACGTGATGCCTGATTCTCTGCTATGACATGAAGACTGATTCTCTGCTATGACATGAAGACTGATTCTCTGCTGACATGAAGCCAGATTGTCTGTTACGGGACCTCTCTCCTCTGCCTGGGTGCTGGGCCTAAATTTATGAAAATGGACTGTTGCAGTGGTGGGTGACGTGAAGCCTGATTCTCTGCTATGATATGAAGACTGATTCTCTGCTGACATGAAGCCAGATCCTCTGTTACGGGACCTCTCTCCTCTGCCTGGGTGCTGGGCCTAAATATCTGACAATGGACTGTTGCATTGGTGGCTGACGTGAAGCCTGATTCTCTGCTATGACATGCAGACTAATTCTCTGCTGACATGAAGCCAGATTGTCTGTTACGGGACCTCTCTCCTCTGCCTGGGTGCTGGGCCTAAATATATGCCAATGGACTGTTGCAGTGGTGGCTGACGTGAAGCCTCATTCTCTGCTATGACATGCAGACTAATTCTCTGCTGACATGAAGCCAGATTGTCTGTTACGGGACCTCTCTCCTCTGCCTGGGTGCTGGGCCTAAATTTATGAAAATGGACTCTTACAGTGGTGGGTGACGTGAAGCCTGATTCTCTGCTATGACATGAAGACTGATTCTCTGCTGACATGAAGCCAGATTGTCTGTTACGGGACCTCTCTCCTCTGCCTGGGTGCTGGGCCTAAATATATGCCAATGGACTGTTGCAGTGGTGGCTGACGTGAAGCCTCATTCTCTGCTATGACATGCAGACTAATTCTCTGCTGACATGAAGCCAGATTGTCTGTTACGGGACTTCTCTCCTCTGCCTGGGTGCTGGGCCTAAATTTATGAAAATGGACTCTTACAGTGGTGGGTGACGTGAAGCCTGATTCTCTGCTATGACATGAAGACTGATTCTCTGCTGACATGAAGCCAGATTGTCTGTTACGGGACCTCTCTCCTCTGCCTGGGTGCTGGGCCTAAATTTATGAAAATGGACTCTTACAGTGGTGGGTGACGTGAAGCCTGATTCTCTGCTATGACATGAAGACTGATTCTCTGCTGACATGAAGCCAGATTGTCTGTTACGGGACCTCTCTCCTCTGCCTGGGTGCCGGGGCCTAAATATCTGAGAATGGACTGTTCCAGTGGTGGGTGACGGGAAGCCAGATTCTCTGCTATTGGACCTCTCTCCAATTGATTTTGGTTAATTTTTATTTATTTAATTTTTATTTTAATTCATTTCCCTATCCACATTTGTTTGCAGGGGATTTACCTACATGTTGCTGCCTTTTGCAGCCCTCTAGCCCTTTCCTGGGCTGTTTTACAGCCGTTTTAGTGCCGAAAAGTTCGGGTCCCCATTGACTTCAATGGGGTTCGGGACGAAGTTCGGATCGGGTTCGGATCCCAAACCCAAACATTTTCGGGAAGTTCAGCCGAACTTCTCGAACCCGAACATCCAGGTGTTCGCTCAACTCTAGTAACCAGGTGTACTGACCTGCGTCCGTTCTGGGCCCGAGAATGCAGCCTACCAGGGATGGCCACCAACCTCTTAGCAACCGTGCGGCCTTGCTTGATGATGAGGCCTTCTGTCCACACACTGAACTGGTCTTCCTGGGACAACTTCTCTTTCAAAAGAGCTGGATTCAGTCAGGGTATAACAGCTACTCTCCTCCTTCTGAGTGTCCATTAACTGCCAGACATCTGCAAGCCAGGATGGAATCTGATTCAGTCCCTCACAGCACAATCCTTCCACCATGCCAGATCAACACTTCCTGGTTCACTCACAGGCAGCAGCATGAGTCATCAGTATGAGTTATCATCTGTTTTGCATATTAAAATCTCAGAGTGTGCTGGCTGTAGCTGCAAAACAGTGGCCTCTAGTGCCCGGAATGCCAAATGACAGTTCATGTACAGACATTATGCAGAAATAGCTGTTTCACAATCTCACAGCTTCATAACTCACACAGGGGGGCACCGCACCTGGCATGGCACTATATGGCAGGCACCAGCAAATCCTTCACAGGGGCCCAGCGGCAGGGGCAAAAACATATTGCACTGGCAATAAGTAAGCACAAAATGAAAAAAATTAAATAGATACAGAGGGGGCAAACAATGTAATATATAGACAGGGGACAAATGATTTTGGAATATATACAAAGGGGGCAAAATTGATATATACAGGGCTCCTGTATATATATATATATATATATATATATATGCGCAGTCTGTCTTATTGCCCCGTCTGTATATATTCCATTTTGCCCCCTGTATATACAGTACAGACCAAAAGTTTGGACACACCTTCTCATTCAAAGAGTTTTCTTTATTTTCATGACTATGAAAATTGTAGATTCAAACTGAAGGCATCAAAACTATGAATTAACCCATGTGGAATTATATACATGACAAAAAAGTGTGAAACAACTGAAAATATGTCATATTCTAGGTTCTTCAAAGTAGCCACCTTTTGCTTTGATTACTGCTTTGCACACTCTTGGCATTCTCTTGATGAGCTTCAAGAGGTAGTCATCTGAAATGGTCTTCCAACAGTCTTGAAGGAGTTCCCAGAGATGCTTAGCACTTGTTGACCCTTTTGCCTTCACTCTGCGGTCCAGCTCACCCCAAACCATCTCAATTGGGTTCAGGTCCGGTGACTGAAGGCCAGGTCATCTGGCGCAGCACCCCATTACTCTCCTTCATGGTCAAATAGCCCTTACACATCCTGGAGGTGTGTTTGGGGTCATTGTCCTGTTGAAAAATAAATGATGGTCCAACTAAACGCAAACCGGATGGAATAGCATGCCCCTGCAAGATGCTGTGGTAGCCATGCTGGTTCAATATGCCTTCAATTTTGAATAAATCCCCAACAGTGTCACCAGCAAAGCACCCCCACACCATCACACCTCCTCCTCCATGCTTCACGGTGGGAACCAGGCATGTAGAGTCTATCCGTTCACCTTTTCTGCGTCGCACAAAGACACGTGGTTGGAAACAAAGATCTCAAATTTGGACTCATCAGACCAAAGCACAGATTTCTACTGGTCTAATGTCCATTCCTTGTGTTCTTTAGCCCAAACAAGTCTCTTCTGATTGTTGCCTGTCCTTAGCAGTGGTTTCCTAGCAGATATTCTACCATGAAGGCCTGATTCACACAGTCTCCTCTTAACAGTTGTTCTAGAGATGTGTCTGCTGCTAAAACTCTGTGTGGCATTGACCTGGTCTCTAATCTGAGCTGCTGTTAACCTGCGATTTCTGAGGCTGGTGACTCGGATGAACTTATCCTCCGCAGAAGAGGTGACTCTTGGTCTTCCTTTCCTGGGGCGGTCCGCATGTGAGACAGTTTCTTTGTAGCGCTTGATGGTTTTTGTAACTGCACTTGGGGACACTTTCAAAGTTTTCCCAATTTTTCGGACTGACTGACCTTCATTTCTTAAAGTAATGATGGCCACTAATTTTTCTTTACTTAGCTGCTTTTTTCTTGCCATAATACAAAGTCTAACAGTCTATTCAGTAGGACTATCAGCTGTGTATCTACCTGACTTCTCCACAACGCAACTGATGGTCCCAACGCCATTTATAAGGCAAGAAATCCCACTTATTAAACCTGACAGGGCACACCTGTGAAGTGAAAACCATTTCAGGTGACTACCTCTTGAAGCTCATCAAGAGAATGCCAAGAGTGTGCAAAGCAGTAATCAAAGCAAAAGGTGGCTACTTTGAAGAACCTAGAATATGACATGTTTTCTGTTGTTTCACACTTTTTTGTTATTTATATAATTCCACATGTGTTAATTCATAGTTTTGATGCCTTCAGTGTGAATCTACAATTTTTATAGTCATGAAAATAAAGAAAACTCTTTGAATGAGAAGGTGTGTCCAAACTTTTGGTCTGTACTGTATATCTATGGGATGCTGGTGTTAGAGGGAGTTTGGGGGGAGGCGCCAAAATGTAGCTTCGCTTGTGTTGGCAAAAATTTTCATCGGCCCTGGTAACAGTGCTTCGATATACAACTAATAGAAAGAAAACAATGTGACACAGATGTGAGTTTTAACCACCTCCCGACCGCCTAACGCGCCGATGCGTCCGGGAGGTGGTTGATTTGTTCCTCCTGGACGCCTCAGCGCGTCATCTCGCGAGACGCGAGATTTCGTCACAGCCGGCCCGCGCATGCGCATCGCGGGCCGGCATTTCGTAGCAAAGTATTTTGTCAGCAACCTGCCGGCCACGATCATTGGCTGGCAGGTTGCTGATTTTTAAAAAAACCAATCAGCAGCCAGATAACCCATCATATTAGTAAATATGATGGGGTTATATGGCTGCTGTGCTCCTCTGCTCCTTCTTTTGGTCGGTTGGTTCCAGCAGAGGAGCGGAGGAGCACACATCACTGTGAGTACCCACTACACCACACTTAGCCCCCAGATCACCCCTATTAACCCTTTGATCGCCCCTGTCAATCACTAGTGAAAGGAAAAAAGTGATCAGTGCAAACTGTCACTTTTTTTTTTTTCACTGGTATTGACCGTTAGGTTTTAGGTATAGTTTAGGCCCCTTGGTTAGGTAGTTTAGGGATCAGTTAGCGCCCAGCCCACCGCACCGCAGTCCGTTATTCGCTGATTAGCATATCGCTAATCAGCATTTGTACTTTTATAGTATCTGGAAGTGATCAAAACTGATCACGGTCAGATCTCTAATTGTATTAGTGTCACTTTAGTTCTCCCTCCACCCAAAACGCAGTGTTTGCCCGATCAGGCCTGATCGGTCGCCCACATGTGCGTTCGCCCACGCCCGCCCCACCGCAGTGACAAAAAAAAAAAATTTTTTTTGATCGCTGCACATTCACTTTACACGCACTGCGGCGATAAAAAAATCAGTTTTGATATTTTTTATCAACCGCAGCGGCCTCCGGTACTTCGCTAGCCTCCCATTTGTAAGACAGGCTTGCTTTTTTTTTCTTGGGTAGTCTCAGGGAATACCCCTAAATTTAGTTGCCCACATGTCAAACAGGGGGTATTCTTCTGAAGAGGCCTACAGGCTTCTGACCCAGTCGAATGAGGAGTGGGAACCCTCAACTGATGAATCTAGCGGGTCAGAATACGAACCTGTAGAAAGCAGTGGCTCTCTGACCCAAAGTTCAAACGAGGAGGCTGAGGTCCCTGATAGCACCAGGCGTACCCGGCCCCGTGTCGCTAGACCGCAGGTTGCGCAGGATCCGCTTCAAGAGCAGCAGAGTGGGGCTGGTGCTGTCGGATTACGTGGTGAGGCATACACCAGCAGCCCAGCCCTTCCTGGACCTAGTACCAGCACTGCCGTAGAACATGGTGAAGTAGCGAGCACCAGAAGGGCAGTTGAAGCTGGTACGGTGGCACGTGCAGTAGTGACCCCGTCGCAGCCACCGCAAAGACGTGCCCGTAGAGCCCCTAGAATCCCAGAGGTGCTGGCAAACCTTGATTGGCAGTCCCCAACTTCAGCCGCACCTGTAGTTCCCCCTTTCACCGCCCAGTCTGGAGTTCGGGTTGAGACAGCTCAGATCGGTTCAGCCCTGGGATTTTTTGAGCTGTTCTTGACTGCGGAGCTCTTAGACTTAGTCGTGGCAGAGACAAACCGGTATGCCACACAATTTATAACCGCTAATCCGGGAAGCTATTATGCCCAGCCTTTCCGGTGGAAACCAGTCCAAGTTTCCGAAATTAAAACTTTTTTGGGCCTCCTCCTCAACATGGGTCTAACTAAAAAGCATGAATTGCGGTCATATTGGTCCACGAACCCAATTCATCACATGCCCATGTTCTCTGCTGCTATGTCCAGGACACGATTTGAGACCATCCTGCGTTTCCTGCACTTTAGTGATAAGAGCACCTCCTGTCCCAGATGCCACCCTGCTTTTGACCAGCTCCACAAAATTCGGCCCCTCATAGACCATTTCAACCTGAAATTTGCAGATATGTATACCGCAAAACATCTGCGTAGACGAGTCCCTTATACATTTTACCGGGCGCCTTGGCTTCAAACAATACATCCCAAGCAAGCGCGCCCGGTATGGGGTCAAATTGTATAAGCTCTGTGAAAGGGCCACAGGCTATACACACAAATTTCTTGTCTATGAGGGAAAAGATCAGACCCTGGAGCCGGTCGGTTGCCCTGACTACCTGGGGAGCAGTGGGAAGATAGTCTGGGACTTGGTGTCACCCTTATTCAGCAAGGGGTACCATCTTTATGTGGACAATTTTTACACAAGTGTGGCCCTCTTTAGGCATTTGTTTCTAGAACGGATTGGCGCTTGTGGTACCGCGCGAACTAGTCGCGCGGGCTTCCCCCAACGGCTCGTTAGCACCCGTCTTGCAAGGGGGCAGAGGGCCGCACTGTGTAACGAAGAACTGCTCGCGGTGAAATGGAGAGACAAGCGTGACGTTTACATGCTCTCCTCCATTCACGCAGACACGACAATCCAAATTGAGCGAGCAACCCGTGTCATTGAAAAGCCCCTCTCAGTCCACGACTATAACCTTCACATGGGAGGGGTGGACTTCAATGACCAGATGTTGTCTCCGTATTTAGTTTCCCGCAGAACCAGACGCTGGTATAAGAAGGTGTCTGTATATTTAATTCAATTGGCTCTGTATAATAGTTTTGTTCTCTACAGTAAGGCTGGGAGAACTGGATCCTTCCTCAAATTTCAGGAAGAGATCATCGAGAACCTCCTGTACCCAGGAGGTTCCGTAGCCCCATCCACCAGTGTAGTTAGCCGTCTACACGAGCGACATTTCCCCAATGTCGTTGCTGGTACCTCAACCCACCCGTCACCCCGAAAAAGATGTCGTGTCTGTAGCAGGAGTGGAATAAGGCGTGACACCCGCTATTTCTGTCCTAACTGTCCTGACCACCCTGCCCTATGCTTAGGGGAGTGTTTCCGGAAGTACCACACACAGGTACACCTAGCATAGGGATCATCTCACCAGGACAGGCACACAGGGCTATTAGGGCCCATTCACTCACTGCTGCTGCAAACGTCTCCTTTCACCTGGGACAAAGTGCATAACGCACTTCGCCACATCTTTGGGCGATTTGCGCTTTGCACATTGATCCATGGGGAAGGAGAGGTTTGTTCTATAAAGGTAAAAAAAACAAAAAAAAAAAAAACACCAGTAAGCAAACACGTTAATGTTTAGTTCAAAAAGTTAAAGTTTACATGTTCTGTTCCAAAGTTAATAAAATTATTGCTTTGCGGCCTGGTTTTTTCATTTTTTTTCTTTTTTTACCTTCCAGGTGGACCAACCGATCTACTAGCTGCAGCACTGATGTGCATTCTGACAGAAGCATTGCGCTGGGTGTCAGATTACACGCAAGTTGGTGTATGCGGCGCTGCAAGACGAGATTTTCTCCTCTGCAGTAACAGATACGTTTGCCGAGGCATACGAGCTGAGGAGGAGGCGGCGTTCCTATGCTTTGGCAAACACTTTGTATATATATAAAAAATATAAAAAAATCCTGGCAATGATTTATTCATCCACATCGATTGATGTGAATGGAGAAATCTGGTTTGCCAGGGCATACGAGCTAAGTGGGTATGGATGTTGGGCGGAGCTCCTATGTCCTGGCAGACGCCTTTCCCCTCCTTTTTTTTTTTTGGCAGAGATTTTTTCATCCTCATTGATAGATGCGAATGAAGAAATCTGTGCCGTTAATTTTTTTCTTTTAGCCCAGAGGCTGAACGGAAAAAAAAAATCTCATTACCTGTATGCTCAATATAAGGAGAATAGCAGAAACTCCTAATGCTGGCCATACATGTAATGATTGCGGAGACCCTCAAATGCCAGGGCAGTACAAACACCCCACAACTGACCCCATTTTGGAAAGAAGACACCCCAAGGTATATGCTGAGGGGCATATTGAGTCCATGAAAGATTTAAATTTTTGTCCCAAGTTAGCGGAAAGTGAGACTTTGTGAGAAAAAACAAAAAAAAATCAATTTCCGCTAACTTATGCGAAAAAAAAAATTTTCTCTGAACTTGCCAGGCCCCTCATTGGATACCTTGGGGTGTCTTCTTTCCAAAGTGGGGTCACATGTGGGGTATTTATACTGCCCTGGCTTTTTAGGGGCCCTAAAGCGTGAGAAGAAGTCTGGGATCCAAATGTCTAAAAATGCCCTCCTAAAAGGAATTTGGGCACCTTTGCGCATCTAGGCTGCAAAAAAGTGTCACACATCTGGTATCGCCGTACTCAGGAGAAGTTGGGGAATGTGTTTTGGGGTGTCATTTTACATATACCCATGCTGGGTGAGATAAACATCTTGGTCAAATGCCAACTTTGTATAAAAAAATTGGAAAAGTTGTCTTTTTCCAGGATATTTCTCTCACCCAGCTTGGGTATATGTAAAATGACACCCCAAAACTCATTCCCCAACTTCTCCTGAGTACGGCGATACCAGATGTGTGACACTTTTTTGCAGCCAAGGTGGGCAAAGGGGCACATATTCCAAAGTGCACCTTTCGGATTTCGCAGGCCATTTTTTACACATTTTGATTGCAAAGTACTTCTCACACATTTGGGCCCCTAAATTGCCAGGGCAGTATAACTACGCCACAAGTGAGCCCATTTTGGAAAGAAGACACCCCAAGGTATTCCGTGAGGGGCATGGCGAGTTCCTAGAATTTTTTATTTTTTGTCGCAAGTTAGTAGAATATGAGACTTTTTAAGGAAAAAAGAGAAAAAAAAAATCATCATTTTCCGCTAACTTGTGACAGAAAAAATAAAATTCTAGGAACTCGCTGTGCCCCTCACGGCATACCTTGGGGTGTCTTCTTTCCAAAATGGGGTCACTTGTGGGGTAGTTATACTGCCCTGGCAATTTAGGGGCCCAAATGTGTGAGAAGTACTTTGCAATCAAAATGTGTAAAAAAAAAATGGCCTGCAAAATCTGAAAGGTGCACTTTGGAATATGTGCCCCTTTGCCCACCTTGGCAGCAAAAAAAGTGTGACACATCTGGTATCGCCGTACTCAGGAGAAGTTGGGGAATGTGTTTTGGGGTGTCATTTTACATATACCCATGCTGGGTGAGAAAAATATCTTGGTCAAATGCCAACTTTGTATAAAAAAATGGGAAAAGTTGTCTTTTGTCAAGATATTTCTCTCACCCAGCATGGGTATATGTAAAATGACACCCCAAAACACATTCCCCAACTTCTCCTGAGTACGGCGATACCAGATGTGTGACACTTTTTTGATGCCAAGGTGGGCAAAGGGGCACATATTCCAAAGTGCACCTTTCGGATTTCACCGGTCATTTTTTACAGATTTTGATTGCAAAGTGCTTCTCACACATATGGGCCCCTAAATTGCCAGGGCAGTATAACTACGCCACAAGTGACCCCATTTTGGAAAGAAGACACCCCAAGGTATTCTGTGAGGGGCATGGTGAGTTCCTTGAATTATTTTTTTTTTGTCGCAAGTTAGTGGAATATGAGACTTTGTAAGAAAAAAATGAAAAAATCATAATTTTCCGCTAACTTGTGACAAAAAATAAAAAGTTCTATGAACTCACTATGCCCATCAGCGAATACCTTAGGGTGTCTACTTTCCGAAATGGGGTCATTTGTGGGGTTTTTCTACTGTTTGGGCATTGTAGAACCTCAGGAATCATGACAGGTGCTCAGAAAGTCAGAGCTGCTTCAAAAAGCGGAAATTCACATTTTTGTACCATAGTGTGTAAACGCTATAACATTTACCCAAACCATTTTTTTTTTTTTTTGCCCAAACATATTTTTTTTATCAAAGACATGTAGAACAATACATTTGTCGAAAAATTTATATATGGATGTCGTTTTTTTTTGCAAAATTTTACAGCTGAAAGTGAAAAATGTCATTTTTTTGCAAAAAAATCGTTACATTTTGATTAATAACAAAAAAAGTAAAAATGTCAGCAGCAATAAAATACCACCAAATGAAAGCTCTATTAGTGAGAAGAAAAGGAGGTAAAATTATTTTGGGTGGTAAGTTGCATGACCGAGCGATAAACGGTGAAAGGAGTGTAGTGCCGAAGTGTAAAAAGTGCTCTGGTCATGAAGGGGGTTTCAGCTAGCGGGGCTGAAGTGGTTAAAGTTCTTTATTTGGCTTAAAAAGACATTTTACTTACTATCCATTAAAAGCTACATTTTTATACTAACCATCAAGATGTATATCTAAGGCCTCTTTCACACTTGCATTGTCCGGATACGGCGTGTACTCCACTTGCTGGAATTACACGCCGGATCCGGAAAAACGCAAGTGAACTGAAAGCATTTGAAGACGGATCCGTCTTCAAAATGCGTTCAGTGTTACTATGGCAGCCAACTCCTGGTTGCCATAGTAGTAGTGGGGAGCAGCATACTTACAGTCCGTGCGGCTCCCGGGGCGCTCCAGAATGACGTCAGAGCGCCCCATGCGCATGGATGACGTGTCCATGCGATCACGTCATCCATGCGCGTGGGGCGCCCTGACGTCACTCTGGAGCGCCCCGGGAGCCGCACGGACGGTAAGTATGCTGCTCTTCCTGCTCCCCACTACACTTTACCATGGCAAACAGGACTTTGGTTACCATGGCTACCAGGACGCTATTCAGAAAAAGCTAACCGTCTGATCCGGTAATGCGCCAAAACGACGTTTAGCTTAAGGCCGGATCCGGATTAATGCCTTTCAATGGGCATTAATTCCAGATCCGGCCTTGCGGCAAGTGTTCAGGATTTTTGGCCGGAGCAAAAAGCGCAGCATGCTGCGGTATTTTCTCCGGCCATAAAAGTTCCGGTCCTGAACTGAAGACATCCTGATGCATCCTGAACGGATTTCTCTCCATTCAGAAAGCATTAGGATAAAACTGATCAGGATTCTTCCAGCATAGAGCCCCGACGACGGAACTCTATGCCGGAAGAAAAGAACGCAAGTGTGAAAGAGCCCTTAAACAAGGCAACTACTAGTCTAAATGACTATTTGTAAATAATGTCATATCTTCAGTGTTGTACCATGACGAGATATAATAAAATATTTACAAAAATGTAAAGGGTGTACTCGCTTTTGTGAGATACTGTACATTGATCTTGGCTTTTCACCTCAGAGTTACACACAGATAGTCTTTATAAGCATACAACTGTGTGTGTTTTATTGGATACTGTTGGTCCATAAGTGTATGGCGATTTATGAACAATAATGCACACCCATTATATGAGCTGTTTATGGGGCAAAGGACCACCTTCAGTAACCATCTAATCCTAATAAGGTATACAAAAGAATGATACAGGAAATAATTTCTGCCGACTGCTGAGGGAATGTATAACAACTACCATTGGGGGGACATACCGCCTGTGCAGCTGGTTCAGGTGCCCAGCGTGCGGGGGGGGGGGGGGGCCATACAGCTTGGACTGGTCCACTGGTGAGTGGGGCCCCTTCCTGATCTTTAGACTGAAAGATAATGTGCTGCTCAGGGACTGACAGGTTTTACTGTAATCAGCACTCCTTGTCAGTAAGGCTGTGTCCACAGGGTCTGATTTGTACAAAGTCCTCCAATGGGCCAGCACTGCTAATCAGTGAGGAAGAAAGGAAGGACCCACTGCTGCTGTGTGGAGACCGAGCCCTGCTGCAAGAAGGGGGAGGAGCCTGGCTGAGGACACGAGAAACAGCAATACAGCGAGGAGGTGAGGAAGGGATCTGTATGTAATGTAGTGTAAAATAGTTCCTGCATGTATGACAGTGTGTGTATGTGACAGTGCCTGCATGTTTACAAGTGTGTATGTGACAGTGCCTGCATGTGTGAGGATGTATGACCGTGTGTATGTGACAGTGCCTGCATGTGTACAAACGGTGTATGTGGGAGTGCCTGCATGTGTGAGGATGTATGACCGTGTGTATGTGACAGTGCCTGCATGTGTACAAATGGTGTATGTGAGTGCCTGCATGTGTGAGGATGTATGACCGTGTGTATGTGACAGTGCCTGCATGTGTAACAGTGAGTGTGTGATAGTGCCTGCATGTGTGAGGATGTATGACCGTGTGTATGTGACAGTGCCTGCATGTGTAACAGTGAGTGTGTGATAGTGCCTGCATGTGTACAAGTGTGTGTGTGCGCGCCTGCATATTTGACAGTGTGTGTGTGTGTGTGTGTGTGTGAGACAGTGCCTGCATGTGTGAGGATGTGTGAAAAAGCGGTTGCATGTATGAAAGTCCAGTATGTGTGTTAGAGCTCATTCAGATGGCCGTATGAAGGAGTCTAAGGTATCTGTTCTGCAATTTTGCAGAATGGGTGTGGATCCAATCATTTCAACGGGTACGCAGAAGATGCGTGCATCACACATCAACACAACATGGTGTTGTCCACATCCATGTCCTTTCCGCAGCCCCACAAAAACGATAAGACATGTCCTATTTTTGTCTTCAATTACAGACAAGAATAGGCATTTTCTATCATAGGACGCACATGGCCAGTCTCCAAAGATTGCAGCGATACTGCGATACATCACAACTAGAAAATGTAAATGAGGGCTTGACCTGACGGTCACAAAAAAATCCAACCTGATGAATTTCTTGCAACTTTTCAATTGTGATTTTAAGAAACTTCAAGTTCACAATGCGACCCCACTCATTTTAACTCAATGCGTTGCAGCATTGTGTCTGCTGTGATCCTTGGTTGCACGACACATTGTTGGCCAAAAGCACTGTGTAGCCTTAAAGGGGTCACTGTATCTATTGTATATATTTACGCCTGTATGTGTGGTTTGTGGAGGGGGGGGGGTAGGCCCAGGCACATTCTTTGCACAGGGGCCCTCAGCTGTCTGTGTCCGCCCCTGACAACTTCCTCAGTGTGAAATCCTTCAGGTGACTGTGTTGTATTATTGTTATACCAATGGTGTATTGTACTGGCCTGTCATGAATAGTAATGTATGGGAATATACTGTCAATTGTTTACTGTGATCCATGTCCATATTGTGCTGCTGTGATACTGAAATTTCTCTCTGGAACAATAAAGTGTATCGTATCGTATAACTTGTTAGTTGTTTTGTATTAATAGCCATATAGAGACCACAAATAGCAGGGCATTAGCAAACAAGCAGTAGAACATCAATGCTGATTTAAATATTCTAGTTTACAGCCACTGTTATTATTAACTACATGGAGGGATATTTACAAAAATATTTACGCCACTATTGTGGAGTAAAAAAGTTGTAAATAATTTTATTTTAAGCACTTATATTCCACAGCACTTTACAGGCATTAACAACAAGTTGTCCCTAATGGGGCTCACAATCTAAGTTCCCTATCAGTATGTCTTTGGCATGGCAACTTTCTGAGCTCATCGACACTTTTCTAAAGTGGCACAAAAGTGGCGTGGCTTCACACAGCCCACTGGACTTTCTATAACTTACACTAGAGACTGGCGTAAGTTATAGCTGAATTTTACGCCAGCCTGTAGCTGGTGTAGACTTCAGTTTATGGTGCATGGACTGCCAGAGATGCAACTAACTTATTAAAGGCCATCTCCTGACACCTCAGCCGGTCAGCTGTTTGACGAGAAAGAACTCTATGCCTTGCCACTCACTTTCTTCCTGTCTTACATTTAGACAATTTTCTACACCTAAACCAGGCGTAGAAAATCATAAACGAGATGGGCCTGCGGGCACGCCCATGCCACAGCCACTTTTTTTGTCCTGGCGTGAGCAGCGAATAAGTTCATATTCTGCCACACTGTGGTGTGGGACAGAAGCTATGCCACAAAATTGGCGTATATCTGGTCATAAATGACCTCCATAGTTTTTAAAGCTGAGAAAAGACATACGTTCATCCATTTCAGCCTGTTATTCTGTAAAGTTGATCCGGAGGAAGGAAAAAACCCTTAGCCAATTTTCCTTATTTTAGGGGAAAAACTTACTTCCTGGCTCCAATCAGGCAATTAGTAATTAGTAACTATTACCTGTAATATTATTACACTCCAGAAAAACATCCGTGCCCCTCTTGAACTCTTAGGCCTCTTTCAGACGGGCGTTGCGGGAAAATGTGCGGGTGCGTTGTGGGAACACTTGCGATTTTTCCGTGCGAGTGCAAAACATTGTAATGCGTTTTGCACTCGCGTGAGAACTTCTTCACAGAAGCTCGGGTCTGGGATCGGTGTTCTGTAGATTGTATTATTTTCCCTTATAACATGGTTATAAGGGAAAATAATAGCATCCTCAATACAGAATGCTTAGTAAAATAGCGCTGGAGGGGTTAAAAACAAAAATATAAATAATTTAACTCACATTAGTCCACTTGATCGCGTAGCCCGGCATCTCTTCTGTCTCCTTTGCTGAACAGAACCTGTGGTGAGCATTCATTGCAGGAACAGGACCTGTGGTGACATCACTCCGGTCATCACATGATCCATCACCATGGTAAAAGATCATGTGATGGAACATGTGATGACCGGAGTGACGTCACCACAGGTCCTGTTCACCAAAGGAGACAGACGAGATGCCGGGCAGCGCGATCAAGTGGACTAAGGTGAGTTAAATTATTTTTTTAATTATATTTAACCCCTCCAGCGCTATTTTACTATGCATTCTATATTCCGAATGCTATTATTTTCCCTTATAACCATATAAGGGAAAATAATAATGATCGGGTCTCCATCCCGATCGTTTCCTAGCAACCGTGCGTGAAAATCGCACCGCATCCGCACTTGCTTGCGGATGCTTGTGATTTTCACACAACCCCATTCACTTCTATAGAGGAGCATGCTGCGATTTTCACGCAACGCACAAGTGATGCGTGAAAATCACCGCTCATGTGAACAGCCCCATAGAAATGAATGGGTCGGTATTCAGTGCGGGTGCAATGCGTTCAACTCGCTCAACGCACCCGCTCTGAATACTCGCCCGTGTGAAAGGGGCCTTAGTGAGTTCACATAACAATCTTGGTACCGTTCAGGTGATTAGGGATTTCAGTACCTGATAGTTTCCTTGAAAGTCTGGAGAAATCTGGGTGGTTATTCCTGGCGTAGTATCAGGAGCAGAGAGGGTGTAATTTTTTCTATTGGCTGTACTTGTAAAACCATTTACCAGTCAATATATGGATTGCTAAAATCCCATAAAATAACTACACTTTATTACTCTGCAGCCTGGGTTGCAATAGTGATTCTGGCCACTGAAAGTTCTCACAATGAAAGTTAAATGAAAGTGACTAATAAACAAATATAAATAGATTGATTTGAAATTGATGGTTTGTAGGTGTATTTAAAGGGGTTGTCTCATCATAGACAATGGGGGGCATATCGCTAGGATATGCCCCCATTGTCTTACAGGTGCAGGTCTGCACCTATATTGAGAACGGAGCCCCGCAAGGTGGTGGCTGGAGGACTCTGGTCCGGCCACTACCAAGTCGGCTCCCCATAGAAGTCAATGGGAGTGTACCACGCATGCGCGGCTCCTGCTCCCATTCATTTCTATGTGGCCGACGGAAATAGCCAAGCTATTTTCGCTGGCCCCATAGAAAATGAATGGAGGGCGGCTGCGCATGCGCAGTTCGCCCTCCTTCACTTGCGGGGCTCCGTTCTCGATATAGGTGCGGGTCCCAACGATGGGACCCGCACCTATGACACAATGGGTGCATATCCTAGCGATATTCCCTTATTGTCCATGATTAGACAACCCCTTTAAAAAGTGTGACTTTGGCAAAAGGAAATATAACTGTGTTTTATTATTTTAGGTTGTATCTGGAGGAGTTGCCAGCAATGGATACATTCGCAAAGTGCTACAAAACTTAACAGATGATATGGATATGTCTTTGTTTTGTCCTCCACCACAACTCTGCACAGACAATGGCGTAATGATTGCCTGGTGAGATAATAAGGTCATTTTGATGTATGGCTGCGTCCAAATGCACAGTATGATTTGGAACCCTTGAGTGATCCGTTAATTTACTCGCGAAAGGGCTTCTGTGATAGCCAGCCATATTTTCACCTGGGATTGGTGCAAAAAACTGATGTTGATTGTGTAAGCCCTTGGTGCCATTCCTGAGTGATCACAGAGTAACAATAACCATGGCAGCCAAGATTCTGGTAAAGGCCCCAAGATCTGCTATAACCAAATAGATTCCCAGTCAGCGCTACACAATGTTAAAGCATTACAATAGATTATTTACTATTCATCACCCCATACAATATAAAAACTAGTCAATGCATTTTCTGTAACCTAAAATGCCACTGAAGAAAACAAATCACCTTGCAAAAAATAGCCATCATACGGCTACATTTATAGGAAAATAAAAAAAAAGTTATGCTATTAATTGATGGCATGGAAAGCAGATAAAGGGAAGAATGGTAGCATAAAGGTAAGGTAAAATAATTCCACTAGCTGGATGAGAATGGAGGGAAGAGTGTCAGGAAAGCTAGTCCTGCTCTAGCACAAGACAACAAGTTAGCATATGATGGTGATGTCAGTTCAGGGGTAGCACTTTTGCAACAAAAAACTTCATCTGACAGTTGTGCTTGTAGAAAGCATGGCTAGAAGGTCAGAGAACAGTTTAAATTAGTTTAAAGGCAACTACACATGTAGAGGACAAGATAGTGAGATTTATAAATGAAGCTGGGGGTAGGATAATTAATTAATTAAAAAATTGCTAAAAAGCTAACAAAAAAAAACCTGAATTGGAATTTGTAATGTCGGAGGAAAAACATCATATAGTGGGAGTAACTGAGACATGATTGAATGATGACTGGGTAATTAACGTACAGGATTTGGATAAAGGATTTATGTAATGTCCCGCCCAAAACCAAAGTACAGGAAGATACACTGTATGTGAGGGGCATGGCCATGTGGGGTTTCTATAGGTAAAAGTACATGAAGAAAAAGGAACAATAATAAAATACTGTTAACATTAGTGATTTATAATATAATTTAAACTTACAATAGTGTGATTTGTTGATAAGCCACAAAAATATTGAACTTCTGAAAGGTGAAGTTAGATTGGGCTACTTTCACACTGGCGTTTCTGGGTCCGCTTGTGAGATCTGTTTCAGGGCTCTCAAAAGCAGCCCAAAACAGATCAGCTCAGCCCCAATGCATTCTGACTGGATAAGGATCCATTCAGAATGCATCAATTTGGCTGCGTTTGGTCTTCATTGCGCTTTTTAGACGGTCACTAAAACGCAGCTTGCAGCGTAATGGTGACCATCTAACTATGCGGAGCCAAACGGATCCGTCCTGGCTTTACAATGTAAGTCAATGGGGACAGATCAGTTTTTCACTGACACAATATGGTGCAATTGAAAACTGATCCGTCCCCCATTGACTTTCAATGTAAGTCAAGACAGATCCGTTTTGACTTAGACTTTTTTTTGAATGAATAATGCAAAAGCGTTTGCATTAGCAGTGTGGATCCGTCTGTGCAGATAGAAGACGGATCCGCACTGAACGCCAGTGTGAAAGTAGCCTTAGTTGTCCCAGATAACTGAGACAGTGGGTGTATATTTATGAATCCTGTAGACAGTGTATAAATAGGCTATTCGATCCGAATTTATTCGTGCTGAATCGCGTTAAAAAACTGTTTTTTTTCCTGCAGAGAGCCTGTATAGTGGTGTAGAACACAGTGCCTTGCAGTAACACGCATAAGGAGTCTGCTGTGGTAGTGAAATTATACTGTCAGTCAGTATGACACGCAGATGATAGGCATCGCTCTTAGAATCACTGCACACTTCACTTATTTGGGCAGTTACGGGGCCCAGACTGACCAAATAACTCATGTGTGAACTGAGCCTTACAGGTCAATGTTGGCTTTAAGAAGAAGCGCACTCCTTTTACACCATCGTCAGCTGATTCCACATAGATGTCTACAGAACCTGTACTATTAAACGCTTATACAAGTAGAGCCCCCCGACAGAGTGGAGAGGGTGTCAGCAGTAAGTTTGTGTTGACGTCACTGAATTATTTTACCCTTTCTCTGATCTATCAGAACAATAACACCCAAAAACGGATCCCGCCTTCACTCAGTCAGCATTTGGTCAATAATCCATTAGTATTGCTGCAGCCAAAAAAGACAGGTGTAGATCTAAAACAGAGATGAGATGTGAATGGAATATTTGCGTGTCTTCTGTGTTTTTTTATCTACTCCTGCTTTTGACTACCAAATCATAAGCCAATTCTGATGGGACCATACAGGCCTTACAGCTGCTACATAGACAGGATCCGTTGTGCGTCTCATTTTTCCTTCTTTCTGACGGATCAGAAGAAGGGTCAAATAAATATTGATGTCAAGCAGGCCAAAAAGCAAAGTAATGGCCCAGTCATGGAGTGGGGAGGGTGGGAACAGCATGAGAAGTCCACGGAGTCGCCCAGTGACATAGTAGTGTGGCGGCGGCAGCAGCATGAGGAGACCACAGAGTGGTGAAGTGGCAGCAGCAAGAGGAGACCACATAGTGGTGAAGTGGCAACAGCATGAGGAGACCACAGACTGGCTAGGTGACATAGTGTGGAGGTGGCAGCAGCATAAAGAGACCACAGAGTGTGTAGGTGGCAGCAGCAGCATAAGGAGGCCACAGACTGGCAAGGTGAAATAGTATGGAGGTGGCAGCAGCAAGAGGAGGCCACAGAGTGGCACAAAGCCAGAGTGTGGAGGTGGCAGCAGCAGCAGCATGAGGAGACCACAGAGTGATGATTTGGCAGCAGCATGAGGAGACCACAGAGTGGTGAAATGGCAGCAACATGAGCAGGGCCGGACTGGCCTACCGGGATACCGGGAAATTTCCCGGTAGGCTGCCGGCCCTGGGGCCGCTTTAAGATATGCCTGCACTTTTTCGGCGGCCGGTGCCCCAAATCCGAAAGCTCTCATGTAGTGGTGGCCGTTGGGTGGAGCTGAGCAGGCCGGCCGGCCAGCCTCCGTGGGAGCGGCACTGCTCCCTCCGACCACCTGGTGTCACTGTGAGCGGCAGCCCGTGATCCTCCTGGCCCGGCCTGGCTGGCTGTCCTGTGTGTGGCCGCCCCTCTCTTCCTGCAAGTGGCTCCCGCCGCCTCACCTCCAGATTCAATATGCTGGGCCCAGGCCGCAGACCGGAAGCAGAGCCCGACCTGATGTAAACAGCCCTGAGAGGACTTGAGGAGCCGCAAATACTGGGGGTAAGAAGGGGCCAGGCTGTGCAGACTGTCAGGGTTATGTAGTGTATATTATTTACATACAGTCTTATAAATGATAAGACTGTATGTACACTAATATACACTACATAACCCTGACAGCCTGCACAGTCACATGTGGGCACAGCCCTGGCATCCAATACATATCACAGAGAGCTATACTGTGCATTATAAGCTATACTGCACAGTGTAGCTCTCTGTGACATGTATTGGATGCCAGGGCTGTGCCCACATGTGACTGTGCAGGCTGTCAGGGTTATGTAGTGTATACTATTAGTTTCCATACAGTCTCCAGTTTACAGGACTCTCCAGGAGTGGCATCAGCTTGGCAGATCTGCTTCTAGGATGTGGGCTCCATGGGCACTCTGTAACCCTCACATGCTTCTTTATGCATCACAGCAAGGAGATTGGGGGCAGTTAACAGCAGGGCTCTGGCTGGAGGTAGCACTTTGTGAAAGGTTGTCACACAGGTTGTCAGGGGCTGGGAGTGGAGAACATCTTGATGTGTAACCTGGTGTCACTGTGCTGTACAAAGGATCTGCTGGGCATGGTGCCTCCACAGAGGGCAGGGAATCAGATTGACTGAGGAGGGCTTTCTACTTTGGAGAAGAATATGTGGCTTCATGTGACAGAGCAGAGGAATGGCACAGAAGAGTGTGTGGATGAGGATACGTCGTGTCTCCAGGAGCTCTGCCCCTGACATCTCCAAGTGACAGACACTGCTGAACCTCCCTGGCACCCTGCACACATTATAAATGCACAGTATAGCTTTCCCTGATATGTATTGGATGCCAGGGCCATGCCCACATGTGGCGAGTGGCGGTGCATTATACACAGCAGCACGGTGTCCGGTACTCACACAAAGATGTGGTAGATGAATGCCCAGCCCCGGGGTCTCTCCAGCACGTTGCACAGATAGTTATGCAGCCTCCGATACTTCACGTTCCTCCGGCAGCTCTGGCTGCTGTTGTACAACAGCGGCTTCCCCAATAAGCTCATGCAAGCTCCCTGCTTCCCCCGGCGGCTCTCCTGCAAGCCCCCTCCCGGTCCCACACCGCTGCCCCTGCCAGTGTCACTGCTGCCCAGGAGAAGCAGCCCGTCCCCTCTACTGGAGTTACAGAGTGCCCATGGAGCCCACATCCTAGAAGCGGATCTGCCCAGCCGATGCCACTCCTGGAGAGTCCCTTGCTGCTCTCTGTACAGTGATCACACAGCTCTACATCCAGCAGGCTGCTCAGCCTCCACACAGGCAGCTCCCAGCAGTCTACTGTGCCTTCATACATAGAAGCTTGGAGCCCACCACCTCCAGGCAGCTGCACTTCAACAACTTTTCCAGGAGAATCCAGCAACTCTGTGACAGCAGGAAGAGGTTGCCAGTCACTCACTTGTCCCTGTGCAACCTGCAGCTCCAGTCCTTCTCCTGGTGCTGCTGCTGACATACATTCAAGGGGGACAGAAGGGTAAGGGGGGTGAGGAAGAGGGGGAAGGCCAGGTACTTACAGGAGGACTATATCTGAGTATAAATTAAAGGGGTTGTTCGGGTTCAGAGCTGAACCCGGACATACCTCCATTTTCACCCAGGCAGCCCCCCTGACTTGAGAATCGCAGCAGTTCATGCTCCGATGCTCTCCTTTGCCCTGCGCTAAATTGCGCAGGGCAATGGCATTTTTTGAAGATCTGGTGACGTACCGGGGCTCTCCACGGGGCTGCCAGGAAGCCCAGTGACGTCACCGTCACTGATGGCCGGGATTTAGCGCTGCCCTAGCCAGTAAAACGGTAGTATGAACAATGGGGTTCTACAAAAGAGCTATTGTGGGGCAAAGTTCATATTCGTGTTTACACACGTGTTTTAAAATGAATGCTTTCCCCTTTTATAAACAAGTAAATACTGACGCAACGCTGTGGGGCTGGTGTGCAACTTTTTCCAGGGCTGGTTTTTATCCCCAGTCCGGCCCTGAACATGAGGAGGCCACAGAGTAGACCAGTGACAGAGTGGGGAGGAGGGTGGCAATAACAATACTCGCTGACGATGGTGGGTGTAAGAATTAGCACTTGGCATCAGATGTGTGGCATCAGGCGGGTTGCAGCATCAGAATAGTTGCTGAGGCAGGTAGCCAGAAGAAACCGGTCTCTTTTGTCAAGATTTGGGTGAGGCAGCATGGATGATATAATCTGATGCATCAGGCATTTGTGGGTGGAAATCCTGGCTGATCCATGCCTGATTCATCTTGACAAATGTCAGTCTCTCCACATTTTGGGTGGACAGACGAGTTCTTCTTCGGGTAACTATGGCCCCCGCTGCACTAACCTCTCCGATGCCACACTACTGGCCCGGCAGGACAGGTTTTCCAGGGCAAACTTGTCCAGTTGCGGCCACAAATCCAGTTTAGCTGCCTAGTAGTCCAGCGGATCTTCAATGTGGGGTGGCATGGTGCTGTCCAAGTATGCCACCACCTGCTGGTGCAGGTTCTGCTCCAGGTCTAGCTGCTGCTGCTGGTGAGTAGTTTCTTCACTAGGCTGCTTAAGAAATCTGCTCATTATCGACTATAGCTGCTGCTGATGGAGCTGGTACTGCTCTTACCCCCCCACCCCAACACAGCAGCCATGGCAGTGGAACGAGAGCGCAGTGGGCCCCCCCGGTCAGACCTGCAAGAGGATGGACGACGGCACAGATAGGCAGCAGCCAACTGACTACATAGGATGTCTCTATAGTAGTTCAGTTTGTCCTCCCTCTCAGCTGGTGTAAAAAAAGGCCCCCATTTTGGACTGGTAGCAAGATTCCAACAAGGTGGAGAGCCAGAAGTCATCCCTCTGCCGAATGGTGACAATTCGGCTGTCACTACTCAAGCAAGTGAGCATGCAGCGGGCCATTTGCGCAAGTGACTCGTAGGGACTCTCTGCCTCCATCTCCACTGCATACTGCCACGGTGTGCCGGAGTCATCTGCCTTGTCTTCCTCATCCCCCTCTTGCTCCTCCGGCTGCTCCTGCTTCTCCACTCCTGTCACCTGCTCCTCCAGTTCAGCCCCCACAGTGCTCCTGTGGCCGGGAGATGTAGGCACCACATCTCCAGTCCCCTGACCAGCCAGATTTACCAGCATCTGTTCTAGGATATGAAGCAGTGGAATGATGTTGTTAATCCCGTAGTCCTGGCGAGTGACAAATAACATTGCATTCTCAAAGGGCCTGAGCAATTGGCAGGTGTAGCGCATGAGCTGCCACTGGCTGACATCGAAGTTGCACAGGGAAGTACTCCTGTCCGCTTGGATCATCAAGAAATCGTTTATTGCCTTTCTCTGTTCGTATAGTCGGTCCAACATATGGAGGTTGGAAACGTCGCATATCAGCCTATGTTGGGGGATGCCGTTCTGCCGCTCAAGAAGGGTGTGCTTTGCAGTGTACGAGTGGCTGAAGTGCATGCAAGTTTCCTGGCCATTTTTAGGATGTCTTGCAGATGGGTGGAAGACTTCAGGAATCGCTTGACAATCAGATTGAACACGTGCTCCATGCAGGGCATATGGCTCAGCCCTCCTTGACGCAGCGTCAAAACCATGTTCTTCTTGTTGTCGGTCAACATGGTTCTGATTTTGAGTTGTCACGGAGAAAGCCAGGATTCAATTTCTTGATGTACATGGAGCAGTTCTTCCCCTGTGTGACTCCGTTCACCCAGGCAAACGAGGTGTAGAACAGCGTGACACTGCCATGCCCTGCACATGTGGCATGCTGGAGGAGCACTGTGAATTTTCCCTGCAGTGGAGGCTGAGGACACGGTGGTGGATGAGGAGGCGGACATTGTCGCAGGACCAGCGGCGTGAGAACGTGGAGGCAGAAGCAGCGTCATCTGGCCAAGTTGCTGGTGTGGCTGGGCAGGGACCACAATTACCCAGTGGACATATATTGTCCTTGACTGTAGTTACAGCTCCACATGTCAGCGCTGCTGGGCAATTTGGCAGACACCGACTCAAGGACTGGCCCACCTTCTGTTCTACATTTGTGTGCAGGGTTGGTACTGCCTTTTTGGCAAAGAAATGACGGCTTGGGAATCTCCACCTCGGCTCAGCACAAACCATCAGTTCTCTAAAAGGTGCAGAGTCCACCACTTGAAAATAGAGGGACTGCAGCACCAGCAACTTGGCCAAGAACACGTTCAGCTTCTGCACTGTTGGATGAGTGCATGCATATTGTTGTCTCTTGGCAATTTCTTCAATGATCGATTGCTGACGGAATGACTGACGAGGAGGTGCAGGAGCA
This sequence comes from Bufo gargarizans, assembly GCF_014858855.1. NCBI lineage: Eukaryota > Metazoa > Chordata > Amphibia > Anura > Bufonidae > Bufo > Bufo gargarizans. The sequence continues at coordinate 106,141,747 of NC_058087.1, forward strand.
TCAGGACCCACAGATGATGGGAAGGACAGACAACTCCTTTTCAGCTAAGGTGGTGGAGCCTTGACTGCCTAAAATCGGGTGCGTGCCACTGGGTGATGCAGCGGTCGGTTGCTGCAGCAGGCTGGACCACCACATTGGAGCCACAGTTCTCCCAGGCCACTGTATAGTGATGCTGCATATGTTGACGCAAGGCTGTGGTGCCAACATTGGCACCCTGGCCACGCTTCACCTTCTGCCCAAAGATTCAGCAAATGGCCATGTTCACCTTCTCCGGCGGCTTAACAGAAAACTGCCACACATCCGAGTAGGTGAAGTTACCCTAAACACTCTGATGTCAGTTGGGACGAAGTGGATGACCGAGTCAACCATTCAGGCACCTCTGGGTTGCTGGTCAAGACGGCTAACAAGTCTTTTTTTCCCACTAATACACCACAAAAAAAGGCTTTAAAACCTAAAACTGCACCGCACGGTGGCTAATAAGATGTACAAATATTTCCTAGTAATACACCCTATTAATGGCTGTATCACACAGCACTTGCACCCCAATAATAAGCAAGGTTTGCTGGAATTACAGAGGTATCATCTATTGCAAACCTAAAAGCAGCAGTATAATGGCAATTTGGATTCCCAGTTTGTGCAGCAAGGTGTAATAGTATTGCTCCTATTACCCAGGCTGTACACTCCCCTATTGGAACCTGTTCTCCTTTTATAGTGTATAATTCCTCCCTATCCTTTCCCTGCACTTCTAATGATCTTTCCCTGGACTTATATTCAGCCCAAAAAAAGTTTTAACGTTTTTTCTACCACTTTCCCTAGTTCCTGCTAACATCTCTCCCTGAATGGCTGAATCCAAGATGGCAGAGGCTATCTATAGGGCTGTGACATTAAAGGAGCTGGCTGGCTGCTGGTTGGCTGCATGCATGGCATTGTTGGTGGCCCCTTGTTCCCAGAGTTCTTTGCTCCATGTCCTAACACGTGCAGCAGCCAATTTAGGAAAAAATGCTATTTGTCACCATGAAGCGTGAGGAAATTCGGATTTGGTGCAAATCTAATTTCTCATCTCTAGTTATGACTTCCCCGCAGTCCAGCAGCTGTGGCCATGCTTGAACACAACAGGAAGAAGCTCCAGACTATGTGTGCTTCCACAGTCCTGGCCACCAGAGAGGCCAGCGCCTTTTTTTATAGTCTACAAACACATCCACCACTACTAAACTGCAGGGTGGTCATAACCCTTGGATACGAGCAGTGCATAATTTGATGGAAAAATAAATCAAGCCAGCAAAGGAGGCAATATGGACAATCACAATACATTAGTAAGTGGCTTGTATTAAAGAGGAACTGTCACCAGAAAATTCAATGCAATCTGGCAGCACTATGATACAGAGCAGGAGGAGCCAAGGAAATTGATAAATAGTTTTGTAGGAAAAGATTCCGTAAACCCTGTAATTTATACATTTACAGACGTGGACAAAATTGTTGGTACCCTTTGGTCAATGAAAGAAAAAGTCACAATGGTCACAGAAATAACTTTAATCTGACAAAAGTAATAATAAATTAAAATTCTATAAATGTTAACCAATGAAAGTCAGACATTGTTTTTCAACCATGCTTCAACAGAATTATGTAAAAAAATAAACTCATGAAACAGGCATGGACAAAAATGATGGTACCCCTAACTTAATATTTTGTTGCGCAACCTTTTGAGGCAATCACTGCAATCAAACGCTTCCTGTAACTGTCAATGAGACATCTGCACCTCTCAGCAGGTATTTTGGCCCACTCCTCATGAGCAAACTGCTCCAGTTGTGTCCGGTTTGAAGGGTGCCTTTTCCAGACTGCATGTTTCAGCTCCTTCCAAAGATGCTCAATAGGATTGAGGTCAGGGCTCATAGAAGGCCACTTTAGAATAGTCCAATTTTTTCCTCTTAGCCATTCTTGGGTGTTTTTAGCGGTGTGTTTTGGGTCATTGTCCTGTTGCAAGACCCATGACCTGCGACTGAGACCAAGCTTTCTGACACTGGCTAGTACATTTCTCTCTAGAATTCCTTGATAGTCTTGAGATTTCATTGTACCCTGCACAGATTCAAGACACCCTGTGCCAGACGCAGCAAAGCAGCCCCAGAACATAACAGAGCCTCCTCCATGTTTCGCAGTAGGGACAGTGTTCTTTTCTTGATATGCTTCATTTTTTCGTCTGTGAACATACAGCTGATGTGCCTTGGCAAAAACTTCGATTTTTGTCTCATCTGTCCACAGGACATTCTCCCAGAAGCTTTGTGGCTTGTCAACATGTAGTTTGGCATATTCCAGTCTTGCTTTTTTATGATTCGTTTTCAACAATGGTGTCCTCCTTGGTCGTCTCCCATGTAGTCCACTTTGGCTCAAACAACGACGGATGGTGCGATCTGACACTGATGTTCCTTGAGCATGAAGTTCACCTTGAATCTCTTTAGAAGTCTTTCTAGGCTCTTTTGTTACCATTCGGATTATCCGTCTCTTAGATTTGTCATCAATTTTCCTCCTGCGGCCACGTCCAGGGAGGTTGGCTACAGTCCCATGGATCTTAAACTTATGAATAATATGTGCAACTGTACTCACAGGAACATCTAGTTGCTTGGAGATGGTCTTATAGCCTTTACCTTTAACATGCTTGTCTATAATTTTCTTTCTGATCTCTTGAGACAGCTCTTTCCTTTGCTTCCTCTGGTCCATGTCGAGTGTGGTACACACCATATCACCAAACAACACAGTGATTACCTGGAGCCATATATATAGGCCCAATGGCTGATTACAAGGTTGTAGACACCTGTGATGCTAATTAGTGGACACACCTTGAATTAACATGTCCCTTTGGTCACATTATGTTCTGTGTTTTCTAGGGGTACCATCATTTTTGTCCATGCCTGTTTCATGAGTTTATTTTTTTACATAATTCTGTTGAAGCATGGTTGAAAAACAATGTCTGACTTTCATTGGTTAACATTTATAGAATTTTAATTTATTATTACTTTTGTCAGATTAAAGTTATTTCTGTGACCATTGTGACTTTTTCTTTCATTGACCAAAGGGTACCAACAATTTTGTCCACGTCTGTATATCTTAGCTTTTTTTCACTTCTTGTGAATACTTATCGGTACAGGGAGAAAGTGTTATCAGTGATTGATAGCATTGTATGTATAAATGTGCATAAGAGAAGGCTGTCAGTCACAGATAACCCCTCCTTCATGTACGGATAGCTGTTCACAGGGCTGCAGATGTAAATGTAAAAATTACTAGTTTTACTGAACCTACAAAACTATATATCAATCTGCTCAGCTTCTCCTGCTCTATAACATGGAACCTGCAGGTTGCACTGCATATTTAGTGACAGGTCCTCTTTAACTATCTCTACATGATAAATGCTGTTTGCTCAAATGAGACAACCCCTTTAAATGTAGCAACTAGCGTCGGGCAGCTGCTGCCAAAGTTAAAAACATCATAGGTTGCATCAATAAGGGCATAGATGCACATGACAAGAATGTATACTATACTTTGATTTATCAAGGCTAGCTTGTGCTACTTTATTGGGCCGCATCATAAATTACCTGCCTTTTCTGGTTCTCCGGTCTCCAGAATGAAATCCAGGGCAGCTCATAGGTGCCAAAGATTTCAGTCATTATTTACTGCATAAATAATTATGAATTAGCTGGCTTATGGCCTCAGCCCTTGCAACACTCTCCTCACCCCCTTTTTGTAGAATTTGCAAGGGCAGCCTAAAACGCATATTACCACTAGAAAAGTTGCAAATGCATTGAAAAAACAGGTGTAAAAAGATAAATTTTCCCCATAGTACTAACACTATTTAGATCACTAGTAACACACCCATAGAATATTGTGTACAGTTTTGGGCACCAGTGCACAAGAAAGTCATAGTACAGGTTGAGTGGGTTCAAAGGCAGGTAACAAAAGTAACATAGTACATAAGGCCGAAAAAAGACATTTGTCCATCCAGTTCGGCCTGTTATCCCGCAAGTTGATCCAGAGGAAGACCCCTCTCTAGTAGCTATAGCCTGTAATATTATTAAGCTCCAGAAATACGTCCATGGCCCTCTTGAATTCCTTTATTGTACTCACCATCACCACCTCCTCAGGCAGAGAGTTCCATAGTCTCACTGCTCTTACCGTAAAGAATCCTTTTCTATGTTTGTGTACAAACCTTCTTTCCTCCAGGCGCAGAGGATGTCCCCTCGTCACAGTCACAGTCCTGGGGATAAACAGATGATGGGATAGATCTCTGTACTGACCCTTAATATATTTATACATATTAATTAGATCTCCCCTCAGTCGTCTTTTTTCTAAAGTGAATAACTCTAATTTTGATAATCTTTCAGGGTACTGTAGTTGCCCCATTCCAGTTATTACTTTAGTTGCCCTCCTCTGGACCTTCTCCAGCTCTGCTATGTCTGCCTTGTTTACAGGAGCCCAGAACTGTACACAGTACTCCATGTGTGGTCTGACTAGCGATTTGTAAAGTGGTAGGACTATGTTCTTATCACGGGAATCTATGCCCCTTCTGATGCAACCCATTATCTTGTTGGCCTTGGCAGCAGCTGCCTGACACTGGTTTTTGCAGCTTAGTTTGCTGTTTATTAAAATTCCTAGATCCTTTTCCATGTCAGTGTTACCGAGTGTTTTACCATTTAGTATGTACGGTTGACTTGCATTTTTCCTTCCCATGTGCATAACTTTACATTTATCAGTGTTAAACCCCATCTGCCACTTATCTGCCCAAGCCTCCAGTCTATCCAGATCCCTCTGTAGTAGTATACTGTCCTCATCAGTGTAAATTACTTTACACAGTTTAGTGTCATCTGCGAAAATTGATACTTTACTATGCAAGCCTTCTACAAGATCATTAATAAATATATTGAAGAGAATAGGGCCCAATACTGACCCCTGAGGTACCCCACTAGTGACAGTGACCCAATCTGAGTGTGTACCGTTAATAACCACCCTCTGTTTTCTATCACTGAGCCAGTTACTTACCCACATACAGATGTTTTCTCCCAGTCCGAGCATTCTCATTTTATATACTAACCTTTTATGTGGTACAGTGTCAAATGCTTTGGAGAAGTCCAGATATACGACATCCATTGATTCGCCGCTGTCAAGTCTAGAACTTACCTCCTCATAGAAACTGATTAAATTAGTCTGACATGACCGATCCCTCACGAAGCCATGCTGATATGGCGTTATTTGCTTATTTCTGTTGAGATGCTCTAATATAGCATCTCTCAGAAAACCTTCAAACAGTTTACCCACAACAGATGTTAAACTTACCGGCCTATAGTTTCCAGGCTCTGTTTTTGGACCCTTTTTGAATATTGGCACCACATTTGCCATGCGCCAAACCTGTGGGACATTCCCTGTCAGTATAGAGTCTGCAAATATCAGAAATAAGGGTCTGGCTATGACATTACTTAATTCCTTTAGGATACGGGGGTGTATGCCATCCGGTCCTGGTGATTTGTCTATTTTAATCTTTTTAAGTCGCTGATGTACTTCTTCCTGGGTCAGACAGGACACTTTTAATGGGGAATTTATTTTTGCATTCAGCATGTCATCTGACAATTTATTTTCCTCAGTGAATACATTGGAGAAAAAAATATTTAACAGCTTTGCTTTCTCCTCATCGCTCTCTGCGACTTCCCCCTCATTACTCTTTAAAGGGCCGACACCTTCAGATTTATACTTTTTAACATTTATATAATTGAAGAACATTTTAGGGTTAGTTTTACTCTCTTTGGCAATTAATCTCTCGGTCTCTAGTTTGGCCGCTTTTATTTGTTTTTTACATGTTCTATTTTTTTCCTTATAGTTTTTCAGTGCTTCCGTGCTCCCCTCCTGTTTCAGTGAATGATATGCTTTCTTTTTGTCATTTATTGCTTTCGTTACAGTTCTATTTATCCACATTGGTTTCTTTTTATTCCTTAACCTTTTATTACCATACGGAATGTGGAATGGGTGGACTACAGTAACCAGAAAACGTATCAAAATTAGGATAATTTATTTTAGAAAGATGGCCGAAGGGGTCACCTAATATCTTCATATTAATATATCAAAGGACAATACAGGATTTAAAAATAAAAATGGAATTTTACCCCCTTAAAACCCATCCTATTTTGGGTGTTCTGAACGTTCAGAACACCAAAAATAGGATGGGTTTTAAGAGGTTAAAATTCCATTCAGCTGTTTTGGGCAAGTATGTTTCCTTCCATTCATTACTAGACTAGATTTCACCTTTTGAACCCTACTTTCCACCTACACTTTATCATCTCTTTTATAATTAGGGGGAAATATTGATATATGTGGTATGGATGATATAAGTGACATCAGGAACAAAAGTCTGTGTATATTTGGGCTAAGAGATCTGTGTAAAGGCTCATGCACACAAATGTAGTTTAGTTCTGCATCCAAATTTTTGGCGGATCAGACGCTTACCCATTCATTTCAATGGGGCTGCAAAAGATGCTGACCGCACACCGTGTGCTGTCCGTATCTGTAAGGGTACTTTCACACTTGCGTTTTTCTTTTCCGGCATAGAGTTCCGTCACAGGGGCTCTATACCGGAAAATAACTGATCAGTTTTATCCCCATGCATTCTGAATGGAGAGTAATCCGTTCAGTTTGCATCAGGAGGCCTTCAGTTCAGTCGTTTTGACTGATCAGGCAAAAGAGAAAACCGCAGCATGCTACGGTTTTATCTCCGGCGAAAAAAACTGAAGACTTGCCTGAACGCCGGATCCGGCATTTTTTCCCATAGGGATGTATTAGTGCCGGATACGGCGTTCAGAATACCGGAATGCTGGATCCATCATTCCGTTATGCGCATGCGAAGACTGAAAAAAAGGTGAAAAAAATAAATGCCGGATCCGTTTTGCCGGATGACTTCGGAACGACGGATCCGGCATTTCAATGCGTTTTTTCGACTGATCAGGCATTTTTAAGACTGATCAGGATCCTGATCAGTCTTACTAATGCCATCAGTTAGCATACATTTTGCCTGATCCGGCAGGCAGTTCCGGCGACGGAACTGCTTGCCGAATCTCTCTGCCGCAAGTGTGAAAGTAGCCTTAGTCTGTTCCACAGCCCCGCAAAAAAGATAGAAACATGTCTTATTCTTGTCCATTTTGTGGACAAGGATAGGACACGTCTAGATCGGTGTTTCCCAACCAGTGTGCCTCCAGCTGTTGCAAAACTACAACTCCCAGCATGCCTGGATAGTCTTTGGCTGTGCGGGCATGCTGGGAGCTGTAGTGTTGCAACAGCTGGAGGCATACTGGTTGGGAAACACTGGTCTAGAAGAGTGTGAAAAAAATGTCAGGGTGCACTCAGCCATGATCTGTGTTTTTCAATCCACGATTTGTGGACCGCAAAACATGGCCATCTGCATGAGCCCTTAATGTTATATTAGTAGATTAGTTTGTGCAAAGAAAATATTTTTTTAGTTATATCACACTTTTTTTCCTCAGGAATGGCATTGAGAGACTACGCATTGGTGCTGGAGTCTTAGAAAATACAGATGACATACGTTATGAACCAAGGTAATGATTCAGACTTGACTAGTAGTTTAGACGTTAGTATGACTCAATCAATCAAAAAGTTGTATACCAGTGTTTGTTAGTTAATCATTGTTTCTTAATGGTACCTTTGTTTTAGCACCAGAGTTATCAGTATTTCTTTAATTCTGAATAACTAATAATTTTACTCTTCATCTTATCACAGGAGTATGAAAGATAGCTTACATTCCCACACTTATATTTTTTAGATAATGGGGGAGATTTATCAAGGCTGGTGCAAAGAAAAAATAATTTAGTTTCCCATAGAAACCACTCAGATTCCACTTTTCAGAGCAAAATTAAAAGATCAATCTGATTGTTTGCCATGCATCCTGCTTTCTAGCAGGCTGTTACAGCAGAGAACAGCCTACCGCAATGCATACTGGCCCCATTAACTATAATGGGATCTGGCAACTACCAGGCAAGTTTTACTTTGCACTAGTTTGGCTAAATCTCCCAATGTACTGACTTCCTTCATACAGTACATTTCTAAAGTTCTTTAACCATTTCCCAACCACCCCTAGACTATTTATATCCGGGCAGTCAGGACAAATCTCTGCGGGGACTTTTTAAAACATCCCTGCAGAGATCGCAGCTGGAGCAGGGGGCTCGATGTCAATGACAGCAGGGCTTTCCATAGAGAGGATGAGGGCGAGGATGTTTTTTCACCGTTCCTGCCTTCCCTATCTCTCTATACACAGTGTTCAAGGACCACTGGGATTGGAGAAGGACTGCTGTGTACAGAGATCAGGAAGCTCCTATGCCCCTCCTTCCTTTCTACTGGGTCTTAGCAGAAACAGATCAGAGATTGTACCTGGTCAGATGAGCACCATAAAAAAAAAAAAAAATCCTACCCACTAGAATCTGACTATCAATCTAAGGCTACTTTCACACCTACGTTTAAATGCGCAGACGGATCCGCACCTATAATGCAAACGCTGGTATCCGTTCAGAACGGATCCGTCTGCATTACTCTTTAAAAAGAGTCTCAGTGTAAGTCAAACGGATCCGTCCTGACTTACATTGAAAGTCAATGGGGGATGGATCCGTTTTCAATTGCACCATATTGTGTCGGTGAAAACGGATCCGTCCCCATTGACTTACAAGTCAGGACGGATCCGTTTGGCTCTGCATCGCCAGGCGGACACCAAAACACTGCAAGCAGCATTTTAGTGTCCGCCTCCAGAGCGGAATGGAGGCGGAAAGGAGCCAAACTGATGCATTCTGAACGGATCCTTATCCATTCAGAATGCATTGGGGCTAAAGTGGTCCGTTTTGGGCCGCTTGTGAGAACCTTGAAACAGATCTCACAAGCGGACCCAGAAACGCCAGTGTGAAAGTAGCCTAAGCGTGGTTGGAGTCTCAGATGGGCACAGCATATTGGGCACTGAAATACCATATCTGTGCATAAAATTGAAATGTTCATTTTGCAGTCTTCTGCGCTTTAATTTCTACAAAATACCTATGGCATAACATTTTTGACTCCACCCCTTAATAGCTTGAGGGGCAGTGTTTCCAAATCGGGTCACTTCTCAGGGTTCCAGTTGTCGGCACAAGCTGTGTAAATCACCACATTTGAGCCTCAAAATGCACATGGTGCTTTATTACTCCTGAGTTCTCTCATACTTTAATGCAAAAAATTTGGCTTACATGTAGGGCATTTCTAAACATATTGGACACTGAAATGGCATATCTGTTCAAAATTTACACTCTGCACCATCTGCTGTACATTCATTTCAAAACACCTGTGCGGTCCAAATGTTAACTACACCCGTTAAAAAAATTCGGTGACGGGTGTGGTCTATAAAGTGGAGTCATTTATTTTAAGTTTCTTTTTTTATTTCACCTCAGAGTAGGGGAACACCTAGATCTGACAGGGCCCCTAGCAGACCTTACTATGGGTCCCCCGCCCTACCCAGCTTCCCAATATGCCTGCATCAATCACTCCCAGGCAACACAGAATGCAAGCCGCAGTGCCCCAGTTCTCTGATGAATTTACATTTTTCGTATTAGTGGAAGATATTTTAATTAAAAAAAAACAATTGTAAATCCTCTTTTTTCTGAACCCTGCAGTTCAAGACCACATAGGAGGTATTATCATACTCTGGAAATATTATGTATCAAAATTTGGGTGCTTTTTCGCCTATTGCCCCATGTGAAAATGAAAAACCTGGTGCTAAACCAATATTTTATGTGTTTCTAAATTCTTTAAAAACACTTTTGGGCCAAAGCCCTCACTACACCCCTCGATAAATTCCTTAGTCTGTGTAGTTTCCAAAATGGGGTCACATTTTTTGGGGAGTTTCCACTGTAGAGGTTCCTGAGGGTCTCTTCAAATGCAACATGGTGTGTGAAAACCATTCTAGCAAAATCTGCCCTCCAAAAGCCAAATGGCGCTCCTTCCCTTATAAGCTCTACTGTGTTCCCATACAGCAGTTTTTTACTATATATGCAATGTTGCTGTATTCAGGGAAAATATTTTAACAAATTGTGTGGTACTTTTTCTCCTGTTACTCTTTGTGAAAATGAAAAATGTGGAGCTAACGCAACATTTTATTGGAACAAATGAAATTTTTCATATTTACAGTCAAGTCACTATACACCTTGATGAATTCCTTGAGGAATTTAGTTTTCAAAATGGCATCATTTTTTGGATGTTTCCAATTTTGGGGTACCTCAGGGTCTAAAAAATTCTGACCTGGCACCAATAAACTATTCCAGCAAAATCTGCTATTAAGGTATTCACCCTTTAACTGCTACCTCCTCGGATGGTCCTGGTGTACTTGACAGTTCACCTACTGTGGTCAGAGACACTTCTGAAAACACCAGAGACACAAGCATTGACACATTTTGAACCAGGCTGAACACAGACAAATCCAAGGCAAACACTGATTACAGGCATGACACAAAACACAGACCACTGGCAGATAAACAGAACTGAAACCCATGCAGATAGACTACAAGAGCCAGACATACAGACTTCAGGAACTAGGACACATGGACTACCGGAGCAGACTACTGGAACTTGGACACGGTTCAAACATAAGATACATAAGTAAAAGTTTGCAAAAAAGAACAGGCACAGAACATTAGGACACATTTCAAACACAGCAGATACAGGAATACATATTGACAGACAGACTGATAAGCCCAATATAGGTTCTAGCAGACCACATACCACAGGCTCTATCTTAGGGATGGGCTGCACCTCAGTGGGGAAGGGCAGCTGTTTTGGGGAAGAAGATGGCTAGAAGGTTGGAGGAGTGTTTTAACTAGGGACTGGGGGGAAGGGTAATTAAATTGTAGGAGGGTAAGATAGTGCAGATAGAGACCTGGGACAAAGTAATGGAAATGGGGGAGGAATGGAAGGAGGGACTAGAACAGTTCAGAAGGAAATGTGTAGGGAAAAAATATACATAACCCTCTTAATAGTATGTATACTAATGCCAATAGCCTGACTAATAAAACTGGTAAACTGGAATTAGTGATTTGTAAGGAGGACTATGATATAGTGGGAATAACTTAGACATGTCTGGATAATAGCTATGACTGGGCAGTTAACGTACAGGGTTACAGTCCATTTAGAAAGGATTGCCAACCGGAGAGGGGGAGGGGTCTGCCTTTATGTCAAGTCCTGTCTAAAGATATAAGTGAGGGACATGAACATGTGGTGTCACTGTGGGTAGAAATACTTGGAGGCAAAAACACTAATACAATACTAATAGGCCTCTACATAACTTCAGCGTGTCCACCGCCAATTCTAAATGTAAAGTGTTACGCTCTAGTGTTGGAGGGAAACCCCACACCGAACATAGGAGGGAAAGGAAATAAGGCCTGAAAACTAGGGAAGGAAGATGGACACCTCCTAGTGAAAACCCTACTTGCCTTGACTGATCACCAGTATGAACAGACCCCAAAAGTAGGTGAATTCCTTCATAAGAATACTTAAAGTCCTATCTAACCCTAAAGGACCCTGGTACTAATGACAGGAATGAGACAACCTGTTCCTCCAAAAGGAAGAATGAATGTGAGTCTCCCTGAGGCCTAATACAAAGCAACAAGGAAATGCAACACACAGAAAAGTCAAAATAAAATACAAAAGAGAAAGGTAACACTTAGCTTCCAAGAAGCTATGGCAGCACCAGGAACTCAGTCGAGATCCAAACACCAGTTATTCACAGGTCCAACTGAAGCTATAAACCGCACAGCATTGTGGGAGAAACAACTATAAATAGGTAAAGTTAAATGACCACAATAGCAACACCTGGAAGTTAAGGGTGTGGCCAGTACCAGAACAACACAGACGCCTATTGATCCACAAGGTAAACATGTCAAATCAAACCATGTGTTGCCAGTCTTAAAGATCTCCTGTCACTCACTGTCGCTGGGACGTCCGTATGTCTCGGTACATCTGTGACAGACAGCTTCCTTGCTGTGTTACAATTAGACCATCTTCTATGCCTAAACCAGGCGTAGCAAATGTTAAATAAGATGGGCCTTCCGACCTGTCCCCTTCCCTACCTACACCACACACCCCTTTTTTAGGTCTGGCGTGAACTGGGGAAGAAGTGGCAGATTCTGCCACAACATGGGGTGTGACAAAATCCGCGGCAGATATGTTCATAAATGACCCCATTGTACCTAATGTGAAACATGGAGGAGGCTTGGTCATGTTCTGGGGCTGCTTTGCTGCATCTGGCACAGGATATATTCAATCTGTGCGGGGTACAATGACATTTCAAGACTATCAAGCCATTCTGGAGCGAAATGTGCTGCTGAGTGTCAGAAAGCTTGGTCTCAGTCACAGGTCATGAGTCCTCCAATAGAACAGTGACCCAAAACATCCAAGAATTGCTAAGAGAATAGCATTGGGCTATTCTGAATTGGCTTTCTATGAGCCCTGATGTAAATCCTATTGAATATCTGTTGAAGGAGCTGAAATATGCAGTCTGGAGAAGGCACCCTTCAAACCTGAGACAGCTGGAGAACTTTGCTCACGAGGAGTGGGCCAAAATACCCGTGGACAGGTGCAGAAATCTCATTGAGGGTTACAGAAATTGATTGAAGTTATTGCCTCAAAATGTTGTGCAACAAACTATTAAGTTAAGGGTGCCATAATTTTTGTCCAGGCCAATTTGTTCCAGCATCATAATTTTTAGGACTCATAGGCCCCAATTCCTTGACTCCAGAATTCTGGTGTCAAAAATAGGGCTTTTGCTACCTTGTGCAAAAATGTGTGACTTTTTTGCACTTGCTTGTGCAAAAATGTGTGACTTTTTTGCACTTGCTTGCGCAAAATTTTGCAACTTTTTGCATTTTTACTCCACTCACTCCAGTTTTGTAATGTGGGTGGAAAAGTGGGTTTAGTAAACTATGTTAATGAGTTTCACTCCAGATTTATCACTGAGACTTTTTTTATAAAAAAAAGTCACAATCTTATTGCAGGAGGAGTGTGGAGTAGGAAAACTGGAGTAACTTCTCTAGACAAAAGTGTTAGGTCTAAGGATAAGCCTAATTTATCAAGTAAAATGAGACATTTGATAAATGTGGCATAAAGTACTTCAACACAGACCCAAGCAAAACTGACTTAAAATTTTCCCCTCATGATAAATTCCCCCATAATATTTAGGAAAACTTGTTATCTCTTTTCATTTATTTTTTTATGATTTGTTTTCCCTCCCCAAGCTCTGGCACACCATGACAGCAACAGATGTCTGAGTGACACTGACATACATAGCCTTGGGTAAACGCACATATAAAGGCGTTAACATGCAGTGTGTTTAAAAAGACACCGTGCCGGCATGTCTCATGCTTTTTTCATATTCCAAAGCTTCCAAAGATTGTCCCTGATCGGAGGCAGACGTTGTTATGAGATTTTAAAAAAAAGTGGCTTGAGGGAGCAAGTGGATTTGGCATTAGTGACATGCAGCAGCAGCCATACAGAATATGATGTTAGGTAGGCAGGCTGACAGACAGCAGGAGCAACAAGATGGGGCAGCAGCAGCAATGAGAGGACTATTGATCTCATTCAGCCTGCCTGAACGGTATTACTATATTAATAGTACATTTATGCTGCACCTTAATTTAAACACCCCACCAAGAAAATTTCAAAATCCACCAAGAAAATTTCAACATTTCAACCATGTGGAAAGTTCACAGAAAGTGACGATTGAGGCATTAGTCGCATAATGCAGGTCCTAGCTTTGCCTGGACATTAAAAAACAGCTGGTATTGATGCAGTGACCACTTACACTTATGCTGCACCTTAAATTTAAAACCTCATTAGTGGCAGTGGCATGATGCAGTCTTTGCCGCACAGTGATAATCACAGGGAGCGGCCCACGTTATCTGCAACATGAGAGTACCAGGGAGGGATGTTTTTTTGAAAGAAATAATGCCAGCTAGGAATCATTCAGCGAGGCTTAGTGCACGCCATTAGCTGTCTAAAGGTAGCAGACTCGACTAAATGGTACGGCAGCAACTGCGCTGCCAGCAACTTGGCCAGGTGGGAATTAAGGTTGCTCACCATCGGATTACTGGGCATTTGAGTTGTTTCCTGGCCACGCATTCCGTTATTGATGGCTGACGATAGATTGGCGGAGGCGGAGTCTGAGCAGGAGAAGCAGAAAGGGATGATGATAATGTGAAAGACACCGTACTGCTCGTGGATTCGGCCTTGTTGCCGCAAACTGGACCAAGTGAAGGAGGGAACTTCTGCTGCGGTGGATGGCTGCCACCTCTGTTTGTCCATGGGATGGGGTGATGCCACTTCATGTGGTTTAATAGAGCTGTGCTGCTGCGTTTGTCTTTGCCTGCCCACGATTTTATTTTGCTCTTGCACAAGGCAATGCTTTTGTCTTCCGGCATTGCGGATAAAAACTGCCGGGAGACCCTCCTCGAGGCAGCCGAACTTGGCTTAGCTTTGGCACGTTTTGCTCTTTGATGCTGCTACCAAAACCCTCCTCCTCTGATGTTGCCTCCTCCTCATCACCCTGATCTGGTTCCCAGGCCCTGTTTAGCACACAATAATCATTGGAGTCCTCACCCTTCCTTTCGCTTCTATCAGACTGTGATCACGGTTATCGGCGAATCAGGGTTCCATGCCGGAGAGGGAGCGTGAGAAAGAGAGACCACATCCAAGGGAGATAAATGTATATAAAAAAAAATTGTATCGAGCGGAAATATGGGAAAAGTTATTGAGGCGCAAATGTGAGACAAATTACTGAAGCGCAAATGTGAGACAAATTACTGAAGCGCAAATGTGGGACAAATTATTAAAGCGCAAATATGGGACAAATTATTGAAGCACAAATGTGGTACAACTTGTTAAAGTTTAAGCATTGAATGAAAGGAGGTGGCGTGCATCAATTAAAGAAGAATTTCTGAAATCTTATTCCATGTCATCTATGCAGAGCAGGGGTTTATTCACGTCCAAAATTTTAAAATGTCAACCCAATAATGTAACATTACAGAAATGTATTAACCTGTCTACTTGGTAGAGCAGGGGTCTATGACATAAAAAAAATTGTTTGCCACCCGAAAATGTAAAAACAAATTATTGAAAATTATTTATTACCTGTCAACAAGGTATAGGAGGGGTATACTACACCCAAAAATAGGTGAATTTCACCTGAAAATTTAACAGACAAATTATTATTATTTTTTTACCTGTCTACTAGGTATAGCAGTGGTACATCACACCCGAAAATTGGTGATTTTCACCCGAAAATGTAACTGACAAATTATTATTTTTTTACCTGTCTACTACAGTCGTGGCCAAAAGTTTTGAGAATTACATAAATATTGGAAAAGTTGCTGCTTAAGTTTTTATAATAGCAATTTGCATATACTCTAGAATGTTATGAAGAGTGATCAGATGAATTGCATAGTCCTTCTTTGCCATGAAAATGAACTTAATCCCCCCAAAAACTTTCCACTGCATTTCATTGCTGTCATTAAAGGACCTGCTGAGATCATTTCAGTAATCGTCTTGTTAACTCAGGTGAGAATGTTGACGAGCACAAGGATGGAGATCATTATGTCAGGCTGATTAGGTTAAAATGGCAGACTTGACATGTTAAAAGGAGGGTGATGCTTGAAGTCATTGTTCTTCTATTGTTAATCATGGTGACCTGCAAAGAAATGCGTGCAGCCATCATTGCGTTACATAAAAATGGCTTCACAGGCAAGGATATTGTGGCTACTAAGATTGCACCTCAATCAACAATTCATAGGATCATCAGGAACTTCAAGGAAAGAGGTTCAATTCTTGTTAAGAAGGCTTCAGGGCGTCCAAGAAAGTCCAGCAAGCGCCAGGATCGTCTCCTAAAGAGGATTCAGCTGTGGGATCGGAGTGCCACCTGTGCAGGGCTTGCTCAGGAATGGCAGCAGGCAGGTGTGAGCGCATCTGCACGCACAGTGAGGCTAAGACTTTTGGAAGATGGTCTGGTGTCAAGAAGGGCAGCAAAGAAGCCACTTCTCTCCAAAAAAATCATCAGGGACAGATTGATCTTCTGCAGAAAATATGGTGAATGGACTGCTGAGGACTGGGGCAAAGTCATATTCTCCGATGAAGCCTCTTTCCGATTGTTTGGGGCATCAGGAAAATGGCTTGTCCGGAGAAGAAAAGGTGAGCGCTACCATCAGTCCTGTGTCATGCCAACAGAAAGCATCCTGAGACCATTCATGTGTGGGGTTGCTTCTCATCCAAGGGAGTGGGCTCACTCACAATTTTGCCCCAAAACACAGCCATGAATAAAGAATGGTACCAAAGCACCCTCCAACAGCAACTTCTTCCAACAATCCAACAACAGTTTGGTGAAGAACAATGCATTTTCCAGCACGATGGAGCACCGTGCCATAAGGCAAAAGTGATATCTAAGTGGCTCGGGGACCAAAACATTGACATTTTGGGTCCATGGCCTGGAAACTCCCCAGATCTTAATCCCATTAAGAACTTGTGGTCAATCCTCAAGAGGCGGGTGGACAAACAAAAACCCACTAATTCTGACAAACTCCAAGAATTGATTATGAAAGAATGGGTTGCTATCAGTCAGAAATTGGCCCAGAAGTTGATTGAGAGCATGCCCAGTCGAATTGCAGAGGTCCTGAAAAAGAAGGGCCAGCACTGCAAATACTGACTCTTTGCATAAATGTCATGTAGTTGTCGATAAAAGCCTTTGAAACGTAAGAAGTGCGTGTAATTATATATCACTACATCACAGAAACAACTGAAACAAAGATCTAAAAGCAGTTTAGCAGCAAACTTTGTGAAAACTGATATTTGTGTCATTCTCAAAACTTTTGGCCACGACTGTAGGTATAGCACTGGTACATCACACCCAAAAATTGATGAATCTCACCCCAAAATGTAACAGACAAAGTAGTGAAATGACATAAAATATAATAAAATACGTACAAATAAAAAATAATAGATTTGAGGTGGAGGTCCATATGGAGTAGGAGTTTGTGGAGGCGGTGGACGTAGCGGTGTAGGTTGAAGTAGCGTTGGAGGAGGACGAGGTAGCCAACACTGGTTTTTGGTTTAAATTTTAGGGTACACTCCAAAAGAGTGTGAAATATCCAAAATACAAGAATGAGCAATTGTGCTGTAGTATAACAATGGCTGGTTAAGGCCGGTATACATGTCTATTCTGCACAAGGTATGGACAAGTCCTGTGGGATCCATGCCTGGTTCATTTTAATGAACGTGAACTTTTCCACATTGGCTGTGGACAGGCGGCTGCGCTTGTCTGTGATGACGCCCCCTGCCGTGCTAAACACACGTTCAGATAATACACTGGCTGCAGGGCAGGCCAGCACCTCCAAGGCGTGAAGGGCAAGCTCATGTGCCCAATTTGGAGACCCAGAAGTTGAAGGGGGCAGAACCGTCATTCAGTACATGTAGGCATGTGCACACATACTGCTCCACCATGTTGCTGAAATGCTGCCTCCTGCTAAGACGTTCCATATCAGCTGGTGGTGCTGGTTGTTGAGGCGTGCTGACAAAGCTTTTCCACATTTCGGCCATGCTAACCCTGCCTTCTGAGGTGCTGGTGGTGCACCAGCGGCGTTGGCGACCTCCTCCTCTGCCTTCGCCTTGTGCTTCCACATTGCCCCCGCTGTCAGATGGGAATGCCACCAGCAGCGCATCTACCAGCGCGCGCTTGTACTCGCGCATCTTACGATCACGCTCCAGTGATGGAATTAAGGACTATACGTTGTCCTTGTAATGGGGATCCAGCAGATTGGCTACCTAGTAATCAGCACAAGTTAGAATGTGGGCAACTCGGCTGTCATTATGGAGACACTGCAGCATGTAATAGCTCATTTGTGCCAGGCTGCCCAGAGGCAACGAAAAACTGTCCTCTGTTGTAGGTGTATCGTCTGTGTCCTCTGTATCCCCCAGCCACACAGCAGTGATGGCCATGAGCTGGTTTGGGTGCCACCCTGCTGTGAACACTGTTTCTCCTCCTCCTCATCCTCCACCTCGTCATCCTCCAGAACTGTGCCCTGGCTGGACAATTGTGTACCTGGTGTTTTTGGGTGCAAGAAACCACCCGCGGAGCCATTTGTGAATGACTGGCCGGAAACCCTATGAAATGATTACTCTTCCTCCTCCTCCTCCTCCTCCTTCTGTGCCACATCCTCTTCCATCATCGCCAGAAGCGTTTTTTCAAGGAGGCATAGAAGTGGGATAGTAACGCTGAGAATGGCGTTTTCGGCACTGCCCATTTCGGTGGAGTACTCGAAACAGCGCAACAAGGAACACTGGTCTCGTATGGAGGCCCAGTCATTGGTGGTGAAGTGGTGCTGTTTAGCAGAGCGACTCATCCGTGTGTTCTGAAGCAGCTGAAACTCCACTATCGCCTGCTGGTGCTTGCACAGTCTGGCCAGCATGTGCAAGGTGGAGTTCCACCTTGTGGGGACGTCGCATATGAGGTGGTGAGCGGGAAGGCCGAAGTTACGTTGCAGCGCTGACAGGCGAGCAGCAGCAGGGTGAGAACGCCAAAAGCACACACAGACGGCCCGCACTTTCTGCAGCAGCTCTGACATATTGGGGTAATTTTTAAGGAACCTCTGCACCACCAAATTCAGCACATGCGCCAGACAAGGTATGTGCGTCAAATCGGCTAGTCCCATAGCTGCTACGAGATTTCGCCCATTATCGCACACCACCAGGCCAGGCTTGAGGCTCACTGGCACCAACCACTCATCGGTCTGTTGTTCAAGGCAGGTCCACAGCTCCTGCGCGGTGTAGGTTTTTTCCCCCAAACAGATACGTTTTAAAACTGCCTGCTGTCGTTTACCCCTGGCTGTGCTGAAGTTGGTGGTGAAGGTGTTACGCTGAGGATCCGGTAGAGGATGAGGAAGCGGAGTAGGAGGAGGAAACAACAAGCAGCAAACTGAAGAGCCCTGCAATCTTCGGTGGTGGAAGGATATGCGTCAAACTGCTATCTGCCTCAGGCCTAGCCGCCACTGCATTTACCCAGTGTGCTGTTATGGAGATATAACATCCCTGACAATGCTTACTGGTCCACGTATCTGTAATTAGGTGGACCTTGCCACAGATGGCGTTGTGCAGTGCACACCGGATTTTGTCCCCCACTTGGTTGTGCAGGAAAGGGATGGCAAGCCTGGAAAAGTAGTGGCGGCTGGGCACGACATACTGTGGGACAGCCACCGCCATAAGGCTTTTAAAACTCTCCGTCTCCACCAGACGGAATGACAGCATTTCAAAGGACAGTAATTTAGAAATGCGGGCATTCAGGGCCTGGGATCGTGGGTGGGTAGGGGGGTACTTCCTCTTCCGCTCCAGTGTTTGGGAGATGCAGAGCTAAATGCTTCCGTTGGACATTGTGTAGATGCTTGGTGACCCAGGTGGTGGTGTTGCTGGCAGATCCTCTGATTGCGGGGTGGCAGGTGGCACTGTCACTCCAGAGGTGGATAAAGAGGCAGAGACTGCAGCAGAAGAGGAAGCAGGAGGAGCCAAAGACCTTCCTTGGTTTTTGAGGTGTCTACTCCACTGCAGCTCGTGCTTTGCACTTAGATGCCTGGTCATGCAGGTTGTGCTCAGGTTGAGAACGTTTATGCCTCGCTTCAGGCTCTGATTGCACAGCGTGCAAACCACTTGTGTCTTGTCGTCAGCACATTGTCTGAAGAACTGCCACGCCAGGGAACTCCTTGGAGCTGGATTTGGTGTGCTCGGTCCCTTTCTGCAGTGGGCAGTAGCAGGCGTACTGTCTAGGGAACGGCCGCTCCGCTTTTCTACCCTGCTCCCTCTTCTGCTGTGCTGGTGGCTCTGTACAACCACCACCTCTTCCTCCGAACTACACAGGTCACTCGCATGACCTTGATTCTATGTGGGGTCGAGGACCTCATCATCCTCGAAATCATCTTCCACCAAGTATTCACCACTGCCCTCCTTGTCTGTCTGCACACTTTCAAAAGCCACAGCAGTTGGCACCTGTGTTTCGTCATCATCCGAGACGTGCTGCGGTGGTCCTCCCATGTTACTCATCTTGAAACATAAGGGGTTGGGCATCGGTCTACTGGGGCAGGTCTAGGTCCGCCCTGGGAAACCCTGCTACCAGAGTAATCAAAAAGCAGAAGAGACTGCTGCATGACTTGGGGCTCAGACTGCTTGTCTGATCTGCAAGGGGGTGAGGTGAAAGACTGATGGACATCGGCTGCAGGTGCCAACTCTGATCTTTCAGCAGGCAGAGTGGAAGACAATGTAAAGGAACTGGAGGCACTGTCAGCAACCCAATTTACTATCGCCTCTGTACTTGTTCTGGGCTGACCATTCGTAGAGCCGCATTAGGCCCAACCAAATACAGCTGAAGGTTCTGTCGACTACTGGCACCTGAGGAAGGTGTTTTACTTCTCCCTGCAACAGGAGCTCCACCAAGCAGCACCATGACTGGGACCACGGACCTTATTCAACGCTCTCCTCATATTTTTAAAATTAAGGATCTTGCCCAAAAAGGGTGTTTTTTAAAACCCAGAAAATGATTGCAGTATTTCAAGCTTAAACTTCACACTGCCTAATGCTGCATAGGCCCCATATGGAGGGTATTGCTAAAGATGGGTGCTTTTTTAAACCCAGAAAATTATTGAAGTATTTTAAGCTTATATTGCACACTGACAAAACCTGCATATGCCCCAGATGGAGGGTATTGCCAAAAAGGGGTGCTTTTTTAAATCCAGAACATTATTGCAGTATTTCAAGCTTGTATTTAACAATGACAGATGCAGCCAAGGCCGCAAATTTTGTATTTTTCCCTAAATGGGTGTTTTTTTAATAACAGAATATGACAGCAGTATATAAAGCTTGATTTTTACACTGACAGATGCAGCAAGGGCTTTAAAATTTAGTATTTTGCCAAAAAAAGGGTGTTTTTTAAAACCCAGAAAATTATTGCTGTATTTCAAGTTTAAATTGCACACTGACTAATGCACCATAGGCCCCAGATGGAGGGTATTGCCAAAAAGGGGTGCTTTTTTAAACCCAGACAATTATTGCTGTATTTTAAGCTTGTATCTTACAATGACAAATGCAGCAAATGCCGCAAAATTAGGATTTTTCCCTAAATGGGTGCTTTTTTAAGAACAGAATATGACAGCAGTATATAACGCTTACATTTCACACTGACAGATTTAGCAAGAGATGTAAAATTTTAAAACCCAGAAAATTATTGCTGTCTGTATTTCAAGCTTAAATTGCACACTGACTAAAGCGGCATAGGCCCAGATGGAGGGTATTGCCTAAAATGGGTGATTTTTAAAACCAAGGAAATTATTGTAAGTAAGTATTTCAAGCTTAAATTGCACACAGACAAATGCTGCAAAGGCCACAGATGTGGTGTCTTGCCAAAAATAGGTTATTTTTTTTAAACCCAGAATATAATTGCAGTATTTCAAGCTTCTATTTGACTGTCACAAATGCACATATGCTGTGCTGGTGCACAGAACTTGCATAAAATGTCCGCCACCGCCCACCTAACTAACAGACAGATAAAAGTTATTTTTCTGGGTCACTGTGCTTATGGTAGAGTAAAAAGATTGTGCACTGCACCCACAAAACAAAATCTTGGTAGATCGCTTAGTTAACAAGCACTTCAGAATAAAGATTCTGTCCTATTCTCTCCCTCACAGCAGCAGCAACCTATCCCTACACTAATCAGAGCAGAGTGACGTGCAGCGCTACTTGACTGCAGCTTATTCAGAGGCTGGGTCACATGCTGCACTGGCCAATCACAGCCATGCCATTAGTAGGCATGGCTGTGATGGCTTCTAAGGGCAGACGAGTTAAACGCTTGTTGATAGGCTGCTCTGCAGCCTTTCAAAAAGCGCCATTAACTCTCCAAACACCGAACCTGAACCCGAACTTTCACTGAAAAGTTTGGGTCCGGGGCCCAAGAATTCTAAAGTTCGGTATGAACCCGAACTTTACAGTTCAGGTTCGCTTAACCCTAACTGTGGAATATCATGGTGGGTTTTTTGGCCCCGCTCTTTCACAACTGCCACCTTCGCTGCCCTCAATGCTATTAGCACAGCTATGGGGGTTCATTACTACTACTACTACCACCAACACAGCTATGCCTGAGGTCTGCAGCCTCCTCCTCAGGGTAGTACAAACGTTGAATACTCTCACACAAGTCATCAACAGGGAGACCCTCTTGGCTATCTGCCGTAGGACATGGTGGGGTTTTCTTGCCACTTCTTATGAAAAAAGAAGGGGCAGTGAAGACTGGGAGGACTCCACTGAAAGCCGTCTTTGAGGCTGCAAGGATGTGAGGAGCAGGAGGAACACTGTGACCTCTGGCTCTACGGCACAGTGTCGGACTCTGACATCACCTCCAGAGCTAACCTGTCTATTGGTGTAATAATCACGTATATATGCTGCTGGTTTGAACAAAGTCCATCCCCAATAAATTGATTTGATTAGAAACGTGTTTGTGAACCCAGAAATAAAGGGAAACTGATTTAGGCCTAAATTTGTTATACCTCACAATTACTTTTGTGTGTTAGCCTGTGTATTGGTGTTGATAACCTATATGCTGGTTTAATTAAATTGAACAAGTCCCAAAAAACATTTAAAATCTGAAATGGAAACTGAAAATATAAAAAAACTGATGACTAAGGCGTGACACTATTTCTCCTTAATGCATACAGGTAGATTGCTGCTATACCTTTGTGTCTTGTAGTAATCACATACACTCACCTAAAGAATTATTAGGAACGCCATATTATTAGGACCCCCTTTTGCCTTCAGAACTGCCTAAATTCTACGTGGCATTGATTCAACAAGGTGCTGATAGCATTCTTTAGAAATGTTGGCCCATATTGATAGGATAGCATCTTGCAGTTGATGGAGATTTGAGGGATGCACATCCAGGGCACGAAGCTCCCGTTCCACCACATCCCAAGGATGCTCTATTGGGTTGAGATCTGGTGACTGTGGGGGCCATTTTAGTACAGTGAACTCATTGTCATGTTCAAGAAACCAATTTGAAATTATTCGAGCTTTGTGACATGGTGCAGTATCCTGCTGGAAGTAGCCATCAGAGGATGGGTACATGGTGGTCATGAAGGGATGGACATGGTCAGAAACATTTCTCAGGTAGCCCGTGGAATTTAAACGATGGCTAATTGGAAACTGAACCATGTGGAAACTGAAAATATAAAAAAAACTGATGACTGAGGCGTGACACTATTTCTCCTTAATGCATACAGGTAGATTGCTGCTATACCTTTGTGTCTTGTAGTAATCACATACACTCACCTAAAGAATTATTAGGAACGCCATACTAATACGATGTTGGACCCCCTGAGGCCGATTGAGGAGTGATGCTCAATTTCAACATAACACGCATAGGTAAATTACTGCCACACCGTGGGTATTTCTGCAGTAATGACATATATATATATATATATATATATATATATATGCTGCTTAATTAAATGAAAGAACTGCCCCACCCCAAGTAAATAAATAAAATTGCGGCCGTGTGGAAACTCAAAATGCATAACTGGTCGATTGAGGAGTGACGCTCAATTTCAGCTTAACACACAGGTATATTGCGTCACACCATGGCTATTGCATCAGTAATCATGCATGTATGCTGTTTAATTAAACTGAAAGAACCACCCCCAAAAAAATTACGACCATGTGAAAAGTGAAAATACGTAAATGGATGAATAAGGCGTGACGCTCAATTTCAAATTAACACACACAGTTACTATTGAGGTGCTGTCTCCTCTCTTCCTGTCTGTCAGCAGCCCTGCTTCTCTCTATTATACACAACACACACTATTCTTCTTTACAGTCCTAGACTTTTCCGTCACTTTCTCTGTCAATAAGCTTGATTGATTTCCGACTGTCCCTTATTGATTTTTCACTGTCCCTGACTCCCTTAGATTGTTTTCTTGGCAGACACTGTAAGACCCTACCACTCTCTTTCACAGCCCAGCATATAATGGCATTCAGTTCATTCTAATACAGTACCTCCCTGACTACTGCAGCACTGATTCGCTCATCTAGGCTGTCTGTCAGTCTGGGAGCCAATCAGGGCAAACCCTACAAACCCCCTCCATACAGGGCAGTGGTCACCTGTGTCACTCCTCTGCCTTTCATTGTCTAAACTGCGTGCACCATAAGCATCTTCAAACGTCACAGGGTAACCTGACTGTGCCTCCTAACTTGTGCTATGCCCTCTTATACCTTGCATTGCGCCCCCTTACCATACCCTGTACTGTGCCCTCTTATAATCTATACCATCGGTGCACGGACTGCAGAGCAAAAGTTTGCGGGCCCTGTCTTGCAGGACAGAAACACAGCTGATCATGTGATCAGCTGTATTTCTTCCTGGAGCGACCCACTGAGCTGGCTTAGAGGTCTTGCTCCTGCACTCTAGCAGGAGCAGGTTGGGTCCCTGGCTGTCAATCACAGTGGGGGACCTGAGGAGAAGCCAGAAGGGATTTATTACTGCTTCTGTCTTGTCCTTAGTGCATAGTGCTATGCAGTTTGGACCGTCTTGGGGGTCAGTAGACCCTGATCAGCTCTGCCGGTGTACAAAGCCCCCCCACAAGAAGCTGGTTTCCCCTGTTACTGGGGCTCCTGTGGATGCACCAGATACAGTGGAAATAGTGCAAAATAAAAAAAGACATTTCAGTGGCTTCTTGTGTCAAAAATGTATATAAAAATAAGTTTAAAATGATATAAAAAAAATTGAAAACACAATATAACATAAGTAAAAGAATAAAAAAGTGCAAAAGAAAAAAAGCCAGTGTCCTCCAGAGGTCTTTTAAAGACCTCTTAGGTGACATATGTGGGATAATTATACTGTATATATAATGGCTCTCGTCGATTTGATGAAAAGTCAATACAAATATATTCAATACAAAATATGAAGAGGTTATAAATAATGGATCCTACAAGCAGCAAAAAAAAAAACACAGTAAGTCATAAAATACATCCGGTGTTCAGAGGATTGTATCACACTACAAAGAGGATATGCTAGTTTTTTCTACTGCTTCCAGTAGTTCATTCTCTAGAAATACCCATTCTACATAAAGATAACATTTTGAGAGCCAGATCATCACCAATTTTTTTTTGTTATTGCTAAAAGAGGTAGAACGGTGGGAGACATGTTATCCCCTAGTTTGTTCTGTAGCCCAGGAAAATATATATTATTTTCTAATGTGACAGTTTTAGCTGCAATATTTGTGTTTATGCCAATAAAACAAAAATATTTTCTGATATTAATAACAAAACATTCAAACGTTAAACGGGTTGTCTCATCTGAGACAAAGGGGGCATATCGCTAGGATATGCCTCCATTGTCTGACAGGTGCAGGTCGCACACGCTGTGACCTGCACTTATATCAAGAACAGAGCAAGCCAAAGTGGTGGCTGGAGGACTCTGGTTTGGCTACCACAGAAATGAATGGGAGCGCACTGCACATGACTGCCCAACACTGGGCTATTTTTGGCGGCCCTTTTGAAAGAAATGGAGGGCTGCTTTCGGGGCTTCGTTTATAAGATAGGTGCAGGTTCCAGCAGTGGAACCCGTACCTATCAGACAATGGTAGCATATACTAGCGATAAGGCCCTATTGTCTCAGATGAGACAACCTCTTTAATAGCAGTACTGTGATTCTGTGATTCTGATTATGTTGTTTATAAAAAAGATTGTACTATATGTAATAAAATGTATAAGGATGAGCGAACGGAGTTCTATCCGAACGTAGCTATTTTTTTCGGATGGCAGGTGAACCTGAATTTTTCAGGGTTTGTATTACACAAATCCACTAAAACAGCATGAAGCACCATTTAACAATGTGTAGGCGGGAAAAAAAACACTAGGGAGGAAGAAGAAGGGTTGTCACATGACCCTGAGAGGGGTGCACACAGCAAAATGTTGGAAAGGTCTCTGTGTGTCATTAATACAAGAAGAAGGTGGCAGGTGGTCTGTGCAGGGAAGCAGGCCAATGGCAATAGGTGATAGGAGGGGTGGAACAGAGGGAGAAAAAAAGTTGAAGGAAGCTCTGGATAAATGAAGGAGGAAAGGAGCAGGGGCTCGGTGAAGATGAGTGAGTTAAGAGAAGGACGGGAATCTGTGTGGCAGGGGGCAGGGTAGGTGTCAGGGAGTCTATGAACGCAAGCAGCTTAATGAGGCAATAAAAAACATTAAATAAGCATTGAAGCTGATAGCAGTACAGAATCCAGACAGACAGCAGCAACTTCAACAGTTCCCTGACCTCCCTCTGTCACACAGAGAAGAGACAGTGCAGATTCACTCTCACACTGTCTGCATCTCTTCAGGCTGCTGCTCCAGTCGCCACTGTCTCGCTCTCCAACACCTTCTCAGGAAGCACTTCCTGCTCTGCAGAATAGAGAAAAGGGGTTGTGTCTGAGAGGCTCCGCAGGAAGGGAGTTTGTTAGCTCTGAGTTTCCTCCATCAGGGGACAGCAGCAGCTGGCCTCTGCATTTTGGTTTTTAAATAGGTGGTCAGGCTACTGCTCCCAGGCCCCTTCTGAGCTCAGGCCCAAAACAGTGGCTTCCCCTGCTTCCCCGATAGCTATGCCCCGATGGCCACTATTGTGACTTTTCATGCTGTTGCCACCTTCACCAGTCTGTTACGGGGCCACTTGTGTCCCTGTTTGGCTGCGTTGATATCACCGTTTATTTTTTGACATAATTGCAAACCCCTCCCCTTCTCTATTTTTTACAATCCTTTCTAAACAAACTGTAAACTTTTAAAGTAACCACCCCGTCATAGCTATCATCCAGCCATGTCTCAGTTATTTCCACTATGTCATAGTCCTCCTCAGACATTACTAATTCCAGTTCATCAGTTTTAGTCAAGCTTCTGTCATATTTAGCAATTTTTTTACCCTACACCTTTCCTTATGAACTGTTCTAGTCCCTCCTTTAATTCTTCCCCCAGTTCCATTACTTTAGTCACTATATGCACTATCTTCCCCTCCTATAATGTATTTACCCTCCCCCAGTCTCTAGTTTAACCCTTAGGATAACAGCGCCATACATGTACAGCGCTGGAAACTAGGTCTGAAATCCTAGCACCTTACAGCTACGGCGTGCTGATCAGGCAGACGCAGGACCTGTGCCCACCCAATCAGCTGCAGGGGCCCGGCAGTCACTGATAGCCAGACCCCTGCTGTATGCGCCAGCATCATTGAAAACACTGATGCCGGTGCATTAACCTTCACACTGCCGCGGTCAGCGCTGACCGCGGCATGTGAGCTATCCTGACGGGTCCCGGGTGTCCATCGGGTCCCCGAGCTGCTGTGATGGGGACCCAATGGCTTGGACGGCAGCCCAATGCTTTCCTTAGGCATCATGGCTGCCATCCCTGTGAGCCTGTGAGATCCAGCCCCCTCGATCTCACAGTAAGCAGGCTGTAAGTGTATTACACTCAGTAATACACTTACAGCTAGGGCTGCAGCTAACGATTATTTGAATAATCGATTAGTTGCCGATTAATTTCTACGATTAATCGATTAATCGGGAAAAATGACAAAATTACAAAACAGAGAGGTTTATATGATCTTACTTGAAAAATGATGTTCAAAGGCCATATTAAAACAAATTGTGGACGACACTATTATGGGGGATCTGTGGACGACACTATTATGGGGGATCTGTGGACGACACTATTATGGGGGATCTGTGGACGACACTATTATGGGGGATCGGTGGACGACACTATTATGGGGGATCTGTGGACGACACTATTATGGGGGATCTGTGGACGACACTATTATGGGGGATCTGTGGACGACACTTATGGGGGATCTGTGGACGACACTATTATGGGGGATCTGTGGACGACACTATTATGGGGGATCTGTGGACGACACTTATGGGGGATCTGTGGACGACACTTATGGGGGATCTGTGGACGACACTATTATGGGGGATCTGTGGACGACACTATTATGGGGGATCTGTGGACGACACTATTATGGGGGATCTGTGGACGACACTATTATGGGGGATCTGTGGACGACACTATTATGGGGGATCTGTGGACGACACTATTATGGGGGATCTGTGGACGACACTATTATGGGGAGGGGGATCTGTGGACGACACTATTATGGGGAGGGGGATCTGTGGACGGCGTAGTTATGGAGAGGGGGATCTGTGGATGGCGTAGTTATGGAGAGGGGGATCTGTGGATGGCGTAGTTATGGAGAGGGGGATCTGTGGATGGCGCTGTTATGGAGAGGGGGATCTGTGGGTGGCGCAGTTATGGAGAGGGGGATCTGTGGGTGGCGCTGTTATGGAGAGGGGGATCTGTGCACTGTTATGGGCATAACAGTGCACAGATCCCTTTGCTCATAACAGTGCACAGATCCCTTTCCTCATAACAGTGCACAGATCCCCCTTCCCATAGCAGTGCCATACACAGACCCCCCCCTCCCCATAGCAGTGCCATACACAGACCCCCCTCCCCATAGCAGTGCCATAGACAGATCCTCCCCCCTCCCCATAACAGCCCCGGCCCCGATGCTTATAAGTCGCACTAATCACTGCATCTTTATTTTACCTTTTTACAATGATGCTCCTGTAACAGCCAGGCAGAGCGGACGGCGGCGTAACGTCACTCACTCACGTGACGCACCTGCTCCGCCCACTTCATGAATGAAGGAGGCGGAGCAGGCGTGTCACGTGAGTGAGTGACGTTACGCCGCCGTCCGCTCTGCCTGGCTGTTACAGGAGCGTCATTGTAAAAAGGTAAAATAAAGATGCAGCGACCGCCCGCCCGCATAGCAACGAATCAGCGATTATTCGATAACTGGATTCGTCGAATCCAGTTATCGAATATAATCGATTACATCGATTAATCGTTGCAGCCCTACTTACAGCCAATGCATTACAATACAGATGTATTGTAATGCATTGTAAAGGGCATCAGACCCCCAAAAGTTGACGTCCCAGAGTGGGACAAAAAAAAAGTAAAAAGTAAAAAGTTGTACAAAATAAAAAATTTAAAGTTTCAAGTTTTAAAAAAGCGTCCTTTTCCCAAAATAAAGTAAAAAATTTTTTAAAAAACAGGGAAAATGAGAAAAGTAGACATATTAGGTATTGCCACATCTGTATCGATCAGCTATAAAAATATCACATGATCCACCCCGACAGGTGAATGCTGTTAAAAATAAATAAACTATTTTCTGGTCACCTTGCCTTACAAAAATGTAATACCAAGCGATCAAAAAGTCTTATGTACCCCAAAATTGTATTAATCAAATTGTCATCTCATCCCGCCAAAAATGAGCCCCCCTACCTAAGACAATCGTCCAAATAATAAAAAAAAAAACTATGGCTCTCAGAAAATGGAAACACAAAAACAAGATTTTATTCTATTCAAAAAGGCTTTCCCTGTGTAAAACTTAATAAAAATGATAGACATATTAGGTATCTATGCGTCCGAAACAACCTGCTCTATAAAAATATCACATGAGATGGCCCCTCAGGTGAATGCTGTAAAGAAAAAAAACTATGCCAAAATAGCAATTTTTTGTCACCTTGCCTCACAAAAATATAATACCAAGCAATCAAAACGTCTTACATATGTACCCGAAATGGGTACCAATCAAATCATCATCTCATCCCGCAAAAAATTAGACCCTACCTAATAGGGTTGTCATGGTACCAAGATTTTTATTAGATTTCGATACCATAGAAAAGTATTGCGATACTCTATACCATTCGATACCACGCAGTAAAAACAACGAAAGAAGCTGCATGCATTGCGCATTTTATGGAACGTCCGGCCCATAATAGAACAGTCCTATCCTATTTTTTGGGGGGGACGAGGGGAAAAAAATGGCGAATTGCGCAGTTTTTATTTTTCTGTTACGGTGTTCACCGCATAGGAGCTATTTTTTATTCTTTTAATAGTTTGGACTTTTTGGACGCGGCGATATGTAATATGTTTATTTATTTATTGTTTATATATTTTATATGTTAAATTGGGAAAGGGGGTGATTTATACTTAATTTTTTTTTTTTTTACTTTTTATTTAATAACTATTTCCCCCCTTAGGGGCTAGAACCTGGGATCTTTTAATAGAGATCTATTAGGGTGAATAGGACTTTACATTCTCCCTGCTGTCCTGTGCTTTATGCACATAGCAGCAGGGAGCTTACCATGGCAGCAAGGGCTTCAATAGCATCCTAGCTGCCATGGTAACCGATCAAAGCCCCAGGATTACAATGCTGGGGCTCCTATCACAATTACCACTGCACCACCAATGAAGAGGGTGGAGGGAACCCTGTGGCCAGTGCCATCTTTATTGTGGGGCAAAAGGGGCAGCTTCCCCGGGCCCATTTGCTCCTGGGGGGCCCAAGGCAGATGCCTTATGAGCCCCTCTGGCCACTAGTGACATGGGGGGTGGTGGAAGGGCACAGGGAGATGAGCACTTCCTTTGTCGTAGCGCTCATCCATCTCCATAGTCATCTGTTGCTCTGTTCTCAGGACAACGATACAGATGGAAGTGCTCCGTCGGGGGAGAGGAGGGAGAGGCGGTGCAGGCGGCACGATGACTGAGCCGTACAGCGTGGGACACAGGCCGGAAGAGGCCTGCATCACATCTCTGCCAGCCTGATGGAGGCAAGTATAAGTGTTAATTTTTTTTATACGGTACTACTACTGGCACATGATTGGAGGGCATCTATGGGGGCGCCTGTTACTGCCACATGATTTAGGGAATCTATGGGGGCATCTGTTACTGGCACATGATTGGGGGCATCTATGGGGGCACTTGTTACTGGCATATGATTGGGGGGCATCTATGAGGGCACTTGTAACTGGCACATGATTGGGGGCATCTATGAGGGCGCTTGTTACTGGCACATGATTGGGGGCATCTATGGGGGCGCTTGTTACTGGCACATGATTGGGGGGCATCTTTGGGGGCACTTGTTACTGGCACATGATTGGGGCATCTATGGGGCACATCTCTTACTGACACATTATTGGGGGTCACTGTGGGGGCATCTATGGGGACACTTCTAACAGGCACAATATTGGTGGCACTATAGGGCCACTTAGAAGAGGTATTTTATATGGGGGGCTCTGTATAGGGGTATTTTATACTGGGGCACATTATGGTGGGTACTATGGGGAAGGGGAGAGAGGAATACTATGGGCTTATCTATGGGGGCACTAAGAAGGGGTATTTTATACTTGCAAATTATGGGGGACACTGAGGGCCTGTCACTGTGGGGAGTGGGGGGAACCCCCCACCGTGCGGTGTCAAAGGGTAAAAGCGGATCAGCCTAGCCAAAAGTAGTAATAAGGGAGCAGGTCACCTCCTACAGCATCCCTAATCCTCTCCCTGACTCCTCACCGTATGAGCGGACCCCGATGGTAGGACGGCTCATACTCTGGATTCCTAGAGACCCTGAGTCGCCCTGGTATTCCCTCACCAAGGAGTCGGGAAGAGACGACCTGTTCATCCCAGTCATGAAGGAACAGGAGTCTCTGAGGCCAAGCTGCAAGGAGAGGGGAACACATACAGCATATGGAGTTGGCAGGTAAGCAAAACCCATAACACACTTACCTGCCACAGACACACTGACTGGAACCCGTGCACAAGTGTTGCTGTCCACACCAACATTAAGGACACAGCACTTACCACAACCAAACAGGAACCCAGGATACCCATAGCTGCAATAAACGTAAGACAGGGGAATGTCTAGCAAACATGCTGGACACCAAACATAACCAGCCATGTAACACAACACAAGACATACAAAACCCTGAACATAACCCACGCAAACCAAAGATAAGAAGGGAAAGGGATACCATAATACCATCAATGACCACAAGGGTGGCCCTCACTGGACAGATGGTAAAAGCCAGGAACAGTGAACCACCAGCATACACCAAGGCTGGAGGAACACTGAGCTTTAGCCATCCAGCAGAGGCTAAATAGCCCAAGCAGCTACACCCACACACACATAAACCCAGTGTTCACAAAACACTAGGAAGGGAGTTGACCCTTCCAACACCAGACAGAGGAAGGAAGCCACTTAAATGGGAAGTGCACACACAAGCATACCAAACCACACGTTGCCACCGGCAACAGCATGCGTGGTAACCATGTCACGGCAATCACCCAGAAGGCCGAGACACTGCCACTTCATGCTCACACAGCAACACATTGCCGCGGACAACCGCAAGTGTGTCAACAGTGTCACAGCGCAAACCAAAGGCTGTGACAGGGCCTCTACGGGTGCACTATATTGGGGTATTTTATACTGGCACATTATGGGGGCACTATGGGGACATTAGCTTAACTGGGGGCCTTAAAAGGGGGTATTTTTTGCACTGGGGGCATTTTTTTTTACTACTGGGGGCATTATGATGGGCTTTATTACTTCTGGGGGTCTATGGGGAACATGATTACTAGTATGGGCACTATAGGAGCATTATTACTTCTGGGGCACAGTGGGGACATGTTGGGGGCACTGTAAGAGCACTGTTACTACTATGTGTGCTCTAGCAGAGAATTATTCCTATTGGTGGGACTTTTAGGAGCACTATTACTGTGGGGGCACCTTGGCACAGTGTCGGCTTACCACAATTATTTTTTGGGGACGTTATGTTTACACAATTAGTGTCAGGGGCACTATTTGCTGGGGACGCAGATATTTTAGGGCACTGTGTGCCAATAATTATTGAAGGACACTATCTGCATGGTACTACTATTATCAGGGGGTTTATCTGTTTCTGCAGTATAGTATTGAGGAGCACAGCGGCACAGTATTGGGGGTGGTAGGATGATTTGTCCAGAAGATGGGAGGATGCTGGAAAAGTAGCAAACTAAGATTTTGTTTGTCAAACTGCAGAGACTAGAAATGGCTGAAAAAATGGTTGTCTGGTTTGACGGTCTGAAAGGAGAAGATGAGGAAAGAGAACATCTACATCAAAGAGACGTCACTATCTGCACGTTGTAAAAAAAAAAGTTATCTGCAAAATACTATATATTTGTGTCAGAAGTTGTGCTTTTTTAATTTATAGAATAATGATACAGCCATTTTGTTTGATACTTTTGTGCTGATTTTCTTTTTTTTTCTTTTCTATATTAAGGGACACTATAGTCACCAGAACCACAACAGCTAAACGTAGTAGTTCTGGTGTCTATAGCATGTCTCTGCAAGCTTTTTAGTGTACTGCCTTTTTTTTTCAGAAAAAAGGCAGTATTTACATTTACATACTGCCAAGGAACGCCTCTAGTGGCCACTCATCATTATTAAAGTTTACTACTCTACAAGGTGTGTGGATTTTTGTGTGTGTGTGTTGTGGTGGAGGGCATGATTGCATGCTAGAGTGTGGGAAGGCGGGATCCAGGGGTCCCAAGTAAATTCTTGCCAAGGGTCCAATCAATATTAAAGATGATTTAATACTGGGGGGGTTGGGGGGCACTGTACCACCAAAGATTTATTACTGGGGGGCTTGGGGGGTGCACTATGCCACCAATGATTTAATACTGGGGGTTTGGGGGGTGCACTGCACCACCAATGTTTTTAAAAAAATTAATACAAATACAGGAGGCGTGTGCCGGCGGCAGAAACACATAGCCGGCACCCAACCTCTATGACAGGGAGCTGCGATCAGTGGCAGTGCGGCACCTGAGGGGTTAACTGTCGCTGGTCGCAGCTCCCTGTCTTAGAGGTTGGGTGCCAGCTATGTGTTTCTTCAGCCGACACCCGTCTCCTGTATTTGTATTAAACGTTAGTTATCATCATTTGTGGTACAGTGGCCACAGCCGCTCCCTTCCTCCTCCCCTTTCTATCCTCATTTGTGGCAGCATTACAGGGGGGGAGGGATAGAGTGACTCCTTCTCCCCTGTGCTGCTGAGGAAACATGGCGCGCGATAAATGGCAAAAGTATTGATTGGGTATCGATAATTTGATACCCTGTGCAACCCTACTACCTAAGACAATTGCCCAGAAAATAAACAAAAAGGCTTTAACTGTGTAAAAATTAACAAAAATAAAAATGATAGACATAATGGGTATCGCCACGTCCATAACTTACAGCTCTGTAAAAATATCACATTATATGCCCCCTCAGGTGAATTCTGAAAAAAAATATTAAAAACTATGCCAAATCAGCAATTTTTTTCACCTTGACTCACAAAAAGTGTAATGCCAAGCAATCACAAAGTCTTATGTACCCTAAAATGGTACCAATGAAAATGTAATCTCATCCCACAAAAAATAAGCCCCCACATAAGACTATAAATAAAAAATAAATAAAAAACGCACCAGTAAACCAATCCATCAAAATCTGCACAGCAAATACCATATGGCGCTCCTTCCATTCTGAGTTCTGCCATGTGCCCCCACAGCAGTTTACCACCACATATGGGGTGTTGCCGTATTCAGGAGAAAGTGGGTAACAAATTATGGGGTTCTTTTTCTCCTGTTACCCCTTGTGAAAATGAAAAATGGGGGGACATTTCATCGGAAGAAATGAAACTTTTCATTTTCACAGCCAAGTGTCTCCAAATTCTGTAAAACGCTTCGGGGGTCAAAGTGCTCAGTACCCCTTAATATATTCTTTAAGGGGTGTAATATCTAAAATGGGGTCACTCTTTGAGGGTTTCCACTGTAGGGGTACATAAGGGTCTCTTCAAATACAAAACGCTGCATAAAAACTATTGTAGCATAATCTTCCTTCTGACCACTGCCATGTGTCCATAGAGCAGTTTACCACCAAATATGGGATATTTGTGTAACCTGCTGAATCAGAGTAATATATATTAAGGTTTATTTTGCTGTTAACCCTTGCTGTGTTGCAATAAAAAATTGATTTAACATAAAAAAATCTACCAAAAAAGTGACATTTTGAAATTTCACCTCCATTTTCCTTTCTTGTGGAACACCTCAATGGTTAACAAAGTTTGTAACATCAGTTTTGAATAATATGAGGGGTGTAGTTTCTAAAATGGGATCATTTATGGGGGGTTTCCATTACGTAAGCACCTCAAAATCACTTCATAACTGAATTGGTGCTTAAAAAAATGGCTTTGGAAATTTGTTGAAAATGTGAAAAATTGCTTCTAAACTTCTAAGCCTTATAATGTCCTAAAAAAATTATTCCAACATAAAGGAGACATATGGGGAATGTTAAGTAATAAATATTTTATGAGGTATCACTTTGTTTTAAAAGCAGAGAAATTGAGATTTTGAAAATTGCTAATTTTTCAACTTTTTGGCCAAATTTGGGATTTTTTATAAATAAATGTGAAATATATTGACTCAAATTAATGACTGTCATGAAGTACGATGTGTCACGAGAAAACATTCTCAGAATGGCTTGGATAAGTAAAATCATTTCAAAGTTATTACCACATAAAGTGACGCATCTCAGATTTGCTAAAAGTCTGAAAAGTGTCGGTACTGTAGGGGTTAAACACCTTAAAGCCATCTTATAGCCATCTTATTCCCTAAAACAGCTGCACCTTCGCCATCCCTACAATATAGCGTGTAGCTGACAGAAAGGTCAGGCTAGTTCTCTTAAACCCCTCCTTCCTACACCAGGTATTGAGCCATTTTTTTTACTCCCTAATCTTCCGCTTCCTTTCTGGCAGGGGCGGGGTGGGACAGGGAGGGAATTGCCCCCCCAGGCCGCTCTAAAAAAACGGCCGCTGGGCTGTCTTTAACAAATAATAATAATTTATTTATTTTTTATTCCTCAGGCCGGTGGTGGCGGCGGGCAGTAGGAGATGAGCGCTTTCATTGAGCGATGAGCGATTCAGATGTCTGTGCTGCGGCAGGGCAGGTGAGGGAGAGGCGTCTCCCTTCCCTGTTCATCTGATAGGCCGCAGGCACTAATGCCTGCAGCCTATCAGAGGCCGGCTCAGGCAGCACGATGACACACAGCGGGGGAAACAGGCCGGAAGAGACTTGCATCGCATCGCTGTTGATGGAGGTAAGTATTAGTGTGTTTTTGGGGGGGGTTTCTTTGCGGGAGAAGCTAGCACTATGGGGAGAGCTGGCATTTCTTACAGCCTAATTTTTTTGGGGGTGGCATTCTGGGGGCATTTAATTCTTGCCCATTTTGGGGGGGCACTATGGGGGAATTTCTTACTGGCACATTATGGGGGGGCACCATGGGGGAGAGGAGCACTATGGGGGCATCTGGGGGCTCTAAAGGGGCTTTTTTATTATTGGCACATTATGGGGGGCACTGTAGGGGAGAGCGGCACTATGGGGCATCTGTTAGCATTATAGGGGCATTATTTGGGGGCACTATGCGGAAGTGGGGGCTCTAAAGGGGCCTTTTTTATTGGCACATTATGGGGGCACTATGGAATCTGGTGGCACTAATGAAGCATTTTTTACTGGCACATTATGGGAGGTATTATAGGGGAGAGCGGCACTGTGGGGCATTATTTGGGGGCACTATGGGTGAGTGGAGCACTATTGGGGCATCTGGTGACACTAAGAAGGGGCATTTTTTACTGGCAAATTATGGGATGGGAGAGAGGAGCACTATAGGGGCATCTGCTGGGGGCACTAACAAGGGTTTTTTACTGGCATATTATGGGGGCAGGGGAGAGGAGCACTATGAGGGCATTTACTGGGGCACTATATAGGGGTATTTTATACTGGCATACATGGGGAAATTAGCTCAACTGCGGGCACTATGCGGGGGTATTTCATGTACTGTCATATTATAGGGAGAATTATTACTACTAGGAGGTATTATGGGGAGCTTTACTACTACTGGGGGGCTATGAGGAACATGATTATTAGTATGGGCCCTATAGGGGCATTATTACTACTAAGTGTGCTCTGGCAGAGAATTATTTCTATTGGTGGGATTTTGGGGAGCACTGTTACTTTGGAGGGCACCCTGGCACAGTATCAGCTTAGCACAATTATTTTTGGGGAACATAATTTTTATACTATTATTGTCTGGGTGCAGTTATTTTTTAGAGCACTGTGTGCCAATAATTGTTGAAGGGGGCACTGTCTGTGTGGTAGTAGTATTTCCAGGGGACTGTTTCTGCAGTATAGTATTGGGGGTGGCAGGAAAGGGTGTTCAGAAGATGTGAAGATTATGGAAATGTGGGAAACTTATGTCTGTCTGTCAGTCTCTGCAGATACGGGAGATGGCTGAAAAATCATCATGGCGGTCTGGTCTGAATGGAGAAAATAAAGAAAGAGAATGTCTACAACAAAGGTGACATCACTGGATGTAAGAGGTATCGGGCGCTATGTAGGAGAGGAGATGCTCCGGCTCCTCCCTCTGCCATTTGCAGAAGGAGGATTCAGAGCTGGGTGAGGACGTCCAAGGGGGGCAGCAGGCCACGGGCGGGTGGCAGAGGGTGGGGGGTGTAAGGCAATTTGAACTCTTTGCCTATGGTGTTCCTGACATCAGACCTCGGTGATCAGCTTGGATTAATCATTTTCTGGTTCCAGGAGAATGAATCAGATTTGAACATCAAACACGTGTCTGTTTCTAATTCACTCTGTTTATTCATTGCTTGCAAACACTTAAGGGTCCAGTCACACGTCCGTTGTTTCTTTCCTGATCTGTTCCGTTGTTTGCGGACCAGATCTGGACCCATCCATTTTCAATGGATCCTGAAAAAAATCGGACAGCACAATGTCAGATTTTTTTTCAGGACCCATTGAAAATGAATGGGTCCAGATCTGGTCCAGATCTGTTCCGCAAAAAACGGAACAGATCAGGAAAGAAACAACGGACGTGTGAATGGACCCTAATATAGGGGAGGGGTTGACCTCCCTTTACATCCAATCATATGTTAGCATTTGTTTTAACCTATAGCATGAATACACATGAGCTCTGCATTTACAGAATAGATGACTCATAGTAACAACAGTTAACCATTCAGGTATAAACACGTGGACTAGTATGCTTTGAGTGAGAATGACCTTGTAAAGTAAGACTGTTTAAACAAAGGCATGTATGGGCCTCTTCTAAACTGGACAGGACGTTGCTCAAATATTACAGAGGGGGGAAGGGAGAAGGGGGATCTTGGAACAGTGGACTGGCCAGATGTAATCGTAATACACGTTGCTGAAACAGACATAATGGAGTTACATATGTCCCTTCAATCCCCTCTTTAGAACCTTATATATATATATATATATATATATATATATATACCGTATACTATATGGTTCTTTCTCAGTTCTCCCTTGGTTTGCTTGTAAGCCTTTAGGTATTCTATATACCCTTCAGGAGTATAATCCTCAGGCTTTGTTGAGGTTGTGTTTACCTCTTCTACCTCTACCGGAATTTAGAGGAATGTTGAGTGTACCCCTCTTTCGGCCACATTTTTACATATGGTAAGAAGGGAGGGCACACACTGTAGACAACAGCAGAGACACACTATTGCAGCGACCATGGCGAGTACCACTCCTGAAACATACCTTATTTGACCAAAGTCAGGTATCCAGCCAAAAAGCCAGTCCCACCAACCTTGGTCAACATCTTGTTTTATATGTTTAATGATCTCTTCTAGTTGGCCTATTTTATATTTTATTCCACGGGAGTGATCTGATAAATTGAAAAAAACACATCCCTGCGAACGCTGAGCATCCTAACCATGTTGAAGCAATAAATAGTCAATAGTTGCCCTATTCTGCAAGATAGCATTTTTTTTTTATATGATTGTATATCCAGCAGCATATTTTGCAGAATTGCACTAGTGACATTTATTTGTTTTACCATAAAACAGGCAAGTTTTGATATTGTCTTGTGGTTATATATGGCCAACCCTGCCCTATCAAAGACATCCTTAAACTCATGTATTCTGACCTAGAGAGGAGATGTCACGGAAGGTGTATAGAAAACTAGAAGACACAAAATGAAGATCCGACTGGCTGGATCCAAAACTAAGGAACAAAAGGGAGAGCCCTGCAACAGACCTGGCTCTCTCCCTAACTGCTCAGCCTATGCAAAAATCTCAATGGTAGATGATCACATATCCTCGTACCTCGACTGTATAACACCTGAACACCCTAGAATAGTGAGGGGACACGACCACCAGCTCCCTACACTTGATACGGAGGGAATCAGGGTCACCTGGGATCCAGCAAACAG
Organism: Bufo gargarizans; assembly: GCF_014858855.1. Taxonomy (NCBI): domain Eukaryota; kingdom Metazoa; phylum Chordata; class Amphibia; order Anura; family Bufonidae; genus Bufo; species Bufo gargarizans. Next base: position 106,180,971 of record NC_058087.1, read on the forward strand.
GAAAACACAAATGAATGAACAAAACGTATCTGTAGAAGACTCAGTAGTAGCATCCAGCATGCATACACTCCAGGAAGTTGTATAAACCGCAAAGTGATGCAGTATGGGAAGGGATTTAAAGGGATGCATTCAGTGCAACTACATGACAGCTGAAAGAGGCTAACGAGATGAGAAAAGGAAAGCAAAACAAAAGGAACCTCAAAGAGGAGTTTCTGAAGGACGTCTGTCAGAGCTTCTCAGATGTCTGGTGGTGACAGTACCCCTCCTTCTACGAGTGGACTCCGGACACTCAGAGCCCACCTTCTCAGGATGGGACCTATGGAACGCCCTGATGAGACGAGTGGCCTTAATGTCCGTCACTGGGACCCACATCCTCTCCTCAGGACCAAACCCTCCCAATGAACGAGGTACTGGAGAGAACCGCGGACAACACGAGAATCCACAATCCTAGAGACCTGAAATTCAAGATTACCATCAACCACAATCGGAGGAGGATGCAAAGATGAGGGTACAATGGGTTGGACATAAGGTTTTAATAAGGACTTATGAAAAACATTATGGATCTTCCAAGTCTGAGGAAGATCAAGACGGTAGGCAACAGGATTGATGACGGACAAGATTTTGTAAGGCCCAATAAACTTAGGACCCAACTTCCAGGAGGGAACATTCAATTTGATATTCTTAGTAGACAACCATACCAGATCAGCAACATTCAGGTCCGGACCAGGCACACGTCTCTTATCCGCCACACGCTTATATCTCTCACTCATGCTCTTTAGATTATCCTGAATCTTTTGCCAAATAGATGACAAACGGACAACGGAATAGATGACGAGGAGAATCTGTCCTCATCAGGTAAACCAGAAGACCCCTCTCCAGAGAATGTCCCAAACTGCGGATGAAACCCAAATGCACCAAAAAATGGTGACTTATCAGAGGACTCCTGACGACGGTTATTTAAAGCAAACTCAGCAAGGGACAAAAAAGAACACCAATCCTCCTGATTCTCCGCCACAAAACAGCGCAGATATATCTCCAGATTCAGATTGACGCGCTCTGTCTGACCATTCGACTGCGGGTGGAAAGCAGAAGAGAATGACAACCGAACCCCCAAGCGAGAACAGAAAGCCTTCCAGAATCTGGAAACAAACTGTGTGCCCCTATCAGAGACTATGTCCGAAGGAATACCATGCAATTTGACAATCTGATCAATAAATGCCTGCGCCAGCGTCTTGGCATTGGGAAAGCCAGGAAAAGGAATGAAATGCACCATTTTGCTAAAATGGTCCACCACCACCAGAATCACAGTCTTCCCCGAGGAACGAGGCAGGTCCGTAATGAAGTCCATGGACAGATGTGTCCAAGGACGGGAAGGAATGGGTAATGGAAGGAGAGGACCTGATGGCCGTAAATGAGGGACTTTGGCACGACCGCAGGTCTCGCAGGCTGCCACAAAACCCTCAACCGACTTACGAAGCGCCGGCCACCTGAATCTCCGAGCGATGAGATCCACTGTGGCTCTTGCCCCCGGGTGCCCAGCAAGGACAGTATCGTGGTGCTCCTTAAAAATCTTGTGTCTTAAAGCGAGAGGCACAAACAACCTCCCAGGAGGACAAAGATCAGGAGCCTCTGACTGGGCTACCTGAACCTCTGAATGAAGGGTAGAGAAATATCAGGTTGTACCAAGATGGGAGCGGAAGCAAAACTCTCCTTGATATTAGAAAAAGCCTTACGCGCCTCTACCAAAAAATCTACCCCCTTTCTAGTCATATCAGTGAGTGGTTTAACAACAGAGGAATAATTCAAAATAAACTTCCGGTAATAATTGGCAAAACCCAAAAAACACATCAGCGCCCTTCTGATTCTCAGGAAGCTCCAACTCAAGCACAGCGCGGACCTTCTCGGGGCACATGCGAAAACCAGAAGCGGAGAGAAGAAACCCCAGAAATTGAATTTCTGGAACCGCAAACACACATTTTTCCAGTTTAGCGTACAATTTATTCTCCCGCAGGATGAGCAAGTGAGTGTTCCTTATGAGTTTTGAAATAAGGAGAAAAAAATCAAAATGTCATCTAGATACACTAATACAAAAATGCTGTTCACAAAATGCTGAAAGACGGCTGGAGCATTCATCAAACCAAAAGGCATAACCAAATTCTTAAAATGGCCCTCAGGGGTATTGAAGGCCGTCTTCCATTCGTCTCCTTCTCTGACCCTGACCAGGTTGTTAGATCCAAATTGGAAAAATCCGGGATCAGAGGAAGCGGATAAGGGTCACGAATTGTGATACAGTTCAGCTCCCTGAAATCCAGACATGGTCTTAAAGAACCATCTTTTTTCTTAACAAAGAAAAAACCAGCGGCAACAGGTGACTTCGAGGGTCGTATGTGTCCCTTTCTCAGACTCTCAGAGATATAAGCACGCATAGCAACCCTTTCAGGTTGGGAGAGATTGTATAAACGAGATTTAGGCAGCTTGGCGCCTGGGGGGAGATTAATAGGGCAATCGTACTCCCTGTGAGGGGGCAATTCCTGAACACCACTCTCAGAGAACACATCCGTAAATTCAGAGAGAAAAGATGGTACAGTCTTAGTAGAAACCTCTGAAACAGATGTCGTGAGGCAATTCTCTCAGCAAAAGTCACTCCAACCATTTATTTGCCTCGCGTGCCAATCAATGGTGTGGTTATGTTTAGTGAGCCAGGGTAGCCCCAACACTAGAGGAGTAGGCAACCCGCTTAGGACGAAACATGACACATCCTCAACATGTGTATCACTCATAATCAAACGGATATTGTGAACTATGCCCTTTAACAATTTCTGAGAAAGTGGAACGGAATCAATTACAAAAACAGGTATATCCTTTCCCAAAGTGCATACCTGGAAACCATGAGTTATAGCAAATTGATTATCAATGAGATTGACAGCTGCTCCACTATCTACAAAAATCTCACCAAAAATGTCCTTGCTCTCTAGCGCCACCCTGGCAGGTAGGACAAAACGGGAACTACAAGCAAACGGAAAACCTTCAATTTCCGCATCAACCTTGCCAATAGTAACAGATGGAACGTCTTTAGAGGATTTTTTTCTTTTTGTTTCTTTATTACTCTCAAAAAACTGCCTGAATCTCCTAGAGGGACAAACATTTGCCAAATGATTTATACCTCCACAACAGAAACAAACCTTCCTATGAGAGCTGAATCTTCTATTGTCAGAGGCAAGCAAATCCAGCTGCATGGGCTCCTGCTCAGAAGGGATTGAGAGCGACTGAGACCCCTGTGCACTGAATGAGACCGCCGCACTGTCCTTGGACTGAGTATGACAGGAAGGAGTGATCTCTCCTCTCTCTCTAAGACGCCTGTCAATACGAACGGCCCGAGACATGGCAGAGTCCAAGGAGGTAGGTCTCTCATGAAAGGCAAATGCATCTTTCAATCCCTCTGAAAGACCATGGCAAAATTTACTTCGGAGTGCAGCATCATTCCAACCAGTATCAGCTGCCCATCTCTGAAATTCTGAACAGTATATCTCTGCGGACTGTTTGCCCTGGCATAAAAGACGTAGTCTAGACTCAGCCAGAGCAATACGATATGGATCATCATATATCTGACCCAGGGCTAAAAAAAAATCATCCAGGCCCCCACCGGCAGCGAAAAGGCCCAGGACTGAGCGTTATCCCTGAGCAGCGAGATGATGATCCTCACCCTCTGCTCTTCATCACCAGAGGAATGGGGAAGTAGTCGAAAATGGAGTTTGCAAGCCTCTCTAAAACGAACAAAATTTTCACTACCCCCGGAGAACGTATCCGGGAGCGAGATCTTAGGCTCAGAACAAACTCCATGAACGCAAGCTGAACCGGTCACCTGAAACTGAGAAACAGTCTTACGGAGATCTGCTACCTCCAATGAAAGACCCTGCATGTGTTCAGTCACAAGTGAAACCGGATCCATGCTTGAGACGGTTTTGGTGGTTTATAATGTCACGGAAGGTGTATAGAAAACTAGAAGACACAAAATGAAGATCCGACTGGCTGGATCCAAAACTAAGGAACAAAAGGGGGAGCCCTGCAACAGACCTGGCTCTCTCCCTAACTGCTCAGCCTATGCAAAAATCTCAATGGTAGATTATCGTATATCCTCGTACCTCGACTGTATAACACCTGAACCCCCTATAATAGTGAGGGGACACGACCACCGGCTCCCTACACTTAATACGAAGGGAGTCAGGGTCAACTGGGATCCAGCAAACAGAAAAACACAAATGAATGAACAAAACTTATCTGTAGAAGACTCAGTAGTAGCATCCAGCATGCATACACTCCAGGAAGTTGTATAAACCGCAAAGTGATGCAGTATGGGAAGGGATTTAAAGGGATGCAATCAGTGCAACTACATGACAGCTGAGAGGCTAACGAGATGAGAAAAGGAAAGCAAAACAAAAGGAACCTCAAGGAGGAGGTTCTGAAGGACGTCTGTCAGAGCTTCTCAGATGTCTGGTGGTGACAGAAGATTCACATTATAATCACAATTTTCTGGTAGCTGAAGGGAAGTGTCTCTCGTGTGTCGTGTCTGCATTGCTGGGAATAGTGGTATCATTGCTAATGTCAGCCTAGCTATTGTACAGGGTCCCTCTGTAATATTGGCCGGTATGGATATGTAACTAATATTTCCACAGGCCAATACCCATCCTGTTGATAAAGGCACATGTTTTTCTAGGGAGGGTACTGTTTTTGTAATATTACATTGCATATTCTTTCCTGATACTATCTTTTTACAACTACCTAGATCTCTATCACAAATATTTGGCTTAGTCTTGTTCTGCATTTTTGCTTGTATGCAGCGGGGCAATAGTGTCTCATCACAGGTAAAATTATAACATATTTCTGCTGCTAGAACAAGACCTGTAATTATTTCTATCATATTACTTTGCAGAGTCTCATATGTATGACAGTTATAACAAGCATGATAAGGATTTACATATCCATATTTAACATCATGATCCTGCAAATCTGTCATTCCATTGGGAACGTAGGAGCCCCGTCCATACATCTACTGGGGTGGGGACTGCTACCAGTCATGTCTCCAAAATGTTAGATGCAGATAAAGTGGTTTGGAGACAAAAATCTGTTAAGTTCAGAGTTTTGGCCAGGTCCAGCCATAATTCTCCTTTGTCTTCCACAGATTGTCTTCCCCTCTGCATTCCTTTTTCAGGTATTTCTGTCTGTTCCACAGCCATGGGACAGTGAATAGGAGACACAAAATTGCAATTATCAAGGCACTACATCTCAGCCATCTTGAGGAATCTCCTAACTGCGTCATCTCGTTGGGGGTCAAGGCTGTCTGCCTCCGTTAGTACCCCTTCTGTTATGTTCTTAGAGGTCAAGGCTGTCTGCCTCCGTTAGTACCTCTGGGCCTCGTTGGAGGTCAGGGCTGTCTGCCCCCGTTAGTACCTCCTGTCCTTCTTCAAGTCCAAGGCTGTCTGCTTCCGTTCCTGCCTCCTCTCTTTCTCTCACAAGCTTCACTCAGGTGGCGTGGATCCACATTGGAAATTGTTCAGTCAGTACAGCTGTTCTGATTACTGAAACCACGGTAGTAGGTGGGCCATATGCAAAATCACCTTGAGCTCTTCCTTTCTTCAGTGTTTCGACCACCACCTCATCCCCCACCCTGTATGGGTGGGTAGGTTCCTGTGGAAAAGAGGGAGACTTACAAGCAACTTTGTCCTCAGTTTTGTTAAGTACATGTATCAATTTGGTGACATAGTCTTGCCTTATTAAATCACGGTCTCCTTCCTGCACTATCATTGGGCCCAAGGGGTGGGGAAAGGCCTCCCCATGAGTATCTCAATGCTGTTTATGTCCTACTCCGTGGAAATGTGCTATTAAGATGGAAGAACTGTGTTGAGGGAATGCATAGCTTCCCCTCTTCGCAGACTAATCCTGTCTTAGGATTTTTCTGCAATACTGGATAACACAAGTCTTACTGTTCATGTTCAGTGGCATACCACTGAAGATCAGTAAGCATTTGCAACATCTCAGGGGTTGGAGGAGCCAGACATGGCCTCTCCCAATGGTTACACAAACCTGTGGGGTTGCATTTGGCCACTCGTTTCGCCACCTTATCTACCAGAGCATTGCCCTGTGAGACATGATCCTTACCATCTGCTGCCGTGAATCCTCTCCTCTGCCAAATCATACCATGGTCCCACACTACCCCATGTGTGTACCTACTCTCAGTATAAACGGTAACAGGTCTATCAGTATGTAGAATACATGCCCTAGTGAGTGCAATGAGCTCAGCTGCCCGCTGTGTTGAGTGTGGATACCCTTGAGTAGGCCTACAACATCATGAGTGGTATGCAAAATGGTGTAATGTCACATTGTGAAAGGAGTTGCCAACTCTACCATCATAGCACAGGCTGCAAGAGAACACAGACATGCCAGCATCCCTTGAACAGGGGTGGGAATTTACCTTTGAGAAAAATACACAAGAACACAACTTGCCTCTGTTTTCTTGTGTCAGTACACCCGCCATGGTTTTACAATTTTGGCGTGCAAACATGTGGAAGGGCATATTATAGTCAGGGAGGCCCAGCCCTGGACTTGACATGAGTGAACATTTCAGATAATCAAATGCATTGTACATTTCAGAAGACCATTTAATCAAATATGGATTTTCATCCAGAGTGCCTTGCCTCAAAACATTGTCATAGTAGGAGCAATCAGGAATCCATTGTCTACAGTAGTTTATCATACCAAGGAAAGATAACATTTTATCTTGGTGTGCGGGGTTACCAGACCCGCAATAGACTGGACTCATTCTGCGCTGATTCTCCTTTCACCTTTTGTGAGGACAAAGCCCAAGCATTCAACCTGCATTTTACACCATTGCATTTTCTTAAGTGCCACTTTGTGACCACATCCTGACAATCATTATAACAGTGATAAACCATCCTGAATGCTGGCCTCCGCTGACATGCTACCCAGTAACAAATCATCGACATATTGCAGCAGCACAGAACCTTGGGGGGGGGGGGGTAAAATAGTTTTAACATGGCTTGGAGGACTATGCTGTACATTACAGGTGAATCAGCATATCCCTGGGGCATTCTGCACCAGGTCAGTTTATGTCCGTCAAAGGAAAAAGCAAAAAGTAGTCTGGTTATCTTATCAACTGGGATAGAAAAGAGTGCATTTTTCAGAACTATCACACTGAACCAAACAGCGTCTGCTGGAATGGCAGATAATAATTGAGTGACATCAGGTACAACAGGGGCTATAGGCACAATGATGTTGTTGATGGCCCGTAAATCCTTGAGAAAGCGGGTAGTACCATCTGCCTTTGTCACTGGATTCACGGGCGTGCTGTAGGGTGAAATCACCTCTTCCAGGATTCCCTTTTGTAGGAATTCTTCTATTATTGGCCTAAGTCAATCAATTTTCTCTTTTGACAGCGGGTCTTGTTTCTGATATACTGAGATGACACCTGGTTTCACAGTAGGTTTGTAAGGTGTGCAATATATGAATCCTGTGTCATATTCATTTGAAGACCATAATGCAGGGTTAATGTTGTTAAGTTCTGGGTGGTCCTGTATGTTTGCAAGAATCAGTGGCACAGGTGTAGAGATTGGAATGAGACCTGAGTGTACTCTTATGCCCTGATTCTTTGCTAATACCTGCAAGTCAAGCTTAATGAACAAATCTCTCCCTAACAGGCTGACTGGGCAATCTAGTATAATGCTAAATACATGATCTGTGATGTATTCCCTGTCCATAGTCTGGTAGTGAGTCAGTTTTGAAAGGTTTTGTCAAAACCCCATTAATTCACATAGAAGGCTCAAATTCTCCTTCCTCCCACTCTTAGCCATCTAAGTCCACCCCTTTTAGTCGGACGCTGCGGTCCTCCTTCTGTCTGTCATTAGTGTCCCAGCTGCCCATGAGAACAGAGTTCTGATGTTAAGCACAACACTTAACATGTAACACATAACTTCAAACATGGAAACAAACAGATCTGACAATACAGACATGAACACACAAAGGGCCCGTAAAAACTTTTCATTGACTTCAATAAAAAAAAAATTACAGCTTGATTAATGCTGTTGGCACCAATAAAAACCCAAAACTTCCAAAAAATAAAATAAAATTCTCAATGTGCATATTATATGAAAACAAATACCGTACTCCATACGCATTCACATTTTCATGTACTTATTTTCACAAACAGCTCATAACTTCACCCTCAGACATAAAAACTGAATTGCACACAAAGCTCTGCTAAAAACATCTCAGTCTTCACACATTTTCAACTCCACTACAACTCAAAGCCACACCCATTCACATTCCACTGAATCATGTATCTTCCAACCCATTCACACAATTTCTTTGTTTCATTTCAAAACTTGCAGCACAGACAAACACAGCTTTCCTGGAAACAGATACCCACACCACACCCAGAATTGCTAATGGTCTGTCACTATTGTGCTGCTTTTTCCAATGTCTTCTGGTCTTCACTCTGTGATTAATCAACTCTTATAAGAAGACAATATACATGTTATAATCATACAGTAATTTTGTTAAACCCAAATCATCTTTATATGCCATGGGGTCTTAGGTTAGTGTTGTACACATCGTCACTTACTCTATATAATTCCCTTCCCCCATTTCCTTTGCCTTGCGTCTCTTATCTCAAGAATATTTCTTTGTTTAAAGCAGGGGGAGTGAATCCGTCCATTACAGAACGTTCAACTTAAATATTCCTCAACTCTTACAGATACTGCACCAAACAATACTTATTGCTATTTCTAATGCTAGGGCTATGGCTCGTCCCTAATTAACCGCCTAACGCAGGATCGCGTTCCGGATGCGGCAGTGTGAGGCAGAGTCACGCATATGCGCGTCATCTTGCGAGACGCGCATATGCGTGACTCTGCCTCACGCATATGCGCATCGCAGGCCGGCAAAAGTTAGAGGGGGGTTACATCATCAGCCTGCCAACCAATGATCATCGCTGACAGGCTGATGATTAAAAAAAAAATAATCACAGGCCATTTAACACCTTATATTTATAAATATAAGGTGTTAAATGGCTTCTCTGCTGATTCTTTTGGTCGGTTGGTCTCAGCAGAGGAGCAGACATCATAGTGAGTACACCAAACACCACACTTAGCCCCCAGATCACCCCCATCACCCCAATGAACCCCTTGATCGCCCCTGTCAATCACCTAGTGAAAGGGAAAAAAGTGATCAGTGTAAACTGTCACTTTTTTTTTCACTGGAATTGACTGTCACCTTAGTTCGCCCTCCACCCAAAACGCAGTGTTTGCCTGATCAGGCCTGATCGCTGCACAATCACTTTACAAGCGCTGCGGCGATAAAAAAAAAATCAGTTTTGATATTTTTTATCAATAGCAGCGGCCTCCGGTACTTCGCTAGCCTCCCATTTGTAAGACAGGCTTGCTTTTTTTCTTGGGTAGTCTCAGGGAATACCCCCTAAATTTAGTAGTCTAAATGTCAAACAAGGGGTATTTTTCTAAAGAGGCCTACAGGCTTCTGACCCAGTCGGATGAGGAATGGGAACCCTCATCTGACGAATCCAGCGGGTCAGAATATGAACCTGTAGAAAGCAGTGGCAGTCTGACCCAAAGTTCGGACAAGGAGGTTGAGGTCCCTGATACCACCAGGCGTACCCGGCACCGTGTTGCTACACCACAGGTTGTGCAGGATCCGCTTCAAGGGCAGCAGAGTGGGGCTGGCGCTGTCGGATTACGTGGTGAGGCATACACCAGCAGCGCAGCCCACCCTGGACCTAGTACCAGCACTGCCGTACAACATGGTGAAGTGGCGAGCACCAGAAGGGCAGTTGAAGCTGGTACGGTGGCACGTGCAATAGTTACCCCGTTGCAGCCACCGCACATACAGGCCCGTAGACCCCCTAGAGTCCCTGAGGTGCTGGCAAACCCTGATTGGCAGTCCCCAACTTCAGCCGCACCATTAGTTCCCCCTTTCACCGCCCAATCTGGAGTTCGGGTTGAGACAGCTCAGATCGGTTCGGCACCGGGATTTTTTGAGCTGTTCTTGACTGCGGAGCTCTTGGACATAGTCGTGGCAGAAACAAATCGGTATGCCACTCAATTTATAGCCGCCAACCCGGGAAGCTATTATGCCCAGCCTTTCTGGTGGAAACCCATCCAAGTTTCCAAATTTAAAAAATTTCTGGGCCTTCTCCTCAACATGGGTCTAACCAAAAAGCATGAATTGCGGTCATATTGGTCCACGAACCCAATTCATCACATGCCCATATTCTCTGCTGCCATGTCCAGGGCACGATTTGAGGCCATCCTGCGTTTCCTGCACTTTAGCGATAACAACACCTCCCGTCCCAGAGGCCACCCAGCTTTTGACCAGCTCCACAAAATTCGGCCCCTCATAGACCACTTCAACAACAAATTTGCAGATTTGTATACCCCTGAGCAAAGCATCTGCATAGAAGAGTCCCCTATACATTTTACAAGCTCTGTGAAAGGGCCACAGGCTATACCCACAAATTTCGGATCTATGAGGGTAAAGATCAGACACTGGAGCTGGTCGGTTGCCCTGGATACCTGGGGAGCAGTGGGAAGACAGTCTGGGACTTGGTGTCACCCTTATTTGGCAAGGGGTACCATCTTTATGTGGACAATTTCTACACAAGTGTGCCGCTCTTCAGGCATTTGTTCCTAGAACAGATTGGCTGCTGTGGCCCCGCACGACCTAGTCGCCGGGACTTCCTCCAACGGCTCGTTACCACTCGTCTTGCAAGGGGGGAGAGGGCTGCCTTGTGTAACGAAGGACTGCTCGCGTTGAAATGGAGAGACCAGCGTGACGTTTACATGCTCTCCTCCATTCACGCGGACATGACAATACAAATTGAACGAGCAACCAGTGTCATTGAAAAGCCCCTCTGTGTCCACGACTATAATTCGCTCATGGGAGGGGTGGACTTCAATGACCAGATGTTGGCTCCTTATTTAGTTTCCCGACGCACCAGACGCTGGTATAAGAAGGTGTCTGTATATTTAATTCAATTGGCTGTATCTAATAGTTTTGTTCTTTACAGTAAGGCTGGGAGAACAGGATCCTTCCTCAAATTTCAGGAAGAGATCATCGAGAACCTCCTGTATCCAGGAGGTTCCGTGGCCCCATCCACCAGTGTAGTGAGCCGTCTACATGAGCGACATTTCCCCAATGTCGTTGCTGGTACCTCAACCCAACCGTCATCCCGAAAAAGATGTTAGGTGTCTGTAGCAGGAGTGGAATAAGGAGTGACACCTGCTATTTCTGTCCTGACTGCCCTGACCACCCTGCCCTATGCTTTGGGGAGTGTTTCCGGAAGTACCACACACTGGTACACTTAGCATAGGGATTGCATCTCACAGGACAGGCACACATGGCTATTAGGGCCCATTCACATAGCGTCACAACCAGACAGCTGAGAAGCTCTGACAGAGGCCTTTCAGAACCTCCTCCTTGAGTTTTCTTTGTTGTGGTATTCAGTTCCTCATCTCGTTAGCCTCTCTCAGCTGTCATGTAGTTGGACTGATTGCCTGCCCTTTAAATTCCTCCCCATAATGCTTTACTGGGTGGCTTATACTTCTTCCTGGAGTGTGTGTGCATGCTGATCCTGTTTCCCAGTCTGCTACAAAGTTAAGTGCTGTACATGTATCTGTTATTTTCTGTTTGCTGGATCCCAGGTGACCCTGACTCCCTCCGTGTCTGGTGTAGGGAGCCGGTGGTCGTGTCCCCTCACTATTGTAGGGTGTTCAGGGGTTATATAGTCGAGGTACGTGGATATGCAACCATCCACCTTTGGGATCTTTACATAGGCTGAGCAGCCAGGGAAAGTGCAAGGTCTTGTGCAGGGGTCTCCCTTTTGGTTCCTTAGCTTTGGATCCAGTGAGTCATCTATGCATGTTGCTTTGTCTTGCTTCCTGTACACTGTCCGTGACATTATAAGCCGCCAAAACCGTCTCAAGCATGGATCCAGTTTCACTTTTGGCTGAACGCTTCCAGGGTCTTTCATTGGAGGTAGCTGATCTCCGTAAGACTTTTTCTCAGCTTCAAGTGACCAGTTCAGCTTGCGTTCATGGAGTTTGTTCTGAGCCTAAGATCTCGCTCCCGGATACGTTCTCCGGGGGTAGTGAGAATTTTGTGCGTTTTAGAGATACTTGCAAACTCCATTTTCGCCTTCTTCCCCATTCCTCTGGTGATGAGGAACGGAGGGTGGGGATCATTATATCGCTGCTATGGGGTAACGCTCAGTCCTGGGCCTTTTCGCTGCCGGAGGGGGCACGGCCCCTCCGTTCAGTGGATGAATTCTTTTTAGCCCTGGGTCAGAGATATGATGATCCATATCGTATTGCTCTGGCTGAGTCTAGACTACATCTATTATGCCAGGGTAAACAATCCGCAGAGATATACTGCTCAGAATTTTGGAGATGGGCAGCTGATACTGGTTGGAATGATGTTGCACTCCGAAGTCAATTTTGCCATGGTCTTTCAGAGGAATTGAAAGATGCATTTGCCTTTCATGAAAGGCCTATTTCCTTGGACTCTGCTATGTCTCAGGCCGTTCGTATTGACAGGCGTCTTAGAGAGAGAGGAGAGATCTCTCCTTCCTGTCATACTCAGTCCCAGGACAGTGCAGCGGTCCCATTCTGTGCACAGGGGTCTCAGTCGCTGTCAGCCCTTTCTGAGCAGGAGCCCATGCAGCTGGGGTTGATTGCTTCTGACAATAGAAGATTCAGCCCGCATGGGAGGGTTTGTTTCTGTTGTGGAGGTATAAATCATTTGGCAAATGTTTGTCCCTCTAGGAGATTCAGGCAGTTCTCTGGGAGTAATAAAGAAACAAAGAGGAAAAAATCTTTTAAAAATGTTCCGTCTGTTACTATTGGCAGGGTTGAGGCGGAAATTGAAGGTTTTCCGTTTGTTTGTAGTTCCCGTTTTGTCCTGCCTGCTAGGGTGGCGCTAGAGAGCAAGAGCATTTTTTGTGAGATTTTTGTGGATAGTGGAGCAGCGGTCAATCTCATTGATAGTCAATTTGCAATAACTCATGGTTTCCAGGTGTGCACTTTGGGAAAGGATATTCCTGTTTTTGCTATTGATTCCGCTCCACTTTCTCAGAAATCATTAAAGGGCATAGTTCACAATATCCGTTTAATTGTGAGTGATGCTCATGTTGAGGATGTGTCATGTTTAGTCCTTAGCGGTTTGCCTACTCCTCTAGTGTTGGGGCTACCCTGGCTCACTAAACATAATCCCACCATTGATTGGCAAGCGAGGCAAATAAATGGTTGGAGTGACTTTTGCAGAGAGAATTGTCTCACGACATCTGTTTCTGAGGTTGCTACTAAGACTGTACCATCTTTTCTCTCAGAATTTTCGGATGTCTTCTCTGAGAGTGGAGTTCAGGATTTGCCCCCACACAGGGAGTACGATTGCCCTATTAATCTCATCCCAGGCGCCAAGCTGCCTAAATCTCGTTTATACAATCTTTCCCAACCTGAAAGGATCGCTATGCGTGCTTATATCTCTGAGAGTCTGAGAAAAGGACACATACGACCCCTTGAAGTCACCTGTTGCCGCTGGTTTTTTCTTTGTTAAGAAAAAAGATGGTTCTTTAAGACCTTGTCTGGATTTCAGGGAGCTGAACAGTATCACTATTCGTGATCCTTATCCCCTTCCTCTAATCCCGGACCTGTTTAACCAGGTTGTTGGGGCTAAAGTCTTTTCCAAATTAGATCTAAGAGGGGCATACAACCTGGTCAGGGTCAGAGAAGGAGACGAATGGAAGACGGCCTTCAATACCCCTGAGGGCCATTTTGAAAATTTGGTTATGCCTTTTGGTTTGATGAATGCCCCAGCCGTTTTTCAGCATTTCGTGAACAACATTTTTTATCATTTGATGGGAAAATTTGTATTAGTGTATTTGGATGACATTTTGATTTTTTCTCCTGATTTCAAAACTCATAAGGAACATTTACGTCAGGTCTTGCTCATTCTGCGGGAGAATAAATTATATGCGAAACTGGAAAAATGTGTGTTTGCGGTTCCAGAAATTAAATTTCTGGGGTTTCTTCTCTCCGCTTCTGGTTTTTGCATGGACCCCAAGAAGGTCAGCGCTGTGCTTGAGTGGGAGATTCCTGAGAATCAGAAGGCGCTGATGCGTTTTTTGGGCTTTACCAATTATTACAGGAAGTTTATTTTGAATTATTCCTCTATTGTTAAACCACTCACTGATATGACCAGAAAGGGGGTAGATTTTTCTTCTTGGTCGGTAGAGGCGCGTAAGGCTTTTTCTAATATCAAGGAGAGTTTTGCTTCCGCTCCCATCTTGGTGCAACCTGATATTTCTTTACCCTTCATAGTTGAGGTTGATGCTTCTGAGGTGGGTGTGGGTGCGGTCTTGTCTCAGGGTTCCTCTCCTGCCAAATGGCGACCGTGTGCCTTTTTCTCGAAAAAAAACTCTCCTCCGCAGAGAGAAATTACAATGTGGGAGATAGGGAATTGTTGGCCATCAAGTTGGCTTTTGAGGAATGGCGCCATTGGCTGAAGGGAGCCAGACACCCTATTACCGTGTTTACTGACCATAAAAATCTGGCCTACTTGGAGTCAGCCAAGCGTCTGAACCCGAGACAGGCCAGATGGTCTTTGTTCTTTTCAAGATTTAATTTTGTTGTCACGTTCCGCCCTGGAGTTAAGAATGTGAAGGCAGATGCCCTGTCACGTTGTTTTCCGGGAGGCGGGAATTTTGAAGACCCGGGTCCCATTTTGGCTGAAGGTGTGGTGGTCTCTGCTCTTTTTTCTGAATTGGAGGCAGAGGTGCAGGCAACCCAGTCAGAGGCTCCTGATCTTTGTCCTCCTGGGAGGTTGTTTGTGCCTCTCGCTTTAAGACACAAGATTTTTAAGGAACACCACGATACTGTCCTTGCTGGGCACCCGGGGGCAAGAGCCATACTGGATCTCATCGCTCGGAGATTCTGGTGGCCTGCGCTTTGTGAGTCGGTTGAGGGTTTTGTGGCAGCCTGCGAGACTTGCGCTCGTGCCAAAGTCCCTCATTCACGGCCATCAGGTCCTCTCCTTCCCTTACCCATTCCTTGCCGTCCTTGGACACATCTGTCCATGGACTTCATAACGGACCTGCCTCGTTCCTCGGGGAAGACTGTGATTCTGGTGGTGGTGGACCGTTTTAGCAAAATGGTGCATTTCATCCCTTTTCCTGGTTTGCCCAATGCTAAGACGCTGGCGCAGGCATTTATTGATCACATTGTCAAATTGCACGGTATTCCTTCAGACATAGTCTCTGATAGGGGCACGCAGTTTGTTTCCAGATTCTGGAAGGCTTTCTGTTCTCGCTTGGGGGTTCGGTTGTCATTCTCTTCTGCTTTCCACCCGCAGTCGAATGGCCAGACAGAGCGCGTCAATCTGAATCTGGAGACATATCTGCGCTGTTTTGTGGCGGAGAATGAAGAGGATTGGTGTTCTTTTTTGTCCCTTGCTGAGTTTGCTTTAAATAACCGTCGTCAGGAGTCCTCTGATAAGTCACCATTTTTTAGTGCATATGGGTTTCATCCGCAGTTTGGGACTTTCTCGGGAGAGGGGTATTCTGGTTTACCTGATGAGGACAGATTCTCCTCGTCTTTGTCATCTATTTGGCAAAATATTCAGGATAATCTAAAGAGCATGAGTGAGAGATATAAGCGTGTGGCAGAAAAGAGACGTGTGCTTGGTCCGGACCTGAATGTTGGTGATCTGGTGTGGTTGTCTACTAAGAATATCAAATTGAAGGTTCCCTCCTGGAAGTTGGGTACTAGGTTTATTGGGCCTTACAAAATCCTGTCTGTCATCAATCCTGTTGCCTACCGTCTTGATCTTCCTCAGACTTGGAAGATCCATAATGTTTTTCATAAGTCCTTATTGAAACCTTATGTTCAACCCATTGTACCCTCGCCTTTGCCTCCTCCTCCGATTATGGTTGATGGGAATCTTGAATTTCAGGTCTCTAGGATTGTGGATTCTCGTCTTGTCCGCGGTTCTCTTCAGTACCTTGTTTATTGGGAGGGTTATGGTCCTGAGGAGAGGATGTGGGTCCCAGTGACGGACATTAAGGCCTCTCGTCTCATCAGGGCTTTCCATAGGTCCCATCCTGAGAAGGTGGGTTCTGAGTTTACGGAGTCCACTCGTAGAGGGAGGGGTACTGTCACAACCAGACAGCTGAGAAGCTCTGACAGAGGCCTTTCAGAACCTCCTCCTTGAGTTTTCTTTGTTGTGGTATTCAGTTCCTCATCTCGTTAGCCTCTCTCAGCTGTCATGTAGTTGGACTGATTGCTTCCCTTTAAATTCCTCCCCATAATGCTTTACTGGGCGGCTTATACTTCTTCCTGGAGTGTGTGTGCATGCTGATCCTGTTTCCCAGTCTTCTACAAAGTTAAGTGCTGTACATTTATCTGTTATTTTCTGTTTGCTGGATCCCAGGTGACCCTGACTCCCTCCGTGTCTGGTGTAGGGAGCCGGTGGTTGTGTCCCCTCACTATTGTGGGGTGTTCAGGGGTTATATAGTCGAGGTACGTGGATATGCAACCATCCACCTTTGGGATCTTTGCATAGGCTGAGCAGCCAGGGAAAGTGCAAGGTCTTGTGCAGGGGTCTCCCTTTTGGTTCCTTAGCTTTGGATCCAGTGAGTCATCTATGCATGTTGCTTTGTCTTGTTTCCTGTACACCGTCCGTGACACACAGAGCTGCTGCAAACTTCTCCTTTCACCTGGGACAAAGTGCATAATGTACTTCGCCACATCTTTGGGCGATTTGCGCTTTGCACATTGTCCCATGGGGAAGGAGAGGTTTGTCCTATAAAGGTAAAAAAAAAAAAATTACCAGTAAGCAAAAAAAGTTAACGTTCTGTTCAAAAAGTTAAATAAAGTTTATATGTTCCATTCAAATGTTATTATAAAGTTAATAAATGTATTGTGTTGCAGCCTGTTTTTTTTTTTTTTTTTTTTTTTTTTTTTTTTTTTTTTTTTTACCTTCTAGGTGGACCAACCGATCGAGCTGCAGCACTGATGTGCATTCTGACAGAAGCATTGCGCTGCTGTCAGATTACACAAAAGTCGGTGTATGCGGCGCTGCAAGATGAGATTTCTCCACTGCAGTAAAAGATAAGTTTGCTGAGGCATATCAGCTAAGGGGGCGGCGGTATTCATATGCTTTGGCAAACACTTTGTATATAAAAAATAAATAAAAAATCCCGGCAATGATTTATTCATCCACATCGATTGATGTGAATGGAGAAATCGGGTTTGCCAGGGCATACGAGAAACTCCTAATGCTGGCCATACATGTAATGATTGCGGTGACCCTCAAATGCCAGGGCAGTACAAACACCCCACAAATGACCCCATTTTGGAAAGAAAACACCCCAAAGTATTCGCTGAGGGGCATATTGAGTCCATGAAAGATTGAAATTTTTGTCCCAAGTTAGCGGAAAGGGAGACTTTGTGAGAAAAAAAAAACTATTTCCGTTAACTTGTGGCAAAAAAAAAAAATCTGTGAACTCGCCATGCCCCTCATTGAATACCTTGGGGTGTCTTCTTTCCAAAATGGGGTCACATGTGGGGTATTTATACTGCCCTGGCATTTTAGAGGCCCTAAAGCGTGAGAAGAAGTCTGGGATCCAAATGTCTAAAAATGCCCTCCTAAAAAGAATTTGGGCCCCTTTGCGCATCTAGCCTGCAAAAAAGTGTCACACATGTGATACCGCCATACTCAGGAGAAGTAGGGCAATGTGTTTTGGTGTGTAATTTTACATATACCCATGCTGGGTGAGATAAATATCTTGGTCAAATGCCAACTTTGTATAAAAAAAATGGGAAAAGTTGTCTTTTGCCGAGATATTTCTCTCACCCAGCATGGGTATATGTAAAAAGACACCCTAAAACACATTGCCCTACTTCTTTGCAGCCTAGGTGGGCAAATGGGCCCATATTCCAAAGAGCACCTTTCAGATTTCACAGGGCATTTTTTACAGATTTTGATTTCAAACTACTTCTCACGCATTAGGGCCCCTAAAATGCCAGGGCAGTATAACTATCCCACAAGTGACCCCATTTTGGAAAGAAGACACCCCAAGGTATTCCATGAGGGGCATGGCGATTTCCTAGAATTTTTTATTTTTTGTCACAAGTTAGTGGGCATTGTAGAGCCTCAGGAAACATGACAGGTACTCAGAAAGTCAGAGCTGCTTCAAAAAGCGAAAATTCACATTTTTGTACCATAGTTTGTAAACGCTATAACTTTTACCCAAACCACTTTTATTTTTTATTTTTTTTACCCAAACATTTTTGTTTTATCAAAGTCATGTGAAACAATAAATTCAGAGAAAAATTAATATATAGATGTTGTTTTTTAAAAAAAAATTACAACTGAAAGTGAAAAATGTAATTTTTGGGCAAAAATTTCGTTCAATTTCAATTAATAACAAAAAATGTCAGCAGCAATGAAATACCACCAAATGAAAGCTCTATTAGTGAGAAGAAAAGGAGGTAAAATTCATTTGGGTGGTAAGTTGCATGACTGAGCAATAAACGGTAAAAGTAGTGTAGTGCAGAATTGTAAAAAGTGGTCTGGTCATTAAGGGTGTTTAAGCTAGGGGAGCTGAGGTGGTTAAACACACACATATCATTAGGGCAACAAAACTTAACCAGTTCATTTCGGAACATTTAACACAAGCCCTTTCTGATTGCAGACACTGGGGCACTTTCTTTCTTGCTAGTGCCATTAATTAACTTTGTGACACTGCTCTATTTTCTCACTCACCAGAGCCCCCCCTTCACCATCACAGGAGTTCTGATGTACACAGTCTGTAAGCTCTAACTTCACAGATTCCTACAGATTTTCATCCCTGTTGCCAGCCGGGCAACCTGTTGTCTGGGGCTACACATTCTCTATAACATTCTGTTTCACATTTTAACTGTCAATTCTCTATTAATATCACATCCTGCCAAATTGTCTACCCATGGGTTAACTAGGAAGCAACTTGTGGGACTAGACTGTGCAACATAAAGTTTACATGTTGGCAGTGATGGAAACAGAATGATTTCACAGTGGGATGTGACCGTACACTCACCACCCGGTCAACATCTCACACAGACAGATAATCTTATCACATCTAAAAGAGTTAATCCAAGCTTGTAATCTTCTGTTCCCTGAACACAATTTCTTTATAGTGCACTATATTTATCTCTAGTGATATGGACTCCCTGAGCCTCTTATAATCAACTTAGCTCCCTGAGCTATTGCCTGTGTCCCTGACACAGCAACCTACCAAAATCATGAATAGATGGTTCAACTTACTTGGGTCGAGACGTGGTCAGTGCCCTCGGATCCAAGGAGGAGAAGAATTGATGTCTTTCACAGCAGACCCGAGGATGACCCTCTCGATCCCGGACAGAGCCCCCAAAGCTGTAAGGCAATTTGGACTCTTTGCCTATGGCAGGCATGTCCAAACTGCGGCCCTCCAGCTGTTCCAAAACTACAACTCCCAGCATGCCTGGATAGCTTACAGCTATTAGAGCATGCTGGGAGTTGTAGTTTTGCAACAGCTGGAGGGCCGCAGTTTGGACATGCCTGGCCTATGGTGTTCCTGACATCAGACCTCGGTGATCAGCTTGGATCAAGCCTTTTCTGGTACCAGGAGAATGAATCAGATTTGAACATCAAACACGTGTCTAGTTCTAATTCACTCTGTTTATTCATTGCTTGCAAACACTTAATATAGGGGAGGGTTGACCTCCCTTTACATCCAATCATATGTTAGCATTTGTTTTAACCTATAGCTTGAGTACACATGAGCTCTGCATTTACAGAATAGATGACTCATAGTAACAACAGTTAACCATTCAGGTATAAACACGTGGGCTAGTATGCATTGAGTGAGAATGACCTTGTAAAGTAAGACTGTTTAAACAAAGGCATGTATGGGCCTCTTCTAAACTGGACAGGACGTTGCTCAAATATTACAGAGGGGGGGAAGGGAGAAGGGGGATCTTGGAACAGTGCACTGGCCAGATGTAATCGTAATACACGTTGCTGAAACAGACATAATAGAGTTACATATGTCCCTTCAGGGGGAACCACAGGCATTGAGCAGGATCTGGGGAGGGAGGAGAGCGGAGTAGCTTCCTGACTGTAGCCTGCTGTTGTTTATTGTATAATGTGAAGCAGACAGTGCAGCCAGGACAGGCCCTCCCCTATCCGTATGATGTGTAGAGACAGGCTTTAACAATAGAATTTCAGCTGTACAGTGTTTGTTGGGAGTGGCCTATTACATGTATGAGGGGATTTTAATAATGGGCGGGGCTAAAAATGGGCCACTTGACTGGATTTGCACCCCAGGACTAAGGCTGCCAGCCCTTCTCTGCTTTCTGGTGTGGCTTGTGCTAGCAGTAGTAGTTCAGAAAATACTACCTTTGAGATCCTTGCCCTGAGATTGCGACCTAAGTCCCTGAAATAATTTTTAAGGACGCTTCATCTACCTCTAACTTTGTCATTGGTTCCAAAGTGTACCATGACCGCTGGGTCTTCGCCAGCCTCTTCCAGTGATCTATCAACCTGATCCACAATATGTCGAACTCGAGCACCAGAAAGAAAACACACAGTTCACTGATCCCATCCTTTGTGACAGATCGCCCTATCTGTATCCCTAATGATCGAGTCTCCCATTACCAGCACCTGTCTGGCCTACCCTGGTGCCCTGCTTACTGGAGCTGGAATTCCCTGGGCTTGCAGAGAAAGTGTCTTGCTGCAGCAATGCTTTCCCTGAACTACCATTCTCCTCATTTGCCACAAACTTGTTGCAGTTTGTCAGATCAGAGCTAGCCTCCCTGAAACTGTTCCCTCTATCCTGCTTTAAGTTATCCAATTAACTCATTTTGCCGATCCTCTATACCACCACCCTCATCTACCCCATAGAGTGTCTGTTCCCCTTAGAGTGTCTGAATCTAAAGTCACTTATCTTAAAGGAGATGTGTCATTAGAAAATGACCTATTGTTTAATGCTTAACATATTTTTAAAGATGTTATTTTTAATTTTCCTTGTCAAATTTATAGTTAAGCAAAAACCATAAACTCCTGTAAGTTTCTCAATGGACAATAAGCTAATAATAGGCGTTACTTTTTGGTCTGTACAGATCACTTCACTGCTGTTATATATTATTCTAAACCTGCCTGTAATGATAAGGAGATATCACCTCTGTGTATAGATGAGACAGGATCCACCATTCACAATAGGTGATATGTCAAAGCTTACCTACCCTATTTTTTTTAACTAAAGGATGGACCGGACTATAAGACACACCTAGAATTTGGAGGAGGAAAATAAGAAAAAAAAAATATTTTCCACTTGAATGGTGCTTAGCAGTGCCCAGGCCAGTGATACTAATCGTGACGCCACTGGGCCTGTGATAAACAGCGAGAAGGCTGCGGAGCTCCTAGAGCACCGCTCCTTTCTCAAACAGCAGATCAGCAGGGGTCTCGGGTGTCGGAACCCCACCAATCAGATGCTGATGATCTATCCAGAGGATAGATCATCAGTAAAAAAAAAAAGAAAGAACAGCAGAACCCCTTTAAGGCAAACACACTTGCGATCAAACATATGCACGTTCACAAACTCACATTTTTTGTCTGCTTATATAGCTGCTACTCCTAGACAGCTTCAAAACAGTCTGTTGATTCCCCCCCCCCCCTCTGGATTTAACCCCTTCTTGACCAGCATCGTAATAGTATGGCGCTGCGGGAAGTGACTTAACGCCCAGCACCATTCAGGTACGGCCCACGCATTAACCCTTTCCTATGTTTGCTGACCGCTGCATGTGCAGTTTGTGTGGAGTGAGGGAGCTCCATCCCCGTCCCCATCGGGTCCTCATGCTGCGGTGACAGGGACCTGATGGTTGGGAAGGCAGGCCCATGCCTTCCATAGGCATCATGCAGCCTTCCATGGAAGCCTGTGAGACCCAGGCCCCTGTATAAATTTTTATTTTTTTTTAAAAAGGGGGCAGCAGAACCCCTTTAAGACAAACCGCTATATATCATCCCAATGAGTGGTGACTACACAGTGCATTGGTTGATGTCATTTAACCCCTGAGTGACCAGCCTGTTTTGGACCTTACTGACCAAGCGTTTTTCTTCCTTTTTCATCGGCGCGTTCCAAGAGCTATAATTATTTTTCAGTCTATATAGCTTTATGAGGGTTTGATTTTCGCGGGACAAGGTGTAGTTTTTAATGGCGCTGTGGCGAAACCAACCTCGCCACTGGGTTTTGAAGGGGCCTGACTACCAGCCTCTTGCCCCAGGATTATGGGCCCTCTCATCAGCCAGGCCTCCTTTGTTCCAAAGGACTAACTTGAACCCTTGGTCTAATTCGTGCCATTTTGGGATGTTAAATGTCTATGTGTATTGAAAAGGGTGGGACATTGTATACGTTGAGTAGTGAGGTCTGTTCCATTGTCTCTCTGTGTGTATTGGTGATGTCCTTTGTCCTGAGCGATAATTGAATTACTTCTCGGTTGTCTTCAGGACAGAGGATATTGTGTATTCGCCTGCCTGTGATGATTACATCAACCCAGTGTGAGGTAATTGTATCACAGGCAGAGGGGAGGATTTTGGGTGGGAGTGTCTGAGTGTATTGTGGTTATTGGCTGTTTTTACAAAACCCTGTGGGTGGTAACCTTGTTGGAAGAAGTGTATAAATCAATGCTTGTGTGTTCAAATAAAAAGTTCCTGCTTTACCCCTTCATGAAGTTTTGGCTCATGTTTGAGGAATGGGATAACTACACTCTTGGCAATTTCTATATCACAATACTCCCCTAAGTATAAGCTCTTGTAAGAGCTTGTTCATGGTTCCTGCTCTCTGGATATAGGAGAGGTTCACCCACTGGAAGCTGAAGCCCGGTCTTGGGTCCAGCGTGGGTGGAGGACGGTGAGACCCCAACCAAGCTGCGGCGGTTTGTGGGGTCTGTGGTGGTTATGGTGTCAAGTTGAGTGCTTGGAGCCCTCGGGAAGCACTAGGAGCATTCATCAACGGAGGTACCCGGTCTGGGTGCCAGGAGATCCGTTACATTGGTGGCAAGCAGTGGGATGGCATCCTAGTAAGAGGAGAAGCAGCTCGGAGACACCGTTTGTGGATTTACAAAATTGAGGGCAACGCTAGTATCCGTACAGCGCCCCTGGATACAGCAGGATGGAATCAACTAGTCTTCGGACAGTGTTCTATGATGAGGAGGAGGAGGCAGCCGCGAACTACAGGGATGCAGACAGAAAGGAAATCTGGTATGATGCCCTGGAAAATGCCCAGCAGCAGCGAGGTGAGAGCCTTACCAGTTAAGAGCAGCGGCTACAGAAGCGTGTGGCGATGCGGATGGGTCTCTTGGGAGAGCATCCCCTGGATGAGTGGGTGACAGAACTGGAGAGCCTGGTGTGGAAGGAGCTTTGGCTAGACAACGCCTACCAGGCAATCTGGTGGTATGTGATTCGGCACTCCCCCTGGATGGCTGAGCATGACAGACCCGAGGGTGGGGATTATGATGGCCCTGGCCTGTTGTTTGAGGCCTTCGCAGAACCGGAGTTCGGAGATGCTGGAGAGTCCCAGTTCTGGGATATCTATGAGTACAGGGAGGCTATGCAAGATTGGGCTACAGCGAGAGAGGTTAGACAAGACCTGGCATCTCTAGTGTCAAAGGATTGGGAGCTGGAGCAGGATTACCAATACCTCTTCAGCTCAATTCGGTCCCAATATACACTGCCAGAGAGCTGGGTGGCAGTCCCAGACCTACAACCCTACAGCTGGGAAGACCCGACTGAAGTATCCCCTGCTTCAGTACCAGCTACAAAGGTAGGAGACCTCATAGACTGGTCCTGGGGGGAAACCCATATGGCAGGTGGAGATGGGACCGAGATCTCTCCACCGGCCCTACAGGGATGCTGGGCAGTCGGCCTAAATCCCCAACGGCAGCCAGAGTTTCAGGGAGTAGGGACAGTTGGTCCTGCTCCCCAGCGGCAGTGTACTTTGAAGGGAGAGGAGACAACCGGTCTCTCTCCCCAACCACAGGGGGACAGCACCCCTAGCTCCAA
Organism: Bufo gargarizans; assembly: GCF_014858855.1. Taxonomy (NCBI): domain Eukaryota; kingdom Metazoa; phylum Chordata; class Amphibia; order Anura; family Bufonidae; genus Bufo; species Bufo gargarizans. Next base: position 106,205,124 of record NC_058087.1, read on the forward strand.
TGATGCAGATGGGACCGCAGTCTCTGCACCAGGCCTACCAGGATGCTGGTCGGCCGGTACAGAGTCCCCACCAACCGCACAGGAATGCCAGGAGGAGGAGGTAAGTGATCCCTCCTCTCCACAGCTGATCCGCAACAAGGTCCTGGGGGTAGGATTCCCTGACCCCATCCCAGCGGAAGAGCTGGCATCTGGGCAGAGCACAGTTGGCCTCTGCCCTCCTCTATCCTCTTCTCCAGAGGCTGACTTCCCACAGGCTACCCCAGCGGAAGAGCTGGCATCTGGACAGAGCGCAGTCGGCCTCTGCCCTCCCCTATGCTCTTCTCCAGAGGCTGACTCAACACACAGGCTTCCCCAGCAGAAGAGCTGGCATCTGGGCAGAACACAGTTGGCCTCTGCCCTCCCCTATTCTCTTCTCCAGAGCCGGACTTTCCACAGGCTACCCCAGTGAAAGAGCTAGCATCTGGGCGCAGTCGGCCTTTGCCCACCAAGTACCTACAGCTCCAAGCTAGAGAACAACAATGAAGCAAAGAGTAGCAGATGCCCACTTAACAGCTAGGGACATACAGAACAGAGCCAGGCCCCAAAATTCAACAGGTCCAGTATTGGGTTGTCGGTGGACGGCCAGACTAACCCAGGTACCGACCGGCATGAGGTCAGGTATCTGGTTAGTCTTCCCTGGGGGGGGGGGAGATGTGTGGCGAAACCAACCTCGCCACTGAATTTTGGAGGGGCCTGGCTACCAGCCTCTTGCCCCAGGATTATGGGCCCTCTCATCAGCCAGGCCTCCTTTGTTCACAAAGGACTTGGACTAACTTGAACCCCTTGTCTAATTCGTGCCATTTTGGGATGTTAAATGTCTATGTGTATTGAAAAGGGTGGGACATTGTATATGTTGAGTAGTGAGGTCTGTTCCATTGTCTCTCTGTGTGTATTAGCGATGTCCTTTGTCCTGAGAGATAATTGAATTACTTCTCGGTTGTCTCCAGGACAGAGGATATTGTGTATTCGCCTGCCTGTGATGATTACATCAACCCAGTGTGAGGTAATTGTATCACAGGCAGAGGGGAGGATTTTGGCTGGGAGTGTCTGAGTGTATGTACGTGGTTATTGGCTGTTTTTACAAAACCCTGTGGGTGGTAACCTTGTTGGAAGATGTGTATAAATCAATGCTTGTGTGTTCAAATAAAGAGTTCCTGTTTTTATCCTTTACCAAGTTGAGGCTGGTGTTTGGGTAACTGATCGACATTGGGGGATTGCTATACGCTGAAGATTTGCTATACTCCCCTGGCATAACTACTAGCTCTTGTAAGAGCTGTTCCTGCTCTCTAGTTTTAGGAGAGGTTCACCCACTGGAGCCTGGAGTCGTGTCATAGGTCCAGGGTGGGTAGGAGACGGTGAGACCTCAACCAAGCTTCGGCGGTTCGTGGGGTCTGCAGCGCTTATGGTGTCAAGTGGAGTGCTTGGAGTCCTCGGGAAGCACTAGGAGCATCCATCAACGGAGGTACCCGGTCGGGGTGCTAGGAGATCCGTTACAAGCGCTATTTTGGGGTACAAATAACTTTCTGATTAACTTTTATTAACTCTTTCTGGGAGGGAGATGGGAAAACCAGCAATACTGCCACTGAGTTATTACGTTATACATTTTATGGCGTTCATTTTTCTGTATAAATAACATAATATCTTTATTCTCTGGGTCACTACGATCACAGTGATACCAAATACATATAGTTTATTTTTTTCTGTTTTACTACTTTTTTGCAATAAAACCCCCTTTTTTTTAATGAAAAAAATGTTATTGCATTGCCACTTTTCAAGACCCATAGCTTTTTTACTTTTCTTTCTATGGAGTTGTATGAGGGGTTGATTTTTGCGGGACGACTTGTATTTTTCATTGGTATCATTTTGGAGTAAATGGCGCTTTTTGATCGCTTGTTATTACGTTTTTTCGGTGGCAACTAAGAATAAATTAGCAATTCTGCTGGAAAGTACTCAAAGCTGGTCTAGGGCCTAAACGAGACCCCAGCCAGCCTTCACACACATCGTCATCACACTTGCGGGGTGCCGATGGGAGACAGAGGGAGTCCGCTCCCTCTGTCAGCACTTTACATGTGGCGGGCACCATTACCGGCATGTAAAGTGTTAAACAACCCGGATCGGCACTCCTGTCGGTCCGGGCTGTTAGAGCAGGGCTGCGGCTCTTAGACTGGGCCACCGTAAAAAAGCAGCGGCCCAGCCTAAGGCCCCTTAGTGACCACCGTAAGAAAGGCGTATGGGTGGTGACTAAGGGGCTAAAGCATGCAGCAGCACATTAGCAACTCCAGTATATATATTTAAAGCAAACAACACACCACCAACTCCAGTATATGTTATACACACACAGCACTGGTTAAAGTCCTTAAGGCCTCTTTCACACGGGCGTCACAGATTTGGGCCTGATAAGATGCTGGTGCGTCGCGGGAAAATTTTGTGCGCGAGTGCAAAACATTTTAATGCGTTTTGCACGCGCGTGAGAAAAATTGGCATGTTTGGTGCCCAAACCCGAACAGTTCGGGTTTGGGTTAGGTGTTGTGTAGATGGTGATGGATCATGTGACGGACCAGTTCGAGTTTGGGTTAGATGTTGTGTAGATGGTGATGGATCATGTGACGGACCATGTGATGAGCGCAGTGACGTTACCACAGGTCCTTTTCCTCAAAGAAGAAGAAGGAAGAGAAGCCTGGCTGCGCGAACAAGTGGATTAAGGTGAGTTAAATTATTATTATTTTTTTTTTTTAACCCCTCCATCCCTATTTTACTAAGCATTCTGTATTAAGAATGTTATTATTTTCCCTTATAACCATGTATAAGGAAAAATAATAAGGATCGGGTCCCCATCCCGATCGTCTCCTAGCAACCATGCATGAAAATCGCCCCGCATCCTCACTTGCTTGCAGATGCTTGCGATTTTCATGCAGCCACATTCACTTCTATGCAATTTGCAGTCCCCAATGCATGGGCAACATCAGTGCGGTGGCCAGGACGGATCGAGACCCATTCAACTTGAATGGGTCTGTGATCCATCCGCACCGTTAAAAAATAGAACATGTTCTATTTTTTTGCAGTGCGGAGACACGGACAGAAACACCAGCTTACGTGGGCTTCCGATCAGTGTTTCCACTCTGCACCGCATCTCACGGATTGCGAACCCTTTCAAGTTTATGGGTCCGCATCCTTGATGCGGAGTGCACACTGTGCCCGTGTATTGTGGACCCGCTGTATGTGGGCCGCAATACGGCCACGGCCGGGCAACGGCCGTGTGCATGAGCCCTTAGCTTGTATCCTCAGTGCATTTCTCCAGCCTAATTGTAACCTGCTGCAGGGAAAACTACTGTCTTTAACACAAGAAGTCCACCACGTGGTACGAGTGGAGAAGGGAGCAGGAGTTAGGAGCGGAGGAGGAGGGAAGCCACAGTATATGCATGCCCACCACATGCGTATCATCGCTCACATGATGACACCCAGTTAGCTAACACCGATACATGCTCAGAGACCCATCTAACGCCATGACATATTTATTTCACTTGTGGAGCCACCATCTTATTTCCCACTACTAAGTCTATGAGGGAGAATACTGTATGTGAACCTGAATAAACATCACTTGCCAATGCTATGGATTATGATTGTTGTGTCAAAGCAATATTTTGTGTAGGTTGCAGAAGAGAAATCATTTATGTTTATGTTCTTCCTTTTAGAGCTTTGTTTGGCAGAGACATCTCAGAACAAGTTAAGAAAGCTGCAATAAAGTTACCCTCTCTCAAGAATATAATGTAATCACTGTGACTAGCAAAATACAGTATGAATAATAGACTGCCTGAAAGATCAGATTTGCTACTCATAAAGGGTCCATAGAAATATAGTTTCTCAGTGAATGCAAAGATCATAATTTATATTCTTGTTAATACCTAACATATAAAATGGAAACTGTTTATTAAAAGCATGCCAGCCTTATGTTTTTAATTCCTTCTATGCCTATGTTGTTTTTTTCAAAGTAAAAACATAAGGAGTTCACATGCTGATTGATCCCTTTACCTCAAACAAACACACATTTTTTGGCAAGGTTGTTGCATGTTACATCTGTATTTAAACAAAAAAGGGTACTTTCACACTTGCGTTGAGAGGAACTGTCTGCCGGATCCGGAAATCCATATGCAAACGGATATCATTTGTAGATGGATCCGGATCCGTCTGACAAATGCATTAAAATTCCAGATCCGTCTCTCCAGTGTCATCCAGAAAAACGGATCCGGTATTTTATTTTATTTTTTTGCATTTTTACCAGAACACTTGGTACCAGATCCGGCATGAATACATTTCAATGGGAATTAATGCCGGATCCGGCATTCTGGCAAGTGTTCTGGAATTTTGTCCGGAGAAAATACATCAGCATTCTGCAGTATTTTCTCTGGCCAGATACCATAAAGGAACTGAACTGAAGACATCCTGATGCATACTGAACAGAATGCTTTCCATTCAGAATGCATTAGGATAAAACTGAACAGGTCAGTCCCTAGCATGTGCGATTACTGCTTGGCAAACTGACCATGGTCTGCCTTCAAACCACTCTGTAGGTTTGGAGTGTTGCTATATAGCTTTGCACATAATCACAAATAATAAGGAGGCTTAAGAATTGTCTTAGTCTCACCCAAGGTCTCACTCATGCTGTCTCACTCATGCTGCCTCCACCTGGCCTACCATAGAAGTCCCATATATACAATACACCAGCTTTAGTTAACATTTTGTTTTAGATAACATTACTCTACCACAGTTAATGATGGGAATTGTAATTGATGTATATAATGGATTAGTCTCAGTTCACATTTAGCTTCAGATAGTCTTTTTGGATTATAAGATTGTAAACAAAAGTTGAAAAATAAAATCATCAAAAAGAGGAATAATCATGTATATCTGACATTGGACGTAGGAAAGAATTTATGTAATATATTCAGTTTGGGATTTTCTATTGCTTTTTTTTCTTTTAATTTCATGAATTGTTTTTATTTATTTTTTATGAAGGCATGGGTGGAACTACCAATATAACATTCATAACTGCTGCTACGGTTCACGCAGTGCAGGCGGCCCAGACTTCCTCTGTCAATACAAACAGTACTGTGTGTATGCCCAGGCGAGACCCTGTCCATAATGGATGTCTATAATCCATTATTGCCCATGACTCATTCCCCAGCCTTGTTCTTACATTGAGGAACAGAAGTATTTGAACACCTTGCGATTTTGCAAGTTCTCCCACTTAGAAATCATGGAGGGGTCTGAAATTCACATTGTAGGTGCATTCCCACTCTGAGAGACAGAATAAAATATAAAAAAATGAAAGAAATCACATTGTATAATTTTTAAAGAATTAATTTGTCTTGCACTGCTGAACATAAGTATTTGAACACCTGAGAAATAGCAAGAATACTGTCTCTCAAAGACCTGTTACTGTGCCTTTAAAAAGTCCACCTCTACTCCACTCATTAATCTAACTTAGTAGCACCTGTCTGAGCTCTTTAAAGACCCCTGTCCACCCCACAGTCAGTCAGACGCCAACTACTACCATGGGCAAGACCAAAGAGCTGTCAAAAGACACCAGAGACAAAATTGTGGACCTCCACAAGGGTGGAAAGGGCTAGAGGCCAATTGCCCGTCTGAAGTTTGCCAATGACCATCTGGATGATCCAAAGGAGGCATGGGAGAAAGTCATGTGGTCAGATGAGACCAAAGTAGAACTTTTTGGTCTAAACTTCACTCCTCGTGTTTGGAGAAAAAAGAAGGATCAGTTGCATCCCAAGAGCAGCATCCCTGCTGTGAAGCATGGGGGTGGTAACATAATGCATAGGGGCTGCTTTTCTGTGAGGGGGGCAGGATGACTGCACTGTATTAAGGAGAGGATGAGTGGGGCCATTTATTGTGAGATTTTGAACAACAACCTCCTTCCCTCAGTCATAGCATTGAAGATGGGTCGTGGCTGGGTCTTCCAACATGACAACGACCCGAAGCCAGGATAACGAAGGAGTGGCTTCGTAAGGAGGATATAAAGGTTCTGGAGTGGCCCAGTCAGTCTCCAGACCTAAATCCAATAGAACATTTTTGGAGGGAGCTGATACTCCGTGTTGCTCAGCGACAGCTCCAAAACCTGACAGATCTAGAGGAGATCTGTGTGGAGAAGTGGGCCAAAATCCCTGTTGCAGTGTGTGCAAACCTGGTCAAGAACTGCAGGAAACTTTTGACCTCTTGTAATTGCAAACAAAAGCTTCTGTACCAAATATTAATACTGATTTTCTCAGGTGTACAAATACTTATGTTCAGCAGTGCAAGAAATACATTCTTTCAAAATTATACAATGTGAGTTCCTGATTATTTTTTTTTTTTATTCTGTCTCTCAGAGCTGGAACGCACCTACAATGTGAATTTCAGACCCCTCCATGTGAACTTGCAAAATCGCAGGGTGTTCAAATACTTCTGTTCCTCACTGTACATGGATCAGGATCTCCTGGTGAAGTCACTTTGTACTTACATTTCTTGTCCTGTACTGATCCTGAATTACATCCTGTATTGTACTCCAGAGCTGCACTCAGTATTTTCCTGGTGGAGTCTGTGTACTGTGTACATAAATTGCATTACATCCTGTATTATACTCTAGACCTGCATTCGACCCTGTCAGTACACACAGAGTAATAGTGAATATTGTGTGTGTGCGGCCAGACAAGGCCTGGTGTGTAATGGATGCCTGTCATCCAGTATGGCCCGGGCCTCATTCTCTGGCCGCTCTCTTCCCAGCAGGTGCAATGTAGGGACATCATTCACCGGCCTGCCTTCAGCCTGTACGCTCAGTTACTCAGCAGGTGCCTGCCAGGGAGAGCAGTGTTTCCAGGTAATAACATAATTTGTCTTCCCTCTATGCGGGAGGAAAACATTCCCCATTTTGCTTTGATGCTAGTGTCTTAAAGCTTGTCTATTGAGTAACTATCAGACTGCTTGATGTCAATGAAAAGCCTGTCACTGCATAAGCAAGCATGCAGCAGTGCCAGCATGCCCAAGGAGACAGTTCTTTCCAGCTCTGCCCCCAATGAGACAATTGGGTGTCCTAACTGATGCTATTGTCCTCTTGCTCATTCACCTCTGACTCCTTCTTCTCTTGCAGTGACAGCTCTTCCTCCTCCATGGAAGTTTCTCCATAACTCCCAACTTTTTGGACAGTCAAAGGGGGACTGTTATGGTTCATTGTATGATAGATCAATTTTTCCTGCATATGTATACAGTTCAATCGTTTTCTTTTAGACAATTGCGCAAAAAATATCTGAGTATCGAAATTTCTAAAATCCAAATTGCATCAAATAATGAAATAATATACAAGGCGGCCTCTAAACACTTTCTGGATTAATATTGTAAATGTACTAATACAAATTTAAACTTTGGATCCAAAAGAAGGACATTTAAGGAGCCAAGAGGGACATTGGACTGCTCGTACAGACGCTCAATCATGTGCAAAGTTGAATTCCAGTGAGTTAGAATGTTGCAGTTTATGTGGCAGGCCTTTCTGGCCAGGATACTGTTCCTCGCCATGTAAGAATGACTGAAATGCAAGGACAGTCTCCGAGACATTCAACTATCTGAGTACTCTGGACAACAATAACAGATAGACGTAGTTTATTTAGTATAGTTAAAATAACAGTAGGATGAATGCTAAATGATGTCAGTAGGGTATCATAAAATTAGCATCATGCGATCTTCAATATAATACAGTATATAGATGGTACATATAAATAAAAATAAATAACTGTCCCAATAGGTATACAGGCAGATAATCTAGATCTATTTGGAAGCAGGGCAGATGGTTAAGTAGCCCTGTAGGGTAAAGTTCCGTTGGTATCACTTGCAGCAATGTCAATGTCAAATCATCAGGTAAGGTACTCCATATTAAATTGATATACAGTATAACAATATAATGGCTAGTTGGTACGTTACCACCCGGCTAGTAGGCGTCTGTTGCTTGTTGCTCTGCCGCCTGGACCTACCACGGAGTCCCGTGTGGTCTCGCAGTCATAATGTGGCGTCCCACGTGACCCGGCGGCGTCTCACGTGACCGGGTGATGACCACGTGACTGACGTGTATAGGAAGTGAGGTAATCGGCTGTGCGTTCCGTGGTGCGCTCCAATAGGGAACTTGTGCGTTTCACAATGCATTCCACTTGTGAATTAGAAGGCTAAAACGCTCTCAGACGTCTGGATTTAGTAGAAAAGAGTTGTATTGCTGGTATATCATACAGCATAAGTATCCGGATGGTGTAGATGCTTGCTAGAACACTTCAGCCATACGCGTTTCCGGGTTATTCCCCTTCCTTAGTGGCAGTGTGAGCAAGCAAAGAGTGCAGTGTATTTATACCAGGCTAGATCCATGGGGATGATGGGATAAGGGTAGCTCCCAAAATGTGGCATGGAACAGTGACAACAGAAAGCAATAGTAATGGTGATAAGCAATTGTAAATAGGTCCCACATGTCATTAAAAAAGAAAGTAAATAAAAATGGTGTATCGATAGATACATATAATAGCATCATATAATAGAAACTTGCATAGATAAAATAGATAACTATCAATAGCGATAAATATCAATACAGATCAATACACAATCAATAAAAATCTGTAAAAATCAATAAAATATCAATAAAACCGTTATATTTGTGAATGGTCTTCACAAAAAAGCATACGATCAGGCTGTTATTCCCCAATAGATACACTCTGAATATAATGTTTATTTATATGGGACTCCATATCAGGTGGATGGATATCAGTATGAATATGATGGACTAACAATGAAGAGACCAACCTGGGAGGGGCGATCGGGCAGGGAGGGGGTTCGAGGTGCTGATAAATCTATATACTGTATTATATATACTGTATATACTGTATTATATTGAAGATCGCATGGTGCTAATTTTATGATACCCTACTGACATCATTTAGCATTCATCCTACTGTTATTTTTAACCATACTAAATAAACTACGTCTATCTGTTATTGTTGTTCAGAGCACTCAGATAGTTGAGTGCCCCTCCTTTTACTTTTTGATATTTTTTTCTTTGGAGTTGGGTGATTCCTGAGGAGTGCACCATACTCATAAGAGTGTTTCAGGTGAGCCGCTATAGTGTCTATATAGCTTCTAATTTACCATCACCCATATAGCTGTGCTCCCTGACATCTCACTATGAATATCTGGGAACATATGGACAACAAACTAAAGAAAATACTGTCTTTTACATTCGATCTGTCTGATGAAACCACAGTCAATATAACTAGAACAAGAGATGATAGTTTTAGATTATTGGAAAGCCTATTAGATAATAGGCAATAGCCAATAAGATAATGGGTTGCATCAAAAGGGGCATAGATGCCTGTGATGAGAACATAGTCCTACCACTTTACAAATCATTAGTCAGACCACACATGGAGTACTGTGTACAGTTCTGGGCTCCGGTGAACAAAGCAGACATAGCAGAGCTGGAGAGGGTCCAGAGGAGGGCAACTAAAGTAATAACTGGAATGAGGGAACTACAGTACCCTGAAAGATTATCAAAATTAGGGTTATTCACTTTAGGACTGTGACTGTGACGAGGGGACATCCTCTGCGTCTGGAGGAAAGAAGGTTTGTACACAAACATAGAAGAGGATTCTTTACGGTGAGAGCAGTGAGACTATGGAACTCTCTGCCTGAGGAGGTGGTGATGGTGAGTACAATAAAGGAATTCAAGAGGGGCCTGGATGTATTTCTAGAGCGTAATAATATTACAGGCTATAGCTACTAGAGAGAGATCGTTGATCCAGGGATTTATTCTGATTGCCTGATTGGAGTCGGGAAGGAATTTTTATTCCCCTAAAGTGAGGAAAATTGGCTTCTACCTCACAGTTTTTTTTTTGCCTTCCTCTGGATCAACTTGCAGGATGACAGGCCGAACTGGATGGACAAATGTCTTTTTTCGGCCTTATGTACTATGTTATTATGTTACTATGTTACTATTACAAAGACAGTTACGCAACAAATGGGAAATGATGGCTCTCACCCAATATTTGCAGAAGGGATTCAAGGTCTAATGCTAACCAAAATTCTGGCAATTGACCTAGTGGATGAAAATTTCCAGCAAAAATGGGATCTGTTTCTAAAGGTCTAATCAGAGACTCTAATACAGATGATCATAGATAGGAGATCACAGATTCTAGACCAACTAATGGAACAGATAGCTAATATTAAATTGGAAATAGAACAAATTCCTGATTCTGAAGAGAGACACAAGTGGCAACACCGAATATGTCATAATTTGGATAATCTAGAGAGAGAGATTATGCAAAAGAAAATAAAGAAATTAAAAAATGTAGAGAGGAAAAATGAGAACAAATCAAATAAACAAAAATGTAGAGAAGAAGAGACAGAGAGGAATCACAATCCAAATTTAAGACATACTAGTAATACAAATGAAACAATTCGGGAACAACCTAATATTCCTACATCAAATAGATTGATATTCCTCAGAACAAGAACGAGAAGATCACCTACCCCAACCTCCACAACAAGGTATATGAGGAATCAATCACAGAGGAATCAAACTCAACAACACGATTACAACCTAAGACACCGTCACACCAATCACGAAAACAAACACATATCAAACAGATATTATCAGAACAATCACTCCAACTAAATAGCATACAACAAAACACAACCAAGACAAAAAAGATATGAAGAGGAAGACATTTACACAAGAAGGGAGAATCACAACCCTCACGGTACATGTCGAATATAATTAATATCAGTCAATCATCACTCACTAAAGCACAATTATCCCTTTAAAATAAAGGACTAAAATTTGCCCCAACAAAACAATTGGACAAATTTGTGAGGAGACTTTCTCAACAAAAAAAAAAAATGTTTTTAAATCCTATATGTCCTAGTAATGAAGAAATAAAAACAGTAGAAAAATACCCACATACCACTCTAAGATTGAAATCCAAAAAATATCCTAAACAAGAGACAGGTGAACATATAGCTGCTTTTAAAAATAATGTAGAGAGAAAACTAAGACAGCTAAAAAATTGAAAAATTCAAAACAACCTGTCGTAAGGAAATTGAGGCTATTCAGGAATTACAGCAGACACATCATATCACGATATGCCCTGCTGATAAGGGTGGGGCTAATGTGATATTGGATATGGAGCTGTACAGAGGTGAATGTTTGATACAGTTAAATGACACAACCACTTAAAAAAGATTAAAGACAGATCCCACAGAAGAATATTTTAAAGAATTGAATAAATTATGTAATATGGGGCTAAAGGAGGGATTTATAACAGAAAATGAGATCACATTTATCTTGGGAACACAGAGAAGAATACCAGCTTTTTACTGTGTCCCAAAGATACATAAGGATCTAAAGTCCCAACCTGGAAGACCTATTGTCTCAGGTATAGAGTGTATCTCCTCAAATTTATCTAAATATATTGACCAGTGGTTACAACCACTGGTGAAAGGAACTCAATCTTATATTATAGATACAACTGAGATAATAAAAGTCTTAGAAACATTAAAATGGGAGGATCACTTTATTATAGGAACTTTAGATGTTAGTTCACTACGATATAACACAACAAAGGACTACAGGTCCTAGATTTTTTTTTCAAAAAGAATGATCATTTGCAGGAGGCACAGATAGCCTTTCTTTTGGAGACAGTAAAATATATATTGTCTCACAATTATTTCATGTTTGAGGGACAGTTCTACCTACAGATGACCGGCACTGCCATGGGCACCAGATTCGCCCCCAGCTATGCCAACTTGTTTTTAGCCCATTGGGAGGATGAGCTCATCCGACCAAGGCTGGGGACGAGTCTAGTGCTCTGGAGCCGATACATCGATGACATTCTATTTGTATGGCAGGACATTAGAGAATCACTGGATGATTTCCTGGTTGAATTAAATCATAATAATAGAAATCTAAAGTTTTCTCCCATAATGGAACACAATAAGGCGGTTTTTCTGGATCTCAACATACAAATAGAAGCCCCAAAAATAATCTGTAGCACTCACACTAAATCAGTAGCAAGGTATAGCTACATACGCTACTCCAGCTGTCATTTGCCAAGATCGGTCACCAACATACCGGTGAGCCAATTCAGATGGCTTAAACGAAACTGTTCGGTTGATGAACAGTTTGAGGATGAGGCTCACAAGCTTACCCAATTATTTGCAGACAGAGAATACCCGACCAAAATTATAACTGAGGCATTGGGGAAAGTCCGTAGTATGAACAGAGATGATTTCTTTCAGCCAGGGAATCCTAATCAGTTGGATGAGACATTACGTCTAATACTACCATTCAATTCTCAACATCGACAGGTAGCAAAGATAATAAATATTGGCACTTGCTTGGCGATAAACTTGTAGGACCATCACTTACGGCAACCCCTCGAATCACTTACACTAAGGCTGCCAATTTGGCCTCCAAACTAGCACCGACTGTCTAAAAACATCAAGATGGAGGAAAAACTTCCAACTGGCTAAAGATGGAGGGATTTTTTAGATGTGGGAGATGCTCGAATTGTAGAGCTACTTCTTTTCAGAAAAAAACAACTGAGGTAAAATCAAAACAGAATAGTTTCACTATTAGTGAATCACAGCTGTGAATCTAAAGATGTCATTTATCTTTTAGAATGCAGTTGTCATAAACAACATAGGCCAAACTAAAAGACCTTTCAAGAAAAGAGTGATGGAACATATTTCAAATATCCGTAAAGGATATGAGCTCCACCCCCTTTCTAAACATTTCAAATGTCATCACGACATGTTCACCCCCCCCCCCCCCCCCCCGTGAACATGTCACGTAGACTATTTGAATTTGACACTCTCATGCCAAAGGGACACAATGCAGAGATGGAGCTATTTGGATTCGTCTAATTGGGGGGCTGGCTGGTGGGGATGTGGGATCCAGGTCTGGCTGTTTATCAGCACCTGGACCCCCCCCCCTCCCTGCCTGATCGCCCCTCCCAGGTCCATCTCTTCATTGTTAGTCCATCATATTCATACTGATATCCATTCACCTGATATGGAGTCCTATACAAATAAACATTATATTCAGAGTGTATCTATTGAGGAATAACAGCCTGATCGTATGCTTTTTTGTGAAGACCATTCACAAATATAACGGTTTTATAGATATATTTTTTGATTTTTATTGATTGTGTATTTCTCTGTATTGATATTTGTATCAAATCTGTTTTTATTAACGAATAAAGCCGACAGATACATACAGTATAATCAGAACAATTATCGTTGCTTATACAGTTACATATATCGCCGAGCATAACGGCTCACAGTGACAATCTAGGAATCTAGGCTCTTAGGCATAGGCCTGACAACACATGTTGGTGAGCAAGTACAGTCGACTCAAGCAGTTCCAATCATCTCCATATGCTTGCATAGATAAGCGAGAAAAAAAAATATATAAAACATAAATACATAAAGAAATAAATAACTAAGTCCCGCCCACTTTTTTTTTTCCATAAATTTTTATTGATATACAAAAAATTCATTTACATAATACATTACTAATAAATCATTCCCCATCCGCCCCCCCCCCCCCCCCACCTTGCAGGAAACAAAAAATAAAAAATAAAAATTTGTAAGTAAATTTATAAATTAATTAATTATTAATTAATTAAATTAGTTATTCTTATCCCAATCCTTCCAGACTGCACCCCACTTTAAATAGGATCCTCTTTGTTTATGCATTATCCTCTCGTAGCTCTTCACTTTCTCAACCAGACCCAACCAGTTATTGCAGTCTGGAGCAGAAGGACAAAACCATGATCTGGAAATAAGAAGTCTGGCTAGAAACATTACCTTGGTCAATAGTTGGCGTTTTATAGGCTGGTAATTAACCTCCGATAAGTCTCCCAGGACCCATATCCTGGGGGACAGAGGAACTACAATGTTAAGTTTGCGAGCCAAATTGGTTTGGACCGATCTCCAATAGCTGCTCAACATTGGGCAATCCCAAAACAGATGTAAATGATCTGCCTCGGTGTTGCCGCAGTGTGGGCAGTCAGAGGAGGCTCTGTATCCTCTCCTATATAGCCACATGGGTGTCACATATATTTTGTGAAGAATATTGAATTGTACAACAATGTGATTGAAATTATGTGAAACTAATTTTAAACTTTCCCCTATATTGTCCCAATCTAGAGGACCCACCTCTGAAATTAAAGAAGACCAGGATCTTTGTCCTGGAGAGAAAACACCCCAAAAATTTTTTTCATTAAATGTCTATAGCAGTGTGATATTTTTATTCTCGTGACTGTTTTCTTACTGATTAAATCGTGTAAAAATTCAGGAGTATCTATAAAAAAAAAGATGACTGTTCAAAGTGCTAGAAAGTGCCGACCTCAATTGAAAATATGCGTACCAAGCTACCTCACCCAGATTTGCCCTTTGCCTTAGCTCAATCAGGGGCAGAATTTGTCCACCATTGACCACCTGATGTAAGTACTGAACGTTCTTAGTCCTCCAGTACTGGCAGCAGCTCAAGTCCCCTAAGTCCCGCCCACTTGACTCTCACAAGATTAAACCAAAGTTTCGTCGTAACCTAGGTCAAAGGCCAAACTAAAGGATCCACTCCAGCTTAGGCTAACTTATGGTACGCTTAGTTCAGCTCTAATAGACTAGTGCGATCTTCAGTAGACTATATAGAATCCTTAAGGTAAGTTTTCTACTCTCCGGTACCCTTCTTAACTAGTCTCCCTCACCCCTCCTATCCTTAGTATATTTAATCCATGGTCCCCAAACTTGTAAGTATTTGTCTCTGGTATGACAGGTCCATCCCACTAACTCTTCCATTCTGCAGATGTCATCCATTTTTTCATGCCACATTTTTAGTGACGGCGGTTCTGTATCTTTCCATTTAATAGGAATCAATAGCTTAGCAGCCGCGATCATATGTGTGGGAAGGTTCATTCTGCCCGGTCTGAAGACGGCCGAGGGTAACCACAGTAGGACTAACTCCAGTGTCAGCTTCAGATTCACTAAGCAAATCTGGTTAATCAGTTTTTAAATATCTTCCCAAAACCTCTTCAGACTCGGGCAGAACCACCAGATGTGAGACAAAGATCCACTACCCTTTCCGCACCTCCAACAGAGATCATCCAACACTAACCCCATTTGAAATAGCCATTGAGGAGTTCTGTACCATTTAGTTAGTATCTTCAGGGAGTTTTCTTGGGTCAAAATGCATTTTGAGAATCCATGTGAATGAGATAAAACAAATCTTCTGTCCCTCTCATCTAGCACGCAATTCAGCTCTTTCTCCCAGGCTCCTATATATGATGGCAAACTACTATTCTTATCTCTCAACAATTGTGTATATATGAGTGAAATGCATTTCGGGGGTGGTTTGGGTAGCAGAATATACGTCTCTAACCACGTAGGGTCTGCGAGTGGAACAAGTTTGGACTTCTTGAACTTAGCACACGTGGCATCAAAATCCCTTTCCTGAAGAAAATCCCACTTAGCCCTTTTCCCTCCACTAAGGGCGGCATAGTATTCTACATGACTGGACAACTTTGCAAGATCACCTACTCTTACTCCGGGTAAGGACTTCCAAATGGAGCTAACCTCAACCCGGGCTGTGTTCAGTATGTGGGGTAACATTCTGAGCGGCATCAAAGGAGACAGTCTCCCCTTCCCCATGTTAAGCGCTCCAGTTTTGTTGCAAGCAATGACAGTACTTTTCGTGAGAACACTGATCAAAGAATCCTTATCCGGCTTTTTGAAAGGGAACCATAGCATATAGTCCGCTGATTTCCCCATTAAGGCAAGTTCCATCTCTATATGCATGGGCGGGGGTGTAGACCTAGTCAAGGCCATCCATCGCTCCAGATGTATGGCTTGTATGTATTGATCTATATCTGGAAGTGAGATGCCACCCTGTTTTTTTTCTTCTAGTAAGCAACCCAAAGGGAAGTCTAGCTTTTTTGTTCACCCAAATATACCTCCCAATCAGTAATCTAATCTTAGATTTATAATTAGCCGGCAGGTTTAACGGTAGAGATCTAAGGGTATATATTAGTTGAGGGAGAATATAGGACGTAACCACATTTTTCCTCCCTAGCCAGGAGAGGAAAGGTAAAGAGCTTTTGTTCAGAAAGGTTTCAATCTTTTTCAGCAGAGGAGGGAAATTTAGACTGAACAAAAATCCAGGATCACTAGATATATTAATACCTAAGTACTTGATAGAAGTTGATGGCCACTTAAAAGGAGTCAAATCCCTAAGTTTAGCTTGCTGTGTCTGTGAGAGGGAGATCCCTAATGCTTTCGATTTGTCCATATTGATCTTAAAGTTGGACAGCTCTCCAAATTTTTGGATGGTGTTCATAACCTCTGCCATAGCATCTACTGGGTCAGTTAGCATAAGAAGTAAATCATCGGCGAACGCCGCCATTTTATGGGTAGATACTCCCATGTGTAATACTTTAAACAACGGGTTTTGTCAAAATTTTAACAGTAAGGTCTCTAAGGTGAGAATAAAGAGAGTGGGGGAGAGTAGACACCCCTGACGCGTGCCGTTGCGTATTGAGAAGGCGTCCGACAGAGTCCCATTCACCATCACACGCGCAGATGGCGAGGAATACAGTGAGAAAATAGCACGGACAAACTGTTCAGGAAAACCAAATGCTTCCAAGGCGCTACGCATGTAAAGCCAGCTGACTCTGTCGAACGCCTTCTCTGCATCAGTACCCAGAAGTACCAATGGGGTTTTGTTCTTCTTAGCAAAGCAAACGGCATGGACAACCCTACTGTGACAGATCCATCTGTATAGACCTATATTGCTGGTTCGTCTGTTTGCCCTCATTTCGCTGGATTTCCTGTCCATATGCCCCTGTTCGTGTGTTTCCCCACAGGACTACTGAACGGACGGCCACCCAGGAGAAGAGTGTGCTGCTAGTAACCCAAATGGCCTCATTGTTCACAAAGGACTTGAACCAACTTGACCTCCTGGTCTAATTCGTGCCATTGTGGGATGCTAAATGTCTGTGTATTGAAAAGGGTTGTGTCATTGTGTGTTTAAATGGTGATGTCTGTTCTGTTGTCCCCACATGTGTATTGGTGATTTCCCTCTGTCTTGGGAGATAATTGGATTATCCCTCGGGTGTCGCCAGGGCAGAGAGGAGAAAACCATAATGCATTGTGGGGATGTATTGTCTCTGTAGTGCTGCATGTCTGTCCTGTGTCCCAGTCTCCATTCTGGGCCCCTAGGGGCGTGTCCACCAGATGGGGACCTGCATAAAAATGGGCGGATAGCCCTCAATAAAGCATTCCCTGTTTGACTTTCAAGACGGAGCTTGGTCTCGTTTATGGAGGGATTTATTATTGGGACAGCGCTTTCGTATATTGCTAGCTGTGGAAGGAGTTCGACTGAATTGCTGATCGGGAGTTGCCACGTTCTTATGCTCCATTCGGGGGTTTGATGATCGGCTGGATTAAAAACTGCATTCCTGGAGAAAGGGGCTTATTCACTTACCAGCGGCGTCATCTACCTGGCGGTGAGTGTCGTAACAATTGGTGGCAAGCAACGGGATGAATCCTACCGCCCAGAAGGCCAGCTACAAATCCCAGGGTGGAAATGCAGTATGAGGAATTAAGGCGTGCTACCCTTAAAGATATATTGGAACGCAGAGGACGATCAGCGAGTAATCTCAAGAAGAGAGAGATTATTTCTATATTATTGGAGATGGATGCAGCACAGGGAACGGAGAGAGCTAATGGGCCTGGCATACTGGATCTAACACCCAAGGAGGTACAATTTAACCGGGCAGTCCAGATAAGGCTGACACACTTTGGCCCCAACCCTGCAGCAGATATTGTGGTCCAGGTGCAAGCAGCAGTAGCAGCACAACAGGGAAGAGGAGCTGCAGCAGCAGAGGTACCCCATAATAACAATGGAAGGAGAAAGGTACCTTTTGCTGCATTTAGACATTTTGTGGAAGCGGAGGGAGAGATTGACGGGTTCCTGGCCGATTTTGAAAGGCAGTGTGCCTTACACCAGGTACCCGCAGAGGAATGGGTCACTATCCTCTCTGGGAAATTATCCGACCGGGCCAGTGAGGCTTTTCGGGCCATCCCAGAGGAGGACCTTACAAGTTACCGGGCAGTAAAAGATGCCCTTTTGGCCAGATACGCTGTCACCCCTGAGGCGTATCGGCGGCGATTCCGGGACACTAACAAGCAGGCTGGCGATTCTTATGTGGAGTGGGCATGCAGGGTACACCGCACCGCAGCCCACTGGATGGCAGGGTGCCAAGCGGTAACTGGGGAAGAGGTGCTGCAAGTATTTTTGTTGGAGCACTGCTTTGATCGGTTACCTGCAGGAGTCAGAGAGTGGGTTAGGGACCGCAAACCCGCTACCTTACCTGAAGCTGCTCGTCTGGCCGATGAATACACAGATGCACGAAGGCTAGACCAGACAGCAGCCAAGGTCCCTACCCGAGTGGAGTACAAACCGGCAGCACCTCCAACCACTACTGTGTATCACCCCCCAGCGCAACGCACCCCCACAATACAACCAGCGAACAATTATGTTCAGCCAGCTCGGTTCAACGCCCGGGATTACTCTCAGCCTATCCGGTGCTATGGATGCAAACAGTTGGGGCACAAGAGACCGGAGTGCCCATTGAACAATTCCAACCCAGCGCAGTCGTGGAGAAAACCAGCCGGCGGAAATCAGCAGCCACCCCAGCCTTCCGCTCACTGTCTTGAGCAGGAGGAATTTTGGGGTATACTACATGAGGCGGATCCAGTACAAGCAGCCCAGCAGGATAACCGGCAGCAGCACAGGCAGACCGTTAGACTAAACGGTAAAGTGGTCACTGGTCTGAGAGACACCGGGGCCACTATGACCCTGCTCCAAAAGAACCTTGTTTCGGAACACCAACACACTGGAAATACTGTGGCAGTGAGGGTAGCAGGAGGCGCCGTGTTCCGTCTACCTGTTGCCCAGGTTCATTTGGATTGGGGAGTGGGCTCTGGACATGTGAATGTGGGGGTTATGAAAGACTTGCCTGCTGATGTCTTGCTCGGGAATGACCTGGCCCCTTTGGTTTCTGCTTATGCTCCAATGGGACCTGCTGATGTCCACCCAGTGACTACCCGGGCCCAGACCCGTGTTGCTGGGACCAGCCCACCTGCCACCGAGACCCAGGTAAGACCCGATTCCCCGACTGATACCCTAGGACAGACCTTTGCTAGCTGGGATTCCCCAGAGGAGTTTGGGAGGGAAACTCAGGCAGATCCGACTCTCCAGAAGTATAGAGACAGAGCAGATACTGGAGAGGAAGGAGTAGATGGGGAGCGGTATGAATGGGTGGGGGACAGGTTATATAGGATCCCTAAACCGTCCCGGAAAAGTGTTGCCCATCCGCCGAGTCGACAGCTGGTGGTGCCCGCAAAATACCGGCAGGAGATTCTGCGGATAGGGCATGACGTTCCATTAGCCGGACATCTAGGGTCCCGCCGCACAGCCTATAGGATCATGCAGAACTTCTTTTGGCCAAATTTTAATCAGGCTGTGCGGATACATTGTAGTACGTGTGACACTTGTCAACGGGTAGGAAAGCGGGGGGACCACCCAAGAGCTAGGCTTATGTCTATGCCTATCATTGGGGAGCCCTTTGCCCGCATAGCCGTTGACATTGTGGGTCCACTGGCCAGGGCTAGTCCATCCGGTAAGAAGTATATTCTCACCGTGGTGGACTATGCCACTCGCTATCCAGAGGCAGTAGCGCTGTCTAATATAGAGGCAGAGACAGTTGCTGATGCCCTGGTTAGGATTTTTACTAGGGTCGGGTTCCCTAAGGAGATTCTCTCTGACCAGGGAACCCAATTTACCGCTGTGCTCACCCAGCAACTGTGGAGGGTGTGCGGCATTAAACCGATACTTAGTTCCCCGTACCATCCACAGACTAACGGCCTCTGCGAGCGATTTAATGGCACCCTCAAACAGATGTTGAGGACCTTTTCTGACACTTGCAGAGACTGGGAGCGATTCCTGCCTCATCTGTTGTTTTCTTACAGAGAGGTGCCCCAGGAATCTACTGGGTTCTCCCCCTTTGAGTTGCTCTATGGGAGGAGGGTCCGCGGACCCCTAGATCTCATTAGAGGCCACTGGGAGGGGGAGACAGAGCAGGAAGGGACCCCCATAGTACCGTATGTCATGGAACTCCGGGACCGCATGGAGAAACTGTCCCTGATGGTAAGAGAGAATCTCCAGGTGGCCCAGGGGAGACAGAAGAGATGGTACGATCGGGGTGCCCGGCAGCGAGTCTTCCAGGTTGGGCAGAAAGTGCTAGTGCTCAAACCTGTGAAGGCGAACAAGATGCAAGCATCTTGGCAGGGCCCATATAAGGTGGTAGCTCAGGTTTGTGATACTACCTACCTTATAGCCAGCTGTTCAGATGAAAGGATCCAGCGATCCTTTCATGTGAACATGCTAAAGGAGTATCAGGAGAGACCGGAGGATGTCGCTGCAGTATGTGCCCCTGCTGCAGACGATACAGAGAGTTTACCCTTACCCGATTTGTTAGAGAGGGACTTCCAGACTGACCTTACTAGTCTTGTACAGCTAGGGGATAGATTAAGCCCCACAGAGAAGGGACAGGCAAGACAGCTTCTGTGGGAGAAGCAGGCGACGTTCTCCCAAGAGCCTGGCTACACTACCCTAGCTGTACATAAGGTAGAGACCCCTGGACAGAACCCTCTACGACAGCCCCCGTACCGTATCCCTGAAGCAGTCCGAGAAGGAATGCGGAAGGAGATACAGGAGATGACCCAGCTTGGGGTCATCGAACACTCCGATAGCCCTTGGGCTTCGCCTGTAGTCCTGGTGCCTAAGAAAGATGGGACCACCCGGTTCTGTGTAGACTACAGGCGGCTCAACGAGCGGACTACCACTGACGCCTACCCGATGCCCCGGGTAGACGAATTATTAGATCGTATTGCCAGGGGACGCTATCTGACCACCATAGACCTGTGTAAAGGTTATTGGCAGATCCCCCTGGCCGAGGATGCTATCCCCAAGTCGGCCTTCGTCACCCCATTTGGCTTGTACCAATTTAAGGTCATGCCATTTGGGATGAAGAATGCCCCGGCTACCTTTCAGCGTATGGTGGATAGACTTCTCGATGGGTTCCAGGAATTTGCTTGTGCATACCTGGATGACATTGCGATCTACAGTGGGTCCTGGGAGGAACACCTAGTACATGTGGGGGTAGTTTTGGACAAAATTCGGGCTGCTGGCCTGACATTGAAGCCAGAGAAGTGCCATCTAGGCATGGCTGAAGTGCAATACCTGGGTCACAGAGTGGGGTGTGGGAGCCAGAGACCGGAGCCGGCTAAGATAGAGGCAGTAGCTAACTGGCCCACACCTATCACTAAGACCCAGGTGTTAGCCTTCCTAGGGACAGCAGGGTATTACAGACGCTTTGTCCCAGACTACAGCACTATTGCTAAGCCCCTGACTGACCTGACCAAGAAAAGTCTCCCTAAGCAGGTCCTGTGGTCTCCGGCTTGTGAAGCTGCGTTTCAAGAACTCAAACAGGCTCTTGTAAATGCCCCTGTCCTGGCTGCCCCAGTCCCTAACAAACGTTTTCTCGTCCATACAGATGCTTCCATGTATGGACTGGGGGCTGTGCTGAGCCAGGTCGGGGAAGATGGAGGAGAGCACCCTGTCGCATATCTCAGTAGAAAGCTGTTACCCCGAGAAGTGAGTTATGCGGCAGTGGAGAAGGAATGCTTGGCCCTGGTCTGGGCATTGAAAAAGTTAAGCCCTTATTTGTATGGACAGGAATTTTCCCTTGTGACGGACCACAATCCCCTTGTCTGGCTTAACCGGGTCTCAGGAGACAATGGGAGACTGCTGCGGTGGAGTTTAGCTTTACAACCGTATAACTTCACCATCAGCTACCGACCCGGTAAGCAGAATGGGAATGCAGATGGTTTGTCCCGGCAAACCGACCTTCTTACTACCTCCTAGTCCGGTCATCCCCAAGTTGACCCGCCAAAGGGTCAAGCCGGGTCTGCCGGAGTGTCCCACAAGGGGGGAGCCGTGTGACAGATCCATCTGTATAGACCTATATTGCTGGTTCGTCTGTTTGCCCTCATTTCGCTGGATTTCCTGTCCATATGCCCCTGTTCGTGTGTTTCCCCACAGGACTACTGAACGGACGGCCACCCAGGAGAAGAGTGTGCTGCTAGTAACCCAAATGGCCTCATTGTTCACAAAGGACTTGAACCAACTTGACCTCCTGGTCTAATTCGTGCCATTGTGGGATGCTAAATGTCTGTGTATTGAAAAGGGTTGTGTCATTGTGTGTTTAAATGGTGATGTCTGTTCTGTTGTCCCCACATGTGTATTGGTGATTTCCCTCTGTCTTGGGAGATAATTGGATTATCCCTCGGGTGTCGCCAGGGCAGAGAGGAGAAAACCATAATGCATTGTGGGGATGTATTGTCTCTGTAGTGCTGCATGTCTGTCCTGTGTCCCAGTCTCCATTCTGGGCCCCTAGGGGCGTGTCCACCAGATGGGGACCTGCATAAAAATGGGCGGATAGCCCTCAATAAAGCATTCCCTGTTTGACTTTCAAGACGGAGCTTGGTCTCGTTTATGGAGGGATTTATTATTGGGACAGCGCTTTCGTATATTGCTAGCTGTGGAAGGAGTTCGACTGAATTGCTGATCGGGAGTTGCCACGTTCTTATGCTCCATTCGGGGGTTTGATGATCGGCTGGATTAAAAACTGCATTCCTGGAGAAAGGGGCTTATTCACTTACCAGCGGCGTCATCTACCTGGCGGTGAGTGTCGTAACACCTACTAACATTATGCCTCCCCTCTCTTCCTGGGACAAACCCCACTTGCTCCTCCCCCACAAGCTCAGGCAGAAATTTGGAGATTCTGATACTCAACAATTTAGCCCACCACTTTAAATCAGTGTTGAGCAAGGAGATTGGTCTATAACTCCCACAAGCCTCTTTATCTTTCCCCTCTTTATGGATCACTGTAATATGTGCTGCCTGAGCCTGTGGGGGCAGGATCTCACCTCTTAGCAGAGAATTGCATAAACAGACAAATTGAGGGATAAGTATATCTCTAAACTTTTTATAATAAGCGATGGCGAACCCATCCGGGCCAGGGCTTTTTCCCGATGGTATAGTGTCCAGAACTTGTGTCACCTCCTCTGCTGTAAAGGGTCTAAGTAAATCCAGATTATTCTCCTCTGAGATGGACGGGATCTTAACCACTTCCCATCTGGGCCATTTGCCCCCTTCCTGACCAGGCCTAATTTTACAAAACTGACATATCTCACTTTATGTGGTAATAATTTTGGAACGCCTTTATTTATACAAGTCATTCAGAGATTGTTTTCTCGTGACACGTTGTACTTCATGATAGTCATAAATTTGAGTCAAAATATTTCACCTTTATTTATGAAAAAATCCCAAATTTACCCAAAAATTTGAAAAATTCGCAATTTTCTAAATTTGAATTTCTCGGCTTTTAAAACAGAAAGTGATACCTCATAAAATATTTATTACTTAACATTTCCCATATGTCTACTTTATGTTGGCATCATTTTGGAATTGTCATTTTATTTTTTTAGGACGTTAGAAGGCTTAGAAGTTTAGAAGAAATTCTTCAAATTTTTAAGAAAATTGCCAAAACCCACTTTATAAGGACCAGTTCAGGTCTGAAGTCACTTTGTGGGGCCTACATAGTGGATACCCCCATAAATGACCCCATTGTAGAAACTACACCCCTCAATGTATTCAAAACCGATTTTACAAACTTTGTTAACCCTTTAGGCGTTCCACAAGAATTAAAAGAAAATGGAGATCAAATTTTTAAATTTCACTTTTTTGGCAGATTTTCCATTTTAATCCAATTTTTTCTTTAACACATCGATGGTTAACAGCCAAACAAAACTCAATATTTATTACCCAGATTCTGCGGTTTACAGAAACACCCAACATGTGGTCATAAACTGCTGTATGGGCACATGGCAGGGCGCAGAAGAAAAGGAACTCCACATGGTTTTTAGATGCCATGTCCAATTTGAAGCCCCCTGATGCACCCTTACAGTAGAAACTCCCAAGAAGTGACCCCATTTTGGAAACTAGGGGATAAGGTGCCAGTTTTATTAGTACTATTTTTGGGTACATATGATTTTTTGATCATTCATTATAACACTTTATGGGGCAAGGTGACCAAAAAATTGGTTGTTTTAGCACAGTTTCTATTTATTTATTTTTACAGCGTTCACCTGAGGGGTTCAGTCAAGTGACATTTTTATAGAGCAGATGGTTACGGACGTGGCGATACCTAATATGTATACTTTTTCTCATTTATTAAAGTTTTACACAATAATAGCATTTTTGAAACAAAAAAATTATGTTTTAATGTGTCCATGTTCTGAGAGCTATATTTTTATTTTATTTTATTTTTTGAGACATTTTCTTATGTAGGGGCTCATTTTTTCCGGGATGAGGTGACGGTTTTATTGGTACCATTTTGTGGGACATACGCGTTTTTGATCACTTGGTGTTGCACCTTTTGTGATGCAAGGTGACAAAAATTGCTTGTTTTGACACAGTTTTTTTTTTTTTTTTACGGTGTTCACCTGAGGGGTTAGCTCATGTGATATTTTTATAGAGCTGGTTTTTACGGACGCGGCAATACCTAATATGTATACTTTTTTTTATTTGTTTCACTTTAACACAATAATAGCATTTTTGAAACCAAAAAATGATGTTTTAGTGTCTCCATGTTCTAAGAGCTATAGTTTTTTTATTTTTTGAGAGATTTTCTTATGTAGGGGCTCATTTTTTGCGGGATGAGGTGACTGTTTTATTGGTACCATTTTGTGGGACATACGTGTTTTTGATCACTTGGTGTTGCACCTTTTATGATGCAAGGTGACAAAAATTGCTTTTTTTTTTTTTTTTTTACGGTGTTCACCCGAGGGGTTAGGTCATGTGATATTTTTATAGAGCTGGTTTTTACGGACGCGGCAATACCAAATATGTCTATTTTATTTTATTTTTTCCATTTTTTTATTCCTTACTTGGGGACCTTTTTTTTTTTACATGTGAAACTTTATTTTATTTTATTTTTTCAACCCTTTATTTTTTTTACACTTTTCGTCCCCCATAAGGTCATACAAGACCTCTGGGGGACATTTGCTTCACTTTTTCATTTTTTTTTTCACTGTTGATTTCTCCTGTAACTGGGGCTGACATAGTAGCCCTAGTTACAGAAGAAATGCACCCCCCAGAGAGGCTGTACAGCGTGATTCTGCGCTGTACAGCCTCAGAGCAGGGCTGATCGAGGTCTCTGTAAGACCTCACACAGCTCCTGCACGCTCCGGTCCCGGCTTCCTGCTCTGCAGACACAGCGCTCGGAAGGCAGGGACACCTGGGCACTGTCCCTGCCTTCTGTCTGCAGCGATCCGGAAGGCAGGGACACCTGGGCACTGTCCCTGCCTTCTCTCTGGGTTGCCCTGCTGTCACTGACAGCGGGCAACCCGATCAGCAGCTGCACGATTAGCGTGCAGCTGCTATTTCTGAAAGGACGTTTTAAAACGTGCTTTCAGAAATAGAGGTCCACCCATAGGACGTTTATATCCTATGGGCGGACGTAAAGTGGTTAATGGAGCTCAAAAATTCCTTAATTTGCAGAGCCATATCAATACCTGAGTCTTTATCTTTTAAATTATATAGGGATTCATAAAACTTACAGAACTCTCTGGCTATAGCAGGTGTGTTTATGAGTCTATTCCCCTCTGAGGACTTTATTGCATGTATAAAGGACCTATCTCTTTGTTGCTTCAGAAGAGCGGACATCAATTTGGTGCTTTTATTACCGTGAAGGTAATGTTTAAAACGTAGGTTCTGGAGTGTCTTGGCTGTTCTAACATTGAGGATATCTTTCACTTGTTTACGTAAGGAAGCAAGGGAAACATACACCTCCTCAGTCCGCGACTTCTTATGCAGGCTTTCAAGCGTTGATATCTGCAGCAATAGAGAGTTCAGCTCTTTTAACCTATTCCTCTTCAACCTGGTGCCTAAGCTAATAAGCTCCCCTCTGATCACCTCTTCATGAGCCTCCCATAAAATGGATTTTGACATCTGACCTAAGTCGTTATTCAAAAAATACTCACTCAGCTTCTGCGAGATTGTCTGTGCATGTAGTGCATCATCTATTAGTGTGGTGTTTAATCACCATGTCCAGGTTCTATGTGGCAAGTCCGCAAGCTTCATCACTACACTGATAGGAGCATGATCAGAGATTACCGCATTATCTATCCTGGCTTCAGTAACTAATGGAAGCACTTGGTTAGATAGGAAAATATAGTCCAATCTCTGGTACGAATCGTGTACTCTGGAGTGGAATGTATAATCCTTATCTTCTGGATGCAATATCCTCCAAACATCTGACACTCCTAGATCTGATAATGCGAAATGCAGCTTGCGGAGTTGCTTAGTTGACAGGTTCCTGGACCAAGACGTGGTGTCTTTCACAGGGTCAAAGACCATGTTCAGGTCCTCTCCTATGATCAACAATCCTTCCACAAAGGGCTTCAGTATCTCAAGCGTCCGCAAAATCCATCTAATCTGATTGCAGTTGGGGGCGTATAGGTTCGCCATAGTTACGGTTGAATTAAGGATTTTATCTTTAACCATGAGGTACCTGCCTTCTGGATCAGCAATTTTTGCTAACATCTGAAACGGAATATTTTTCCCTATACCAATTGATACTCCTCTCGAGGCTGACGAATGGGACGCGCGAAACCATGAGGGGAAGTGTTTGCTAATCACATTAGGTATATGCATATGCCTAAAGTGAGTCTCCTGTATAAAGGCGATGTCAACATGGCCCTTCCTTAGAGTGTGATATAACTGACTTTTCTTTTGAGGGATATTAGCACCATTAACATTAAGGGAGTAAACCTTCATGTCAGCCATATTCAAACATAAATTTCTCTAGGTGGCAAATAGCATTATGTATGTCAAGCAGGGCAGGACAGGAACAACAACTACCATAGTTAACTATGAACATAACAGAGGGCTATAGGGCCCAATGGCGGTCCAAGCCGCCGTAACTTACACCCTGGACAAGAAATCAAGGCCAGCGGGTAGAGGAGGGGGAGTGTGTGGAAAAAAAAAACATAAATCATCACCATAAACTCGGCCTCTCAGGCTTATGAAGAAACCCCTTAATCACAATATTGAACTGTAAAAGAACAAAAGGGTTAAAACAAATAGATTCAAGTTAGTGTTAACCCCTAATTGATTGGAATAGCTGAGCGTCTTCAGCGGTGGACGCAGGCATGTAAAATTATTCCCTAGGTATATCTATACATAATAAAATGAAACTAAAGGCGAGTGGAATAGGAATAAACTTCTCTTATAGGGTCAAAGTCCTGCACTTCTGGTGATCCTCTTCTTCGGCGAGCGACTTTTACCAGCTGGTTGCCAGTGTAGATTCAGCGGGAGCTAAGGAAGATCTGGCGGGAACGCTGTCGGGAGCCATGATGGAATTTCTAACGGCTCCATCTGTAAAGCCTTGCATATCTTAGGTAAGTCCTCTGGCGCACGCACCGTGAGTTGGCGGCCATCAATGTTGGTTGTTAGTCCAAAAGGGAAGAGCCATTTCACCGGATAATTCTTCTCCCTCAAAGCATTTGTCAGTGGGCGGAAGGCTCTCCTTTTAGCCAGCGTACTAGCCGCCAGGTCCTGGAACAGCAGGATCTTGTGTCCTTCCAAAAGAAGATCTTCCGCATCTCTTGCAGCTTTAAAGGGAACCTGTCACCGGGATTTTGTGTATAGAGCTGAGGACATGGGTTGCTAGATGGCCGCTAGCACATCCGCAATACCCAGTCCCCATAGCTCTGTGTGCTTTTATTGTGTAAAAAAAACGATTTGATACATATGCAAATTAACCTGAGATGAGTCCTGTCCATGACTCATCTTCCACACAGGACTCATCTCAGGTTAATTTGCATATGTATCAAATTTTTTACACAATAAAAGCACACAGAGCTATGGGGACTGGGTATTGCGGATGTGCTAGCGGCCATCTAGCATCCCATGTCCTCAGCTCTATACACAAAATACTGGTGACAGGTTTCCTTTAAGCAAGGCTGCCGTGTCAAGATAGTTCAGGAGAGCACAGACCACGTCTCTCGGCGGTTCTGCGGCCGACGGTTTCGGTCTTAAGGCTCTGTGTGCTCTTTCGATAACGATGGCGTCAGCACGTTCTTTGCCTATAAGCAATTCAAATAGATGGCGCACAGTAGGTGTTATCCCCTCCGCAGGGATCGACTCAGGTATTCCCCTCAGGCGAATGTTCTTCCGACGACCCCTATTCTCCTGGTCTTCCAGGAATAAGAAAGCATTATTCACCTGCTTACAGACCGAAGCAAGTTGGGTCTGCAATCCTGCACTGTGCCGTGCCATGAGGGAGTGCGAATCCTCCAGCGCCTCTACTCTGTGGCCCATATGCAGGACCTCTGTCTTAATATCCGACAGCTCTTTTAGGACTGGAGTCAGGGCTTTGTCCAGTGACTGGGCCAGCGACTGCTGCAGAAAGGCTCTAGTGATCGGCAGGGCGTCTCGTTCACTGAGAAGCTCGGAGCAGGCATCAGAGCTTTCACCCTCAGAGTCATCTTCCCGCGTCTCCACTGATGGCGTGGCTCGTATTGCCTTTCCTCGTTCCGGGGGGAAGAAGCCTTCTTGCTGAGGTATTTATTCATATCACTCTGCGAGCTTTTTAGTTTCGGGGTACTCTCCACTTCCCCCCTTCTTTCTCTACCAGTTTTCCCCATGATTGCAATGGCTAGCTTTGAATTAGGCTAAAAGACCGGGCTAATGGTGCGGAGCTCAGTCGCACACGTCCTCCACCATGCTCAGTCGGCTCTGCCCCCCCTGTATTGATATTTATCGCTATTGACATTTATCTATTTTATCTATGCAAGTTGCTATTATATGATGCTATTATATGTATCTATCGATACACCATTTTTATTTACTTACTGTACTTTTTTAATGACATGTAGGACCTATTTACAATTGCTTATCACCATT